>NC_134405.1:60746218-61390593 GCF_038048845.1 Mixophyes fleayi
ACTTTTTCCATGTAGACACGCACACTTTCCATGCAAAGGCGCACACTTTTTCCATGTAGACACGCACACTTTCCATGTAAAGGCGCACACTTTCCATGTAAAGGCGCACACTTTCCATGTAAAGGCGCACACTTTCCATGTAAAGGCGCACACTTTTTCCATGTAAAGGCACACACTTTCCATGTAAAGGCGCACACTTTTTCCATATAGACACGCACACTTTTTCCATGTAGACACGCACACTTTCCATGTAAAGGCGCACACTTTCCATGTAAAGGCGCACACTTTTTCTATGTAAAGGCACACACTTTCCATGTAAAGGCGCACACTTTCCATGTAGAGACGCACACTTTCCATGTAAAGGCACACACTTTCCATGTAAAGGTGCACACTTTTTCCATATAGACACGAACACTTTCCATGTAAAGGCGCACACTTTCCATGTAAAGGTGCACACTTTCCATGTAAAGGTGCACACTTTTTCCATATAGACACGAACACTTTCCATGTAAAGGCGCACACTTTCCATTAGAGATGAGCGCACTCGGATTTATGAAATCCGAGCCCACCCGAACATTGCCGATCCGAGCCGGATCCGAGACAGATCCGGGTATTCCCGCCAATTGCAAAACTGAAACCGAGGTTCTGAGTCATAATCCCGCTGTCTGATCTCGCGATACTCGTATTCTATAAATTCCCCGCTAGCCGCCGCCATCTTCACTCGGGCATTGATCAGGGTAGAGGGAGGTTGTGTTAGGTGGTCCTCTGTCCTGCTATATCTCGTGCTGTGCTGTGCTGTGCTCAGGGCCTGATTAAGGGTTCCAGCCGCCCCAGGCTAACATACTGGTTGACACCCCCCCCCCCGCTAACACACTGGTTGACGCCCCCCCCAACCAATATCTATATATACACAGTGGTCAAAGTGAAAATTTTGAAAAATTTTACAATTAAGGCAGCGGAAGTGGCGGTATGGCATATTACAGTCTACCAGCCCACTTCCACCACTGTGTGTGTGCGTGTGTATGTGTGTGTATATGTATATATATGTATATATATATATATATATATATATATATATATATATATTTCACATCAATAAATGTAAATCCTTCTCTGCTGCTGTTCACAGAAGCCTTACATATTTCTCCATACAATATACCAAAGCAGTCGCGGATCCAGGGGAAGGGGGGGGGGCTTACTGTCGACAGCTGCACGCTATGTTCAGGTCCGTTCGGCAGTGACAGTGTGCTACCCGGCTGCTCTGATTGTGTTTAAAATGCAATCAGAGCAACCGGGCAGCACATTGTCACTGCCAAGCAGACCTGCACATAGCGTGCAGCCGCCGGCAGCCTCAGAAGTCAGAAAGGGGACGGGACCTAAATCGCCCCCCCTAAATCGCCTGGGGTACAACCATTTTCTAGATTCGCCCCTGTACCAGAGACCACTAGAAAGAAAAGCGCTGTTAGAATACTCTAGATGATTCACTACACAACTACAGTATATATCATATACACACTAGGGATGTGCACCGGCGACTTTTGGTGTCTCGTGTTTTGGATTCGGATTTTCTTGAGGTTTTGGGTTATTTGGGTTCGGATTTGTTTGGCAAAACACCTGCCGAAAGGTTTTGGTTCGGATTTAAGGTTTTGTTTTCGGATTATTTTTTGAAAAAAGCATAACAAGTTCAAAAATCAAGTTTTTGGGCTTATTTTCACTCCTACGCTATTATTAACCTCAATAACATTCAATAACAATCATTTCCACTAATTTACAGTGTATTCTGAACACCTCACAATATTGTTATTAGTCCAAAACGTTGCAACGAGGTATCTTTCTGGACTGCGTAGTGGAGTGGTCCCCACAATATAATAAGAAAACCATTAACTGGTCTGAATCGCACCAAAAAATGTACCTGGACTGCGTAGAGGAGTGGTCACCACAATATAATTTAAAAACCCTGAACTGGTCTGAATCGCACCAAAAAATGTATCTGGACTGCGTAGAGGAGTGGTCACCACAGCTGATGTCCATGGGATGAAAAAGCCCATCGTCATGCCTGGTCAGAAGACCAAAAAATTCACCTCTTCGGTCTGGAGTTATTTTTATCCAAATCCGGACAACCAATGTATGGCCATATGTAGCTTATGTAGAGCTCAAATAAGCAGGGGTAAGGATCTTGCCCACCTAGGGACATCCTCCCTTATACGTCACCTGAATAACCTTCATAGTTCAGTGGTTAGTTCAGGAACTGGGGCTAGGACCGTCATCGGTACAGGGACACCTAAATCCCGTGGTCCAGTTGGATACACACCAGCAACACCCTCCTCGTCAACTTCCTCCACGATCTCCATCAGATTGAGTCCTGCAGCCCAAGTCAGCAGCCAGTCTGAGTCCTCTCCAATACGGGATTCATCCGAGGAATCCTGCAGCGGTACGCCTACTACTGCCACTGCTGCTGTTGCTGCTGTTAGTCGGTGATATTCCCAGAGGGGAAGTCGTAAGACCGCTAAGTCTTTCACAAAACAATTGACCGTTCAACAGTCGTTTGCCATGACCACAAAATACGATAGTAGTCACCCTATTGCAAAGCGTATAACTGCGGCTGTAACTGAAATGTTGGTGTTAGACGTGCGCCCGGTGTCCGCCATCAGTGGAGTGGGATTTAGAGGGTTGATGGAGGTATTGTGTCCCCGGTACCAAATCCCGTCGAGATTCCACTACACTAGGCAGGCGATACCAAAAATGTACAGAGAAGTACGATCAAGTGTCCTCAGTGCTCTGAAAAATGCGGTTGTACCCACTGTCCACTTAACCACGGACATGTGGACAAGTGGTTCTGGGCAAACGAAGGACTATATGACTGTGACAGCCCGCTGGGTAGATGCATCGCCTTCCGCAGCAACAGCAACAGCTGCATCAGTAGCAGCATCTACAAAATGGCTGCTCGTGCAAAGGCAGGCAACATTGTGTATTACAGGCTTTAATAAGAGGCACAACGCTGACAACATATTAGAGAAACTGAGGGAAATTATCTCCCAGTGGCTTACCCCACTTAGACTCTCATGGGGATTTGTGGTGTCAGAAAATGCCAGTAACATTGTGCGGGCATTAAATATGGGCAATTTCCAGCACGTCCCATGTTTTGCACACACCATTAATTTGGTGGTGCAGCATTACCTCAAGAGTGGCAGGGGTGTGCAGGAGATGCTTGCGGTGGCGCGCAAAATTGCTGGACACTTTCGGTATTCAGCCAGTGCCTACCGCAGACTAGAGGCACATCAAAAAAGCACGAACCTGCCCTGCCATCACCTCAAACAAGAGGTTGTGACGCGCTGGAACTCCACCCTCTATATGCTGCAGAGGATGGAGGAGCAGCAAAAGGCCATTCAGGCCTACACAGCCACCTAAGACATAGGCAAAGGAGTGGGGATGCGCCTGAGTCAAGCGCAGTGGAGACTGATTTCCGTGTTGTGCAAGGTTCTCCAGCCGTTTGAATTTGCCACACGAGAAGTCAGTTCCGACACTGCCAGCTTGAGTCAGGTCATTCCCCTGATCAGGCTTTTGCAGAAGCAGCTGGAGAAAGTGAGGGAGGAGCTGGTAAAGCATTGCGATCCAACAAAGCATGTAGCTCTTGTGGATGAAGCCCTTCGTACGCTTTGCCAGGATCCGAGGGTGGTCACTCTTTTAAAGTCAGAGGAATACATTCTGGCCACCGTGCTCGATCCTCGGTTTAAAGCGTATGTTGTGTCTCTGTTTCTGGCGGACACAAGTCTACAGTGGTGCAAAGACCTTCTGGTCAGGAGATTGTCCTCTGAAGAGGACCGTGACATGCCAACAGCTCCACCCTCATTTTCTTCCACATCTATGGCTGCGAGGAAAAAGCTCAGTTTTCCTAAAAGAGCCGCTGGCGGGGATGCTGATAACATCTGGTCCAGACTGAAGGACCTGCCAACCATTGCAGACATGTCTACTGTCGCTGCATTGGATGCTGTCACAATTGAAAAAATGGTGGAGGATTATTTTGCTGACACCATCCAAATAGACATGTCAGACAGTCAATATTGTTACTGGCAGGAAAAAAAGGCAGTTTGGAAGCCCCTGTACAAACTGGCTCTATTTTACCTGAGTTGTCCCCCCTCCAGTGTGTACTCGGAAAGAGCTTTTAGTGCAGCGGGGAACCTGGTCAGTGAGCGGAGAAGGAGGTTGCTTCCTCACAACGTTGAAAAAATGATGTTTATAAAAATGAATAATCAATTTCTCAATGAAGTACAGCACTGCCCTCCAGATAGTACAGAGGGACCTGTGGTTGTGGAGTCCAGCAGGGACGAATTGATAATGTGTGAGGAGGAGGAAGTACACACTGTAGGTGGAGAGGAATCAGAGGTTGAGGATGAGGACGACATCTTTCCTCAGAAGAGCCTGTTTAGTTTGTACAGGGAGAGATGAATTGTTTTTTTGGTGTGGGAGCCCAAACAAACCAATCATTTCAGCCACAGTTGTTTGGTAGGCCCTGTCGCTGAAATGATTGGTTTGTTAAAGTGTGCATGTCCTATTTCAACAACATAAGGGTGGGTGGGAGGGCCCAAGAACAATTTCATCTTGCAACTATTTTTTTGGCATTATGTGACCATTCCACAGTTGTTTGCCATGTTCAAAAAGTAAATGAAAATGTCAACAAATTCAAAAAATTTAATCAAAAGTTAAATGCCCTGTCATTATTTAAAACAAAAAGGGTTTGACGTGCTAGAATTAGGGTAGTTTAATATGTTATAAACACTTCACTTGGAACTTGAAGGAGGTATTGTGGCCCCGGTATCAAATTTAGTACCGGGGCCACCCCACTACACAGCCCAGAATTTTTGGGGGGGAAATTCAGAGCCGTGGAGGGTTTTTTATTATATATATTGTGGTGACCACTCCTCTACGCAGTCCAGGTAAATTTTTGGGTGCGATTCAGACCAGTTGATGGTTTTCTTCTTATATATATTGTGGTGACCACTCCTCTACGCAGTCCAGATACATTTATTGGTGCGATTCATACAAGTTCAGGGTTTTTAATTTATATTGTGGTGAGTGACCACTCCTCTACGCAGTCCAGGTACATTTTTTGGTGCGATTCAGACCAGTTGATGGTTTTCTTATTATATATATTGTGGTGACCACTCCTCTACGCAGTCCAGATACATTTATTGGTGCGATTCATACAAGTTCAGGGTTTTTAATTTATATTGCGGTGAGTGACCCACTCCTCTACGCAGTCCAGGTACATTTTTTGGTGCGATTCATACCAGTTGATGGTTTTCTTATTATATTGTGGTGACCCACTCCTCTACGCAGTCCAGATACATTTATTGGTGCGAATCATACAAGTTCAGGGTTATTAAATTATATTGTGGTGACTCACTCCTCTACGCAGTCCAGATACATTTATTGGTGCGAATCATACAAGTTCAGGGTTTTTAATTTATATTGTGGTGAGTGACCACTCCTCTACGCAGTCCAGGTACATTTTTTGGTGCGATTCATACCAGTTGATGGTTTTCTTATTATATTGTGGTGACCCACTCCTCTACGCAGTCCAGATACATTTATTGGTGCGAATCATACAAGTTCAGGGTTTTTAATTCATATCGTGGTGAGTGACCACTCCTCTACGCAGTCCAGGTACATTTATTGGTGCGATTAAGACCAGTTGATGGTTTTCTTATTATATTGTGGTGACCCACTCCTCTACGCAGTCCAGATACATTTATTGGTGCGAATCATACAAGTTCAGGGTTTTTAAATTATATTGTGGTGACCCACTCCTCTACGCAGTCCAGGTACATTTTTTGGTGCGATTAAGACCAGTTGATGGTTTTCTTATTATATTGTGGGGACCACTCCACTACGCAGTCCAGAAAGATACCTCGTTGCAACGTTTTGGACTAATAACTATATTGTGAGGTGTTCAGAATACACTGTAAATTAGTGGAAATGCTTGTTATTGAATGTTATTGAGGTTAATAATAGCGTAGGAGTGAAAATAAGCCCAAAAACTTGATTTTTGAACTTTTTATGCTTTTTTCAAAAAAAATCCAAAACCTTAAATCCGAACCAAAACCTTTCGGCAGGTGTTTTGCGAAACAAATCTGAACCCAAAACATCACGAAAATTCAAAACACAAAACACGAGACACCAAAAGTCGCCGGTGCACATCCCTAGTTCTGAGCCAAAAAGTGGATGCTGCTCATTATTAATAGTACAAAACTTAGTGGCTCATAAACAGTAAGTTTGTAGATATCTTTTTAACCTGTTGATATGCTAAATAGGGTCTTTAAAACCCTGAGGCTTGTAGCAGTTGGCTTATACATATCATGAATAATCTAATGCTCTATAATGTAGCTAATCAGTAGAAAAGAGCAGGGATTTTTAGGACTGTTCAGCAAAATATTGACCTTGTTTCACATTTGGCTGCAAAATTTTGCACGTTTTGCAGGTGGTATTTGGCCCAAAGTGTTACCAATCCTACCCCAACCCCACCACATGACAGAATGAATTGACCATCACCGCCCCATAGTGCGAAGCAAGCATGGAACTCCAAGATTGTATTACCAGAACTTTGCATCTCTAAGAAACAACCTGTTCCATTGCAAAACTTTATTAACATGAAATGTTGTCACAATTTCACTTCTATCTAGGAATCAGGATTATCAGACTCTGTAAGGACATCTAGTGGCTGCCTGCACTAACTGTCCTGTACATTGTTGTGTCCTGTGTTCATCGTGTTGATCAGAAGCCATAGGCAGAGTGCTGTTGAATATACTGCAACTTTACTATAAGTATAGTAACAATATAAACAACTATACATAAATTCTCACCCAGATAAAGTAACTATTGACACACAGACACTTCACATCTTCTTATTTAGAATCAAATAGTAAAATAAAAAGGCTGTATTACAAGGTTTGCAGTTTGCACCACCTTGTGGCAGATTAAGGCTGTGCAGGCTAATTAAGCTGCATCTATAGGGCAGAGTTGGACATTATGAAGTTTTTTGTTGCATTTAGCAAGTTTTCATGTATGGTCACAGTTATAATAAATACACACTAGAACAATAGGAGTATGTTTTTTTATTGTAAAAAGAACCATATAGTTAGATTTAAAAGAAACACCAGTAAATATAAATCAACTGAAGAAAATACCTAGGAATTTTCATGGTGGGTCAATAAAATATCCACCAAGAGAGCAGTAATCATTAAAATATGTAGGAGAGGAGTCTGCAGTATTGTTATGGCGTGTACAGGTCTAAAGATGGAGAGGTGTGAAATGACTATTGTGAGATGAAGATTAGATTTTGCCCTCTAAATCGTGGTGCTGGGCTAGTTGGCCAATAGGGAAACTTAGGTGATGCAAAGGGGGGAATTCAATTAGCCGCCTAGTGTCTCCGGAACGTCCATGAGAACCTCCACAACAGAGATTTGACAGAAATCTCTGCTTATTTTTCCTTATACCCTAAAGTGAGCAGAGATTTTGACCGTATTTGCTGGCAATGTGCATGTCACGAGGTCCACGTGCAACATTGCCGGCAATTGAATTCCCCCCACAGTGTTTGGGGAAGAGCTATGTTTAGCTTGTGCTTTATGCAGTTAAGGAATAACACATGTGAATTATATTTTAAGTTTTAAAAAAAAATAAAAATAGAGGCCCACCCGGGACGCGCATCCCATGAAGTCTACAACAGACTTAATTATTGTCCTGCGTCTGATGTTTATTCATATCCGCTCTCCATGTGACAGCGTCTTTTTATTATTTCAGGCTATGAAGCCCAACCTGAGAAGATAACATGAGCTGTAGACCGTAGAGGAAACATGTAGCCCAACCCCTGGGGACACAGATATTTACACCTGTAAATGATACTGGGTGCTATTTGTCTTTTCAAACCACTTGAAAGCAGTGATACTAAGATTGTACCGTGTGTGTTTTATTATATTATTATTATATTGTTATTGCTGAAATATTTATCTCTTTAGGTCACTTTACCCAGTCTGCTCATTTGTGTGTTAAAGGGAAACTAATGTATATTTTAACATACTCACCTAGTTTTCAAGTCGATGGGTCAGGGCTTATGATGGCATTACCACAATATTAACAGGGGGAATCCCACGGGAGGGACAGCCACTTGGGCTGTCACTGGGGGAGTGGGGGAGGTCTCTTTGGGTCCTGGAACATGTGTAGATCGCTTCAAATCCGGCAATAGCCCTGTTTCCCTCAACAGCAATTTTTTTGCACAGTCTAGTCAGGAGAACACTAAATTTAAAATAAAAGAAACTTGTCAGAATGAATATAAATTTTATAGGGTGGAAATATTTTCTCTATGCACACTAGACTTCTGCGTGCAAGTTTATCAAAGAAAGCTTCTATATGTCTACTTTTTACTGCATACATTTTTACAGTGGTTGGACAATGAATTAGGATTTTTTTAGTTTATTGTAAAATTTTGCCGTATGTCATGGTGCCCCGTCTTGCATTAATAAGCCATTATGGCCTGGAAAGCACTCTCTTTTCTGGGGATAAGACGATTGTTAACAAACTCAATGTACTGTTCCTTTCTCATCGTGCCTTTAACAATGTACAATGTCCCCGAGGTACAAACCTTAAAAATACACAAAAGTTTAAAAGTTTGTAATTCATTAATGCTGAGATGGCTTTTATTATACCATTATTTGATGATTGCATATGAATTGGTAATAAATTGTGCAGTTTTTTTTTTTTAAATAAAACTCTACTACTACTTGAAGAATGTCATAGAATGCACATACATTGTCCAAACACAGTTTATGTTCACTCTGTTCTATTGGATTTGCTGATCTTTCACACCTATATTTACGGAGCTAATGGGATAGATCTAGGTCTCTACTGTCCACCAATACTGTAGCCAACCCCATTTGCAGTTCTTTGTTATCCTATGTATATCAAAAAAGGGGTTGCAGCTCTAAACCATTGGATGGAACATAAAGAGAGCAGTACTCATTTACATAGGAAGGAGGGGAGTCTGAGCCAGTCCTCACAGTGAAGTACGGCTATGGTGTTTCCCAGGTCTAAAGAGAGAGAGGTGCTAATTGGCTATTGTGAGATGAAGATTAGATCTTGTTCTCCAAATCTTGGTGCTGGGGAAACTCAGGTGACGTACGGCATAGCCCTTGATGTGATACAAAAGCCAGGTCATCCCACCATGCCCGAGCTGTGTCTGAGATAAGTGTATTGGACAGTGTCGCCTCCAGATGTTCTGTGTTTTATAAACTTAAGTGATTTTAGGTGGCTCTTTTTTCCTTTATAAGCTGGAAATATATGTATAGCCATAGCTGTTGTGGTAGCGCTAAAGACCCCATTGAACACTCAAGAATGGTACCCTGGTGTCCATGAAAAGTCCATGGGTGATGTGCATGTGGTATGGTGCTACATGAGCATGATAACCTTATCTTCATTTATTTCAGTCAGTTTCTTCCCATGAGAACAACAAACCTGTATCAAATAGGCATTCACTAATGATGGTAATCTAGAAATGATATTTTTGGCTTATACAGTCCTATTAAAACAGTGGCTCTTAAGAGTAGTAATATCGAGCACCCCCAACATGTTGTCCTATAAGGAGCACAGGTCATTACTGACTGATGCATTTCAAATGATCCACATTTCACCTGTGGTTATGAGAGGACAATCCACCTGGCAACAGGGTTTCAAGCATCACCTCTAAACTGAGGCTACATCCACACAGACACAATATATAAACATGTAGAGAGCCCTGGAACATGAACAAGACACAATCTTTATCACACTCCAACCCACTCTACATTTCTCCTTTCACACCTTAAAAAGCATCCGGGTGGACGTAGTCTAAATATTACCTAGTGCATTAGAGTAGGAGTCTACATCTTGGACATTAGATTCTCCATGAGATAAACAATGGTGCAGTTTTATGACCTGTTAAGCAGAAGAGGCAGCAACTCTTTCCAGGATCACACTAGTTATACACCACACTTTAGCAAAGACACACTCATAGTCTGCTTTATTTTGTTTATTATATTCCATGTAATATTTTATATTGCATATTATGATGTAGATCCATCCTGAGCTCCAAGATGAACAGGACTTCGTGGGGGTGGTGTATCTGGAACAGAAGATACAGAGAGATCTTAGTGTTAGGGGTTCTCACAGGAGCAGGAGGATCTAGAACACAGTTCTACAGCTGGTCTGTCTAGAGTATAGGAATGTAAATAGGGGCTATACAAGATCACAGAATAGTATAGAGTGACACAGGGCCACGCAGACTTGGATATATTGGTGCAAGTCATATGGATGCATATATATGAAGTTATGTTTCTGCATACATAAAACCACTCCCATGCTCAAGTACAGTAAACCTGATATAAATATAGGGTATATGTTATGTATGTTATAATAAATTAATTTCAGAAAAAAATCAGAGGTGAATTTTATAAGAAATACATAAGATCGGGAGAATGCAATTCTCCAGTCTTTCTGTTCTAAACTCACAATCCCTCTTCAGTATCCCTAACCCTATAAAGCATATTTGCATTGCATATAAAACTGCTACAATCGTTCAAAGTAACGCATTTTCGTGGCACAACATCCTTTCAAGCTCCGGGTGGCTTAATATCATCAACATCATCATTAATTTATATAGCGCCAACATATTCCGTAGCGCTTTACAATTGGGGACAAACATAGTAAACTAATAAACAAACTGTGTAAAACAGACAACGAGGTGAGAAGGCCCTGCTCCCAAGCTTTTAATCTACTGGACAATGGGAGTTTGACACATGAGGTTAAGTCTACATTTGATATCGGCCCAGCCAGACTGCAAAGGTAAAAGTGACTCATAAGCTAAATGATCCTGTCCAACAATGTTGGTCAAGGGGTAATTGTATAATGGGTGGCAATAGGGTAATGTAGTGAGATTAAGAGGGTGGCTGAGGAATATTATAAGCTTGTCTGAAGAGGTGGGCTTTCAGAGAGAGCTTGAAAGCTTGTAGACCAGAGGAGAGTCTTATTGTGCGAGGGACAGAATTCCATAGAGTGGGTGCAGCCCGGAAAAAGTGCTGTAATCGGGAATGGGAGGATGTAATGAGTGTGGATGAGAGACGCAGATCTTGTGTAGAACGGAGTTGCCGAGTTGGGAGATATTTGTGACAAGAGTGGAGATTTATGATGGTGCAGCTTTGTTGATGGCCTTATATGTTAGTAAAAGTATTTTATATTGGATTCGGTAGAAAACAGGCAACCAGTGTAGAGACATACAGAGTGATTCAACAGAGGAATAACGATTTGCAAGGAAAATCAGTCTTGCCGCTGCGTGCAAAATAGATTGTAGGGGTTTGAGTCTGTTTTTGGGAAAATATCACCAGAGACATCCATCTACAAGACGTAAAGACACCATACACCAGGCTCCACAGCAACCAAGTATTTAATTCTAGTCTGACTAGGTGGAGGACAACTCACACACACACTTACTCTGCCAACAAAGCTAATAGCATTTGTAAATACGAAGGTTATACTCACATGAGTCTGAAGGGACGTTACAGGTCAGGGACCAGCCTTCTTTACAGTGACTTTTGCGCCTCACTGTCATAGTTCTGAAGAAAGGAAGTTATTAGCTTTAAACTAGAGGATCCACTTAGGTGCAACATTAACAGCTGATTGCTGATTGGTTGTTGCAATACATATTTTGCTCCTAAAGGCATTGTTAGTCAATTAAAGTATGAGAAATACAGACAGAAGGCGTTAGACATAAGGGGCCAGATTACAAAACTGGAGATATAACTTTCACCCTTATTAAGAGTTCACAACCCAGCCCAGGGGCTGGCTGGGCTGAGAGTATGGGGCATCTGCCCCCCTGGGCCAGTCCCATAGTGGGCTACCTTGAGCTGGGTCATTAGGCTACCTGTATGTTTTTTTTTCCTTTAAAACCTTTAAAATGTTGCTAATAGGCTGCTGAGCTGAGTCTCGTCCCCTCGGGCGTAAATTCTCCAGCCAGTCTCTGACCCAGCCCAACAGCAGTGTCCCTAGAAATGACAATTTTACCAAGTGAGGTTTTTATGTCTCTTAAGGAGAAAATGCCACGTTAAAGAGAAGTGTTGCTTTTTGTTTCAAAAATATGGAAGCTCATACAACGAGGGCGTCTCTCACCTCATGTCCTGGGGACTTAGGTGAGCAGACAGGTGACCCAAGCTCTCTGTCAAGGAACGTGCACTTCCCGCTGTTGTAGACCTGAAAAGGGAGCACAATATACAATATTCCATAACTAGGCTACATCATTATGGTGTGACAGTATACAACATTCCATAGCTAGGATACATCACCCTGGTCAGAAAAGGGAGCACAGTATACAACATTCCATAACTAGGCTACATCATTATGGTGTGAAAAGGGAGCACAATATACAATATTCCATAACTAGACTACATCATTATGGTGTGAAAAGGGAGCACACTATACAACATTCCATAACTAGGCTACATCATTATGGTGTGAAAAGAGAGCACAGTATACAACATTCCATAGCTAGGATACATCACCCTGGTCAGAAAAGGGAGCACAGTATACAACATTCCCTAACTAAGCCACTTCATCCTGGACTGAAAAGGGAGCACAGAATACTGCAGAAACTACATCCCTGAGCATATTGTGCACAGGAGGAAGAAAGCAAAGGAGGAGCCCATCCCCAGGTTTCCAAGAAGCGGAAGAGCAGTGATAGGAGGAAAATGTGGAAGAGCTGGAGTGTGGTGATAGAGGAGAGCAGTGTCTCTGGGCCCTCTTTTTAGATAGTTTCTGCAGATATCCAGGTATCCTGATTGTGCAGTATAGCAGTATTCAGAGGATGTTCTGTTCCGGTGCTGGGAGGTGTCCAGAGGATCTTCTAGTGTCAAGTGGAGTCCAAACAGCCAAGCTTGTCCAGCTCTTATACCGACCAGAGCATCTGGCCTTGTGGGGAGAGGCAGCAGCTTGCAAGTACAGCAACAGGGGCCTCACAGTCAGGGACTGGGGTTACAATCAGAAGTCACCCTTTTATAGTGTCTCTCAGGACTGGAGAATTGACAGATAACCCAGGACTGTATGAGTAACCTTATAAACAATTTGCACTACTTCACACTGGGCTAGTAATAGTGACGTTCTGTCTGAGCTTACAGTCTGCATTTATACAATCCTTACACCTAAATGGACTACTACCCCAACTATCCTTAGTAAAATAGTAGCCAGAGACTACTTCAGCCAAAGTATGAGGGGCTGCTGCACAACTCTGTCCCAGGGACTGTTTACCTTACTGCCAGTAACTGCCTCACTCATGCGCGAGGCTCAGCATCTTAGGCGTGTTAACGGTACCATAGTGTTTGCGCTCATCAGTGTTTTACTTGTCACGCAGGAGGTGTTGTGATTTCCATGCAATTAATCAAATTAATTCAAAATTACTTGTTTTCTGAAGTGATTAACCACATAAAAGAAAATTGCCAGTGTAACCCAAACCTGATGATGAACAAGCAATTTTAAGTCGCCTGACTGCAAGGGCTGTAAGCCAATAGCTGTAAGCACTACACATATGCGCAATCGATAAGGACTATGTTTGATAAACGTACCTCCCACCCATTTTCTACTAAGCCCCACCACATTTGTGGCCTGTAAATCAGGACAGTTGAAAGATATGGACAAATGCAATCTTGCCTTGCGTATATTGTTTTACAAATATCTCAACTCATTCATAAATGTTTTCAACACACCTCTTCCTTGTAGTGGCTAGATATATTTTGGAACATATAGGGAAACCGCAGGAGTAGCCTGTGGTTTTGCTAGTGAGATTGTTGAATCCCATATTACAATTTTTTTAACGCATCCATTTGTTAGCCCGTGACCGACACGCTTCACACGATGAATGTCCCCAAAAATATTTAGCACCCTTTTTTCTTACCACAAGGGAGCACTTTACTCCTCAAAGAAAATGTTTGTTTGGAACTTCTGGAGGGTTCCTATGAACCTGTAACTGATCTGAAAGTATAAAACCATAACCGGTTAAGGAGGAGAGCAGGGCCCTCTTAAGAACATCTTGGGCCCCCGGGCACAGCAGTGCACCGGGGCCCCTATATATACACAAAAAAAAAAAAGATTATATATATATGGGCCCGTCGGAGGAAGCCAAAAAAAAAAAAAAACTGCGAGCGCGACGGAGGAGACCAGGGAGGGAGCCGGATCGCCAGCTGACAGCACGGCAAGTATTTTCTTCTTTTCTTTTTCCAGGTTTTTTTTTTTTTTTTGCTTCCTCTGACGGGCCCCCCTGGGCTGCAGGGCCCCCGGGCACCTGCCCATTGTGCCCTATGGAAAAGACGGCCCTGGAGGAGAGACCTCCTGCAGATGCAGATACTGACCATTATATCTCCACACTTTGCTCCATTCTCCAACGTGAAATCACGTTCCAGGACATGGACATTTGGATTTTCATTACCACCATTGTAAAGGAACACTTCGTAATTGAGAATCCTGTATAGAAAACAGGATATCTACATTAGCCCAGCAGAATACAATGTGGAATATAGATGAACTGAAAAGGAATCTCTAGATTAGTGCAGCAGAATTATTATTCCATAATGTTGCTGTATAGCGACTACCAAGTATTGCGACTGTTGTGTATGAGTGTACACTCACGGTTGGTTACATTCTTTGTAGGTTTCTTTCCACTGCTTACAGTATCCATAGTTTCGGCCGACTGTATTGATGTTGTAGCAGGAATTATTAGCTACTACAGAACCTGAAACAGTTAGGAGGATAATAATTAGAGATGGTCACTGACCCCCGTGTTTTTGGTTTTGGTTTTGGATCTGGATTACCTTCATGTTTTGGTTTTGGCAAAACACCCTTGCGTGTTTTGGTTTTAGTTTTGTTTGGATTTGTTTTGCTATTTTTGAAAAAAATTCAATTTTTTTGGTCTAAAATAACCTAATTTAGTGCTCCACCAGTTTCTTGGATAAGTGAGGTAATTCTAAAGCTATTAAATTATGAAAAAAACAGTTTAATCCCTGGTAGGCCGTCCTTAATTCTAACACTTGCCTGTGACGAGCCGCAGCGGTACGCCGCATCCTGGCATGATCTAGTAGCCGGGCGCGCGCTCTAGTTTCTATGCTCTGTTATTATTTTTTGGAATTATCCTTGTGGCATAGATGTAGGAGGGTGTAGGAACATCCTCCAACTCCAGGGGGAGCTCTCATATGATTTAAACTGGTTCATTTATATTTTTATACATGCTTCCTGGTTTATGTTATTACCTATGTCAGTTCTAGCTAGTAATTAATTAGCAACCTCCTGAGGCTGATTGTCAGCCCTGTTCTCCTCTGTCCTGATTGGCTCTTAGTACTATTTAAGGCAGTGAGGTCTGAGCCTCACTGCCGGTTATAGCAATCTGTTCCAGTACTGCTGCCTGCTCCTGTTCCTGTGTTTGGGGTTTAACCTGAGATTGATTACCCGTGTATGACCTTTGCCTGTTCCTGGATTCTGATTCTGTGCTAGTGACCCTGATCTATTGCCTGTACCCAGACTCTGAACCTCTGCTAGTGACCCTGACCTTTCGCCTGTCCCTGGAACCTGAACCTGTGACCTTGACCCTCTTGCCATTACCTGACATACCTTCTAGTGCTCTGTCCAGTCCGCTGATCTCTGGCCTGCCTATACACCGTGTGCTACCTCCTGTACTTGTGCGCTGCCGTGTTAGCCTAAACTCATACTACTCTGAGTATAAGACCTGGGGGCATCTGAGTACCTGTGAGCGTAACCAGTCTCTACGGGAAAGGCGGCTGCTAAAGGTGAAGACCTCTTCTATCTGTTCTATGAATTTATGCTGCACTGGTGACCATAACATTGCCTGCAAATTAAACAGACAATCCTGGTTGTCTTCCCCCTCCATCTTTGACTATTGGCAATGTAGCCATCATCTTTGGGTGTATATTACACCCTCCACTTGCAGTTAAATAGAAAAAAATCAGCCTGCATTGACTGTACGTTAAATAGAAATGGACAAAGGCTGTTTGGTTTCTGTCTGCATCAAACCCCCTCTCCACTAGTAGTAAAATAGAAAACTATTTAGCCGTGTTAGACTGTGGAATATAAATATAAATGGACAAAGGCAGTTTGGTGTCAGTCTGCATCAGCACCTCTCCTCCACTTGTACTTAAATAGAAAAGAAGACGGCCTGCATGGACTGTACAATAAAAAATGAATGGACAAAGGTAGTTTGGTGGCTGTCTATGACCCCCCCCCCACCCCTCCACCTGTACTTAAATAGAAAAAAAGCAGCCTGCATAGACTGTAGAATATAAAAGGAAATGGACAAAGGCAGTTTGGTATCTGTCTGCATCAGACCCCCTCTCCACTAGGAGTAAAATAGAAAACTATTCAGCCGTTATAGACTGTAGAATATAAATAGAAATTGAGAAAGGCATTTTGGTATCTGTCTGCATCAGCCTCATCAACATCATCATTAGCGCCCTCGTCGCCTACACAAATCTCCTCCTCATCCTCTTCTAATTCAAAATTGTCAGCCTCAATTGGTGTATCACCGGCTACACTCGGGCTGTTCAGGCACACATCAGCAGAACTGCTTAAAGGACCCTTCTTTATGGGTACACTGATAGAATGTTCACGATTAGACATACCACTGGTGGATGGACTCTCCACAGGGATTGGTGTCATTTCTGATTCTGAGCATACATTATCCTCTTATGCCTTACTGTTATCTTGCAGCTCGGCTTTCAAGCATACCAGTAGTTGTGCACCACTTTTAGACTCCAAATTACTTGGTCTTGCTTGGTCACGAGTGACTGTACAAGAAGAAGGCTCAGTAACATTTCTTGATCTGCCACTAATAGAGAAAGGCGAAGGCCTCATTCTTTCTTTGCCACTGCGTGTGCAGAATAGCATGATGGCAATTTTTTTTTTATCGGCAGTCAAATGTTCCTCCGTTCCACTTCTTTTTCGCTTCAACACGGTTAATTATTTTTTGTGTGTGTTTTTTTTCCCTGATTTAAAAAGACTATGTACTTTTACATAGGCTTTACCAGATGACGTACTGGGAACACTACCATCAGGACTGGTGCCAGCACCTGCTTGCTGATCCTGCTCATATGTGGACTGCTTTGAATCCATTTTAATGACGCCAAAGCACTTGTTGTGTAAAATATTCAATAGATAGTGCTGCTAAATATGACTTTTTGCAGCCAGAAAAAATATTGTTTCACACTGGGGAATATGGGACACCCCAAAGCACTTGTAGTGCAAAATATTCAATAGATAGTGCTGCTAGATATGACTTTTTTCAGCCAGAAAAATTATTATTTCACACTGGGAAATATGGGACACCTCAAAGCACTTGTAGTACAAAATATTCCAAAAAATGCCTCCTCTATCCTCCTCTCTTCCTGCTCTAACAATCGCTAGAAGAATTGATAGCAGAATTTCAATAACAATTGAAAGAATAAGGTATACAATAATTGTCCCTGCTCTAATGCTGCATGTGAACTAACCCTGCTCTCTCCCTCTGTCAAATGGTGATGGATTGCTGTGGAGGTGGGTATTTATGTATATCAAATATCGTGAGAACCGAACCCCGAGATCTGACGACGTCACAATGACGTTTTGCCTCGATTCCGATTCCAAACGGGCGGGAGAGTACCGAGCCTGCTTGGTACTACTCGGATAGGCAAAGTTCGGGCGAGTTCGGATCTTGGGGAACCCAGCCCGCCCATCTCTAATAATAATGCATTTGGAGGTGTATCAGACTGGAAGAGGATAGTTGTACCAGGGAAAGCATCCATAGAACAACTCATATGACAAAAAAGGGGTTTGACAAAATCTTAGGCTTCACTAACGTCCATTATCAACAGCAACAAGTGTTACAGTGTTACCCTTGTGTCTGGCCCCACCCTGTGGTGTAATGTTATTGGTTAATATCGCAAGTCTTTACTTTTGACCTGGATGTGTTTGTGTTTTGTTGCTGTACTAACATGGCGACAGTTATCTAGCAGTTTGTGTGTGAGTCCTTATTGCATGCATCAGAAACAACAAGTACCCCTTTCCCGTAGGAACATACATCTCATACTATGCAGTTCTCTGCTCCTTGGAGGCCACTCTGACGCCAACAACAGTGGAAAGAGGTGTTCTTTATTCTGCAGGAAACCTGATACAGGGATCGTCAGGCGTCGAACTCTGCTGGGCTCTATAGAAACATTTGGGTGATGGCTCATTGATGCAGCTTCTGGCCAGAGCTGTGGTCTCTTCTGCGCCTGTGTTGGGCCAACCCATGAGAAGAGGCCCTTGATCTGCTCTTGGGTGGGTGAGATAGTATTGGCTCACAACCCTCATGGCTCGCTAGCAGCTGCACCCACTGTAGTGACAGTATTTCCTCGAGGTGGTAGTCATGTTATACAATCTGAACTATGCTCTCTACCAATGTATTGGCCACATGCTAGAAACTATTAAGCAGTAATAAAAGAAAGACAGATACAATTGTGGGAAGCACTGTGGCTCAGTGGTTAGCACAGCCGTCTCGCAGCACTAAGGACTTGAGTTTCTTTTCAACCACAGTGGTCAGATTTAATTTCACACTCATATGATGTACTAGTAGATTTATTGGCTACTGACTAAATTGATGGGTACATTTATCTCAGGGTGAAAGCGATAAGGCTTTTTTTCCCGCTGTGCTCTACACATGAAAGGATTTCACCTGCAACAGTTTCCATAAGTATTGTGAAGGCCTTGTACCACCCAAATGCCTCTTCTGTTATTGCTATCTCAGAATGCTTTATTCTTTGAATAAAACATTTTTATTTATTTTTTTTAATGAATAGCAACTTTAAATATATATATTTTACAATATATTTTATTGACTTTCCTTTTTTACCCTCAAAAGCCCAAATCTGCGGTAAATGAAGATGATAAAACATAATCAGCCTTTATCAACGGATAGTGCTTGTGTGAGCTGTGAGAATTTATATTGTAAATGCCGCTGGAGCAGGGACTTGTGTCTGTATAAAGTTCTCTGACTGTACAGTGCTATGTAAATAAAGTATAATATTGCTTTGAAAACTAGGGGTATGTAATGATCATAGTAAAATAAAACTGCAGTAACATATTTGCCAGGTTGAACAGGATGAAATGCAGCAATACTGCTCATTAGGCTATTTAACAATGAGCAGCAGCTTAGTAAGTATTGATTGTTTTACAGAAACTTTAGAGCCTGATTCATTAAGGAAAGAAAGGTAAAAAAAAGGAGTACATTTTCTCCTGGACAAACTATGTTACAATGCAAGGGGTGCAAATTAGATAATTGTTTTGCAAATGAGTGAAATACTGGCTGTTTTTTTCATGTAGCAGACAAATACTTGATACTTTAATTTACACTGAAATTTAAAGTTCATCTAGGACATGCCCAACCACAGCTATAAATCTGTCCCCGCATTTTAAATTTACCTCCCCCTCCAATTCAACATGGTTTTGCCAAGGTGCAAGGTTACTCCTTTTTTTGCTTTATTTTCCTTAATGACTCAGGTCTCTATCAAGATACTGGATGAGTGACTTATAGGATGGACACAGCAGTGCCATCTACTGGGCAAAAAAATTATGCAGATATATCAGTGCATTAACATTATCAGGGTTGTCCAGCACGCTTATAAATGTGGCCCAGAAGAAGTTTTGGTTGTGGCAAGGGGTCAGCACTGTTAATGGGAAAAAAAATCCTGCAAAAAAAATAAAAGAAAATACTTACCTTGCGGTCACGTCAGCTGGTACTCCGGCTCCCTCCCTTGTCTCCTCCTCCATGTGGTGCTCGCAGTGAATGTCGAGCGTGATGTCATCACGCCCAACATTCATTGTGGAGCACAGCACAGAGGAGTCACCCACGCGAGAAGAACAATCAGCAGCACAGAATTGGAGAAAAGAGGAGAAGAGGACAGGAGAACAAGCCAATTAAAAGGTAAGTTAAGGGGGATTTCTTTTATTATTTCAAGAGACGCTGACCAGTGAATAAAAGTCACCTGGTCCTGGAGCATCATGGACCTTATCTCCCTGCTACATACTTCTACTTGCAATACTAATGGGGCATTATATATTATTCTCTTTGGCCCATTATAAAGTTGTTATCCCTTAACTAGCATAGTGGTGTAATTAGCAAAACAGGTCACAATTTGGGGTCACAGTGATGTATGTGTCAGGTACCGCAGGCCTGGTCAGGGCACCCTGATATACAATGCCTGGCATAAATGCATTTTATTGATATTGCATCGAAACAATACAAAAAGTGATTATAGTATAATAACTAGAGAGGATTTTTTGAACAGGGCGATTGAAAGGTAAATATAGGTGGATTTGAAAAAAAAAGAGATTTTATATATATATATATATATATATATATATAATCACTTTGTTTCTCATATATATATATATGTTAACTATGTTTTCTATGGTTTTTTGGATGATCAGCTATCGTTATTGTTAATGTATCTTATGTGCGGCCCAAACACATGCTCAGAAGGGCATAGTAGGGGCCTCGGGAGAGGGTGGACAGACATCGCAGGGCCCACCCTTTAATCTGCTGATGATGCCGTCTGGCGTCTCTGGCCAGTAATACCCTATTGGGCAAAGTGAAAACAAGGGCAAAATATGAATGTGGCACATTTAATACAACACTCACCTGGTCCCCAGTCAGCAGTGCATTGGGTCTTGTGTGTTGGGCACATCCCATTCTTAGAGTACCCCTGGCCATCCATGCAGGACACTCCATTGTCTTTGATTCGATCGGTGGTGCAGAGATTGGAGTTTCCATCGCACATGTCTGGCAAATCACAGTCATTACTGCTGGGTCTGCACACCGCTCCTGCTTTCATATACTGCGGAGGAAGACAAAGCCACACTTGTCGGTACAAGACTACAAGACTCTTCATCATCATCATCATCATCATCATCGTCTCCCCGAGCTTATTTCCCACCGCCACTCCCACCCTCTGTGATGGGAAAAACAGTATTACAAACTGCACAGGGCTGCATTAGCCATCAGATTCTCTAGCAATGTGTTCTCTCTTTAGATTAAGATTCCAACTGTTTTCTTTTTGGATTACTCAGTTTAGATCAAACATTAAAGTCCTCATGTCTTCTCTTGGATATCTCCAGTTTAAAACCCCTCATTATTATTTCTCCATGCTCTGTACCTGCTGTAGCATTGGAAGATAAATGTGCCCACAAAAAGCCGCACATATATTAAGATAAATACGTATGCTGCAGGAAGAGACATTTATAGTGTAGCATCAGTAGAGAGACACCAGTCATCATCATTAACTTGATGATTATGACTAACAATATAATGTGGGTTTTATTTTTTAAATAACACTTCTTTATTTAAAAAAAATGTGTGTCCCCCCTCCCAAAAGTGCTAGGGCTCATACATTAGGGTGGAAGCAGCAATTTGGAGCAGAGATGCGTGGGCTCGGATTATTGCAATCCGAGCCCACCCGAACAGTGCGGATCCAAGGGCGATCCGAGCACTGTTCGGGTACTTCCGGCGGGGAGAAACAGTGAAAGCGAGGCTGAGACTCAAAATCCCGCCGTCGGATCTCGCGAGACTCGGATTTTATAAATTCCCCGCTAGCCGCCGCCATCTTCAGTCGGGCTAAGATCAGGGAAGAGGGAGGTTGGGTTTTTTAGTTGTGCTGTGTACTGTGCTCTGTCCTGCTGAGTCCAGTGGTGCTGTGTCCTGTGCTCTGTCCTGCTGAGTCCAGTGGTGCTTTGTCCAGTGCTCTGTCCTGCTGAGTCCAGTGGTGCTGTGTCCTGTGCTCTGTCCTGCTGAGTCCAGTGGTGCTTTGTCCTGTCACTCTGTCCTGCTGAGTCCAGTGGTGCTTTGTCCTGTGCTCTGTCCTGCTGAGTCCAGTGGTGCTTTGTCCTGTCACTCTGTCCTGCTGCGTCCAGTGGTGCTTTGTCCTGTGCTCTGTCCTGCTGAGTCCAGTGATGCTTTGTCCTGTGCTCTGTCCTGCTGAGTCCAGTGGTGCTGTGTCCTGTGCTCTGTCCTGCTAAGTCCATTGTTATTAAAAAATTATAAAAAAAATTACCAAAAAATTATAAAAAAAGTATAAAAAAATTTCTACTGCAATATATAAATACGTTCACTGTTCCTGCAGTCCAGAAATATTATTACTGCAATATTAAACTACGTTCACTGTTCCTGCAGTCCAGAAATATTAGTACTGCAATATTAAACTACGTTCACTGTTCCTGCAGTCCAGAAATATTATTACTGCAATATTAAACTACGTTCACTGTTCCTGCAGTCCAGAAATATTAGTACTGCAATATTAAACTACGTTCACTGTTCCTGCAGTCCAGAAATATTAGTACCAGAGATTAAACTACGTTCACTGTTCCTGCAGTCCAGAAATATTAGTACCAGAGATTAAACTACGTTCACTGTTCCTGCAGTCCAGAAATATTAGTACCAGAGATTAAACTACGTTCACTGTTCCTGCAGTCCAGAAATATTAGTACCAGAGATTAAACTACGTTCACTGTTCCTGCAGTCCAGAAATATTAGTACCAGAGATTAAACTACGTTCACTGTTCCTGCAGTCCACAAATATTAGTACCAGAGATTAAACTACGTTCACTGTTCCTGCAGTCCAGAAATATTAGTACCAGAGATTAAACTACGTTCACTGTTCCTGCAGTCCAGAAATATTAGTACCAGAGATTAAACTACGTTCACTGTTCCTGCAGTATAAAGGAATTTGTACTGCTGTTTAACTCCAGTCCAGTGGTACTGTCCTGTGCCGCATATAATTTTTAAAGCCTTTGCCAGGTGTGTGTGGTTTAGGGGTACGCTCTCTTGTGCTGTATCTGATGGAGTACAAAAATTTGGAGGATAAAGTAGGGAAAGATCAAGAACCACTTCCTCCTAATGCTGAAGCTGCTGCCACTAGTCATGACATAGACGATGAAATGCCATCAACGTCGTCTGCCAAGGCCGATGCCCAATCTCCTAGTAGAGGGCATGTAAAATCCAAAAAGCCAAAGTTCACTAAAATTAGCAAAAAAAGAAAATTAAAATCATCTGAGGAGAATCGACACGGAGTGGCAAGGAACGGCTTAGGCCCTGGCCCGTGTTCATGACTAGTGGTTCAGCTTCACCCAAGGATCTAAACCCTCCTCCTCCCCCCCCTCCCTCTAAAAAATTTAAGAGAGTTGGCTAATGAAGGTGGCAATGTTGTACACCGGGAGGAGAATATTGATGTAGCTGGCGCTGAGGAGGAACTTGACGAGGAGGATGCTGATGTGGTTGTCTTAAATAAGGCACCAGGGGGGAATCAGTTGTTGTCCATGGGATGAAAAAGCCCATCGTCATGCCTGGGCAGAAGACCAAAAAATCCACCTCTTCGGTCTGCAATTATTTCTATCCCAATCCGGACAACAAATGTATGGCCATATGTACCTTATGTAAAGCTCAAATAAGCAGGGGTAAGGATCTTGGCCACCTAGGGACATCCTCCCTTATACGTCACCTGAAGAACCTTCATAATTCAGTGTTTAGTTCAGGACCTATGGCTAGAACCGTCAGCAGTCCAGGGACACCTAAATCCATTGGTCCTGTTGTATCCACACCAGCAACACCCTCCTCGTCAATTTCCTCCACGATCTCGATCAGAGATAGTCCTGTGGGCCATGTCACCGGTATGACTGAGTCCTCTTCAAACCGGGATTCCTCCGGAGGATCCTGCAGCGGTACGCCTACTACTGCCGCTGCTACTGTTGCTGCTGGTAGTCGGTCATCTTCCCAGAGGGGAAGTCGTAAGAACGCTACGTCTTTCACTAAACAGTTGACCGTACAACAGTCGTTTGCCATGAGCACCAAGTACGACAGTAGTCATCCTATGGCAAAGCGGATAACTGCGGCCGTAACAGCTATGTTGGTGTTAGACGTGCGTCCGGTGTCCGCCATCAGTGGAGTGGGATTTAGACGGTTGATGGAGGTATTGTGTCCCCGGTACCAAATCCCGTCGAGATTCCACTTCACTAGGCAGGCGATACCCGGGATGTACAGAGAAGTACGAAAAAGTGTCCTCAGTGCTCTGAAAAATGCGGTTGTACCCACTGTCCACTTAACCACGGAAATGTGGACAAGTGTTTCAGGGCAAACTAAGGACTATATGACTGTTACAGCCCACTGGGTAGATGCATCGCCTTCCGCAGCAACAGCAGCAGCAGCATCAGTAGCAGCATCTCCAAAACGCCTGCTCGTTCCAAGGCAAGCAACGTTGTGTATCACCGGTTTTAATAAGAGGCACAACGCTGACAACCTCTTAGAGAAACTGAGGGAAATAATCTCGCAGTGGCTTACCCCACTTACACTCTCCTGGGGATTTGTGGTGTCGGACAACGCGAGTAACATTGTGCGGGCATTACATATGGGCAATTTCCAGCACGTGCCATATTTTGCCCACACAATAAATTTGGTGGTGCTGCATTACCTGAAGAGTGACAGGGGTGTGCAGGGTGTGCAGGATATGCTTGCGGTGGCCCGCAAAATTGCTGGACACTTTCGACATTCTGCCACTGCCTACCGCACACTCGAACAACATCAAAAAGCCTGAACCTGACCTGCCATCACCTCAAACAAGAGGTTGTGATGCGCTAGAACTCCACCCTCTATATGCTGCAGAGGATGGAGGAGCAGCAAAAGGCCATTCAAGCCTACACAGCCACCTACGACATAGGCAAAGGAGTGGGGATGCGCCTGAGTCAAGCGCAGTGGAGACTGATTTCCGTGTTGTGCAAGGTTCTCCAGCCGTTTGAACTTGCCACACGAGAAGTCAGTTCCGACACTGCCAGCTTGAGTCAGGTGATTCCCCTGATCAGGCTGTTGCACAAGCAGCTGGAGAAAGTGAGGGAGGAGCATTGCGATTCCACAAAGCATGTAGCTCTTGTGGATGAAGCCCTTCGTACGCTTTGCCAGGATCCGAGGGTGGTCACTCTTTTAAAGTCAGAGGAATACATTCTGGCCACCGTGCTCGATCCTCGGTTTAAAGCGTATGTTGTGTCTCTGTTTCTGGCGGACACAAGTCTACAGCGGTGCAAGGACAATTCCATCTTGCACCTCTTTTTTTTTTTTTGCCAGCTTGTTTTGCGGGGGTCCAAACAAACCAATCATTTCAGCCACAGTTTTGTAGGCCCTGTGGCTGAAATGATTGGTTTGTTAAAGTGCGCATGTCCTATTTCAACAACATAAGGGTGGGTGGGAGGGCCCAAGGACAATTCCATCTTGCACCTCTTTTTTTGGCATTATGTGCTCTTTGGGTCCTAGTTTTTCAAACTGCCATCCTGTCTGCCACTGCAGTGCCACTACTAGATGGGCCACGTCTTTGTGCCACCCACTTGTGTCGCTTAGCTTAGACATCCAGCTACCTCGGTGCAACCTTTTGGCCTAAAAACAATATTGTGAGGTGTGAGGTGTTCAGAATAGAATGGAAATTAGTGGAAATGATTGTTATTGAATGTTATTGAGGTTAATAATAGTGTAGGAGTGAAAAAAAAAATGGTTTTTAGCACTTTTTATGCTTTTTTTAAAAAAAATCAGAACCCAAAACCCTAAATCAGAACCAAAACCTTGAGTGGGGTTTTTTGGCAAAACAAATCAGAACCCAAAACACTAAAAGTGGCCGGTGCACACCCCTAAATTGGAGGGGGGGGGGGTGCAGGGACCGAACGAGCAGCATGGGTTCACCCTAAAAAAAGCAGCTACAAGGACATTTAGGTGAGCAATAAATGAGTATAAGAGGGTATGTGTGTCAGGGTCTTTTATTAATAAATAGAGATGTGCGGGTCCGGTTCTCCGAGAACCGAACCCACCCGAACTTTGGGTATCCGAGTACCGAGCTGAGCAGCTCGGTACTCTCCCGCCCATTCCAAATCCAAATCGAGGCCGAACGTCATTGTGACGTCGTCGGATCTCGGGGCTCGTTTCTCGCGATACTTCAACTTTATAAATACACGCCTCCACAGCAATCCATCGCCATTTGACAGAGGGAGAGAGCAGGGTGTAGTCATAGGCTAATTAGAGCAGGGACAGAGAATACAATATTGTTTTTGCAATTGCTCTAACCAAAATCGCTAGTGCAGAGAGGAGGATAGAGGTATATTATTTTTTCTTCATATTTGGCACTCCCCAGTGCTTTTGGGGTGTCCCCCATAATTGTGCATAAATATTTCTGGCTGTCAAAAGTCATATCTGTCAGCAGTATCTACTAAATAATTTTTAGCACTCCTCAGTGCTTTTGGGGTGTCCTCCCTAATTGTGCATTAATATTTCTGGCTGTCAAAAGTCATATCTGTCAGCAGTATCTACTAAATAATTTTTAGCACTCCTCAGTGCTTTTGGGGGTGTCCTCCCTAATTGTGCATTAATATTTCTGGCTGTCAAAAGTCATATCTGTCAGCAGTATCTACTAAATAATTTTTAGCACTCCTCAGTGCTTTTGGGGTGTCCTCCATAATTGTGCATTAATATTTCTGGCTGTCAAAAGTCATATCTGTCAGCAGTATGTACTAAATAATTTTTAGCACTCCTCAGTGCTTTTGGGGTGTCCTCCCTAATTGTGCATTAATATTTCTGGCTGTCAAAAGTCATATCTGTCAGCAGTATCTACTAAATAATTTTTAGCACTCCTCAGTGCTTTTGGGGTGTCCTCCCTAATTGTGCATTAATATTTCTGGCTGTCAAAAGTCATATCTGTCAGCAGTATCTACCAAATAATTTTTAGTACTCCTCAGTGCTTTTGGGGTGTCCTCCCTAATTGTGCATTAATATTTCTGGCTGTCAAAAGTCATTTCTGTCAGCAGTATCTACTAAATAATTTTTAGCACACCTCAGTGCTTTTGGGGTGTCCTCCCTAATTGTGCATTAATATTTCTGGCTGTCAAAAGTCATATCTGTCAGCAGTATCTACTAAATAATTTTTAGCACTCCTCAGTGCTTTTGGGGTGTCCTCCCTAATTGTGCATTAATATTTCTGGCTGTCAAAAGTCATATCTGTCAGCAGTATCTACTAAATAATTTTTAGCACTCCTCAGTGCTTTTGGGGTGTCCTCCCTAATTGTGCATTAATATTTCTGGCTGTCAAAAGTCATATCTGTCAGCAGTATCTACTAAATAATTTTTAGCACTCCTCAGTGCTTTTGGGGTGTCCTCCCTAATTGTGCATTAATATTTCTGGCTGTCAAAAGTCATATCTGTCAGCAGTATCTACTAAATAATTTTTAGCACTCCTCAGTGCTTTTGGGGTGTACTCCCTAATTGTGCATTAATATTTCTGGCTGTCAAAAGTCATATCTGTCAGCAGTATCTACCAAATAATTTTTAGCACTCCCCAGTGGTTTGCGCTCAGAATGGATTCAAAGCAGTCCACATATGATCTGAATGAGCAACCAGGTTCTGTCACCAGTCCTGATGTTAGTGTTCCCAGTACGTCATCTGGCCAAGGCGATGTCAAACAACAGAGTGTTTTCAAATTAGTGCAAAAACAAAAACCCCAAAAAAATTTACTGTATTGAAGCGAAAAAGAAGTGTAACTGAGCAAAAGTTAAGTGACGATAAAAAAAAAATTGCAAGCATGCCATTCTACACATGCAGTGGCAAAGAGAGAATGAGGCCTTCACCTTTGGCTATTAGTGGCAGATCCCAAAAATTTACCCAGCCTACAATTGGTGCACAACTACTGTTACGCGTCAAAGCCGAGCTGCAAGATAACAGTGAGGCATTACAGGAGAATATTTGCTCTGATTCACAAATGACAACAATCCCTGTGGAGAGTCCATCCAACAGTAGGATGTCTAATCGTGAGCATTCTGCTGATGTGTGCCTTAATAGCCCGAGTGTAGCCGGTGATACCCAAATTGAGGATGCCACTTTGGAATTAGAAGAGGATGAGGGGGAGATTTGTGTAGGCGACGAGGGCGCTAATGATGATGTTGATGATTATGATGCAGACAGATACCAAATTGCCTTTCTCAATTTCTATTTATATTCTAGATTATATAACGGCTGAATAGTTTTCTATTTTACTCCTAGTGGAGAGAGGATCTGATGCAGACAGATACCAAACTGCCTTTGTCCATTTCAATTTATATTGTACAGTATATAACGGCTGAATTTATTAGTATTTTATACAAGTGGAGGGGAGCCTAGAGAGACAGAAACCAAACTGGCTTTCTCCATGTCAATTAATATTGTACAGTCTATAATGGCTGAATTTTTGGTTTTTTTAAAAAAGTGGAGGGGGGCCTATAGAGACAGAAAGCAAACTGTCTTTTTCCATTTCTTTACATATTTAACTATAAGTGTAGGGTGTAATATACATCCAAAGACGATGGCTGCATTGCCAATATGCATAGATGGAGAGGAAGACAATCTGTTTTGTGTGTAGAATAAATGAAGGCCTACCAACGAAGAATTAAACTGTTTTTTTGGATGATTTATTACCTCAACAATTAGATTACTTGTCTCTAAAACAGTTGGAGCACTAAATTGGGTTAATTTAGGCCCAAAAACATGGATTTTCCCAAAAAATAGCAAAACAAAACCAAACAAAACCAAAACCAAAACCAAAACACGCAATGGCGGTTTTGCAAAACCAAAACCAAAACCAAAACACGACGGTAATCCAGATCCAAAACCGAATCCAAAACCAAAACACGGGGGTCAGTGACCATCTCTATTAATAAAGGAGTCACTTCAAGGTGAGTGTGTGTTATTTCAGTGTATTTTATTAAAGGTGCACTACAGGTCCCAGCGAACCCTGGATGCCAGGGCATAGTGGAACTTGTAGTTCTACAAGTGCTAGCATGCTCTGGCAGTCATAGGTACGCTGACACTTGTAGTTCTAGAAGCACCGGCATACCCAAGCAGTTTATGGCTGCCAGGGCTTGCTGGGACCATACATGGGAAATACATTTATATAATTACCATACACCACCACCCCAGGGGTATGAGAAGAGTCCTACTGCTTTCAGTATGGGGTTTTCCTCGAACGTGGGAGGAACTTATATAACACTTGCAAGATCAGCAGCATGTGTCTAGCACCAGGGGACGAGCACCCGCAGACGCTGACCTCTACATAGGCTGCAAGTACATGAACAAGTCTTTACTGTACTTGCCCTACATGATAACATCAGTTCCCTCCACCTCTGTAAGAGTAATAAGTGAATGATGTGCCTGAGTCTGCATAGGAATTATGTTAGTGCAGATTCCCTGCTCATGTGGTATAGAAATATGGAATTTAAGCAGCAAATAAATCAACAGATTTGTGTCCCATCTGTATATGAGACCTTATGTGTCCTTCAGGCTACACCTAAAATGCTCCTATATTCTGTGCCCTCCCAATGTTCCCCTCCCAACAGTAACTGTTATTTTAAAGCCAACATATGAGGTCGTTGGCAACATATGTGAAGGTGGCACTGGATATAAAGTGGGTAAATTAATTATAAGTAACTAGTAAGGGTGTGGGACCCCAATGTCTAAAGTATCTTTTGATCAGGGGCGCAACAGTGCATCGCACAATTTGGGTAGGGGCCCAGTGATGCTGTTCTTGCCTCCCGGACCACCCCTCTTCCCTATTCGGGCACGACAAGGGGTATCCTCTGAGCATGTGAGACGCATGTGTCACAACGTCATACTAGTTATAGGAGGAAGTGTCTGCATGGTGTGGGACCATGCACTGAGCCACATACTTACCTTACAATTCTCACAGCAATCCCCTTCTGCGCACACAGCGCCCTTTTTCATTTTGCAGGTAGCAGCGTCACAGCAGGGGTTGGTGCATTCTTAAAATACAACAATAAGATCTGATGATATCTGGGCCAGCTCCATGGGCAAATTACTTATATTGTGTCATAATCTTTTAGCATTAAGGAGACATTGGGGTGTCTTTCTGAAAATTTTTCTTATCTGTCATTAGGTTTACTGTCAGTAAAAAATAACAAATAACATTTCTCCACCCAGATACCTGCACCGTGCAACAGTCACACTCCTCCCCCAGATACCTGCACCGTGCAACAGTCACATTCCTCCCCCAGATACCTGCACTGTGCCACAGTCACATTCCTCCCCAGATACCTGCACCGTGCCACAGTCACATTCCTCCCCCAGATACCTGCACTGTGCCACAGTCACATTCCTCCCCCAGATACCTGCACTGTGCCACAGTCACACTCCTCCCCAGATACCTGCACCGTGCCACAGTCACATTCCTCCCCCAGATACCTGCACTGTGCCACAGTCACACTCCTCCCCCAGATACCTGCACCGTGCCACAGTCACATTCCTCCCCCAGATACCTGCACTGTGCCACAGTCACATTCCTCCCCCAGATACCTGCACTGTGCCACAGTCACATTCCTCCCCAGATACCTGCACCGTGCCACAGTCACATTCCTCCCACAGATACCTGCACTGTGCCACAGTCACACTCCTCCCCCAGATACCTGCACCGTGCCACAGTCACATTCCTCCCCCAGATACCTGCACTGTGCCACAGTCACATTCCTCCCCAGATACCTGCACCATGTCACAGTCACACTCCTCCCACAGATACCTGCACTGTGCCACAGTCACATTCCTCCCCAGATACCTGCACCGTGCCACAGTCACACTCCTCCCCCAGATACCTGCACCGTGCCACAGTCACATTCCTCCCCCAGATACCTGCACTGTGCCACAGTCACATTCCTCCCCCAGTTACCTGCACTGTGCCACAGTCACACTCCTCCCACAGATACCTGCACTGTGCCACAGTCACATTCCTCCCCCAGTTACCTGCACTGTGCCACAGTCACACTCCTCCCCTAGTTACCTATACCGTGCCACAGTCACATTCTTCCCCAGATACCTGCACTGTGCCACAGTCACACTCCTCCACTAGTTACCTATACCGTGCCATAGTCACATTCTTCCCCAGATACCTGCACCGTGCCACAGTCACACTCCTCACCCAGATACCTGCACCGTGCCACAGTCACATTCCTCCCCCAGATACCTGCACTGTGCCACAGTCACATTCCTCCCCAGATACCTGCACCATGTCACAGTCACACTCCTCCCACAGATACCTGCACTGTGCCACAGTCACATTCCTCCCCAGATACCTGCACCGTGCCACAGTCACACTCCTCCCACAGATACCTGCACTGTGCCACAGTCACATTCCTCCCCAGATACCTGCACTGTGCCACAGTCACATTCCTCCCCCAGATACCTGCACCGTGCCACAGTCACATTCCTCCCACAGATACCTGCACTGTGCCACAGTCACACTCCTCCCCCAGATACCTGCACCGTGCCACAGTCACATTCCTCCCCCAGATACCTGCACCGTGCCACAGTCACATTCCTCCCCAGATACCTGCACTGTGCCACAGTCACATTCCTCCCCCAGATACCTGCACCGTGCCACAGTCACATTCCTCCCCCAGATACCTGCACCGTGCCACAGTCACATTCCTCCCCAGATACCTGCACCGTGCCACAGTCACACTCCTCCCCCAGATTCCTGCACCGTGCCACAGTCACATTCCTCCCACAGATACCTGCACTGTGCCACAGTCACACTCCTCCCCCAGATACCTGCACCGTGCCACAGTCACATTCCTCCCCCAGATACCTGCACTGTGCCACAGTCACACTCCTCCCCCAGATACCTGCACTGTGCCACAGTCACACTCCTCCCCCAGATACCTGCACTGTGCCACAGTCACATTCCTCCCCAGATACCTGCACCATGTCACAGTCACACTCCTCCCACAGATACCTGCACTGTGCCACAGTCACATTCCTCCCCAGATACCTGCACCGTGCCACAGTCACACTCCTCCCCCAGATACCTGCACTGTGCCACAGTCACATTCCTCCCCCAGTTACCTGCACTGTGCCACAGTCACACTCCTCCCACAGATACCTGCACTGTGCCACAGTCACATTCCTCCCCCAGATACCTGCACTGTGCCACAGTCACATTCCTCCCCCAGTTACCTGCACTGTGCCACAGTCACACTCCTCCCACAGATACCTGCACTGTGCCACAGTCACATTCCTCCCCCAGTTACCTGCACTGTGCCACAGTCACACTCCTCCCCTAGTTACCTATACCGTGCCACAGTCACATTCTTCCCCAGATACCTGTACTGTGCTACAGTCACACTCCTCCCCCAGTTACCTGCACGGTGCCACAGTCACACTCCTCACCCAGATACCTGCACTGTGCCACAGTCACAATCTTCCCCCAGTTCAGTAAACATGTTTCCACACACAGCTGTGGCTAAATCCTTCTCTCTATTGGGCTTGTTTATCATACAGTTTGGCACATTCTTCAAAAGGAACTTCTTGAATTGGTTCTGGCTGCAGTTACTTGACCGGTTGGGGAGTCTAGCACTGCACAGAAAAATAGAAGAGGTAGATAAATTGTCAATAATTGGATGAAAACACAAAGGAGATTATAACAAAATGGGTTGTTGGCACCATCAAAAAGTTTAAGTCTGCACACACCCCATTGTCCCATCATTAATTGCCATCTTAATTCATTATTTTTTTCCCTCTGTTTGATGCCCTACACTCACACTTATGCTTGATGATGCAGGAGGTCTCTGCAGATGTCAGTGATGTCATCAGTCGGTAGGGGTGTAACTAGAGCTTTGTCTAGGCCCAAAAGCAACATTTTAAAAAGACATGCAAACTTTCTAAGGAGGGACACCTGTCTCCTCCGATTCCATCTGCGTTACGGTCATCATAGATGAGCTTTTACTACATAAACGTACTGCGGATGAATAAAAAAGTGGGATGAGGCGCTCTCACTAGATCAGAATGCTGCTCCTTTTAAAAACAAATATCTGTAATTAAATAAAGGGCACAATACTAATCTCATGAATGAATTGTGTATAATAAATATAATGTGGGAAAAAATGAGTCAGGACACATATAATGTTTATAGCTTTTTTTGCAAAATTGCGTTGCTGGAACCAACCTATAAAACAATTTCAGGGAAAAAACGGGTTTTCTTACCCTACATGTCCCTACTGAGATGCTTGATCATTGTCCAGATGAGAAAGCCAATGCGTACAGTATTTTTCGGCTTGTGGTTGTTTTCAATGTTGCCGCTTATGAAGGCGGGAAGAGTATGAGCCGCAGTGGAACACATTGGAACGCGCGGCTACGGTGGCTGTGACGATTAAGCCCAACGCGTTTCATCCGGCTAGCAGACTTTGTCAAGGATGCATACCCACTACTTTGGGACTGATTTATACTCTGTTTCCAGTTCTCATTAGATAAAAATTCTTTATTTCAATTAGGATTAAAAACATATAAAAGGTGTATGAAAATATTTAATTTATGCGTCCTGATTAATATTAAGTGAAATAGTACTAAAACGGATATATAAAAATTATATTTTAAAAACAGTATATTTATAACTTCAAGAAATAACCTAAATCAAAATCACTATTGAGACTATGGGGTGTCAGTGTTTTCATCTGGTATATCCACTTAGGTTCAATATGTGATATATTTGCTAGGAAATCTCCTCCTCGCCAGAATTTCTCTATGTCTTGGATCCCTAAAAATTTCAATTTGTTCGGATTACACACCTGGTTATTGATGAAGTGATTGGAAACACTGTGTGTTTTCAAACCTTATCTAATATTTGCCAGATGTTCAGCGATTCTGGTTTTTAAGGGACGTTTGGTTCTTCCAATATATTGGAGGCCACACATGCACTCCAACATATATATAACCCCTTCAGTATTACAACTGATGTTGTGTTGAATCTCAAATTGTTTTCCAGCGGTGTTTAATTTAAATGTAATAACTGGTTTGGTTATATTCAAATTATTGTTCTTACAACCTTTGCAATTCAGGCAATAGTGGAATCCTTTGGTATTAGTAGATCTGTTTTTTATGGGAGATATATAGCTTTTTGTGAGGATATTACGTATGATGCACATTGCACTGGGTTGCTATATTATTGTTATGGCTCACGAGCACCAAGATGAGCTTTTAGAATGATAGTGTAGAGGTCTTCACCTTTAGCAGCCTCCTTTCACGTGGAGCTTTATGTGCCCACAGGTACTAGGATGCCACCAGGTCTTAAGCTCAGTGAAGTAAAATCTCAACTATGATGGCCGTAGCTCAGATGGAACTGGAGGCGCTAGCCCTGGCTGGAGCAGGTGGTCAGTGGCAGGCCCAGGTCAGGGGTTTGTAGCAGATAGGCAAATCGGTATCCAAGCAGAGGTCAGGGTCACAAGAGAAACAGCAAAGTCAAAAGGTCAGGGTAACATGCAAACAGGCAAGGTCCAAGGTACAGGCAATGGTCACAACAGAAGGTCAGGTAATAACAGAAGTCAAACTGCAGGTCAGCAACAGTGCAGATTGTGAACGCTATAACCGTCAGGGAGGCTCAGTCCTCCCTGCCTTAAATACCCATAGCAGCTAGGGAGGCACAGCCTAAACTAATCAGCCCCAGGGGGCTGATAATAAATTACTCCCTTGTAAATTTCCCCCGCCAGGACGCAGCGGTTTGACAGTTCGGTGCCCGGCCATTGCCCTACTAACGGTCGAGCTGGAAGCCAGAAGTGACGTCGTTGATTGGCAGATGCGGTTGGAGCTGTGGATACCCTGGGCCCAGACTGTTGTCCCATCCGCCCACCTCATAGTCTCTCAGACCCTATGAAAAGTAGTTTGTTATTTGTCCCCATTTTCAGCCCCACTGTGTACACCACTGATACAGGGAGAGAAAGGGAGATTTAAAAGGCCTGCAACTGTTGGGAAGAAGTAGCATTGCTACAATTTGCTTTATTATTTGAACATGTGTATTGTAATCATCTTGGAGTACAATTACATCTAGGAGAAAATAACTTCAATTTACATGTGAACAGAGCACAATCTGCCACATTGCAGCCATTTCTGTGTGTATATGATCCTGTATTTTAGGGTGGATACGATTCTGGACACCTAGAACCACCTTTAGTACATGTTAGTTGTTATTGATAATCCCACCTGAGAACTGGTAACATGACGCATGGCCCTGCAGAACATGAACAGTTAACGTCATCATGGCTCAATCCAAGGTTATGGCCCATTTCATGCGCTAGTGTGACACCGACCATGACTTCGTTTTTACTGTGATCCTGCGAATGTGGAGAGAAGTACGTCAGAGACACCATCTGTGCTGGAGGATTTAGTGCACACAGGGAGAAATGTAAAAGCAAAGATAGGTTCTGAAAAATGTTATAGTTCTGCATAACATATTACCTAATGATGTCACAGATGACATCACATAAAACGTTTCAGACGTTGCCACATCTCAGACATCAACGGGTCACATTTAAACCACATTAAACAATCAGTCCCTGGACAGGATCAACACAATTATAATTTGAAATACAGAAAAGTTTGGTTCATCTGTAAAAAGTAAATAACTCATGTAAAGTCAGACCTCTCTAAGAGAGGAAAGAAAAGGAGATTGATAATACACTAGTGGATGAGAACATTTATGAGTTTGAAATATAATTTGATTTTATATCTGCTGTGAAGAAAGATTGCAGTTGTTTAGGTTTAAGAGTTAGCACAGTTTGCACTATGATCTTTTTGTGTTTGTTTCTTTATATGTAACACTGGAGGAATAAGAGGAAGTGATACACCTTTATTGAGAAGAAAGCATACATCACTTTTAAAGGAAATTGTTTGTTTATATGAGCCTACAGTCTCACTACCTTGAACAAGCCCAATCTTGTCTGATCTTGGAAGCTAAGTATGATTAGACTGGGTTAGTGTTTGGATGGAAGATCACCTGGGAATACCAAGTACTGTAGGTTAAAGTATAATTAATGAAATTCTATTCTTATTGTATAATGTATCAATAGCGCCAAGTACACTTTATTTGTTTTTTTGGATATTTTGTAATATTGGTTAAATTGGATGTTAACCTAAGGTGTATATTGCTGCAAATGGGGGTAGTGCAGGAAAAGCTAAAACATTTATTTATTGCTCATAATTTAATATAGGTTGAACTTGACGGACTTGCGTATTTATACAGAAACCTGGGCACTACTTTGCTCAGTATACTACATGCAATGGGAGATAGAAACATCAAATGACCCCTAACCGTGCTCAGCCGAATTAGTCAGATACTTACAGCAGCTGTTTTAGGAGTTAGTTTTGCTGCTACATTAGTGCTGTTTTCAGTTCTATTTTGCTTACACAAAGGGAAAGGTCTGGGCAACGTCTGTCAATTGGAACAATTTGCCTCAGAAAGATTATGAAATAATGGATTCTACAGTATACCAATGTTTTTATTTCTTTGCACTAGATTTATAAAAATGTTGTTTTATTTCTAAATGCGTCCCCGAGCCAGCGTATCATAGTGGAGTCATAGTGGCAGCTCCTTCTAGACCACTGAAACGTGGTCTAACTTTGCCACTTTTTCAACAGTATGAACTTTTCAATGTCACTCTTCTGTTGCAATTATACGATTTCAAATGTTGTAATTCCAAATGTAAACAGCATAATAGGATTGGGGCTGTCACAGGGGCACGTGCAGGATTTTCATAGTTGACACCTTTTACTTTTTGCCAACTGTTACATCACACTTTCTATGCATACATATATGGATGGATGGATATATCAATATCAGGGGTTCACAACCTTACCGGAGTTACAGAACAGTTTCCTACACAGACACCATTTAATTTCCTTAATCGTGACACAACAATCTTAAAATATAATATAACCATTTGTACTACATACAGTTAGTGTGTAGCTCCCATATAAGCCCCATTTAATACCTGAAATTTTTTCTAAGAGTATTCCTCCAATACCATAAATCCTCATGACACATGGTGTCACACAAAGTTGTCCTGAGACGGGTTAGGAATAGCTGGTATATATGAATACTTTCCTAGAATAGTCAAAGTCTATGAAAATCATATGCAATTGGTACTGAACTGTAAAGAGTCGCCACAGTGACATAATTTGTAGCAGAGCAGCACCATATATATATATATATATATATATATATATATATATTGTTTCCTACATACAAAGTAGGCCGGACAAAGCTGATTTGTGCAGGATTGTGCCTCCCAGAGGAGGAGGGGGAGTGGTGCATCTAGCGATAAATCTCATTACCATGTGTGCTTGATGTATCTCTATCCCAACTCCTCTGGCGGGCAGTCTCACTAAGCGACAAAGAGGAACACTGGGGCCCATGTACTAAGGCAAATGTGCCACTGTCTCATATTACCCTTAGTACATAGACTCCTTAGTTTCTACTTCTGACAATATTTTATTGACTGATGGTTCCACTTGTATAAAATCCACCATAGTGTATTACCATTATTATGTAAATACGATCCATTGTGTGAATCTCACCTGGATGACCCCAGCAGATAAGCTGGTGCACATTGAGCTAGTAAATGCCAGCCCAACTGTAGGACCGTCAAAGTCTTTGTTTCTGAGAGACAAAAAAAACTCTGTTAGAACAATTCCATTACTTAATAAACTGTTAATGCAAATTGTTTGTAAGCTGCAGGTGCGATATAATAGATCTAATTTAGGACTCCATCCCCGTCTCCAGATTGACAACTCAGCATAGGGTTTAGGTTACATCCACTGTTCTATCACACACATATCTCTATGAACAATCATCAACATCATCATCAACATTTATTTATATAGCGCCAGCATATTCCGTTGCACTTAACAATTTCGGTGATAACACAATGCTGGGTAATACAGACAAAGAGGTAAGAGGGCTCTGCTCTATGGGACAATTGGCGTCTGATACATGTGGTTAAGTGCTACCTTTTGCATATTTGCCCAGCTAGATTGCAAAGGTAAAAATGTCCTGTCACACAGCAATGTTAGTCAAAGTGTTGTTGTCTTATATGCAAAGGGATGGTAATTGCATAATCTAGGAAAATAAAGGATGGTTGAGGAATTTTATAAACTTGCCTGAAGAGGTGGGTTTTCAGAGAAGGTTTGAAGATTAGAGGAAAGTCTTATTGTGCGAGGGAGAAAATTCCACAAAGTGGGTGCAGCCTAAATTAAAAGTCCTGTAACCAGGAATGAGAGCAAGTAATTAGTGTGAATGAAAGATGCAGATCTTGTGCAGAACAGAGGTATCGAGTTGGGAGATGTTTTGAGACAAGTAAGCTGATGTATGTTGGTCTAGTTTTGTTGATGACCTTGTATGTTAGTTAAATGAAAAATAGAGAGAAGAGCAAGTATATCCTCTCTAGAGTAAAATACCACCAGAAAACTATATTGACAATTATGTTTTAAATTTATTATACAATACAATATAATTAAAAGCATAAAACATCTAAAATAAAATAAATTAAATTCACATGCCAATTACTAGTACCAGTTTGATTATGATAAGTTGTATTCAAAAAAGGATTACCTATAGTGCACTTATAGGAAAAAAACAATACCCAATGTCAATTATCTCTGAACAAACTTTTTTATTTTGTTTTCAATTGTTATGAAGTTGAAACACAACAACTTCTATTGAATAGCTGCGTATATCCCCACTGAGGTGTAGAAACGGGGGTTTTGTTTACAGCGTATATATTTAATTTTAATTAGTTATTCTTGTGATTCAGGATTTAATAATAATTAGCACTTGGTTATAATCCTATTGCCTATAGGGTTAAAGTTTTTATGTTAGTTGAAGGATTTTTTTATTGTATTTGGTGAAAAACAGGCAACTAATATTGAGACTGACAGAGTGGTTCAGCAGTGGAAGAACGATTTGCAAGGATAATCAATCTTACAGCTGCGTGCAAAATAGATTGTAGGGGTGAGAGTCTGAAGACCAGTAAGGAGGGAATTGCAATAGTCAATGTGGGAGATGATGAGTGCATGAATTAAGGTTTTTGCAATGTCTTGTTTGAGATATGAGCGTATTCTGGAAATGTTTTTAGATGTATGTGACATGATTCAGATATAAATTTGATGTGGGTAGCGAAGGATAATTCTAATTCTAATAAGTCAAGGATTATACCTAGACAATGGGCTAGTAGGGTTTGATTTATAGTCATGTAAAAACGAATTGAAATGTCAGGTAGGTAACTGCTGTTGGCGGGTGGGTATATTATTAACTCTGTTCTTGAAATATTGAGCTAGAGGTGGCGAGAGGACATCTGAAATGAAATGGCATTAAGACAGTGATTAATTTGAGTCAACCGAGATGGTGAGAAATCAGGAGAGGATAGATAAATTTGTGATCATCCGCTTAGAAATTATACTGAAGGCTTATCATCACTCTGCTGTTTACCTGTTTGCTGGACTGTTATTGTGAACTGATTATTGTGCCAGTGGCTATTTCTTCAGCTCAAGTTACGTGCTTCTGTTCAGCTGCCTCATACTACAGTGAACTCACCTTGCACCTGAGACTGAAACACCCGTTACCTGTAGTTCCACGCAGGGTTCAGATACTCCTCACCTCGCTGCTACTTCTAGGCAACATCTTGCTGCATGTGTCTATGTACATCCAAGTCCTTGGATGTTGTTTAACGCTTACTACTCTGCTAGATAAGAATCACTGTGATACCAGTAACCACCTGCTAGTTGAATCATCTCTATTTTCGGATCAGCCAAGTCTATATATTACTCTGTTTGGACTTTAGCTGTACCAGTGATTCTAGTTCATCTGCTGTGTGTTTACCTATTGGATTCAAGTGTTCTTATTCATCACCTCTGCGTTGAACTGTTGTATTGCTCATCTCATGCTGTTGCCAAGGGTTACCAACTATGAAGTAGCATATGTGATTTGTTTCTGCAATCTGACCAACTGCCGTGTGTTCAGCTCTGCCGATATATATATTTATTTTTTCCTGTTGTACCATCAGTCAATATACTACTTTACAGCACTACTATTATCTCCTGTGTTATTATTCTCAGTGATGCTTATGAGCCATGAACTTTTAAACCTGTGTATACCATCACTCTGCATATCATCGTGTTCTACTTCCACCATCCTCTACTAATACTATCTATAGTAGAGACAAGGGATCCACTAAAATTATTCAGAGCCGTGACACTCATCCTTGAAGTTGGAAGCCAGATCTTGGGCACTGATGGTAGTTGGAGGGTTTGGAATGGGAGGGTTGAGAAGAGATGTAAATGTGTTAAAAAGGTTTAGATGCCTTAGCATATAAGAGAGATTGTAAGTATATTTATTCAGCAGTGTCAAGGGCATTTTGATATGAGTGGTAGATAGAAGTATATGTATGGAAAGCATTACAAGTACGAGATTTACACTAGTGGAAATGAGGTACTGCCCTATCAGGGGAGGAAAGTGTAGAAATTGGGGAGAGAAGGTGTTGGAAAGAGGTGGAAAACTATTGAAAATGAAAATAGTTAAGATTTCTGCAGGTATGAGGAGGCTTGGTAGAGTTATACAGCAGAGAGGTTAAAGTACTGGTGGAAGAGCTTGTAACTGATAATGCGATGATCCAAGAGGGTTAAGGAAATCAGTAGTCTAGAGAAAACAAGATCAAGGCAGTGGTCATCCTGATGAGTAGAGGAGTCAGTCCAATGGGAGAGACCGAGGGAGGAATTTATAGAGAGTAGTTTGGAAGCACAAGTGGAATATGGATTATCAATGGACATATTTAAATCACCCATGATGATGGTGGAGATGTCAGAAGATAAGAAATGACGGAGCCATGCAGAGAAATGTTCAAGAAATGTTTGGTGCGGTCCAGGGGGACAATAGATAACAGCAATACGCACAGAGAATGGAATAAAAATCCTAACAGTATATACTTCAAAAAATGTGAACATGAGTGATGGGACATTTGGTAGAACTGTGAATGTGCACTGTGGGAAGATAAGTAGTCCAACCCCACCTCCTTGTCTGCCTCCTGGTCTGGGGGTGTGGGTAAAATGGAGGCCACCATGAGTAAGGGCTGCAGGTGAGGCAGTGTCTGATTGTGTAAGCCATGTTTCTGTTATTGCCAGCAGGTTGAGGTTGTTTGAGAGGAAGAGGTTGTGTATGGAGGTAAGTTCACTAAAAACAGAGCATGCATTCCAAAGGGTATATTTAAAGCACAATAGTTGCAACAAAGTAAATACATTTCCTATCCAATATTTAAAGCTTTGAAATAAACTATTGAGATTCTTTTGCAACAGATTTATTTCAAGCTTTTATAATAACCCTTCAGAATAGTGGTGTAAAGTGCCCAGAGCAAATCACACATTTCTTATATCTTGTGTATTGACAACTGCATAATGCCAGTTCTGTATTTTGGGATATGTGACCCCACTTTATTCAAAATAACTTTTTCTAAATAAATGTTACTTAAACTATGAGTCCCAATCTGAAATAAACCATACCTACTATTAAGCACAGCCACGCCCACTATTTAGCTTTCACACCACTTTACCATCCAGCAACATGCATAGTTCTGAATAAGGCAATCTGCTCACATCTATAACTAGTATAGCCCTGGCACTGTATTCTGAGGTATGAACTGTAGTGATCATAGAGGAATTACAGTTATAACGGTTAACCCATCACATAATTGTGGGGAATAAGGCATTAATCATAACTGCCCTTCTGCTCCATGGGAGGTTTCTGTCCTCCCTGAGCTCGCCTTAGGACACCTGCGTTACGGTTTGACAGGTGTACCGCCCCAGTCAAACTCCCCACCTGCCACTGTCCTCGGAGCGGGTCCATTGATAAATTGAGCTACTAAAGTGTAAAATGCGAAGTCAGAGAGTCTGTTGTGTGTGTATTCAGTGGCTCTGCAAATTCCAGTGTTAGATAGGAGTGTCACCTGTAGCAGATTTAAAGGCCCCTGCGGTGAGCTATATGCTGGCCTAGGATGGAGTTTTGAGACTTGAATAGACTTTTAGGATCCACTCAGCATAGTGTCTGGCTCAAGGAGACCATGTGCTGACTTGACTATATTTTATATAGACAAAAATATTTCAGTATTGAAATATGCCACTTAAAATCAATAAAAGTAGTAATCAACCACATATCCCTCTATTCTTTTGTGTTGAAGGGCAGCTCATATGTCAAATCATGAATTCAGCCACACAGAGAAGTTGAGGAGATGAGTATAAGCTCAACTGATACTCTGTACCTAGGCCTGTTTGGCATCAATAGATGGGTAAATGCATAGGGGATTTATTAATAATAAAATTGGGTCTGTGTGACACTCCACAGAAAAGTTAGAACAAATCCATTGCCTGTTTAGAAGAGAGAGAATGCTTGGCTGGGATTAACTCTTTACAAACCAGAGTGTGAAGGGTTAACTGTTTAGCTACCAGAGCACAGAGTGTGCGCAATTGGACAATTGAGTAATAGTTTTGCTATGGGCCTTATACGTAACTGGTGGAAGCGGGTGTCTGTGTTGGTAAATTTTTAGCCTTAGAGAAAGAGGTAAGTGTGAGATTTGGGCTGGATTCCTGTGTGTTCCCTTACAGTAAGCTTACAAGTCACGAGTGCGCATAGGGCAGTTTGTGACAGATAAAAGGGTTCAGGAGCAGTTTCATGACAAAATAGAGGTGATATATTGTATGACTGTTGTAATATATGAAAAGATATTAAATACGGGAGTAGCTAGAGGGGGCTTATTCCTGACATGAACCATCGCTTCGTCTGCAGTGTTTCAGGTCTGTGTTTGAAGCTATCAGTATTAGCAGTCTGTAAGGGAATACACCTTCGGTGTATTCCTGTCGGGGTATCCGTTGTCTGGGTTCTGCTCATCGTTTGAATGACTACCACCAGCTTCAGAGACATAGAATATGTTTCCATACGGACAGACTTACGTGATGAGCTGAGCGTTATCGTTTGTAACCCTAGGCAGGATACTTTCCTTCCCCCACGCAGAGAAGCGATCCAAGTTCCCCGGAGCCGAGCCGTTTACTTCAACCTGGTTTTTGTTATCCCAGATTTCAATCCCAATAAGAGCCACTATAGTGTTTATGCTCTTGTACACCTGTACAATGCTTTATCACAGAGGAGGAGAACTTTGAGGCAAACCTTGGGTAAATTTAGTTAAAAGTGTGTGCCGTTAATGAGGCAGCTTTCTCAGTCAGCACATTTTGAAGATGGCAGCAGAAAAATGAAGGGAATTCAATTGAAATGGCAATTTTGTTAAAATAAGTTTAAATTACTGATTTCTACTTCATTGGTACAGCTAATGCTGTTTAAAAATGGCTATATCTGTCTTCAAAAGTGCACTTTTATAAATTTTTGCAGTTTCTAGAAGGAATGACAAAGGTTGCATTTAATGCGCTGCCTCTGATACACCACTGCACAGAACTACCAATTGTTCTGAGGTATTGTAATAATACAAAGAAACAGATAATTAGGCACTAACTGGTAAAATATCATAAAATACTTCACCAAACGCTGCTGCAACATACAGCAGATACTGCTTCTCCCAGATATATACAAAAACTAACAAAATTGTAGAGGAGCGCTGGTTATAGTGAAATATTAGTAATTCACATATTTATCTTAATAAGAAGAATAAAACAATTTCTAAAAAAATATATATAAAAACATATTTCTAAAAATTGCTGTTCAAAGAATCAGGACAACAAAGTCCCCTAATAGATTATGTGGTTAGAATACATTGTCCAAAAACAATTCCACATAAGGCAATCCGATAATATTTCCGATGTCAATAAGACTGTTCAATCAATATTTAGAAAAATGTCCACAGCTATTATTTAGGATACAGGAATCCCATTAATTGAAAAATATGACATAGTCCATCAATTAGACAACAATTGGAAGCCAAGGAAAATTCCACTGTAAATAGATGTAATCAATGTCATACCTTGATCCGAATGGAGCGCTCCAAACTTTATGCAGTCCAAAAAGGCATTGGAAAGGCCAAAAAATCCACTTTGCTGTTAGTATACGAGAAGCTGAGTATTTCAGTCAGTTTGGCACTAATATACCTGACACATTTCTCCGCCTCTAAAGGAGGCGGTTTCATCAGAAGTGACAGAATTTTTTAAAATTATGTATGGAACTTGTGTGGCCATTTGTATTTGCATATATAAGGGTTATTCATCAATTATAACCTGCAAATTATTGATGCTAAGGAGTCGGGATTTATCAACAACTGTCTTTCAATTTTGCCATAATCAGGGAATATACATTTTATTATATTATTTGTTTATGTTTTTATATATATATATTTATAAATTGTTTCATTCTTAATAAATATGAGAATTAATAATATTTTACTATAACCAGCGCTCCTCTACATTTTTCTTAGCTATTGTACTAATAACCTGTAAGCAGACTTACCTTGTTAACGTAATTAACCATCCCAAAGATTCTATTTCTGATGATTGTGGCATTCCGGCCATATTTCTCAAACTAAAACAGAAAATTGGGTTTTTAAAGATCATTACCCTTTGACTCAACAATATTTTTATCTGGTTCAGAAATGTCATCAGTTACTGGATAGTTGACCTTGTCTCTTAGGATTAGTACCCCAATCCTATGAATGAGGTCAATCTTAAATCACAACTTTACCCACTGCAAAAGCCATATTAACAGACATATATGTGTTACTAAAATATAGGAAATGTTTGACTTTGCATTTAATTGTTTAATCTTCCTGACAATAAGCTATTCCTCTTTAAGGCCATGAAAGACTCCCTACAATGTCCTTAATGACTGGAAATATGAAGAGAAAATGATTCCCCAACCCTGAGTTAACCCGTTATCATCAGAAAATCTTTAGTTCTGATACACTCTAAGGGGTCTATGTATTAAGAGAAATGTGGACACATTTATACTCGTTCCTCCCCATTTCCCTCTGGACGGTCACTGTATAACGGGGGCCATGGCCGGAGGTGGTGTAGAGAGAGGCCGTGCATGCATAGGAATGAGATTAATTATTACCATGAGACGTGTTACGTCACTATCTCCCCTCCTCACCGCTCCAAAATTCTCCATCACCTCTGAAAGGGCTGAGGACAACTCTGCTCCAGTTTTGAGCAGTGCTGCATTTAATGTAATAAGTAAATTATTACATATGGCGCCACCGTGCTCCATAACCGGAGCCCTAAATAAGTCCTATTTACTATCAAAATGTCACGGGCACTAGGAGTCTTTGCCCAGGATATCACCAGATGATGTTCTTACCAGAGTAATATAGCTGGTACTATGGTCCTCTGGTAGTTGAAAGCTGTCTTCCATTCGTCACCGGACCTGATTCGAATTAAATTATAGGCACCACGAAGATCCAACTTGGTAAAGATCCGGGCTCCCTTGATACGATCAAATAACTCAGTAATTAATGGAATGGGATACCGATTTTTGATAGTTATGGCGTTAAGTCCATGGAAATCTATACAAGGACATAATGACCCATCCTTCTTTTTTACGAAGAAAAACCCTGCTCCAGCGGGAGAGGTAGAAGGTCGAATAAATCCTCGCTGGAGATTCTCTTTGATGTACTCAGATGTGGCTTGAGTTTCAGGTAACGAAAGTGGATACACACGACCCCTGGTAGGAGTCTTGCCAGGTTGAAGATCAATCGGACAGTCCCACGAACGATGAGGAGGAAGACGTTCAGACTGAATTTTATCAAATACATCGGCAAAAGAAGCATACTGAGGAGGAAGTCCCGGTGAACAAGGTGAAATGGAGGATTGCTGTATCTTGAGAGGAACGACTTGAGAGAGGCAACGATGATGACATTCAGGGCCCCAAGACGTAACTTGAGGAGTGTGCCAGTCAATCTGGGGAGAATGACGTTGAAGCCATGGAAGGCCTAATACAATCGGACTGGTAGTAACAGGAAGAATTAAAAATGAAATTTCTTCCTGGTGTAATACACCAATTTGAAGGGTTACTGGAGACATACTCTGGGTGATGATACCATTAATAATGCGTGATCCATCGATAGCAGTCACAGTAATAGGTATTTTCAAAGTAATCACTGGTAGGGACCATTGATTCACGAGGGATTTAGAAATAAAATTTCCTGCAGCTCCAGAGTCAATAAGTGCTTGGGACATGAAAGATTTGGTAGCAAAGGAAACCGTAACATCAAAAGCACAAACTTTTAATTTCGTAGAACATGGAGTGGTAGCACAGTGGCCTAGTGGTTAGCACGTCTGCCTCACAGCACTGGGCTCATGAGTTTGATTCCTGACCATGGCCTTATCTGTGTGGAGTTTGTATGTTCTCCCTGTGTTTGCGTGGGTTTCCTCCGGGTGCTCTGGTTTCCTCCCACACTCCAAAAACATACTGGTAGGTTAATTGGCTGCAATCAAAAATTTACCCTAGTCTCTCCCTCTCTGTCTGTCTGTGAGTGTGTGTCTATAGTAGGGAATTTAGACTGTAAGCTCCAATGGGGCAGGGACTGATGTGAATGAGTTCTCTGTACAGCGCTGCGGAATTAGTGGCGCTATATAAATAAATGATGATGATGATGATGATGATGAGGGACCCTAACTTCACCTCTCCAGAACTGGTTAGGACCTGGCATTTCCCGATTTTTTTAGGGCATGAATTGAGCATATGAGTAGAATCAGCACAATAGATACAAAGTCTATTTTTTACTCTTCGGTCCCTCTCCTCTGAAGTTAATTTGGAGCGACCTAACTCCATAGGTATCACCGGAGATGAAACTTGGTGAACTTGAGGACTTAAGCGAAGAGGTGCTTTAAATGAAGTTGTTTTTTCAGACTCTCTTTCACGAAATCTCATGTCTACACGATGGCAAAGAGAAATCAAATCTTCTAGAGAAGTAGGTAATTCTTGAGTAGTCAGTGCATCTTTAATTTTATCGGAAAGCCCCTGCCAGAAGGCGGCAATTAAAGCTTCAGTGTTCCAATGAAGTTCAGAGGCTAATATCCGAAATTGAATGACGTACTGGGCTACCGTACGAGAACCCTGACGTAGACGGAGGATGCTGGATGCAGCGGAAATAACACGACCAGGTTCATCAAATACACTTCGAAACGTGGAAATAAATTTGGCACTATCTTGTAATAATGGATCATTTCTTTCCCACAGAGGGGAAGCCCATGCGAGAGCTTGTCCAGAAAACAAGGAAATGAGATAGGCCACTCTGGAACGATGAGTAGAGAAATTGTGAGGTTGAAGCTCAAAATGAACTGAGCATTGATTTAGAAAACCCCTGCATGTTTTGGGGTCTCCATCATATTTTGAAGGAGTAGGCAGGTGTAGCGTGGAAGCAGTAGACACCTGGGATGGCACTGGGGAAACGGAGGAAGGCACAGGAGCATCAACAGTAGCTGTGATATTTTGCGCAGACGTTCTTTGGGAGGCTAATGCCTGGCAACATTGCAGCAGTTGTTTTGGCGAACATCCTGTTGTTCAATACGGGTAACCAGATACTGCAGCATCTCTTTAGCTCTAGGTTCCGCTCCTGGGTCTGTCATGGCCTGATCTTACTGTCACGGGCACTAGGAGTCTTTGCCCCAGGATATCACCAGATGATGTTCTTACCAGAGTAATATAGCTGGTACTATGGTCCTCTGGTAGCAGGGTGACAACGGAACAGGAGAATTAGCAGATGGTGAGAGAATGCTCAAGGAAAGTCTATGACTAGCAGCAACTGGTAAAGACTTAGATGTATGTACACGAGGAACCAGATGGACAAGTAAACCTGAGGAGAGTCAGTGGTCTGCGTACAGCAAGTTGTACCACTGCTATAGTGAGGCGGAATGTCCAGGAGTAGAGAGGAGGTAGTGAAAGTCAGTGGTCTGCGTATAACAAGTTGTACCACTGTCTATAGTGAAGGAATGGAATCCAGGTGCAAGTAGGTAACGGGAAAGTCAGTGGTCTGCGTACAGCAAGTTGTACCACTGCTTAAGTGAGAGGATACTTGAAACTGGTGCCAATGGGAAACAGGAGTCAGTGGTCTGCGTCAGCAAGTTGTACCACTGCTATATATATGTGAGGAGGGACACGAGGAGATGAATGGAATGCAGAGGGTACACGGGGCACACGGAACTTGATCCCACGATGATATCCACAATACAATAATAACTGACAAGCGCTGCTTTGAAGTATACAAAGTCACTATAGAGATCCAGGTAATAGGAAACAAAGTCAATAGTAACAATAGCTTCAGTAGATGAAAGACTCCGGAGATGAACACAACACAGTCCAGACGGATATGCAATACAATAGCATACACGATGAACACAGGAGAGTTGAGGCGGACTGGAATCCGGCAGCAGTAGCAGATAGGAATCAGCTGAGTGCAGACACGATGAACACAGGAGAGTTGAAGTGGTCTGGAAACCACAATCGTAGTAGACAGGAATCAGCTGGAGCTGAATACACGAGGAAACACAGGAACACCTTCAGAGGCTCATGGGGAATGAGACTCCAAGATCAGGCAACTAGGTAATGATCACAGGTGGTTTAAATAGGGAGGGTTGCCTGATCATCCAATCAATTAAAAGCAACAGGTACTGAAGGGTTCATAAGGGCTGCACATGCGCAGACCCTCAGGATGGCGGACGGCCACGGTTCCTGAACACAGGAGAAATGGCACTCACAGTCCGGTGAGTGACACAAAATCATACAGTGTGTGGGCACCGTCAGAGTGCTTTGCCTACATGCTGACAACCTGGTCATTATGGCTGAAGCCTTTCCTGCACACTAGCTATAGGAGAAGACTTGCTCTACAGACACCATCTTACCATACTGTTATCGGCCACCACATAAAGCTCAATATACTTCTGAGACTTCCACATGTCGATTTCCATTTTCTGTTGGATTTAGATAAAACATGATTGTGAGTGAATAATATCCAGCAATCAGACTCTGCACTTAGCTGTAATTAATATTGTGACAGATTTAAATGAAAAAACAAACAATATTTTGTGTCTCACACGTAAATAATAATTATGTTCTCTGCTCAAAATTCTCCAAGGTTGCAAAGTATAATTAGTATTTTTTTTTATTATTATTATTGGTGGGAATCTATGAACATAAAATACAATCTGTAAATATCCTATATCTTATGTAAACTGATTCAAAATATTTGCTTGTTCCTGGGCGTAGATGGTATTTAACTCCGTTGTTCCTGTTTGTTGTCTGTAGTGGAACCAAATAACGCCTGTTGGGAGAAGGACTTGAGGGAGTTTGATGAGGATTATTGGGAAAATACCCTTGAGCCCAGTGTCTGCTTACCATCCAGATCATTTCTCCCAGGTCTATATTATATATATGTTATACATTTATTTGATTTGGTCAAGTTTAATCTGAATTATGATTGTTCTACTTTAAGATTTAAAGATCTTCTGAGATTACCTGATCATTAGGGGTGTTTGACAACAAGGGGTGCGTTCCCTGCAGGATTACATGGTGGCTTCAGTCACTCAGGAGCCCTAACTGTGCATTTTAGGCAGATTTGCCCCTCTCACTGTTCCTAAGAATGCAAAAGTCTTTCTACCTAAAATTCCTGCAATGAAACTTATTGACAGAAAATGGGGCTCGGCAAATCATTACTAAATATCTTTTATAAAAGGTCATAAAAATTTGAGAATTATTCTTATGGAATATATTGTGCGGTTGTGATATACTTTCTATTTACTATTTTGGTTAGACTGTTATTATTATTACCTTTGGGTGATATTGTTGCACCTATAAGAAATATCCAGAGATCTACTGAGGGAGAGAACTATCTAGACATCCACCATTCACATTGTCCATAGTTATAGAGCTGCTCGCGGACTGTTTACCTTCTGTCTCACCTTAGCAGCGGTATTAGGACGTGACATCTTCTGGGTACTGGCCTCTTCCCAATCTGTACCTATCACACCACAGGTTCTAGCTGTCTCCTCCTCTTCCTCATACACAGCATGTTCCCCAATGTCTGCCAGGTCCAGGGGTTCAATCAGCAAACTGCGCCCTTGTGTCTGAATTATCCCACATCAAAAACAGCAAGTATACTCACTTACTATACTTATACCTGGCTTTGCCATTACGCATACTTGCCCACACTCCCAGAATGTCAGGCAGACTCCTGAATTCCGGGTAGATCTCCCAGACCCCCAGAGAACAGGCCATTCTCCCACATCCTGCCCACTTCCTAGGATGGGAGTCTCAATGACACTATATGTGCTGAATCGCGTCATTTTGGCCCCGCCCCTGTGCAAAATGACAATTTTGCGTTGTTGTATCATGGGGGTGGAGGCAAAATAAATGTGTTTTACTGTGCCCCGCCCCCCTGTGCCCTCTCACTTCATCCCCCTTCATCTCCCGGAGGGCAATGCTGAAAAGTTGGAAAGTATGAGTTTATAGAGGAAATGGACTATTTCCATATTATTCCAGCATTAAATTATTATTATTTTTATTATTATTATTTGGATAAATCAAAATGTACAGTAGACCATGGTAGGAGCTATGCAATAGAGTTAGCATAAATATTATTTAACAAGTTTAATATACTAATCAGATATTTTCTTTGATTACTTTAGCACAAGTTACTTTGAGTTACATTTATGCCATTTAGACCATATTAACAACAACAAAGAAACTAAAACTAACAATTGAACTAAAGTACACGTTAAACTACATATACCACAACTGAAACCTTCTTAAATTTGTAACAAATATTAGAGACATTTTGTGTTACCCTTAAAAAAAAACAAATCAGTAATATAAAAAATATCAGCGTGGTAGTCAGAATAATCTAATCTAATAATAATAATATATAAAAGAGAAAATTTGTCCTTCTGTCCTTCTGTCTGTCTTTCTATACAAATCCACATTTTTCAAGCGAAGATCATGAAATTTTGCATACGAGTGTATTAAAACATGACGGAGGCAACTAAAAAAATTTGAAATTGAAATTCATTACGGGGTGGGGGTGGCGAGAGGGGTAACACCTAAAAATCATCGAAAACGACCATAACTCTGGAATGTCTGGAACAATTTACACCAAACCTGGTACACATATGACTTACAGTCTGACAACAAATATTGTGGGGGCAAGACACCCCTAGCACTCCTAAGGGTGGGGGTGGCGAGGGGGGTAACACATAAAAATCATCCAAAACAACCATAACGACCGTAACGACCTCTCTCTCTCTCATTTTCACTTTTCACCTTCTACTGGTCCAATTTTAACATGATATTTACATGTATGTTTAATATTTAGATTGATTTTTGTAAATAAACATTCTTTAAATCCAGGGCAACGCCGGGTATTCTGCTAGTGATTAATAAAACATAGTAAATGTACCAGATGTGTTGAAGTCTAATCATGTGATAAAGCCATTGTCACGGGCACTAGGAGTCTTTACCCAGGGATCACCAGGTGATGGGCTTACCAGAGCAGTATAGATGGTAGTATGGTACTCTGGTAGCGGGGTGATCACGGAACAGGAGACAGCAGATGATAGAGATGCTCGTGGAAAGTCTATGACTAGCAGCACTGGTAATATATAGGTAGTAGTACACGAGGAACTGAATGGACAAAGGAAACGTGAGGGTAGTCAGTGGTCTGCGGCAGCAAGTTGTACCACTGCTATAGTGAGGAGGAATGTCCAGCAGCAACGAGGAGGTGATGGGAGTCAGCGGTCTGCGTTTAGCAAGTTGTACCGCTGCTATGTGTAAGGATACTGGAACAGGTGACTCAGGAAACAGGGAACAGTGGTCTGCCTCTAGCAAGTTGTACCACTGAATATATATGTGAGGAGGAGCACGGGGAGAGAATGCAATACAGGGAATACACGGGCACACTGAACTTGATCCCACGATGATATGCACAATATAGTAATGACTGAACAGCACTGCACAATAATACAAAGTCACAGGAACTATCCGGGCAAAAGATAACACAGTCAATGATGGCAATAGTCTCAGCGGATAGTAAACTCCAGAGGAGAACAACTCAGTCCAGCAAGATATGCAATACACCAGCAGAGTCAATGAGAAGTATGCATACCGTGGTTCAGGAGAGCAGGCTGTCAGACAGGAGTGCAGAGATACCTGAACGGCTGAAGGCCGGCAGGATGCGAAGTCCCAGGAGGGTGGAAGCGGTAATCAAGTAGGTGCAGCGCACAGGTAGGTAGACCAGCAGGGATAGCAACAAATACTCAGGAAGCAGTAGTATGTAGAACTGGACTCCTGGAGAACCCTGAAGAGTAGAGATGGTCTAGACAAGATGAAAGCAGCGAGGCGTAGATCCGATGCAGACTGGCGAGTTGACACCAGCAGGAACACTGAGAAGCACGGAGAGCGGATCAGCTGCTGCAGACACGAGTAGAACCGAGGGGTAGCAGCAAGCAGGACTCTGCAGGTACACAGAGGTAGCGGATAGAAATCAGCAGGTGCAGTCACGATGAAACACGGGAGAGTAGAGCTGAGCTGGAACTGTTGAGCACGGAGAGCAGCAGATAGGAATCAGCTGGTGCAGTCTCGATGAAACACGGGAGAGTTGAAGTGAGCTGAAGACTGTAGTGCACGGAGGCAGCGGATAGGAATCAGCTAATACAGTCACGATGAAACACAGGAGAGTTGAAGTGAGCTGAAGACTGTAGTGCACGGAGGCAGCGGATAGGAATCAGCTAATACAGTCACGATGAAGCACAGGAGAGTTGAAGTGGTCTGGAAACCACAGGAGAGTTGAAGTGGTCTGGAAACCACAGGAATCAGCTGAGCTGAATACATGAGGACACACAGGAACACCTTCAGAGGCTCATGGGGAATGAGACTCCAAGATCAGGCAACGAGGTATGGAACTCAGGTGCTTTAAATTAACTAAAAGGAACAGGTACTGAAGGTTTGAAAGGGCTGCGCATGCGCAGACCCTCAGGATGGTGGACGGCCACTGTTCCTAAACACACGGGAAGAAGCACTCACAGTCTGGTGAGTGACAGCCATAAATATTAGTGTATCAATCAATCATAAATAACAATAACAAATTAAAAGAGAACAGAAACAATATTATTAAAATAATAATAAATAAATATTGAGGTTAATTAAAGTTAATTAAAAGGATATTATGGACTCACCTGTAGCAATTTTAAAATACCGATTTATTACAAACAACTCCTATACATAACACAATTCATAGACCATAATCAAAGCAATTAAATGGTTCTTTCTATTTATTTTATTGTTACTAAGGGGTATATTTACTAAACTGTGGGTTTGAAAAAGTGGAGATGTTGCCTATAGCAACCAGACAGATTCTAGTTATCATTTATTTAGTACATTCTACAAAATGACAGCTAGAATCTGATTGGTTGCTATAGGCAACATCTCCACTTTTTCAAACCCGCATTTTAATAAATATACCCCTAAGGCTATTACACTGATATTTTTGGGACTTCAACACATCTGGTGCAATTACTTTGCTCTATTAACTATCTATATTTTAATATTGTTGGCTTGATACTATTTAGACCATGATATTAAACACTATATGTTGAGTGCTGCACAATTTAAAATGTGCATATTGCCTAGAAACAACGCTGGCAGCCATGTTGTGGGCTGAGCCCAGTGGCGGACCTACCATTGGTGCGGCAGGTGCCGTGCATCGGGGCCCATAGAGATAATGGGGCCCACTGCATGACAGATGCAGAGGTCCGGGGCCCTGGTTCTCTCCTCCCCGCCTCCCTGCACAGGGGCCCACAGATCGCTAGTTCTGAACTCTGACTGAGCAAATATTCATACGAATATAGGCTATTTCACTAGGAACTGCCATCACTACATAAAGCCAGGAGATAAGGTGTGACAGGATGGACCGCCTATGCCACCCTGTCTGTTGTTGCTGTAAACCGACTAAGCTTACTTTGCCACCGTTCCCTTTCGTTATCCCAAATGTGCCCTCTTACCACAGTAGGAGTGGCTTGCAAAGGCTGCCACCACTGGACTCCTATACCGGCATTAATAACCGGGTTTCTTCTGAGTAACTGACGCTGCTAGCGTATCTCATTGCTGGTGTACCTGGGCTGGTACTCCTGACCTCTTACTATGGCTCAGGGAAGCTGTGGATGGATCTCCCCTTGGCCTATCACACTGACTGGACTGCTGGGTAGCAGGCAGAGCGGTGGTACTGGAAAAGTTTGGGTCCAAACCTCAGAGACAGCCGGAGAATGGATTAGATTTTAGGTCTAATCTGCAGGTCACAGGAATACAGCAATATTGAAAAATGTTTTCAAGCCGGTCTTTGAAGCAAAATGTTTATTTGCTCTCACTGGTTAGAGGTAACAGTTATCAGGTCAGTTAAAATCAGAAGAACAATCCAAGCTAGTGCCTTTTATACAATTTAGACACAGGCTATTTTAGCATCAGGATATAACCTATTTACACAAACATGGATTTACATGCATTACAAAGCCACAAATATTTACACTTAGCTATGAAATTCTTAAAACCCTTGCTGTGATTTCCTGCATCTTATTTCAGAGGCATGATACATACTAGCAAGTCAAAAGGTCTATCTGACATGAATACCTTCTTCAGACAGTCGCAGAATACACATTCCCACAGAACAACGAAAACCCAAAACAAGCCACTTCCCCACATCACAATACACCAAAGGCTTTGTAAACAAAGGCTCATTGTATCAGATATATACATCAGACATAATCAATTTCCTCTAGAGAGGCTAAACAGAAAAAACACATTTTCTACCCTGGTCTCAGAAATAACGATTTCCTATCTCAAAATATAGACAGTATTAAAAATAAGTGCATGTGTAATTATATAAATAAGCGCCCTGCGCTATTTCCTTTAAATAAATTTATACCATAAGTTATTTATACGTGATCCAGTCACACTCCCGCATCCCTGCATCGGGGCCCACAGATCGCTAGTTCCGCCTCTGACTGAGCAAATAATTAGACGAATATTCATCACTACATAAAGCCAGGAGATAAGGCTTTGTAATCAGCAGTCAGAATGCTACCTCCTACCTCCACTTCATCCTGTCAGCGGGTAGTTTGCTCTATTAACTATCTATAATTTGGACTCTACTGGTGATGGCGCACTGAGACTAAAAGAGAGGGGGGTTGAATAGACAACTATGATATCCCTCATTTAAAGACCTGATTGATGCCTCTCTTAATAAAGAAGTGTTAGTCTTGCCTTCTGCCAACAAAAAAGATCAGAATAGATTCTTGAGATATTATCTATTATTAACAGTTGTGGAAGATAAAATGACTGCTTTACATTTGAAAGGTGTGCACATAAGTATTAAAATAAAAGGGGCAGAAAGGAGACACAAATTGAGAGAATAATGTGTTTTGTTGTCATCCTGGTTGTCATCCATCTTACCTTATCCCAGTGCAGGTGCTAATAATGGCTACTGAGTCCACGTCATCCTTCACATAGCCCTGGTAATGACAGTGATCCTGGAAGACATCAGTAGATGCAGTTGTGAAAGTATAACATCATAGCTGCCAACTATGGTAACACCGTGGTTAGCATTGCTGCCTCACAGTGCTGGGGTCATGGGTTTAATTCCAACTCGGGCCCTATCTGTGTGGAGTTGTATGGTCTCCCTATGTGTGTGATGGTTTCCTCCCCACTCTGAGGATATACTGGTAGGTTAATTGGCTTCTGACCACATTAATCTTGTGTGTGTGTAGTAGATTGTAAGTTCCATTGGCACAAGGACTGAATGATTAAATATTCTCTGTAAAGCACAATGTAATTTGTAGATTCTATTTAAATAACTAATAATAAACTGTCCCTAATTTGTTAGCTTTATAAGTTACTAGTTACTGAGGCTGAGCTTTAGAATACAATTCAGTAAACATGACAATGGGGATTATAGTGATCCAAGGTCCACCAGGACAGTTTTGTGTGCACTGTGCTTAGATACACAACTTGGCAGTAAAATGTCATCAAAAATGGCAAGTTGGTCCCTACTCATAACGGGGGCAGCCATTTTGTGGACTAAACCAACATTCAGAGCACCAATTCACTGGAACTTAGTGACCTCACTGAGGCATGAGGCACTTTGCTGCATTCTCATGAGCACAAAATGACTGCCTCCACTGTGAGATGTAATATCAGGGCGTACAGGTATACACCTCTCTGTAGTGTTATTTTATACACCTCAGCTGTAGCAGATGCCATATTTATAAATGATGCTGCCCTGGACCTTTAGGGGGGAAGGGGGCTACTCTTTTGATTATTAATTCTGTGCCCAACATTCTGTATACATCCTTCTCTGTCTTCTACCTTGGTATTGCCTTTTCTGTTCTCCTGTGATCCATCATGCGTTCCTACCTGTATCTGATCCCCAGAGCTGGTCATTACTGGCGTGTCGTCCGGCAGGTAACGAGTCTCTGTATAATTGTGTGGTATCAGGTCTCTATGGGAAACAAGCAATGGGTTAAATGCTGTGTGGATACACTGGTTGGCCAGAGACGGCTGAGGGTAGTGTTTGCCATTGCCATTGGCAGAAGCAGCTAAGTAATTAAACAATCCACTTCCAGGATTGACCTCATGTTGTGAATAGCTCCAACTGCATATATCATGCATGGTACACTCAGGTTACAGAAGTTTAAGGCACAGGGAGGTTGCATCTCTGTATCAAAGTTCTTATTGCTAAATATGGGGGTAGAAACTAGAAGCAGTTCCTTGTATAACAAGAACGTCTGTGGTCGTGGGCAGAGAGAGATCTCACACTTACTTAGTTTTTTCCAGGTGTATAACCAGTGTCTTTCCATCAAGTTGTAATTCATATTGTACCACATCTGGGTATTTGTCCTGGAGAGAAAGGAAGTATATACACGGCTTTCACATGTTATATGTTGTCAGGATTATGTTACAGAACACAAGTGAGAAAATATCTTTTCTAGAAGATATTCAGACTGTTTCATTAAATAAAGGTTCCATTATGGCAAATTAATGTTAAATGTGTAATGTGACTTCCCGTAGATTTGGTAAGATTTGTTCTATTAACGATCAGATCGCTTGACCACATATAACCAAGCTTCCCTAGCACATGAAACACTTTACACTTAAACACATATTGAACCAAAATAAGACAATACGAATTTTCTAGTCTGCCATTTCTGACTGGATAGGTCATCCACATTTGATCATTTCTGATTTCTAGCTGGCCACAAGAGAAAACAGATTTATTGATGAATTATTCCTTACATGCTAGAGAGATCACAGATTAAAGATCCTCAGAGATATTTATCTGAAATGTTTTTATATGACGGGAGTTTTACCTGGGTGTGCAGAGAATAAAGTCTTTGTGGAATGATCACTGCATATTTCTGTGCAATGGGCAGCGCATATGAGTCTGAAACAAACACGAACGTTGTCATTGCAAAAGCATGCCTAGAACTTTAAATACAAGATACTTTTGGTTTATATAGTTTCTACAATAAATATTAAAAGTAAGCACACCCGTGCCAAAGCAATACTCTAACAGCATTCACCCTAACTACAGTAGCCCAGTAAAGTACATTTACAAAAAGTACAAAGCTTTGCTATTGATTCAAAGTAGTGTATCTGCCCACCTAGCTCATCCACAGGCGTATCCCACATCCTGGTTTTTGGAATTGTCCCCAAAACATCAATGATTCTCCTTTTGCAGGATTAAGAGCTGCACGTGGTACAAACAGTAAAAATGACAACTCAATGTGCTGGATACTACCACAGTAGTACAAGGCCCTCCATTAATTTCAACATTTCTCTTTTTCTCCTAAAATACCGTTCACTTTAGCCTTATTTATGGAGAGTGAGGGAACATTGTGACTTTATTGTATGTCAGTTTTGCATGTTTAAATGTTTTTATTATATTGGTCAGAACATAAAACTTTCACATAAAAATGCACCTGGTAAAGGCAAAAGGCCTCTCATAGAAAGTATTTCTAATTATTTTAATTAGGGGAATGTCCTGAGTAGTACTGAAATTCAAGTCCTTTTGTGCTGAGGAAAATGCTGTGCTTCCCCCACAAATCAGGAACACCACCTCCAAATCTTAGTAGTTAACTGTCGCAAAAACTTTCTATAAGTTTCTATACCTCTTTTTTTATTGTAGATTTATTTTCAATGTTAAGAAGACAGATGTTAGTTGAAATTTCCTCCCTTCCTAGACTACTTCAGTGATTTTTTTTTTTTGCTAAAACATTGTTTTTGTTTTTTGTAGTGTTCGCTAGTGCATAGATTGAAAATAAAACAAAGTAAAATATTGTAGTTGGAAAACAGAAAATGGCAACTACACACAAGCATAGATTGAAGTCATTACTGGTGGCATAGGCAAACAGAGGGGGGGGGGGGTTCTAGTGCCGGGAAACCCCCTTCCCCCTCCCAGCCTGGGGTACTGTATGCTTGAGGTGGCTGGACCCTGCCCCGGACCAGCCACTTTGCAGCTTGTGTGCAGATCGTTTCTGTCTGCACTGTTCACAACCATCTCTCCCCAACAAGTATTGAAAGCAGCAAGAACAGGTAGGAGAGGGCAGGACAGTCTGTCAACTGTTCTCACACACTGAGTCAGGACTTTGTCCTGATTGTAGGGACAGTTGGGAGATATGTCTGGCTTCACACGGCTCTGCTCAAAAAGGGAGAGCTGTGTGCCCCTAACAGTAGTGCAGGCAGCATTGCCCGTGTATATGGTGGGGATAGGAAGAGTTGGAATGCAGCCAAGCACTGTCTAAAATTATAGTCACGCCCTGAAGCATGCTGGCCACGCCCACTGGTGATGTGGCATGGAAACCCCTCTCTACAAATCCTGCGTTTGCCCCTGGGTGGGGGATATGAACACCCAGACATTAACTTCATTGGCAGTTGTTCATGGAACTCAATTTTCATGCAGTTTAAAAGAAATTGGTATCAGTTATGAAAACTGTCATTTAAAAAAGCTACTACAACCAGTAGCAATTCTAACATTCTAAATGTATGCTGCTAGTTAAAGCACCAAGTTACTAAACCAATTTTCCAAAATATCACAGATTATTATACCTATTATATCAGTATTCTTTTATAATAAGGGTCCTAGAATAGATCATAACAATATGCTGGAACACCTTGCAACCAGTCAGATGTCATTGGTCTTTGCGTCATTATTAAGTAAGTACCGTATTTAGAACATTATTCTTTTTTATTTAAAACTGTTTATTAGAGGAAATGGACATCAGAAGGACAGTCATCAGTACCATTGTTACATATTTGAGACAAAATTTGAAGTAGCAAAATAAGCAAACCTGTCACAGTACAGTAGTGGGAGGTTTTATAGAAACAAGAATTCCTCAAAATGCTGGTCATGAATTCCATATTATGACCAACATTATCAGGTGCCCTTGATGACCATAGAAAGGGTGGGAGTACGTATGTCTACAGCAATCTGGTAGGAGCCACAAGAAAAATGTATCTAATAAATTGTTCTGGTATCTAGGTTTCTCCGGAATAGGGAAACAATATTTTTCGGGTTAAGTGGGACATTCAAAGATATGACATTTAAAACCAATTTTCTGACTTTTTACCAGAAATTGTTAATTTTAGGACAGGACCATCGTATTTGTGGAAAGAAACCCCTTTTGGCTACACCTACTCCAACACAAGTCTGAAACACTGACAAACAAGAAGTACCTTTTCTTAGTAATATTATTAATTCACTTTGTATAGTAACATTGTTATGTTGTACTGTGTTCTGCATACATTTGTCACTTCATAAAATTAGTGATGTACATCGCAACTTATAAAGCAGCAGAACAATATTCCAAAGCAGATATATTATAACTGTGGATTTTACAAAAGTATATTATACTAAAACACTATTTATTCTAAGAAGTACATGAGTAGTGCAAAGTAACCCCAATAGTTTGTGGTGGCCGAAGAGACAAAAACACGTTCTACAAGTTACCACTAGAGGCACTGTTCCATTGGAGTCTATAATTTAATTTACCACGACCTGTGAATCACAGTGGCAGCTTCCATTCATTTTTAAATACAAATATCTCTGTAGAAAGACTTACAGCATAGGTTGCACTGGAAGTTTATAGAAATCAGGTATATTTACTATAGCACCTCTTTCTGCAAAATAGTCTCAGCAGATACATGAATGCTATTTTCTAACTAGATGAGACGTTTGTGGGTCCATATCATATACTCACCCAGAAACTGACAGTTCAGCAGCGCAACTAGCATCAGTACAGGTGTCATCATTTCGGCCAAGAGCGCACCGACCATGTGTTTCTGTCCTTATATTGGCTACTGTGTGCGGGCGTGGGCAATGGATGGGACTTAAAGCTAGGACACCCTGTGATCAGGGCCTGATCAACCACTAGGCTGACCAGGCTGCAGCCTGGGGCGCTGGGTCCCGGGGGGCGCGGCACTGTGGGTATTTTTTTTAAAAACACAAATATCAACTTTAAATTTCAGTGTACAAATAAGCTATCAAGTATTTGCGTGCTACATGAAAAAACAGCCAGTATTTAGCTTATGTGCAAAACAGAATACTAATTTGCACCCCTTGCATTGTAACATGGTTTTGTCCAGGAGACTGAAATAAGATACCTCTTCATTTAAAATCCTTAATGAATCAGGCCCTATGGGAAGAAATCAGGCGCACGCGACTCAGAAAGGAAGGACAATTGAATAGTGTATAGCATCCACTTTGCATTCACATCATTAAAAAAAACATATGTGCAATATTAAAATTGTTATATAAATACCCATACTTCTCAGAACCGGGTGATTTCTTCAGTGTCAGTGAAAATTCTCAGAACTTTCCAAATAAAACGTAAAAAGTGATAACCAAAACTTAACCTCTATAGTGCCCGAAAAGGGATGTGTTAAAAACACAATCACCTATCATGAAGTGGTTCAAATAGCATGTGTATACCACAGAGGGGCTGGAGCCACTAGTGAAACGTCTTCCCCCTCTCCCTCTCACGTGATCTTAGCATCCCCCGACTCCCTCCAGGAGGACTTGTGGCCCCCATTGCAAGGTTTTTAAGTAGATTTATATTACCACATTGTGTATCAACATTCTTTTCTCTTTACAATGTTTTTTCATTTTAGTTTTCTGTATTCAAACAAATTAAGTTCTCATTTATGTTGTGATCTTTCTTAAGCAACTACCCCCTGTGCGAGGAGGATTTCCCCCCTTCTCTGTGTAACCCCTTTTTATTTTCTGTACCCCATATGTTGTAAAGCTTTTCAATAAAAATTATTGGTGATAAAAAAAAAACACACTCACCTATAACTAATAATGCAGCCTTTAAAGGTGTCTCTACATCTATTATGTGATATAGACTGTCTACTATCATCATCATCACCTATCTATATACACTAATTCTGCAGTGCTGTACAGAAAACTCACTCACATCAGCCCCAATAGAGCCTTACATTCTAAATTCCCTAACAGAGAGAGAGAGAGGGGGACAGAGACTAGGGTCAATTTAATATCAGCCAATTAACCTACTAGTATGTTTTTGGAGTGATAAAAACTGTATTATTACTATGTGATATAATCTGTCTTTTACAAATGCACCACATCTCAAGGTGTATTATCAAATTTGTATTATGACATTTTTTGTAATAACATGGCACATTATGTCTTACTAGCTTGAAACATGTATAGAAACATTAAGCAAACAATGATGAACAATAAAAGTGAGCGCTCTACTCTATGTGCTGCCTACAAAGTGAAGAGAAGGGCTACCACTGCACCAAACCAGCCAAACATACTGTGCATACAATAATGAATTTCAACACATCGACGGGAGCTTCACAGTATCACGATAAATATGTCCAATTATGTTGAGTCCAGAACACATAAATAGCTGGGCTCAAGATCCCTCATCCACATGTAGAAAGGGGAGAAAAAACATATATGGTGTAGTAGGTAACAACAATCTCTATGTATTACTAATCAAATGAATAGAAGTTCTATAGATTATATGCACCAACACCAATGTATAGCTGTGAACACATCACAAAACGGAGAATGTGATGAAACACTCTCTGGATAGTGAAATGTACCACAACACTGCAAGGTATGTGCAAATCTTCTTCCAGATAACCCCTCATGTGAATGCACTTGCTTGATTTATAAAAAAAACGCAGCTATGTAAATATCAACTCCATAGAAGATCTGATGATTCTTCCACTTATGCTTAAATCAATATTTAAGTATATTGAATGGAGACTAAAATGAGGAATATGTAGTGCATTACCACTTTTTTATTTGATAAAACAATTCCTCTTAAAAAATAACATACAATAAAACATATACAGGTGACACAACTCCCACAGGGAGGCGATAGATTCAATCTGCCTACCAGAAGTGTCAGATGAACTAGCACAAGCCTAAGTTATAGTGTTATGTCCGTATCTATCCTATGAAATAAAGTTTCTCCGATGCGATCCCTGTGGTTCCAAAGCACATAGGTTTTTTTCGCAATTATATTACAAGGCAAAGTTTGGCATGCATACGCATGCGCTTGTTAGCACGAACACAAGCTTCTATCTGAACGCTCTGGTCTCCAAAGCCAGAGGTGAACAATATATACACAGTACAGTTGTAAAAGGCATCACAGAGATATACAGTTCAAAATAGTTATTGACAATATCTCGCTATAAAGTGAAGTGTTCCATAGAATATATTTGATATTAAAAAATAAGACATAATACATTTCTTAATATACTGTTCTAGTAATCACATTGGAGTAATATTTTATGGACATGTAAGGTTTACATCCACTACAAATTTGTCTGCAGATTACCTCCAAGGTGGAGGCAGCTGGAATGGATCTGTTCACGGAGAGATTTATGACAAACTAACAGTCTGTACACATTGGTATTTGTCTGAAACAAAAATACTGCAGGCAGAATTCAGATCTTACTGGTGTTTGTTTGAGTGTATATACCGCTAGCGTCGGACTGGCCCAGTGGGCTACCGGTAAAATCACCGGTAGGCCCGGCTAACTTATGGCCACACCCCCTTTTAGACGTGGATGGAGCTCACCTGGAGGCCCGTTGCCCTCACCAGGGTGCCCGGGTCCCCGCTGCTGCAGATGACTGGTTGTCAGTGACAGCCAGTCATCATTCAAATGTGATCGCAGCTGCGATCATGTGACCCGCCCCCTCCCCCTGTCAGCTGATGTTCCCGCCGCCGCTGAAGTAAGAAGGAGCAGAGAGGCGGCAGCAATCAACATATGGGTAAGAAGACTTGTTTGCGCTTTCACTATATATATATATATATATATATATATATAAATATTTATATATATACATACATATATATATATATATATGTGTGTGTATATGTATATGTATATATATATATATATAAAGGAATAAAGGAAACACGGCGCCACATAGTGTATTACCACAATAAAATAATGTAATAAGAGAGAGTAAAGTGGATGAGTCAGATATACACTCAAAGATTATAACTTCTCTCCGATAGGGCTAATGAAACCGAAAGGGTGATTAGATATATACAAAAGTGACAGCACACTGTGTTCAATGCCACCAATGTAATCACCAATAAACATATATCTGCGTACCAGATGATAGAACCAGAAGATGTATGAATCAGTTCAATGGAAAACTCCAAATCTGAGCAGCTGTTACCAGTAACGTCACTCATCCAAGTGTATAATTCTGTTAGGACTGGAACCTCAGCATCATAGGAGCAATATAAAAAAACTCATATAGTGTAATATTGTAAAACTCAGATTTTACTAATAAAATAGTAAGTATCACACTTACATAAAAACTAGAGATGGTCACTGACCCCCGTGTTTTGGTTTTGGATTCGGTTTTGGATCTGGATTACCGTCGTGTTTTGGTTTTGGTTTTGGTTTTGCAAAACCGCCATTGCGTGTTTTGGTTTTGGTTTTGGTTTTGTTTGGTTTTGTTTTGCTATTTTTTGGGAAAATCCATGTTTTTGGGCCTAAATTACCCAATTTAGTGCTCCAACTGTTTTAGAGACAAGTAATCTAATTGTTGAGGTAATAAATCATCCAAAAAAACAGTTTAATTCTTCGTTGGTAGGCCTATTCTACACACAAAACAGATTGTCTTCCTCTCCATCTATGCATATTGGCAATGCAGCCATCGTCTTTGAATGTATATTACACCCTACACTTATAGTTAAATATGTAAAGACATGGAGAAAGCCATATTGGTTTCTGTCTCTCAAGGCCCCCCTCCACTTGTATAAAATACCAAAAAATTCAGCCATTATAGACTGTACAATATTAATTGACATGGAGAAAGCCAGTTTGGTTTCTGTCTCTCTAGGCCCCCCTCCACTTGTATAAAATACTAAAAAATTCAGCCATTATAGACTGTACAATATTAATTGACATGGAGAAAGACAGTTTGGGGTCACTCTGTCTCTCTAGGCCCCCCTCCACTTGTATAAAATACCAAAAAATTCAGCCATTATAGACTGTACAATATTAATTGACATGGAAAAAGCCAGTTTGGTTTCTGTCTCTCTAGGCCCCCCTCCACTTGTATAAAATACCCAAAAATTCAGCCATTATAGACTGTACAATATTATGAAAAATGGACAAAGCCAGTTTAGGGTCACTCTGTCTATGACACCCTACCCTTAAGGATAAATTGCCCTAACAGCAGCCTTTCAAGATGGTATGTGATATGGAAATGCCACAAGTCCCTTTCCTCTTTGGGGGTAGATTGCACCCTACACTTACATAGAAAGTTTTAAAAAGATGTTATCGGCATCATCTTCAGCTTAATCCTCACCCTCATCAGTGTGTACGTCATCATCACAGACTATTAATTCATCGCCGCTTGAATCCGCCATTAGAGAACAGTCAGTGCTTGGATGTCTTGGATGGTGAAGGCCTTCCTCGTGGAAGATGTAGTTCATTTTTATAAACATCATTTTCTCCACATTTTTGGGAAGTAACCTTCTACGGCGATCACTGACTAAGTTCCCTGCTGTGCTGAACACTCGTTCAGAGTACACACTGGAGGGTGGGCAGCTTAGGTATTGCAAAGCAAGTTTGTACATGGGTTTCCAAATGGCCTGCTTTTCTTCCCAGTAAGGAAAGGGACTGTCTGACATTTCCATATCAACTACCTCTTGAAAGTAATCCTCCACCATCCTTTGCATGTTTATACTCATATTGGATGGAGTTATGGGCAAAGTGACACATTTTTTTGAAAAATCCTTCAAACCAGCCCAGATGTTAAATTGTTCTCGTCTGCCCCCTGTGTCTTCCCTGCTTCTTTTTTGGAAATTTAATTTTTTACGAGCAACAGCTTGAGAAAGTGAAGGAGGACACGTCGTCAAGCCGAGGCCCAGTTCAGCGGCCAACTTGCTGAGCAATAGCTCCTTGCAAAAGTTCACATCTCGCTCATTTACAAGTAAAGACTCAATGTAGGTTTTAAACCTTGGATCAAGCACAGTGGCCAAAACGTACTGATCCGAGTTCAAGATCTTAATAACTCGAGGATCATTGTGAAGCGAATTAAGTACTTGATCGACAAGGCCAACATACTTTGCTGAATTGCTTGCTTTCAGCTCCTCCTTCATTTTCTCAAGCTGCTTTTCCAATAGTCTAATTAAAGGAATGACTTGGCTCAAACTAGCAGTCAGAACTGACCTCACATGTCACAACTTCAAATGGTTTCAGCACCTTGCACAGCACTGAAAGGATTCCCCACTGTGCAAGAGTGAAATACATCCCCCCTCCTTTCCCAATGTCATGACTTGTGCAATATGCTTGGATGGCTTTGCGCTGTTCCTCCATCCTCTGAAGCATGTACAGGGTGGAATTCCACAGAGTTACCACCTCTTGCTTAAGTTGGTGGCAGGGCAAGTTAAACTGCTCTTGGAGCTGCTGTAATCTCCTACATGCTGTGGCTGAATGCCTGAAATGGCCTGAAATTTTACGGGCCACCGAAAGCATCTCCTGCACCTCACGGTTATTTCGTAGGAAGCTCTGCACCACCAAGTTGATGGTGTGAGCAAAACAGGGAATATGTTGGAAATCACCCAGCTGTAATGCTCGCACTATATTGTTGGCGTTATCTGAAATGACATACCCTGGGGAGAGTCCGAGTGGTATAAGCCATGCATCAATCACATCTCTCAGTTTGCGTAACAAATTGTCAGCCGTATGCCTGTTAGTGAAGCCGGTGATACAAAGAGTGGCCTGCCTGTGACAAATGTTACGTAGTGGTGTACATGCTGCTGCTGTTCCTGCTGGTGAAGGTGAATGACCAACCCAGTGGGCTGTCACAGTCATATAGTCTTTGGTTTGGCCACTTCCACTTGTCCACATATCTGTGGTTAAGTGAACAGTGGGCAGAATGGCATTTTTCAGCGCAATCTCTACATTTTTACACACTTTTTGGTATAGTTGTGGAATAGCTTTACGGGAGAAATGGTGTCGCGATGGAATTCTGTAACGCGGACACAAAACCTCAATTAACTGTGAAAAACCAGCTGCGTTTATTGTGGAGATTGGACGCAGATCTAACATTAACATTGCAGCCATGGCGTCTGTGATTCGCTTGGCGACTGGGTGACTGCTGTCATATTTGCTTCCCCTCGCAAATGATTGTTTCACAGTTAATTGCTGAAATGTAGGACTGCTCATTTTATTCACCTGCCTCTGGGATGACGATTCACCCCCAGCAGCAGCAACAGCAGCAGCAGGACTAACGCTTTCTTCAGAGGAATCAATAATAGTGCCGGAGTCATCCAGCCTTAAGTGGGATGCCGGGCTAACTCCGAGCGCTACTGAGGATATTGATGAGGATGGTGTGGTGGGTGTATTTTGTAGCCGTCGGTATGTCGGTGAGCGGAGGGTCTTAGCTGATGAGGGAGTGCTTGTATTCTTTTGGGAAGAACTTTCAGCTTTTCCCAACACTTTGCCATGAACTCTCGTTAAATGGCGTAACATAGACGAGGTTCCAAGATGGTTAAGGTCCCTCCCTCGACTGACTGTGGCTTCACATACACTACAAATGGCTATACAATTGTTGTCTGGATTTGGGTAGAAATAATTCCACACATAAGAAGTGGATTTTTTTGTTTTATGCCCAGGCATGACAATGGCCTTTTTCTTGTCACGTGCCAGAACTGCTGCCACTGGTGCAGGACTTACACAAACAACCTCATCCTCATCAACATCCTCATTAGCGCCCTCGTCGCCTACACAAATCTCCCCCTCATCCTCTTCTAATTCCAAAGTGGCATCCTCAATTTGGGTATCACCGGCTACACTCGGGCTATTAAGGCACACATCAGCAGAATGCTCACGATTAGACATCCCACTGTTGGATGGACTCTCCACAGGGATTGTTGTCATTTGTGAATCAGAGCAAATATTCTCCTGTAATGCCTCACTGTTATCTTGCAGCTCGGCTTTGACGCGTAACAGTAGTTGTGCACCAATTGTAGGCTGGGTAACTTTTTGGGATCTGCCACTAATAGCCAAAGGTGAAGGCCTCATTCTCTCTTTGCCACTGCGTGTGTAGAATGGCATGCTTGCAAATTTTTTTTTATCGTCACTTAACTTTTGCTCAGTTACACTTCTTTTTCGCTTCAATACAGTAAAATTTTTTTGGGTTTTTGTTTTTTGCACTAATTTGAAAACACTCTGTTGTTTGACATCGCCTTGGCCAGATGACGTACTGGGAACACTAACATCAGGACTGGTGACAGAACCTGGTTGCTCATTTAGATCATATGTGGACTGCTTTGAATCCATTCTGAGCGCAAACCACTGGGGAGTGCTAAAAATTATTTAGTAGATTCTGCTGACAGGTATGACTTTTGACAGCCAGAAATATTAATGCACAATTAGGGAGGACACCCCAAAAGCACTGAGGAGTGCTAAAAATTATTTAGTAGATTCTGCTGACAGTTATGACTTTTGACAGCCAGAAATATTAATGCACAATTAGGGAGGACACCCCAAAAGCACTGAGGAGTGCTAAAAATTATTTAGTAGATTCTGCTGACAGTTATGACTTTTGACAGCCAGAAATATTAATGCACAATTAGGGAGGACACCCCAAAAGCACTGAGGAGTGCTAAAAATTATTTAGTAGATTCTGCTGACAGTTATGACTTTTGACAGCCAGAAATATTAATGCACAATTAGGGAGGACACCCCAAAAGCACTGAGGAGTGCTAAAAATTATTTAGTAGATACTGCTGACAGATATGACTTTTGACAGCCAGAAATATTAATGCACAATTAGGGAGGACACCCCAAAAACACTGAGGAGTGCTAAAAATTATTTAGTAGATACTGCTGACAGATATGACTTTTGACAGCCAGAAATATTAATGCACAATTAGGGAGGACACCCCAAAAACACTGAGGAGTGCTAAAAATTATTTAGTAGATACTGCTGACAGATATGACTTTTGACAGCCAGAAATATTAATGCACAATTAGGGAGGACACCCCAAAAACACTGAGGAGTGCTAAAAATTATTTAGTAGATACTGCTGACAGATATGACTTTTGACAGCCAGAAATATTAATGCACAATTAGGGAGGACACCCCAAAAACACTGAGGAGTGCTAAAAATTATTTAGTAGATACTGCTGACAGATATGACTTTTGACAGCCAGAAATATTAATGCACAATTAGGGAGGACACCCCAAAAACACTGAGGAGTGCTAAAAATTATTTAGTAGATACTGCTGACAGATATGACTTTTGACAGCCAGAAATATTAATGCACAATTAGGGAGGACACCCCAAAAACACTGAGGAGTGCTTAAAATTATTTAGTAGATACTGCTGACAGATATGACTTTTGACAGCCAGAAATATTAATGCACAATTAGGGAGGACACCCCAAAAACACTGAGGAGTGCTAAAAATTATTTAGTAGATACTGCTGACAGATATGACTTTTGACAGCCAGAAATATTAATGCACAATTAGGGAGGACACCCCAAAAACACTGAGGAGTGCTAAAAATTATTTAGTAGATACTGCTGACAGATATGACTTTTGACAGCCAGAAATATTAATGCACAATTAGGGAGGACACCCCAAAAACACTGAGGAGTGCTAAAAATTATTTAGTAGATACTGCTGACAGATATGACTTTTGACAGCCAGAAATATTAATGCACAATTATGGGGGACACCCCAAAAGCGCTGGGGAGTGCCAAATATGAAGAAAAAATAATAAACCTCTATCCTCCTCTCTGCACTAGCGATTTTGGTTAGAGCAATTGCAAGAACAATATTGTATTCTCTGTCCCTGCTCTAATTAGCCTATGACTACACCCTGCTCTCTCCCTCTGTCAAATGGCGATGGATTGCTGTGGAGGCGTGTATTTATAAAGTTGAAGTATCGCGAGAACCGAGTCCCGAGATCCGACAACGTCACAATGACGTTCGGCCTCGATTTGGATTCGGAATGGGCGGGAGAGTACCGAGCTGCTCAGCTCGGTACTCGGATACCCAAAGTTCGGGTGGGTTCGGTTCTCGGAGAACCGGACCCGCCCATCTCTAATAAAAACACAAGGTAACAAACATATATTGGTATCTTTAGGTACTCATCTGGGATGTATTCAGAGATGTATGCATAGATATCAATCAGCTCATATGTAGATCTCTGCAGCGCTCCCACCACACTAGTACCACGATATCCAAACAGAAGATGGAAAGGTCCTTAGACACTCCTCAACGCGTTTCGTCTGGTTAGATGTTCAGACTTCATCAGGAGGAAAAAATAGTATAATAAAGAAGCAAGAATCTCCAGCGCTTTTTAAATGATGTCAGCGCCATCTTGGACATGCGCAGTAGCGTCTATGACGCGCGCATTGCTTCAATCACATGATTGATTCATCAGTCACATGGTTAACTCTGGTGAGGAACACCAGACACTAGAGGATAATTGCTATAGTAAAACCATGTCCTCGTTTGTGGCATCCGAAGATAGTTAGTAATACAGCTTGGAAAGAGTACACACAACAATGGCTAATCTCCTAGATAGCAGAATCTCATAAGTAGATATAGGATAAACATAATACAGTACAAATGTAGTACCCATCATAAATTATTATATAGTGAAGTGAGTAGTTAGTAAAAAAAGTGAAATAGAACTGCACATATATGAAATATACCAATTAACATAACTCAGCAACAAAACTGGCTATTCAGCAGTATTTTATATACAGTTTAAAAAAATATATATTACATATATGCAAGATTAATAGGAAAAAATAGAGGAATATAAATACATCTAAGATGAATGGAATAAGTATTCTTCATATACAATGTGACAAAGAATAAAGGTATAGCACCCACCATATTAATACATGAAAAAACTATTTAGGGAGGACATTACTACTGAACCCTATTAATAGAATATAGGTGAAGATGCTATTAAACACATAATAACTAACAATGACTATACATGTATTCCACGTGCAAATGTGCAATTGTAAATATTTCTGAGAGACAACCTCAAAACCAAACTATGTATGAACCATGCCATCAATGAGACAATGGCATAGGTAATATAAATGTACATAGGAATAAAAATTTAATTAAACAGGGATGTAACACCACATATCTAATGACCATAATCTAAACTAGTTAAGTAAGATCCTGACAATAATGAAGTAAAAACACTAGAAGAAAGACTCATAAAAATGGGGCTATCTCGTAGCTGTCATTAAGCCCAAAAGGGGTAAGTGTATTCAATGTAAAAATCCAATACATTTCTTTCTGAGACAGTTTCCTCTGTAGGTCACCACCTCTTGGTCCTAGTTCAACCTTCTCTATAGCCATAAACTTAATGGATAAGGGATCAGCCTGATGTCTCTCTGCAAAATGTTTAGACACAGAGTGACTAAGAACCCTATTTTTTATGTTTCTGACATGCTCTTGTATGCGGATTTTCAAAAATCTCTTGGTCTTACCAACATACTTAAGACCACAATCACATTCAAGGAGATAGATGACCGAAGATGACAGGCAATTAAAAAGTCCTTTAACCTGAAACTTCACACTGTTACTTGAATCATAAAAGAACTTACTGATGGAGGGCGTATACTGACAAATACTACAATGGTTACAGCGTACACTTCCTTTGGTGCTTAAAAAAGAAGAAGGGGTGGCGGTAGCAGAACGTTCTCTGAGTCTGCTCGGCGCCAGAATGTCTTTCAAATTACAATCTTTTTTAAAAACAATGTTAGGTTTAGCAGGAAGTACCTCATGTAATATTGGGTCCTTCATCAGAACGCCCCAATGTCTGTTGAGGACAGCTCTAATGTGTCCTTCCTTGCTGTTGTAGGTGGTAACAAAAGGAACGCTAAATTCTTTATTAGCATGTGTAGTATATTGGAGGAGACTAGAGCGTTCCAAGTTCTTTGTTTTCTCTAGTGCCTCCACTAAAAGAGTATCTGGATAACCCCTATGTCTAAACCTCTCTGCATAGAGGTCAAGTTAAGCATTACAGAAAGTTTCTACACTACAGTTACGTTTAATTCGATGAAATTGAGAATATGGTATATTTTGTTTGCATTTCTTAACATGAGAACTACCAAAATGCAAATAACTGTTAGTGTCGACTGGTTTCATGTAATTACGGGTTATGATGGCATCTCCTTGTCCCAAAATAATCAAATCTAGAAATTCAATTTGAGTTTTATCATATTTCATAGTGAATTTCAGATTGAAATCATTGTGGCTTATATGAGAAAAAAGTCCTGAAGACCTATAATGTCACCCTTCCATATCAAAACAATATCGTCAATATACCTCTTGTATAGTACGATATTGTCAAAAAAGTATTTTGATGAGTATACACATTGCTCCTCCCACATACCCATGAAAATGTTGGCAAAATTCGGTGCAAAGACTATGCCCATGGCGGTGCCGCACATTTGCAAATAAAATTTAGTGGAAAATTAAAAATAATTATGTGTGAGTATAAAACGAATCAGAGTACATATAAAATCTTGGTGTATAGTGGATAAGCTGTTATCCATCTCCAACATAAGTTTAACAGCCATAATTCCTTTATCATGTTCAATTGAAGTGTAAAGTGTCTGAACATCTATAGTGACCCAATACAGGTCATCAGCCCATTTATGATCTTGAAGAATTTGCAAAATATGGGTGGTGTCCTTAATATAGGATTTCAGAGATTGTACATGCTCACGAAGGAAGACATCAACATACTTAGAGACATTAGAGGTCAATGAGTCAATGCCTGCTATTATTGGCCTACCAGGTGGATTTACCAAATTTTTATGAATTTTTAGCAAATGATAAAAAATGGGCAACACAGGATAATTTGTCATCATAAATTGAAACTCCTCCTTAGTGATGATGTTTCTATAAAGAGCACCCGTGAGTAGATCTCTCAATTCCATAACAAAACCGGCTGTAGGATCAACATCCAATGGGGCATAGGAGGACATATCTCCAAGGAGCCTTAAGGCTTCATTAGTGTAGTCCACCCTGTTTTGTAACACAATGCCTCCTCCTTTGTCAGCCTGTCTTATAATGATCCCAAAATTATCACGTAGCTCTGAAACTGCCTTATTTTCTTGAATATTAAGATTATGGGGAACACGTACTTTATTGGCTCGATCACATAATCCACTTGTGACTAAATCTTGAAAGATTTCAATATATTTACTCTTGGACTCAAGAGGAAGGAACTTGGAAGGAAGTTTTAATCCTGATTTTGAATTCATTTCAAAGTTATTGACAAGATTAACATCCTTCTTGGCAAAATGCCTTTTCAGGATGATCTTACTAATAAATTTATTAATGTCTAAATACAATTGAAACTTGTCAGGACCTTTAGCTGGTGCAAAAGACAGCCCTTTTTTAAGGACTGAAACTTCAGATCTACTGAGAACATGGGAGGATAGATTAAAAATCCCTTCTTTTTTTAAATCACTATTTTCAACTAGACATGTCCCTTTTTTTGGTTTCTTACATCCCCCTCGTTTACCTCTTGTTCTGAGTGTCTGCGTTTTAGGGGAGATGCCAGCGTAGTTTGTTCTTTTAGGGTATGTTTCAACCTTTCCCTTGATGTGTGGTGTGGGGAAAAACATTGCTCATTGTCGCTATCAATACTGTCTAATGGTGCAAATCTGTTCCTTGAGGTGATGGGTTTCCAACGTGAGGGTCCGCTAACATCTGACTGTGAAGCTCCAGACCATTTTTTAGGAACTGTTTTCCAGGATAATCCTGGTGCACCAGATTGATCAAAGTTGTTATAATTTTTAGATGTACCTGAAAATGTTTTTTTCCAAGATTTGATATTATTTTTTTCGTAATCATGTTTGTCTCTAAAAAATTTCCTTTCCTTAATCTTGATAACATCAGACTCAACTCTATCTAGTTTTTTGTTAAGCACTTCCTCATTTTCTGAAAAAAGGGGGTTATCTTTGTGTGTATTTAAGATAGCCTCTTTATCATTAATATCCTTCTCTAGATTGTGAAACATTTTCTTTTTTTCTTGTATAATCAGTTGTATTAAATTACAGGAACATTCATGTAAAATATTATCCCAAGCTGTAATAAAATCGGGAGTATCTAACCCAAAAGTGGGGGATTTGTCAATTCTTAGGCCTCTTGGTATACGATTAACCTTGACATAGTTTTCCATGCTCCTAATGTCCCACCAAATTTTGGTCTCTATAATAAGAGATTTCTCTAGGTCCCAAAATAAACTATCCAAATCATTATCAAGTTCTACAGGTACATTCTTTTCCTCAAATTTTTTTGGGCAGAGATCAGATCTCTGATTAATTCTCTTGCCAGATTTCCACATAATGATAAAAAAAACAGACAGGGTATGCAGCCAAATATCTGTAAACCTAATACAAGTTAGTGCAGACAACAGATACCACATAAAAGGGGGCGCGTAACCCTATTCAGTGTACAGTCACTAGGCGGGATAATTACACCCAAAGTCCAATGTACAGGAGGCAGCCAGTTCCAATACAGGTGGTGAGTCTGGAAAATCTATAAAGGAATAAAGGAAACACGGCGCCACATAGTGTATTACCACAATAAAATAATGTAATAAGAGAGAGTAAAGTGGATGAGTCAGATATACACTCAAAGATTATAACTTCTCTCCGATAGGGCTAATGAAACCGAAAGGGTGATTAGATATATACAAAAGTGACAGCACACTGTGTTCAATGCCACCATATATATATATATGTGTGTGTGAATTGAGAGCACTATTGCATGGCATATGTGAATGGGGGGGCACTATTGCAGGCATAAAATGAATTAGGGACAATTGCGTGGCATAGCATTGGGGCACTACTGTGTGGCTTAAGATTGGGGGCACTACTATGTGGCATAACATTGGGGGCACTACTATGTGGCATAACATTGTTTTGGGGGCACTACTGTGTGGCATAACATTGTTTTGGGGGCACTACTGTGTGGCATAACATTGGGGGCACTACTGTTTGGCATAACATTGTTTTGGGGCACTACTGTGTGGCATAACATTGTTTTGGAGGCACTACTATGTGGCATAGGGGGGCTGCCTATCTATACTAAACTTTAGGGGGGCTGACTATACTAAACTATAGTGAGGGGGGCTGCCTATGCTAAACTACAGTGAGGGGGGCTGCACAGAGAACAATATAGGGAGGGGGTGGTGGGACATTTAATGCTGAGGTTGTTTGGGTCTATAATTGAATGTGGGTCTGAGTGTGGGGAGGAGGGCTATCTATTAAATGTGAATATTAATTATTTAATGCTAGGAATGGTCGTGGGAAATTAATGTATTAAGCGTAAATGCTATTAATTTATTGCTGGGGCGGTTTGGAAGGAGGGTAATAGGTTTTTTTATTAAATGGAAATAATTATTATTATTATTACTTATTATACTATTAATTTAATGTTGGGGTTGGAGAGAGGCTTAATTATTAAATGTGGGTGCTGTTGATTTAATGGCAGGGATGGTTGGCATTTCTAAATGTACCCATTATTTTTTCCAAATAGCGCCCTCAACATTCCAGGATCCAGACAAGCCGCAACTAAAGAAACCAGTCTGAGTCTAGTGCAGGCTTGGCTCACCTGTGGTACTCCAGGTGTTGTGAAACTACAAGTCCCAGCATATCCTTCCAGCAATAAGCTGCTATATATTGGCAAAGCATGCTGGAGTGCCACAGGTTAGCCAAGCCTGGTCTAGTGGGACAATCCTGATTTTTCATGACTATTCTACCCAATCTAAGGGGCAGGTTAAGACTGTGTATTCTTTATACACACACTGCATTCTTTATATACTACACTAAGGTGCTAGCTGTCCTTCGTGGACTGACCACTCCCCCTCTAGTTTCTGGTCCCGCCTCTATGATGGCTGACCACACCCCCTCTGGTGGGCCCTTAGTTTTGCAGTCCCCCGGTGGGCCCTTCATGCCCTAGTCCGATACTGTATACCGCACATTTTTATAGAGTTCAATGGTTTGACATCTTTAGTGGGCATGTGCTCTAACAGATAATATATTCTTATCATACAGCTTAGACATCGGGAGGTTTATCTGTGTATCTGCTGCAAATACTTTCTAGTCTTGCTTAGAAAAATATATTGGGAAAATACACGTATTTATTATCCTTCTGTGTACAAATTGTACATTAATATTGCGTTCATCAATGATACTTGGCTACATATAATGTAAGACTGGTATCTGAAAGTCTTCTTTAGCTAAAACATGGTTTTTAATGACAGTTTTGACTCTAGCCCTCTGAAACGTTAACACAATCTACCATTGATTTAGTGCCAGGAAGATGAGCTGAGAACACAACCACACAATTACCAGCTTCTGATTCCCAGAAAAAAGTCTAATTCCGGGACTTGTTTGCAGTTGAGGTGCATATCTGCCAGGGCTCAGTGCACATCACGTACCCACAGATTGAAGAACTACACATTATTTGTTTAACAAGTGTAAAAATTAGATGTACTGCAGAATTCCCCAGGGCAAGTTGTAAAAACACACCACAAAGCCGTAAATTGCAGAGACAAAGCAACGTCAAGTAAATAGCAACCTAAAATCTTGCTTGTGGTTTTAGGCAACCCTTGTAGCTCTTAAGAGCTTCCCAAATGGATAATAATCTTTTTTTAACCCAACTGAATGGAGCATCTTGCAAATGAGAATATGCAGAAAATGATGGAGTTTGTTCCCTTTTCAGTGGCATAACTAGAAGCCTATGTGCACTGGAGCAAGTTTTGGGCCTGCCTGCCCTCCAGGGGCCGGCCGGGCCGGACAAAAAAAGATTGTTTTGGGCCGATCCCTACAGTCAGACCTTCTCCTGTTGGCCGCAGATCCGCAGATCCTTAGATCCGTCACCCCTCCCTCCCGCTCTGTCTGTCGTCCTATTGTGGTCACATGGGACGCGCACCACATGACTGGTGCCGTCCCATATGTGAAGAAGAGAGGCGGAAACTGGCCAGCACGTGGATGGAACCTGGTAAGTGAGGGGGTTGCGGCAGTGTGTGTGTGTCAGCATAAGAATGTAGTGTGTGTTTTTTGTCAGCATGAATTTGTGGCATACATGCCAACTTTTAATATTTCTCCCCCGGGAGATCCAGGGGAGAAGTCATGTGACATTGGGTAGGAGTAGGCTGTGGTGACATTGTCGCGTCACCATAGCCCCACCCCCACTATAAAAAGCACCGAGATTCACAGCTTTAGGGGGTCTTAATATAATGTGGAAGGTAGGCTATTCATTTGTGGGGTGATGGTGGGCCAATTTAATTTAATAGTGGCCCCTCTGAATTTATAATGGGGTAATTGGATCTTTAATTTAATGCTGGAGTGGTTCGGGAGCTATTTATTGATTGTGGGCTGTTTGTGGAAAATGAGTTCTATTTATTAAATGTGATTATGTATTATTTAATGCCTGTGATTTTTGTGCGAAATGGTAATATTTGTTAAATGTAAATGCTATTTAAATTATTGCTGGGGCTGTTTGGAGGGAGGGAAATAGGTTTATATATTAAATGTGTTTGCTATCTAATGTCAGGGTTGGTTGGAGAGAAATAGATCTATTTAGCAAATGTGAATATTATTATTTTAATGTTGTGGCTGGAGGGAGGCCTAATTATAAAATGTGAGTGCTACTGATTTAACACTGGGACTGGTTGGAGTTTTCTACATTTTATGTACCCAATTTTTTTCCAAATAGGGCCTCCAATATTCCAGGATCCAGACAACCAGCAAATGAGCTAAAGTAACCAGCAGCCACAAGTGGTGAAAGTGACAAGAATAGGGAGGAGAGAGCAGGACAGTCTGCCAACTGTCTTGAATCTGGTGGGACAGTCCAGAATTTGGGTGACTGTTACGCTTAGGACAGTTGGGAGGTATGTCCTGCTTCACCGTGTACTACTCGTGACGACAGAACTGTGTGCACCTAACAGTAGTGCACACAGTATTGCCTGTGTATTTGTCTAAAATTATAACCATGCTACATCATAGGGGGGTTGCCCTATCTAAAGTGCCCAGGCCCCCCAGACCCTTAATACAGCTCTGGGCCTGGGCATAAAATATATGTATATGGATTAAGCAACACCAAAATAGCCTCTTTTCATATAGATAAATATATATTGTACCAAAAACCACCCTTTAAAGATGGGCCACTACTTATGGGCCAGTGCTGTGTGCTTGCCCCCCGGACTAAAGTCTGTCAGCTCTCCCCTGCTGCCCTCCCACACAAGTCCTTAATTAGAACCCACTCAGTACACTTTGTTGCATTAATTATGAGGGGCAATAGGTAAAGCTGAAGACCAGTTTGTGATTAGCAGCTGAGTCCAAGCTGGTTACCAGTGGGACTGAACTCACTGGCCCTCATTATACACAATAACTCCATTAGGAGATGTAGCTTCTCTGAGCCAGTAATCTTATTGGCTGATTGAGCACCTTACTCTGTCCCGCACTGAGCTCCAATTGGCTGTCAGAGTTCAGTGCTGTGATACACGGGGATATTGAGACTGTCCTATTCCCCATTGATTGGTTGCTATCACATTTTCCCTGAAAACTATAAGATATTAATGTGACATGTTGGAAAATATTGGTGGATGGATTATGATATTTATAAATAATAGCCTGTACCTGATATTTAGGTCTGCTTCAGTTTCAATACCTTCTGTCAGTTCATTGATCATGCCACCTCTGTTTTCCTGTTCAACTACATCCCCCTCTAATTACCCACTACAGTGAGGACCTTACATAAATTTGTTTACATCAAAGGTAACAGCAGAGAGTGAAAGAGAAAGCAGTCTGGTGACTCAAGTCTGGAAACACAGAAATCATCCAAGGGGTCCACAGGTTTTCTCCAGAAGCCAATCCCAGCAGGAGTTCATGGGAAGACACCCTGCATTCATCACCATTGGTGAGCCTCTTACAGCTTAATCCTCCAATGGGACGAAGACCAAAGACATCAACCCTTCCTTTCCTAAGGGGGCAACACTGTGGAAACTAGGAAGAATTGAAAACTTCCAAACCATGGTTAGAATTTTTTTTTTTATTGCAGTACTGTGTTGTCACGCACTGAATCTAGCTGGTATTGGCGCAGCCATGTGAGGAGACGCGGAGTCTAACGCACCACCGGTATTCACCAGGGACCCCCGCAAGGGAGTTTGGGCTTCGCTGCAAGGGGTGCACAGGTTGCGGTTCTCCCACAAGGATGGCATAGCCACATACCAACACTACCTTCAAATAAACAGTCTAGCCAAAGAGCCAACCCTTTTGCTGATCAGGTTCTTACTCAATCATAATTACTTTTCTTTTGGGAAAGACATATACCTGCAGTGTATGGGAAGTGCCATGGGTAGTAAGATGTCATCTCAGTATGCTAATCTTTACATGGCTAAACTAGAGGAGGAATTCTTATCATCTTGCACAATGAAACCTCTAGCATACTTCCGTTATATTGATAATTTGCTACTAATCTGGACTGGCTCTGAAGATGAGCTGCTGACTTTCCATAAAAACTTCAACAAGTTTCACCCAACCATTAGACTCACTCTTTACTACTCACAATCTCAGATACATTTCCTGGACATGACCCTATACAATAAAAACAATACTATACAAACATCAGTCTATCATAAACCTACAGGCCGCCCAGCATATCTGAGATGGAACAGCTTTCACCCAGGACACATAAAGAAGTCCATCATTTACAGCCAAGGTCTGATACATTCGGATTTGTTCAGATAGTGAAGACAGAAAACAACACCTGCTATCGCTGAGGAATACATTCCTACAACAAGGATACCATCCAATAGTTATAGATGAACAGATCCACAGAGTGACAAGAATCCCAAGAAGTAGCCTCCTGGATTACAAACAGAAGGAGGACAATAGCAGGGAGCCCCTAGTCGTCATTTACAATCCCCACAAGAACATCTTGGGGAAAATTGCTGCTGATCTTCAGCCCATATTTCAGAAAGACAATAGACTGAAGAAAATATTCCCAGATTTACCTCTCCTTTCATACAAACAACCTCCGAACTTAAGAAATCTCCTCGTTAGAAGTGCCCTCTCATCACCATCAGAGACCGGCACCTTCCCTTGCAAAAACACAAAATGCAAAACCTGTACCCATGTCCTACCAACAAACACAGTCCACATATCCAACACACAACAGGACTATAAAATCACTGACACGTTATCATGTACATCCTCCAGTGTGATGTACATGATGCAGTGTACAAGGTGACCTGAGGGAATCTACATTGGGGAGATCAAGCAGAAACTGCAATCCAGGATAAATCTACACAGACACACAATAAAGGACAGCCCCGTGGGTAAACACTTCTCTGGAGCAGGACACAGTATGACAGATTTAAAAGTCTTAATAATGAAAGTTTTTTTAAAAATGACAGGGAGAGAAAAAAAATGGGAATTCAAGCGGATAAGAACATTCCAGTAATTGACTCAAGGACTCAACCTAACACCTGGATTTATGACCCACTACATGGACACACTTTCCACCCCACAGCAGTGACTCCAGATCTCTTAACTCCTAGGACTTTCACTCTTCTATCCATAACGAACACCTCAGTTTTATTACTTTAGCTTATCTTTATGATGTATTTTCCCCCCAAACAAATTGCTTGATGTAACATCTCTTAAATATTGTACCCTTTTCTCATTCATTTGTAAACTTGACTGATGAAGGGGCCTCTGTGATCTGAAAGCTAGCAAATATAAACATTTCTTTTGGTTAGCCAATAAAGGTATCACTCCTATATTACTTTTGTCTTTTTTGACACAAAAGTATTCAACATCACATAAATCATGGGTAGAAAAATAAGTTCAGTCTGGAATGTTTGTTATCAGCGGTTGAAGTAGGGACTGCTTGGGGGTTAATGTTACTACTGGCCTTGTGACCTGAATGAGGAGACAGAGACAAGTGGGATTGGAGTGAAGCGATGGCAAAGTGTAGTTTTGGCTAGGGGTTATGGCTCATGATGGACTGGTGCAGCCGTGCTCGAATCAAGAACGTGTCAACTCTAGGAGCGCACAAGCATTAGTACCCTTATCCAGGTCTTTGTGCCAGTGTGTGCCTGTCAAAAGTACTGCCACAGCATGTCGTAGTGCACGAACGATCCAGACCTCCGCTCAGAAGAAATGCCTAAATTGTGCCCAGTTATGGGTAGAGACCTCATGTACAGTAAAATAGAGTTTAGGTTACAAATTGGCTATCCACTTAAATGTGTTAATCTTCTATTGTGCCAAATGCAGGAAATGTAGCTTTATTACATATAGCTACACCTCGCCCCCTCCACTCTATTCTCAATGCGGCTGCAAGACTCATCTTCCTCTCTCGCCGCTCCTCCTCCGCATCCCCCCTCTGCCTTGCCCTACACTGGCTCCCCATCCCCTACAGAATGCTTTTCAAACTCCTGACCACCATGTACAAGGCTCTTTCCCAGTCCACTGCCCCCTATATCTCTAACCTCCTCTCCATTCACACTCCTGCCCGCTTCCTGCGCTCGGCCAATGACCGTCGCCTCTCCTCCACCCTGATCACCTCTTTTCATTCCAGAATCCAGGACTTCTCCCGTGCAGCCCCCCTTCACTGGAACGACCTCCCTCGCTCCATCCGTCTCTCTCCAAATCTAAGCTCCTTCAAACGGGCACTCAAAACTCACCTCTTCCTTAAAGCCTACCATCCTTCCACCTAACCCATTATCCCCTCTCTCCTCCCGGTCCCTTCTCCCTCCCATATACGTCAACTGACTCGCTTTGTGCCTGAGTCTTGTTCACCCTCCCTTAGGATGTAAGCTCATTTGAGCAGGGCCCTCTTCCCTCCTGTATCCATACCTGTTCTTCTGCTCCGTCCTTACTGCATGGAGCCTCTGAAGTTTTGGTATTATTGTTTATTGTTCAGTAATGTCTTACCCTGTATAGTCTTCTGTTTGTGCAGTGTACGGCGCTGCGGAACCCTTATGGCGCCTAACAAATAAAGGATAATAATATATTATCAGTAATACTTGTAGCTGATAGAAGCTCCATGTTCTGGTGGATCTCTCTCTTATAGCACTACACTAATCATGGATACAACCGCTGCAGCAGCAGTAGTCCTTCAATGAAGCACTGGGGGCCCGGAAGTGGAACACAAAATGAAAGCTTTTATATCGAGATGAAATTGCTTAAAAAAAATTTAGCGAATTGATTTCCAATACATTCAAGACAAGAATGTATGACATAGGGGTGTGAAAAGTTTTACCACAAAACCACCTGGTCTGTCTAAAGATTAATAAATTATTGAAGATCAGAGGACATTGCTCCTTACAATCATATCGCCAATAAACAGTGACTTTCTAATATATTGCCCTGTTTTTCCTAATGAAGTTGGTTTAGTTTTACTGTTTAGTTTGTGTAGGGCAGTTATACCAAATAAACTTGTTTTATATTTCCCTGTCTTTCTTTCTGAGCTGTGAAGTGTGTGGCCTGTCGAAAGGCCACTCTGTGGTGAACAGAGGGAACATCCACCTAGCGGGGACCCACACACATTCTGCCCATGGGTATCATCACAGGGAGAAAACCATGTTCTTGTGCAGGTAAGGAGGGTTTACCCTGAGCCCATTCCTCCAACTTGGGTAGCATGGTGGCATAGTTGTTACCACGGCTGCCTCAAAGCACTGTGGTCAGGGCGTAATTTCCAACCAGGGACTATTTGTTTGGAGTTTGCATATTCTCCCCGTTGTTTCTGTGGGTTTCCTTCGTGTTCTCTGGTCTCCTTTCACAAACATACTGGAAGGTTAATTAGCGTTTAACAAAATTAACCCTAGAGTGTGCGTATGGCCATGTGGCAGGGAAGTAGATTGTAAGCTTCATTGGGGGAAGGGATTGAAGTGAACGATTAGTCTCTGTAAAGCGATACATTATATGTAGGGGATTTATAATTAAATGTTAATTAATAACCCATAGAAACAATATGCAAATAAGCCACTTTTGAGAAGAGACTTCACGGAAATACCATTTAAATTACAGCTGTGTCAATGCTTTACCTACTGGACATTCAGACTTTCCTTGTAAACAGCAGTTTCCACAAGTAAATTCTTCCTTGTACAAGTGGTGTATTCACTCTTACAATATAAGTGGTGTTTATTTATCACTTTTAAAATGATTTACTCAATCAGCTAACAGCAACAAAGGAAAGGAAAGGTAGCATAATCCACTTTATTTGAAGTTTGTTCCAAGACACATAGCCAAGAAAGCCTAAAAAGGGATAATGGTTATTAGTGGCTTATAATGGTCAAAATAAGGAAAGCTAAAACATGCATAATAGTTTAATATATAAGACATAAAAGCAGTTGTGGGATTTGGCAATGTTAGAAAGAAAACAATATTCATGGTATTTTTATTGAAAATAGAGCACTCTACTCTCCACTTGTCACATGTGCCCCCCGTATTCTCCCCTTGTCACATTTACCAAGGTCTGGCCTCACTACATTCCATTAAATCCCCCATCAACTCGCTCAATGAATTAATAGCACCTACATTACATTAATAGACCCAGCATTACATTAAATCCTCAGTTCAACACACACACACACACACACACACACACACACACACACATACATGCATACATACACACACATACATACGTACATACACACACACTACATTTACCTCCACCCTTTACTAGCCCACACATTACATGAATAGCCCTACATCACCTAAATAGCCCACCCTACATTACAGCATGCCAGCAAAGGGGCTTTTTGCCCTTAGATAAACAGGTCTCTTAGTGTGTAAAAAGAAACGTGTACACATAAATGACGCCAAAATCAATGTATTCCAAAATCTGGTAAAATTGCTGGGTCACCTGAAGAATAACATTTCTGTGAGGCTGAGCTCTGTGATTCAACAGTGACTTCAATGTTCATAAACTCTCCAGAAGGAGGAGCCAGTACAACTCTGCAAACTTCCCTTTCCAGCACAGTATACAACACCTTCTTCTGAAACACTACATACATTCAGTGGACACATTATTAGCTGCACCTCCTCGTTATTGCAAAAATCTAGTTAGCCAATCATGTGGAAGCAACACAATGCATAAAGCATGCAGACATGGTTAAGTGGTTCAGTTGTTGTTGTTCAGACCAAACAACAGAATGGGAAAGAAATGTGATTTAAGTGACTTTGTTAGAGGAATGATTGCTGGTGCTAGTGTTGTACCCCAAAGCCCTGTTGAACAGCACAGAAGCGTGCATAAACGCTTTTAAAATGCAGGGCCACAAGGGGTTAATTGTGCTCCTGAAAACTTGTGCACAGGAGTGATTGACAGGAGGAGGATGAAGGCCCTGATTGGCTGGGGGAGTAACAGGAAGAGGTGCAGGAAGGAGAGGAGAGAGAGAGAGCAGCATGGTAGAAGGAACAAGGGGGAGGATGTGCAGCCGAGCAGAGAAGATAAGCTGCTGCCAGAACTGTGACATTGCCAGCAAAGCGGACGGAGAACAGCTGGGGATACACAGTGGGGCGCCAAAGACAGTATTCACTAACTACAGAATTCTTTTCAAGGTAAAACCTAGCCTGTAGTGTATTGCACACACCCCAGTGTCAGAGGGAAGAGTGATGAGAGAATCTATCCAAAACTGACACTGCATTCTTGTACAAGGAAGGATTGTGAGAGCTTTTCCCCCAGATCATACCTATACACAGGCTGCAGGGAACAATTAAGACGGTCGTTTCAGCTATATCCTGTGTGCGTGCTGATATCTGGACATTATACCCTGCTGCAGAGTACATGTGCTGATAGAGATTCATTGACTGTTGAGAGAACAGTGCCATCTTGTGGCTGAAATGAGCAACAGCTCTGCTTTCTACTGTAATACTTAACCCTTGATGGAAACCTCTGCAGGACATTGGAACACTACCCAAATTCCTGTGCACAGGTCAGCCCAGGACTGAGTGGAAAATATGGTAACGTTACCGGGGATAATATTGGTGCACCAAATGTTTTAGATGATGTTAATGTTATGTGATTTACCTAAGAATTGATTTATTAATATTGAAGGTGTGACATTCAGTCTTAGTGGTAGCGCTGCAATTCAAGTTAACTCAGCAGTAGATGCTAAAAGTGGGGCGCCTGACCCATAGGGAATAGCACGGTACCCCAAACACCTGAATAAGAAGTAGCCCTCTAGTGACCGTAAGAGTCTTGATGGGTTATTATTGATGGTTATTGCATCATCACCAGTCAGATATTGTTAACGTGAAAGTAGTAACTGTGATTACCAGTGTGCCTTATTAGACAATGTGTATTGAAGATGTTATCGTTATTCTGCCTTATACTCACCAGGTGTATGTTATAAGTTAAATGCTATTGTGCTCTATGCTGATCAGACGCATTATTTTGTCATTACTATTGAGCTGAAGGGGTCAGTGGCGCGGTGGCTTACCAAAACTATCCTTATCGCATTCTTAATAAAATCAAGTTGTTTGACCAATCTTTGTCCCTTTCATTGAAGTATTTATCTCCTGACCACCGGATATCCAAAAGAGAAAAGAACCTGACTCGTGTCTGGAGGACAAGGTAAGGGAAGGATTCCCATCAGTACCCGACCACCACACTAGATGGGTTGGTTTGAATGTCTCAGAAACTGCTGATCTCCTGAGATTTTCACACACTCGAGTTTACAGAGAATAGGGCACAAAACAAAAAAGGGGGTCTAGAAAGGTAGGAGGTAAAACAGGAGAGAACAGAGCCACAAAGGCTAAGGGAGTGAAAGGTGTGCAAGAGAAGAACGTGGTCTACTGTATCAAGAGCAGATGTCAAGGAGGATGAGCAGGCAGACTTGACCCTTTGAATTAGCCGTAAGTAGTTGGCCACTTTAGTGAGAGCAGGTCTTGGTGAGGTGCAGAGGGTGGAGGTCCGATTGCATAAAGTCAGGCAGTGAGTGGAGAGAAAGTTGATTCACTGGCTGCACACGTTACTCAACTAGTTTGGAAACAAATGGTGCGAAGGTTGGAGAGTCGAGAGTGTGTGGATGGGTCGGCCATTGTGTAGAAGAGAAGGTGGTTGTAAGGTGCTAGATCAGGTGAGAAGAGCTTTTGTGACAGATGGTGTTGACTTTGAAGTACTCTTGCAGGTGGTCAGTCTGTCTGGAGTGCCAGGGGTTGGGTTCTGGATTCCTGGAGATGATGTGTGGTGGCTGCAGCTGCTTCATCTAGGGCTGCAGTGGGTATCCACGTTTTTAAATGAAATGAGTAGTATAATATGTGCTTAATCATTGGTACTTGACAGTGTGGCTCTAACAACACTAGTTATCAGGATACTCCACTGTTATATGTCTCCTGTCCTCCAGTGGCAACCTTGAGTATAGCAGAATAATTTAAAGAGCACTCACTGTAGAAATGAAATACACATGTATATAATAATTCTTCACATTTTAATTATTAATATAACCATATGATATCTGGAAACTTGATATTGAATTGTACTTTATGGTTTTTGGTGAACTCTATATAATATATATAACATTTTTATGTCTATTCCAATGCACTGCAGAGAAATACGTTTCACTTATAAATAACATAAACAGTCTGTTACTATGAAAAAGATTATTTTAATCTAACATGATATGCTTATATATAACATTATTGCACTGAGATTACAAGACAAAATTATACCTTGTGGCATAAATGAAAGTAGGGATTCCTACCTGGTAAATGTTGTAAAGTAGTTATACAGGGAACACATAACTGCATTAAAAACATGTGATTGCCAGCTCCTACCTAGTAGTTTCACCCCCTGTGCCTCAGGGAGCTTGTCTTGCTGACTTTGCATGCCTGAGCTGCTGCTTTAAGGTTCAGTAAACAACTAGCAGGACAAGCTCCAGCAGGGACTCACAGTATGAGTGTGTCAGAATAGGGTTCCATGTACCCCAAAGTGGAAGAAGGGGTTGTCTGACATTAACTTTTCTGATTTAAAAAAGGTGCAATATTGCTTCCGCGGGTTGGGAACCACTTGGGGCTTAGGGAATCTGCCCCGACAGGCTGGACACAAATATTAACCCTTTGAGACACACGATTTTAACTTCATGCAAATAATAAATGTATTTGTAAAGAACAAAATGACATAGTTAATTACCAGAACAAGATGGCAAATTAATAGCGGAAATATTTTATTCTATGAAATTGTTCTGTTTTCAAGGGGGATCCTAAAAGTGAAGGAGATCAGGAAGCAAGAAGAGTGAGGTGTAACTGAACAGGAGGTTTATCTGATCTAGGCTTGGATGTTCTATGAATGTCTCATGTTCCATGTGCACCCATCACCTGCAACAACGGAGGCAGCCATTTTGTCGGCTATAGCAGTATTCATAATAATTCAGTGCGTCAATTCACTAGGAACTACGTCAAGCATTTTGTGCCTCAAGTCTCAATAAAATCACGAGTTGTTAACAATACCACAAGTTACCCAATAAAATCACGAGTTCCTAGCAAATTGATAGGCTCAATATGTGTAGCCCAGAAATGGCGGCCTGCGCTGTATGTAGGTGATGAGTGCACTTTTAAGTTTACTGGGCTGGCACTTGGCTTAAGACTGGAGTAAGCAAATCAGATGCTGTGATCAGACCATCTGATTAATCAGCGACTCTTGTTAAACAAATGCAGCAGTACATCATAAAACAGACATATGATATTGCATACTCGCCCTCCAAGATTGGCTGATCCTGGAGGAAGAAAGTTTAAGGACAGGTAAACTGTCCATCTTGCCTCTATCGTCTTGCAGTCAAAACACTGATTCTTCCAGAGCGAGTTTGTTCACTGTTCTGTCTTGAAAAGTTCTGATCAAGATAATCTCAGTTGTATCCTCATAACTCACTGTGTTCCATTCTCTGACATGAATCCTAGTTTTCTAAGTTGGAGATCTGCAGCAATGAATTATTAATATGACAAGTAGATACACGATGTGGGATACTGATGCTATCATTAAAACAAGTGTAATCCACAAATAGATTTTATGTACAGTACAATGTAAAAAACACAGTAAACAGAAGATTTACATAATCACAAGGTGCAGAGGAGCTGTCATTTATTACCACCAATCAGATACTAGCCTTCTTCAATCAAGTGCAAGTTTGAATAATGAAAGCAAATATCTGATGTCTGGTTTTTATACAGCATTATTAATTAGGTCTTAAAACAAATGTCTCAATCACTAAAGAGAAGATAAAATTAAACTGTAAAGTGATTCATGGGGGGAACATTACAGAGCAAGTATAATGAGACACCATATAGATTTACAGGTGAGGAGACGATACAAAGCAACAATAAGAAGGAAAGACAGTCTAATCATGTTTTAATTTACTTTTGTATTGGTCTAATGGAAATATTTAGGGGTGAAATGTAAACTTATGCTTATTATAGGACGTCCTCATAAACGCTATGAAGAGAGTCATCATTTGTCCCTGTCCCAAAAGCCTTAGCTTCTCCCAGAGTCCTTCAGTCAATCTTTTTTTCAAATCCCTAACAACAGAAAAGCTTTACATGTGTGACATTGTTGGCAGTACAATAGAGTGGGATATGACGTTTTCAGGAGAATGGCCAGCATCCTATGGTTTAAAAATATGGCAGGCATCAGTCAAACATGATGCAGACACAGCTCCATAAGATTGTTATTAGCCTTGCACAGAGCAATAGGATAATTCACAGTTGTTAGGGTGCCTTAAGTGGGCATATAAAATACAAACTGGACGAACATGAAAAATAAACATTCCCTGATGTATAATTTAAATTTTACTTATCATGAAAGGAGCTCAGATGTGACACTTTTGTTAAGTACCACACAAGCTTGGCTTGTGTTATCAGCTATTTTAGGCTGAAAATGTCTCCCTGCAGTGACCTCTAATAGGCATTTTGACAGGATGTCGGGTGTGTTCAGCAATTTTATCTAAGCCAACTTGTATTTTTGTATTTTAGCTTCCCTGCTTCTTACTGGGAAGAAGCTAGACAATGAAGTAACATAAGAGGACATGTGGGATAACAGATTGAGATCAGGGGCCTGAGGTATTCGGTACTAAAATGCTGATGAAAGCGCCACTTCATATTTATAAATATTGTTTTTGCATATAATAAAATCAGTTCTCCCGCGTGACACTAAGAATCCTCTTCCTTCTCCCTGTGTGTTAGAACGGTCAGATCCTCCTTCTCGTCGCTGTACTCATTGGCATTGACATGGACCAAAACAGGGCGGGAAAGAATCCTGAGAGCTTCCAGGTAGCTCGGGGGCGGAGTCTGTGTGTTCTCCAGTGGGCGGGACAGGACACGCAGAGCATGCATATAGCTGGGAGGAGGGGTGATGGTGTTATGTAGACGGAATCCATGAGGAGCCAACAATGCATTCACTTCTGTTACCAAAATACAGAAAAGTGGTTACCACGTGAAAGAAAATAGTAGTGGAGTATAGCAAAATATGTTAGAGATATCTTATAACTTTATACCCGTTTTAAAAGAAATTCATATTCTAGTTTTGAATTATACCATCACAGATAGAAAATGGGTTCATCGATGTTGTGGGCTGAATAGTGTTAAGGGAATTCACTAGGAATTGGTGCCAGACGACATATAGATATAGATCACATTAGAGGTGCATATGGGGAGTAAACTGTGCCTTTTGATAGGTGACAAAGATATCTGACCAGGTTGGTCACGGTGCCTCATACCTCGGAGAGAAGATGTAGCCTCTATTACACATGCACACACAGTGATGTCTTAATTTGCTCTTATTTCCCTGCTTACCGCTTGTGAGGTGAAACTCACCACTGGAGTCTTGGAGGATGGCTGGTGAAGATGGGGGACTGTTGGTTTCCTGCACGATGAGATTGGGGACTTCCCTGTGGTAAATATTCCTCCGTGACTGCAGCTCACGGCGGGGGTGGGGTTGTTTACAGAAAAGGGAGAGTACGTTCTTGTGCAAACACTGAGTGCAACACTTCCAGGACTTCACTACACGAAACCAGCAGAATACCATGACCATAATGGCAGCAGCACTTATAGTCATCCAGACAAGCCAGGATTCCTCCATTCTGAGAGAAAGATGGAGAGAACAGGTCAGAGAGCAAGTCTAGATATCATGTGACCAACCCCCTACCCCCTCGACACAGGTCATGTGACCACCCCCTGACACAGAAATAATCATATTTTCAGGTTGTTGCTTTTTTTGTTTGTCTTTCACATGTAATAAATAAACAGGCCTCGGGTATAGATAAGTTACTAATTTGAACATTATAAAAGCAATTGAAGTTTAATTGATAACACAATGCAATGTGTACAGATGGCTGTAACCTGTAACGAACAATCAGATCTCTCTCTGTTCCTGACGGCCTTGGAGCCATTTTATCTTTTATGTCCTCTCAAACTAGAGGGACCTGATTCATTAAGGATCTTAACTTGAGAAACTTCTTATTTCAGTCTCCTGGACAAAACCATGTTACAATGCAAGGGGTGCAAATTAGTATTCTGTTTTGCACATAAGTTAAATACTGACTGTTTTTTCATGTAGCACACAAATATCAACTTTAAATTTCAGTGAACAAATAAGCTATCAAGTATTTGTGTGCTACGTGCACCCCTTGCATTATAACATGGTTTTGTCCAGGAGACTGAAATAAGAAGTTTCTCAAGTTAAGATCCTTAATGAATCAGGCCCGAGGTCATTTATAAACTAGCAAAGTGTGAGACTACAGGGAAAATTCTGTTTTGTGACATCACATGTCTACAATTGGCCAACTGGACCCAGGTTTATAGAGTACAACATGAATTTGCAGTATGAGAAGTCTGGAAAATATTATTTTAATGCGTTCAAAGGGTGGAATTGGCATCTATATGGGCAGATAATGTAATAAAAATAGCACACAAGAGTGACAAAGCTAAGCTGAACAGTAATTTAGGACAATAAAGAAGAATGTTAAATGAATGAAAGAGGTGGTCCTGGGGTGGTGGTGGGTTGTGACATGCACATTTTCAGGAGCACTCACAATCCCGCAAACTGAGCGATTCCGAAATGTGCTTAGTGGACTAGTAGGTGCACTTCTGCATATAAAGAGGCATTGCTGTTCTGCGGTCCGTAAATCCCTTTTTTCTTAAGTTCTTTTGGAAAAGGGATCTACCTCTACTAAGACTCCATGTCTGTGTAACTATTTACTTATTTATTTATGCTTTTGTTATAATGCCCCTGTATAAACGTCTTACTTTATAAATCAATATGAGATGTTAGCTTCTAATTTGTCAACTGTCATTGGAAAAGCCAAATATAAATATAACTGGTTGCTATGGGTTACAGCACATTTCTGAACATTGCACCATGTTATTAAATAGCCCCATTAATATCAAAACAGTCCTAAATGAGGGCTACTTGTATTTATAACTTATTTGGTATGAAGGGTGATACAAATTTATTTACAGTTTTATAGACGTCATACAAGCACCAAAAACACATCAAATAAGTACAAGACAAAGGGGAATATCTATGAAAACTGGTGGATAGGTAACTGTACAAACAAGGTGCTGTAACACATTGCAACAAGGAAAAGGAAGGTGACTGGCTGCTATTGGTTATAGGACCTTTTAACAGTAAAAAGGAGAACTCAAACCAAAAATAAAAAATAAAATAGCCGTGGGAGGTGTTTGATGAGATGCTCTGTTCACTACTTTTCCCCCGTGATGTTTGCATTCGCCTAAATAAAGCTTTCATATTTCAAACTCCACTCAGAACAGCATTTTCATGGTTCATAGATTCCCATAGGTTGCAGCACATACACAACACTGTCACCTGCTCACAGAGTGTCAAACCCACCTACACCATAAAGAACCAAACCATGAAATAACACAGGCCATTGCAGAAGGTACGTTAATGTATTCACGTCATGCACACACTATGCATACCGTAAACCTAAGAAATGTGTCATATCTGTGCTGCCGATGGTTTAACCACTGTACATAACAAGGGGGACTGACCTGGAGCGGTTACACTGCAGGTATGTAGTCAGACCAGACACACATATATCAACGACTTGATGGTCACAGTCCCAGATTGAGGTCCTGTTTTCCAGGCACTCTAACAGCACAGGCTTCAATGGAGACTTTCCCTTCTGAATTGGTGAGAAAATGGGTCTCTGAGCCTTACACCCCATCTGAGGAACAGGACAGAGGACAAGATGAGACTACAGGATTATACGAGACATAACATGGCAAATGTAACAAAAAATCATTCACATTCCTTTCTTGCTGCTTATAGGTTATTTTATTCAGTCTAACTTGATTAACTATAATGCATATTTATATAAAGGTATCTAGTCAAGGTTATACGCAAAAAAAGTGGTGTTTACATACGGTATTACGTACCCTCTACTAGAAATTATAAAGATATGAGTGACCATATACAGGCAAGAGGTCGCGGGCAAGACGATTTTATATAGGTTATTGATGCCCAAGGTGACTTTTAATATCCATAATAATTTACAGTAGAGGGTGTGTTATTCCCTATAATACATATTCTCCTATTGACCACTGAAGGGATCCCATTATAATTCTCCAATTATAAGCAATAACATCAGAAATCATGGTTTATACAAGTATTATTTCCAGGAGTTTATACATATTAACATCACTTGTGTATTATATACAGGAAGTAGGTAATATAAAGTCACTTAATAGGGCATTGGAGCAGCACGTGTGGCCAACACAGCCTGTATGTGCTGTGGCATTGAGTCTACCAATGGCTGGCATAGGGCAAGAGGGTGGCAGCACCATTATTACACAAGAAATTCACTCAACTGACATCCGATTGATGCTGGTGGAAAAATTATTCCTCAGGTATCGTTCCAGAATATCCCTTAAATGATCGACTGGCTTCAGATCTGATGATAAGGCGATGACATATGTATAATATCATTGTCATTCTCATCAAAACTCTGGAAGACCACGTCTTTGTGGATGAGGCCATTGGCACCCTGGAAGTCATCTCTCCCATCAGGAAAATAAATGCATGGGGTGAATATGACCACCCAGTACCATTAGGTAGTGATTAGCATTGACCTTGCCTTCCAAGGTAATGTCTGCAACCAGACAATGCCAGAAAAATGCCCCACAACATTACAGAGCCACCAGAACAATTCACTATAGGAAACAAGCACACAGAGCTGTAAAGTTCTATAGGCTGGTGTTTGTCGAGATCATAATAAAGGATGATTAATCTGACCAGTTCACCTTCCTCCACTGCTATTGTCTATTACCTGTGCTCTTTGCATCAATGAACTCGCAAATGTGCATTGACAGGTTTGTTGGGTTGGTTAATGTACTGCAACCCGACTAGAATATCCTGCTCGTCTGACAGTTTTTAATGAAACTTGCTGCTCGCACCACAGGCTGAAATTTTGCAGTTAGTTGATCTGTAGCAGCTCACCTGTTTCACCTATAAACTAATGCACAGATATCGTAAGCCTGCAATATACGCTTTCACCAACTGTTGTCCTTTACGGATGAGGCTTAAAGTTATCACCCAGAGCTCCGTCCTGACATCACTTTGGACTCCGTTGCTCATGAAACATTAGTAAGTCGCGCAGTCTTGGTCACTGAAACAGCTGCCAGACACGCCCCAAAAATCCTCCTTTCAATGACACTGAAGTCTCCTCATGAAGCCATGCTAGCTCTAATTATAAGCAACCAGGGCAGTCCAGCATTTTTATATCTGGTCATGACCATGCTGGGATGTTACTATCTAAATGAGCCACACACACGTGTGGAATCCTTTGCTTTCAATATGCTTGATGTCCCTTATCTATTCCAGGTGTTTTCATGTTTGTCCACTACCAGTAAGTATAAACCCCTGTACATATTAATTATATAAACAGCGAGTTCTGATGTTACAACTTAAATTATTTATCATAAAATCATTTGTATTATAAGCAATAATGCATCCCATACTGTCACCTTGGATTTTTGTAACCTGTAAAAAAAAAAAAACATTCTACAGCATTTCTGCTTTTATATGGTCACAGAACTTCATAGCGACTTGTAATATCTAGATAATTTACAGTAGGGAGTGCATCATCCACTTCATAACTCCTCAAAAACAGCAGTCTGCCAAAATGTTGCACCCCTGCCATTTTGGCACAGTAGTTCACTCACCCAGGTGCAGTTGCGCAAAAGTAGGGGCATTCTGTCATAATATGGAACTTAACCTTATTTCAGGAAAATAACCTTTAATGTGACTTTATAGTACAATGTGAAAGAGTGCTGGAAGTTATTTCTTAACTCATTTACTTGTAATGCGGATAGCTTTCAACTAGGTCCTTCCAGCATTACCTATACCCTGTATGTAGATGTAACAGATAGGTGTATGTACCCTGTTATGGAAAGTAATTATTAGTGTAGGTATGAATCAGTACCATGGTAAATGGGCATTCACAATTTGTTTATTTCAGATATTATTTTATAGAGCAATAAAACAGAGTCCATGGTTCTTATTGTGATTAGTATGTCTATGCAATGGGCTGTTCTCTTTTCAAAGCTGCGTTTATAGAGCATTATCACAAGATATTTGGCTCATATCCTGGCACACACTCTATCACCATGACTGAAGGAACGGAGTTTATACAGGATTGTGTTGCGGCTTCTGGTAGAATCAGGACACAGAGACACTATGGGGGAATTCAATTAGCCGCGAAGTGTCTCAAAGACTTTCCAGATAGATGTGTGAGGAAAGATGAATGGAGATTTCTACCATAATTGCTGGCAATGTGCGCGGTGCCATGTTCGCGCACCACATCGCTGCCAATTCAATTCCCCCCCTATGAGTAGAGACGGAGATCCACATCTGAGGCTTTAAGTGTATTTAAGTGTAGGAGGTCATAGTGAGAGTCAGCGCTATATGCCTGCCCTTATTTTGTTTGCTATGTGGTGTTATAGGGATGTCAGTTTTAAGGTCTAAATCTACATTTAGGTCCGGCACTCTGCGCTCTTTATACCTGCATTTGCCTTTTGATTAACTTTCTTGAGGACCAAGAACAGGATATTTGCTAGAAAGAGCTAGCACTCTAGCACTCTCACCTGTTGGCAGAGCAGTGGAGCATCATTCTCCTGTAAGCTGGTGAAACACATCGGTCTCCAGTCACCCTCCGTAAGCAACTCTACGTGTCCATCACAAGACGAGCGGCCCGTGGACAGCCTCCAAGAGCTGTTCTCTGTGGGATAGAGAAGAGCAGGTGAGAGACATTGCTAATCAATTCCAGAGATTAAGCATCTTCTAACAGCTACAAAGAGATTTTATTCTAAGGGTTATATTTACTAAACTGTAGGTTTTAAAATGTGGAGATGTTGCCTATAGCAACCAATCAGATTTTAGTTATTTTTTTAAGTACATTCTGCAAATTGACAGGTAGAATATAATTGGTTGCTATAGGCAACATCTCCACAAACCCGCAGTTTAGTAAATATACCCACACATGAGGCACATGGCATTAATCCGCTAAGTAAGGCTTGGGTTAAAACTATATTTGAATGTTAACTTATCTTTGCTGATACAAAGTATGTATTATTAATCACCTGGGAACAATCTGTTTGTTTGTTTTTTACTTCTTGAACATTTTTTGTAGTTTTTTGGGGGGGTGGGTATTCATTTTTGAATGCTCCATGTTACCTTATTTATATGTTCTGAAAATTAAAATCAGAAAGTTCTGAAAAACTGGATGCTACTTATTAAAATCTTTTCTCTTGTAAGTATAGGTAGGTGTCTAGTAGGTATCTCTGGTAAAAGCCCTGCTGCCTCCAGGAGGTTGGATACTAAGGGGTATATTTACTAAACTGCAGGTTTGAAAAGTGGAGATGTTGTCTATAGCAACCAATCAGATTCTAGCTGTCATTTTCTAGAATGTACTAAATAAATGATAACTAGAATCTGAATGGTTGCTATAGGCAACATCTCCACTTTTCAAACCCGCAGTTTAGTAAATATACCTCTAATCATTTGTCCCAAAGTTGACTAAAAGGACATCTTAACCAACCAAAGACATAACCGCATGGGAAATTCCAGTTTTCCTCAACGTAGTACACTAGAAAGGTATTTAATGTAGAAACGTCCAGTCTTTTCACGCGTTACAATGTGGAACACAGAAATGGTGAGATGTTCCAAAGCAGTCCACAAGAACCAACATGGTGGGAACCATAAGAAACAAGACAGACCAGTAACCACTAAGATACTGCAGCAACTTTTGCCCAAAGCTGGCCTTTATCAACTTTACTGATAGAATCCTGTAAATATTAGTGAAGGTGTGCATGGGAGACCATGCTGCTGCCCGAGGACTAGGTTCAGGTGTCAAGGTTACAATGAAAACAGTAACATTGAGCCACATCCCGAAGCCAAGGGGTGTGGGAAAGAACTGCAAGTTCTGAAACCTAGAGCGAAGGCTCAATCCAAAGTCAAGTTCTAACTGAAAGAACTCCATAAGGCTCTGGGTGAGTAGTATTATCATTCACAAGAAAAGTAATAACTACAAACTCTTTGGACTATCCAAACAGTAGATGGCATCTGTGAGGACACCGGGGTGGAACTGCAGTTCTCTAGGTATACGGCCCTCTAGGTTCTCAGGTCCCACAGGTAAGGAGGCAAGAAAGAGATAATAACCCCTTTATTTAACAAAGTGTACACACTAAGCATAATACAACAGTGCTCCCCAAGGAGAAACCTGTTCTCCAACCAAATATAAAAAGTGTCAGAAAATCACCAATGCAAGTAATAACTCCACAACAAAGTTCCTAGCAGGTTACCTCCCAGCAGAGTCCTAGCAGGCACAATTTCCCAGTAATACAGTCCACAGATGACAATCCAAGTGGGCCAGGGTTTCTGATCCGTAAGATGGTTCTGAGTATCTTGCTGATCCCAGATGCACGGCCAATTCTTCACCAGCTTGGTGGGGCCCTGGGTATTAGTTTTCATACTGATGTAGGGTCACCACTGCCCCAGAATCTGCAAGTGCTCGGAGTGGTGACAGCATAAGTCCTAGAGGTACACCATCCACTTGTCTGAAGAAGCTCCTGCTTCAAGCCCTTCTTTCTGGCCCCAATAGAATACGGTTACTCTCAATCAGTCCAAGTCCTTACTCTTCCAAGATTCTCCAACAACAGCCCCCCTCCCCTCTGGAAGTCCCTTTCTGCCTCTTCCCAAAAGTCAGCCGATCCTTGCCCCTCCCTGGGTCAACCCCCCCCCCCCCTCCCCCAGCCATGGTCCCTTTTTACTGGTGGTGCGTAGAGTCTAGGTGGTAACAGGGATGGAGGTAGAGCATGACATCGGTGGTCGAAAGGCTGCTGTTTCCGTGCCATCCAGTCTGGGTTGGAGAGGTACTGGAATAGTGGTCAGTAAACAGGTAAAGTCCACCTCCTGGTTGTAGATAGAGTCCTGACCCTCCTGTTTTTAACCCCTTCCACTCTTTTTTTTTAATGTCACAGGGTCCACAGCTGTTTCACACTTCCTGTGAGCAGCCTCCCCCCTCACTCTCTGAACACCACAGCAATAACAGATCTGGCCACCGGGCAGCATTTAATAACAGAGTGGGCCGCTGTTGTTCAATTGACCCACTGATTGACTGCACGGGCTGGCCCGATATTCTTAATGTAAAGTCGCAGTATTATTGCCCTAAGTATTAAGGTTGATAGGTCTGTGGCTTCAACGCCCATGCTGCTAAGGCTATGAGTTCTTAACTAGGATGCAGTACTAGCCTGACATACCACGTCCAGTTGAGATGGAGGATGCCAAAAACCAGCGCTTCCTGAGGGGCTCTAAGGCTATGAAAATAGCCGATTGCCTCCTGCTTGACCCTCTAGACTAGTCATAGAAACATGATGGAAAGCCACAAATCAAGTACCTAAGCTAGCTTATTTAGGTTTCAGCAAAGCAATTCTTTGTATGGTATTCCACAATAAACTAACTGAAAATACTTGGATTTGACTCAAGGACAGTGGAATGGATAAAGATTTGGCTAATCGACAGGAGACTGAGCATTACAGTTAATTGTATAAGCTAAGCTAAGATGAAGGGCCGGTCTACATGGGAAGTCCAAAGAACAGGGTTGATAACCTAGAAAGGGTAAAACAAAGGCACAGTCACTCAGAGAAAAAATAAGGAGGCCTGATCTCCAAAAAACATTAATGAAATAGGAAAGAAAAGAAAGAGAAGGGCTAATTAGAGTTGTGCATAACAAAACTTATCATGTAAGACTTCTAGAGCTGAACATGTGCACCTAAATAGCTCACTATGTATGTCGCCCTACCTCCACCCACCTTTATTTAGCTTATCTACTTAACTAAAATAAACACACAGAGACATGTATAAGTTGGCAAAAGGGAGGCCACAGTTTATTAATTTAAATAACCTTTGGTGGCGGAGAAAGGGCACAGCGGGACAGCTACCAAGCTGATGAAACACATAAACGTGGGAAATGACGAAACCGCCGTACATCCACTAACAGGGGCAAATAAACGCGAGAAATGGCGAAACCACCGTACATCCCCTAACAGGGGATCACATCCCCAACAAACTGGAATGTGCTAACTTGGCATCAGAGTGACTGTACCCCCTCTAAACTCACAATGCCCCCCTTCACCGAGCCGGACAGGGGACCCTCCTCACCGAAGGACCAAAGAGTTACTGCTGCCTCGAAGGGGACAGTGACCACACTAGTGCTTTACTAATCAGCCGCTGAATGCAGTGCCTTCCTACCAACTGTGCCTGCTCTGTGACGAAACGGGAAAGAATGGTTAAAACAGAACTAACTACCACAGTAAACCAGGCGTAGGTGGGCGGGATTTTGTGACAAAGAGTGAGACAACCAGGAAGTGCTGCTTCCTATATAAAACCAGGACCCTCCCACTCCATCTATCATTGGTCAGGCCAGAACTGTAGTTAACCCCCTAAAGGTAAGTGTAAGCTCAGTCACAAACACTGTCGCCATTTAAGTGCGTTCAGCTCAGAGCCTCACTTGTCATTAGAGGTGATTTTATATATGAGCCGAAGGGATTTTTCATACATATGCACTGGAAAAATGGTCAAAAAAGGCATGAAAACTGACATGAACTTTAGTGGAGTGCTTCTAAAAAGCAATTTCCATGTATTATGGTTTCTCCAACAGAATCAATTGTATTATTAGCATGTGTTAATGCATGAGAGGGCATGCGGATACCCGGCATTATAACAGAATGCAATGATGGCAATGGCACCACTCACCATTAAGTATCCTATTTTTAGTGCTCTTTGTTTATTAACATGTGAAAAGCACAGTGTGTGTGAATAAGCCCCGAAGAGAACTTTTTTTGCAGAAAGTTCCATGTAATAGTCTGAAAATAGTTGTAGTGAAAAATCATGCAGTAACAAAACTCAAAAGTACGAGCTACAAACATATTGCGATATTTAAGACAAATAGATAATATTAAGATAATATAAGAGCAAAAAACTGAAAATACAAAACACACACAAACAAATGGCAGACTAGATGGACCTGTAAGTTATATGAACATAAGCTGGTAAAATACTTTTGGATGAAATGGCCATTTGCCCAGATCCACCAGTTCCCAACGTAAAAGTCGGCAAGTCACTTCTCCACTTCCTGGTATCTGAACGGCGGTGATGAAGGGGGGAGTATGTCTCTGCCTAGACCAGAATCCTCGAGGATGAGCAATCAAGAGTATGGTGGGAACGGTTTAAATGCCAGTAAATAGCTAACCTAGGAACCCTAGAATGGAACTGGGCATTGCTACCACCACCTAAATCGGCAGTACCTGCATGCACTCCTGCGTCGACAACAGAGTGCGGACACCCAACTCTGGTGCAGATGGAATTTCTCCTGAGGAATTAAGACTCAGGCATGGGCTGTACTGAATTCCTGACCCATGAAGCTCATCCTCCTCATAGGAAGATATTTGGTGGTTGATAGAGTGGTTAAGCCTAGGTATAGAATGACAGCATTCCTCTCCCTTGACAGAGTGTTGATTAAAGTGTCATACTATAATCCCTACGTAATTGAAGAACTGACACAACCTTCGTAACACCCGTGAAGCTGTCAACAGGGCGAAGTCAGTTGGTAATGCTGGTCCAGAAATTTAAATCTAGAAAATAGGGTTGTGCTGGACAAATCAGAACACTGAAATAAGTGCCCTTGATATCGATGGAAGAGCAAATGTCCATAAATGCCACCACTGACTCCACATTGAAATGGAAGGTCCTTACAAGTGTGTTAACTGATCCATCCTTTTTGGAGGTGACAAGTGGTTTGAATAATTCCGCTAGAAACATTTTGTTGCTGATACTGGATCCACCATCACTTGAGAGATAAGGGACTCCAGAGCTTGGAATAGAGCAAATTTATACTCTGGGCTTTGAGGTTAACTGGACGAATAAATGGGTAGCAATTGTCATGCATGGGGGATATGGTGTGCTGGTGAAAGCGTCATCTTACTTAACGAGTGTGCAACCTCCTGGAGGCACCCTGGACTACACCACCGCTGGTTCTGTGTTCCCCATAGTAATACACGGGAAATAAAGCATTACATAGAAAAAGAAGTAAAAGTATGACAATGTTGATAACTGGTTTATGGATTGCATAATAGAAAAAAAATGGTTATATAGAATCAGAATATCTTGCACAGAGATGTGGTACATATACCAAGGGCTGTCTTCTTGGCACAAAAGTTGGAGCAAAGGATGATAAGCGCATGTAGGATACACATATCAACGCAGGCTAAACATCACAAGGTATATGAAGACTACGATATAACACTTGTCAGATTTATCATTGGCTGTTTGTTATAAGCACAGTAGACTGCTGACCTTTCTACAATGCACTTATTGTGATGCTGTTCCTAATGTGATAAGATCATCTTACACACATTCCAATAGTAGTATTACATCTGATAATAAAAAGGAAATTTATGTAGCATCAACTTTTCCCAATGCACACCAGGTAAAAATATAAACTTCCTTATTTAAACATATAATACAGTAAAGGAGAGTAACTATGGACATAAACTAACTAACTAAAAAAGCAGTCTTCCCCTAATGCATAAGTACAGAATATTTCATATTAACCAATGAGTCATATCATATGATACAATATTTTGTATTTCTAAATAGAAGTACCTCTGTGGGGTTCAGCTGGGCTCCTAGGGCCTCATTTAGAGATAGGAGTAAATCTAGCGGTAGGTGAGAGCAGCGGGGCAGATTTAGGTTTGGGAGGGAGATATGTCCTAGCCAATGCTATATCAGTGTCAAAATAAAACTGTCCAGCACGCAAAAAAATAAGGGATTGCATTTGCACCCCTTGCATTGAGTTTATCTAGGTGCAAATTGGCACCCTTTTCTGGATGTGCCTTAAATGAGGCCCTTACTGCTCATGACATCCATCCATGACATCCATCCATGGCTTGGGGTCGAGCACGGAGCACAGTCACATTTGCAATCTCTGTATCCACAATAGTGAGGTCAGTGCATTTATCTATACTATATGGACTGTGAATACATTACTGCTATGTATTGCTCAGTAGTACAGTGTCAGTTCTCAAACTGAACCTTGGTCATTACCTTTAGGGTCTGTGATGTTCTGGTTACAAGAGACAACAGCAATAGTGTTAGGTTTACAGAGCTGCACGGCTTGTCCTGTGCTCTCACACTCACTCACGCTGGACTCGTTTCCTGCGATGAACAGAGAAGAGACACTGCTGAGCCAGAAGAGCATACAGATTCTGTGATAAACAGTCAGATACAGGCACAGAGGTCAGCCTGTCATTGGTGGCCAGCCTCTCTAAATTTACTCTGTGACCAGTGTCAAGAAAGACAGGATTATGGCAGGAAATATGGATTCTCTTCAAGGGTAGATGTCCTTAGGGGGGTATTCAATTGTTAGCGAGATGCGTTAAAATTTCGCGCTCGAAAAAAAACAAAAAACCACGCTCGTTTTTTCCTGTACGAGCGTGCGTTTAAAAAAAAACACCCCTCAATTCAATTGTTTTTTTGCATTCACCCCCTCGCGCTCTATTATTGGTCCTAGCGAGTTTGAAATGAGGAGTGGTTAAGGCACTCATTTTACTATAACAAAATAAAAGTAAATTAATGCAATCAAGAAGGGCCCCAGCACTGCACAAGAGAATGGGCCCCCAGCACTGCAATGAAGAAGGGCCCCAGCACTGCAAGCAACAATGGCCCCCCCTGTACAGCAGAATTAAAGATTTTACAAGGAGGTAAATTTTTTTAAATTTACAAACATTTGAACACTGGCCAAGCATGGACATTTGTAAGGTACAAATATTTGTGGGACAGTGGGCAAGCTGGACCTTTCTTTGAAGGTAAAAATATTTGTTAGGACTTTGCGTAAATGAGTGTGTGTAAGTAAAGCATAAAAAAACTGAGGATTTCGTCCATGGTGAGTATTTTTTTTTTTAATTAAAATCTATGGTGTACATGAGGGTGTTTACTGTATTTCTTGGGGTTTTATTATTTTTAATAAAGATTTGTGGTTGGAATGAGGGTGTTGTGCTTTTATTTAACATTTTGCTTTGTGGAACTACAGATCACAGCCAGCCGTGGGTGTAAGAGCATGTTGGCACTTGTGGTTCTACTACAAGTGCAAACATGCCCTGGGTGCTATGGGTACGCTGGTGCTTGTAGTTAGACAAGTAGCAGCATGCCCACACTATTTAGGACAACATGGCTGGCTGGGACATATAGTTCCACAAATAAATTTTTTATTTTTTTTATCCAAAATCCCCATTTATTACCCTACTACCCATAGCCCGGGGGTAGTAGGAAGAGCCCTAGTGCTATCGGCACTGGCCTGGGTGTCCCTAGGGGGGTGGCCCGCTTACATTTTTCAGTGGACCACAATCCCTAGGGAATCCAGGCCAGCGCCGAACAGTCTGTGGGTGTTTAGTCATTATGGCCGTGGGACCCAAACTGCGTTCCCCCCCCCCCCCCCCCGTTATAGTGCCTATCACCCCGGCTGGTTTGCCTAGTGCTGGTTCAATTAAATTAGGGGGAACCCTACGTCAAATTTTTCACACATTAATAGCCTGCCAGCACTAGGGCGAAGACTAAATAGAGTGGGGAGCAAACGATTTTGCTTTTAAAAAAAAAAATAAAAAAACATGATACTTTTTGGCACAACCACCCCCCCTCCCCCCCCCCCCCCTTAAAAACAAAAAAATAATATAAAAAAGTTTAAATACATGCACCACTATGGTTTTTTCTAAAGGGGGAAATTTCCAAAAATTATTAATTATTATACACTTTTTTAAGTACTTTTCTTTTTTAGGTTACTTTTATGAACTTTTACACCTATTTTCTCAGTTTAATGTATATTTTTTTAAAACAGCATATTTGCCTTTTTCACACTCGGCGTTAAAAAACAATTGAATAGCTTTTTCCGCTAAGGGTTCGCAGCCAGCCTATAATTTAACATTGACAAACGCTTGGAGCGCGATAACACCGTTTCGGTAAAAAAAAAAAAAAAAAAAGATTAGAATTGCGTGAGAAGTTTTCGCGCTCGAAAATAAGGTAAAATAGCAAAAAAATGACTTTGCACGCTCGAACTTCCAAACTCGCTAACAATTGAATACCCCCCTTAGTGTCATTGCAGCACAACTTGTATTCCTGACAAACCTGTGCACTGTACCCCTTGGATGGCTCCGAGTGAGTCGTTTGGAGAAGACTTCAATGTCCATGTGAGACTTGGCGTCCCACAGCCCGCTTCCTTGCATACAACTTGTGCAAGTGGAGAGTCCGTGTCCCACTGGCTATCGCACACCTGCACACAAACATACAAAGATCAACTTATGTCTTTCACATTATCCATTAGTTTATCATAAGCTGCAGCTTCTCGTATTAGGAAATTATGAATATTAAATGAAAGCGGAGATAAAATATTTTAATACTTGAACATTTTGCTTGATTTTTAATGACTGTGGGACTAATGTGGAGTTCGATGCAATTTACACCAAAAAAAACACAGACACAGATTGCATCCAAACAAAACATGTATTTCACGTAGTATGAGAAGGATTGTGTGAATGATTTTTCTTGCAAATAAATAAAATAATAAAAAAGTGTGTACACCCCCTCCTTCCGAAGTACTGCCAACACCAAAGCTCTTCGTTTGGAGTGGTAGCGGCAAAAAAGGCGAGGGAGGGGGGTGAAAATGTGGACACCAGCACTGGATGATGACAGGTAGGACTGGTACCACTACAGCTTGGGGTCCCTCTGCCAAAGTGACAATCAGCCGTAGCCTGTTCAGCACCAGGCTGGATGCAAAAACCTTCAAACTACATCTCTCTTTTATTCTAAGTCCTAACAACAGCCATACATTTGCCCCATAAATTATTCAACGCTTTTAGTGTACAAAACCTCACCACCACTGATGGGAGACGATCACCTATTCTTTGAAGACGTACGTCGTTAGATTACCCTACAGTCTTCATCCCTATGATCTTAAAGTGTGTCCCCTTGTTCTAGAAATCAGATTATTTTTAAAACATCTGAACCCTATCAATGCCCTGCATATATTTCTATGTGTCTAGCACATCATCTATGACCCTTTTGTCCTCTAAGCTCTACATGCTCAGCTCTTCTAGTCTGTCCTGAAACGTCTCCCATTTGATATTAACGTCTTTTTGGAGATAATCTCTCCAGCAGTGTACATACTACTCCAGTGATATATAATTCTTCCGGCTACTAATACCTCTTCCTATACAACCAAGTATTCTCCTGACATTGTCCACTGCATCCTTACCTATATCATCCGAACCTAGAACTCCAAGGTCATTTTGATCTGTTGCTTGTCAGAAAACCAGATGCATCAACAGGGCAGAGGACAGGCCCAAATGTTAAGGATTTTTTTTTTCTATCACCTGCCATGCACCCAGCTAAAAATAGCAATAATTGACACCAAAAATAGCAAGCAGTTTAGCAGCTGTAAAGTGATAAGATCTAGAGGAAATAAAGGTGAATGGGGAAAACTGTGAAACGTGAGATACAGGATGGAAAAAGCTATTTACAGAGAAACAGTGTGTGTGTGTGTATGTGTGTGTGTATATATGTGAGATTAGTGAAAAACAACATCCATACCGCCTCGCTGGTTAATGGTTAATAACCCTCAATGTATTTAGAGGAGAATTTCAGTGTCACATCAATTTTATAATAAAACGCTTTACCACCGTCTACTCTAAACCGTTTTTTTTTAACTTAACGTTTACTTTTTTCATTAATGGCTTATGCATGCTTTTCTGTGAACTTACAAGAGCTTCCCCTAACATCTCCTCTGCCCTATTTGCATTCAAAAGTATGGTGGCAATCGGTGATTTAAGGGTCGGGTGACAGTATCACCAAATAAAATGACATTAGACAACCTATTTTCAGAAACTGCGTGTGAAGTATCAAGCAGCGATGAGGAAGAGGAATCACAACTACATGCAGATGCTATTCACAAAAGTGTAAAAATGTTCCCTGCTACAACAATCAGAAGTTCCCCACAGTGCCCCCCTATAACCTGAGGGGGAGTGTGGGGGATTGCCATGGCTCCTAGTTATCCATCCCCTTCAAACTTACAATCTATCCCAAAAAAAGTTCCCAATCCCAGAACTAGAAGCCAGAGATAATCTTAAAGGTCAGTTACCATTGCTATCTGAAAAACCATCTGTTGGCATTGCCATTCTACAGTATTGTCATTCTACATCTATTCATCTAATTTCAATTACCCGTATTTCCCCCTGTAGAAGACGCACCTTTTCCCAAAAATTTGGGGTCTAAACACTGGGTGCGTCTTATACAGTGGTAGCGGGGATCCAGGGGAAGGACGTTTGCAGGGGCGATTGCAGGGGCTTGCTGCCGGCGGCTGCACACTATGTGCAGGTCCGTTCGGCAGAGACAGGCAGGGAGAGTGTGCAGCCGTCGGGAGCAAGACCCTACAATCTCCGCACACTTTGAGTTATTTTTTTTCCAAATTTCGGGGCCATTAAGGTGCGTCTTATACATGGGAGCGCCTCGTACATGGGGAAATACGGTACTTTATTCACCTTAGGCTTCCCAATTTTGATTTCAAAATCAGTAAACTTAATGGGCCACCAAAGCGGACTACAAATCTTCAATTTGATTTTTATTTTTTACCTCATGTAGGTTTTGAAATGTTCAGAAATACACAATTTTTGGTGTGCGTGAAGATCTAAAATACCAATTTTCTCAGACGAAGATTAAGATATTTCAATTAAGTGAAAAAAAAAAAGAAGAAGATTTTGTTCAGAATCTAGGGTTTAATTTAGGCTTTTAATGGAACAGTGATCATAAGTTTTGTACCCGATTTCATCTGAATCCCTTTAATAGACTGCAAGGGGATGTACCATCGCTTGATCATTGCTCCAATGTAAGGACTGAGCTTCCACCTGCTACAAATAGGTGTAATTTTCTGAGACGTCTAAACTGATGACAGACTCATTGTGTCAATGTGTTATTTCGGCTAGTTGTAATACACATCATTTTTTCTTCTGACAGTCACTGTTTATACATAACCCTTTCAATCACCGCCTCTTGCAATCTGTTCCTCAGCTGTTCATCTACCTGGTCAATACCTGTCCAGTTGTATAGATTTAAAATGTTGCATTAAACAAAAAGTACTAAAAATGTAAGATCCCATTGAGATCCCACCTTTATATTTGGTATAGTCAATCTTAAAACATCAAGCAATAAACACATTTAGACAAATATACAGATGGAGTTGTAGCAGAGCGCACCAACAAGAGCTGCCTAAAAAGTGGACCAGGATGTCACCAACTACATCACTTGCAGAGAAATAAATATATATAAAATATATATTATGTTATTTTATATATATTTATTTCTAATAAACACATTTAAACAAAAAAAAAAAAAAAGTCACATTTATTTGGAAAATCATTTACCACGTTACCACGTCCACCCTGAAATGTTAACTTCCATAGGCAAACCGAGGGGGGGTGGGAGTTCCTAGTGCCTGGAAACCCCCCTCCAAGCCTAGAGCACTGTATAAATGAGGTGGCTGGTCCCTGCCCCCGCTTCACACGGCTCTGCTTGAAAAGGGTGAGCTGCCTGCACCCAACAGTAGTGCACGCAGCATTGCCCATGTATATTATGGGGATAGGAAGAGTTGGAGAGCAGCCAAGCACTGCCTAAGATTATAGCAACGCCCCCATGCATGCTTGTCAAGCCTACTGGCGCGTGATGTGGAAACCCCCCTCTACAAATCCTGCGTTTGCCCCTGACTTCCTCAAACCTAATGATATTGTAAAAAAAAATAATTGAAATACCTCAATCGTGATCTGAGAAAATAAGGTTTTTGTATACTCGTTAATGTAAAAATGAGCGGATATTTTACATTTTCAAACTCTGATAAATCAAAACTAGAGCAGATAAAAAAATCCATTTTCGATTTGAGACCATCGCTTATAGTACTAAATGTGTGCAGAAAATAGTAAAAGAAAATGGTAATGTATTTTCATTGGATCACTTGACATGGAATGACACGGTAATGGTCAAGTGCATAATATGTGCACAAAGCGTCTGCTGAGGTCGCTAGGAATCAAATCTCGTAATATTGTCCCTTATCCATCATATTAAAGGCTGTCACCTCTCAGACTCTCTGATCGGACGGGCGCCCCTGCTGTCACTTACCTTTTTTTCACCGCCGGCATCTCTCCAGACGGACACCGCAGTTCTCCTGTGAGGATACCATCTTGCCGGGTTCTGCGCATGCGCAGACCCGATATCTTCTCCATTCAAACCTATCTGTCCAATCAGGTAGTCAGCTGCACTATATAAGACATTTCCTGCAGCTCAATGGTGCCAGATCTTTAGGTCTCCTCTGCTGATCAGACGTTCCAAGGTTTAGCTCCAGTTTCTCCCTGCAAGCCTGCAGTGTTCCTGTGTATTCAGATCTCTGCTGCTATTACCCGACAGTCTGCCTTAAGGATTTCTTATTCCGTCTGCGCCTGACTCTCCGGTGCTACACTCCGCTAACAGAATGTTGCAGAACATCGCACCCCTCTGTCATCCTGATTCTAGGGGCTTCCCTGCTCTACAGGACTTCTACTGCAACCACTGTTGCAGAACATCGCATCACTCTGTTATCTTGATTCTAGGGGCTTTCCAGGTCTCCAGAACCCCTTGTAAACCTCCAATCTCCGTGTACCGGGTTCTCATTCCGATTTCACTCGTCACCCTCTGTGAGGGCCACGAGTGTAATAAAGGTATCATACTCTTTTTTGGGAGCAACATACAAGATCTGAGAAACCAGATGACCATACCAAAAATACAAATTAATATGTTAAATGTATATCCTTTAGAATGTAAGCCCTCGCGGGCAAAGTCCTCTCTACCTATTGTCCCACGTCTGTCTACTGTCCCTCGTATGTCCGGTCACATCTTTTGCTGCACTAAGTGTGAGTCCCCATAGCACTACTCACACTCATCTGTGCTACTTATATGTATTACCTCATCTATTTGTTACTTGCTTCTGTATCCAGCGCTACGAAATCTGTGGCGCCTTATAAAAAAATAAATAAACAACAACAACAACAACAACAATCTAACATTGCTGTCCTTACTGATTGTGATGGGGGTGGTTAATTGTTCTGTGACTGAAGTTGTGAAGAGTAAATTATAAGTCATAGTCGCTTAATATTTGTTATAATTTCACATGAATTCCAGCCACGGCTATAGCTCACTGCTGGAAGTATTAGATGGAAGCAAAAAGTACAGCAGGACACATCATGGAGCATTCTACTTAATGCACACTTAGCAAAAATCATAGCTGTAGATATTATACCTTTCATGTCTGTTGATCCGGTTTAATTTCAGGAATTGATGGCTTGGGCAGAATGGAGATGGTAAGTACCTAGTATTATTTTTAAAGAAAACTCTGCATGTGTGCCAACACAAAAACCCATCCCTAAATTTAGGCACACTCTTTGGCTTTCACTTGCTGTGTTGTGCTGCCTGCTGCTCCTACAGAGATTGTATCTGACTGGTAGGAAGTGGATGGGGCAGTTTATAGAGGGTATCTGGCAAATAACAGCAAATTGTGATTCACTAACAAGAATTTTTTTTAAAAATAAAAAAAAAATGACATTTATTGCAATTCGCAAAATTTTAGTAAATCTTGACCCACAAAATTTCTGGGGTTTCATATAATTCCAACTCCGCCCCTTTAAAAAAGAAGGGGTGGAAATCCGAGCCCGCTCATCTTTACTCCTTAGATGGTGTCACACCCCGGCTCATCACCCTATAGTAAGGAAATGCAGCAGGAGCTTGTACTATGCTTGTACTATGTTAATATACTGTTACATCTTAACCATCCCAAAATTCGAACTTAACATATTTGTTTGTTCCATGATCATTTCAATGTACAGACCTGTGTAATATATTGATGCATTATAAATAAAGAACAATAATCCAAAGTAATAGTTCATTAGTGTTGAAACAAGACGGTAGGGCTGTGCTTGAAACATAATGGGAACATCAATGGAATTGTTAGGAACCCCTCTAGCCGGTACAGCACAACCCGGAGTCTGCTCTGCCAGTCAGGTGTTCACTGGAGCCCCTAGTGGTGGGGACAGACATGGCCGCAGACTAGCAGAGGGTCGTGAAGTGCGTACCGACTAGGGAGAACCCGGGAAAGCGGAGTGACGTCCAGGCAAGGGTTGAGGGCCGGCAGCAGACAGGGACTCCAATACACGGTCCGAGGTCAAGGGTCACAAGCACGGTAGCTAGGTCCAGATACAGGCAAGAAGGTCAGGGTCACAGGATACACAGGCAGGGTCAAAATCCAGGCAAGGGGTCATACACAGGCAATCAGTCCAAACAGGTTTTCACCAATACTTAACAGGAGCAGGAGCAGGTTAGCTGAGAGGCAGACTGGACGCTATAACCGGCAGGGAGGCTAAGCCCTCCCTGCGTTATATACAGACTTTGGCCAATCAGGGCTTAGCCCTGCAAGACATCACAGCCCATGCCCCTGACATTAATTAGCCCGCAGGCTATCCTAGCGCATGTGCCCGGCTGCCTCACTTACCGGGACGCACCGCTTGTAACACTCGGCGTTCGGCCGTTGCCTTGGCAACGGTCGGGTCCGAGAACCAGAAGTGACGCCCCGGTCGTCATGGAGACGGCCGGGACGTTCACTAGAAACAGGAAGTGAGTCACGGCGGTGCCCGAGGCCGCCGCGGCTCCTGACAGTATCCCCCCCTTGAGGAGGGGTTAAGGAACCCCGACACCCAGGTTTTTTAGGGCATTTTTTGAAAAATTCTCTTAAAAGTTTTGTAGCATTAAGTTTTCTCCACGGAACCCAGGACCGCTCTTCCAAGCCGCGACTCCTCCACTGTACCAGGAAGTGCACCTGGCCCTGCACGTTCTTAGAATCGAGAATCTTCTGAATTATGTATTTTGAGGCTTATTCCGATTCTGTACATGTGGACTTGGAAGCTGGGATTGACTTGGGTATAGCACAGGCTTAAGCAAAGAGCAATGAAATGTGTTTGGTATCCTTAGTGACCCAGGAATTTTGCAAACTAAATGCCACGGCATTGATCTGTTTAACAATGAGAAACGGACCGATGAATTTAGGGCCCAATTTCCTGCAAGGCTGTCTGAGCCTAATATTTTGTGTAGAAAGCCACACTTTCTGGCCCACTTTAAAGGAGCAGGTGGTACGGTGGCGATCAGAATTTTTTTCGCAGAAAATGAGGCCCGTCTTAAAGCGAATTGCACTTTTTTTCCAAATGACCTGGAGGTCAGCAGCTGTGGAACGAATCTCCGAAATACCAGCGGATCTGAGGGAATACAAGGAATTGGATCTGGGATGGAAACCAAAGTTGCAATAGAATGGCGAGATTTGCGTAGATGAATGATATGAATTGTTATAGGCGAATTCTGCCCAGGGCAATAAGGACGACCAGTCGTCGTGAAATTCGGAAGTGTAGCATTGAAGAACTGCTCCAAGGACTGATTAACCCTTTCAGTCTGCCCATTAGACTGAGGGTGGTATGCAGACGACAGGCTAATCTTGATTCCAAGCAGGGTACAAAAGGATTTCCAAAATTGTGCTATAAATTGTGACCCACGATCAGAAACAATGTCAACAGGAAGTCCATGGAGGCAGAATATGTGCTGGATGAACAGCACAGCCAGATTTCGAGCACTAGGGAGCCTGGTTAGTGGTATGAAGTGAGACATCTTGCTGAATCGATCTACTACAACCCATATGGTGTTGTGTCCTGCAGAGAGTGGCAGATCGACTATAAAGTCCATGGACAAATGAGTCCAGGGTTTTGCAGGAACGGGCAATGGTATCAATTGACCTACCGGACGATTCCTGGGAACTTTATTCCTGGCACAACCCTCGCAAGAGAGAACATAACTCCTGACATCAGTAGGTAACGATGGCCACCATACAGTACGAAATAAGATTTCCAATGTTTTCCGGATTCCGGGATGTCCAGCAGTCTTACTATTGTGAGCTTCTGCAAGAACCGCCTTCCTTAAATGAACCGGCACAAATAAACATCCGTCCAGGGTATTATCAGGGGCTATCCTTTGAAACCTTTGGAGTGTAATGCTCAGGTCTTGGGTCAGCCCAGCGTGGATTTTGGGAGGGGGAATGATAGGTTCCGGATTCATAATTGGAACATGTTTTGCCAGGAAGCTTCTGGACAGAGCATCTGCTCAGACATTCTTAGAACCTGGTCGGTAGGTGATTACAAAATCGAATCGAGTGAAAAATAGCGACCAACAGGCCTGTCTGGGGTTCAGACGTTTGGCCGACTGAATATATTGTAGGTTTTTATGATCCGTAATAACAGAAATCTGATGCGTAGCACCCTCCAGCCAATGATGTCACTCCTCAAAGGCCCACTTAATTGCCAATAGTTCTTGGTTCCCCACATCATAGTTGGCTTCCGCCAAAGAGAATTTACGAGAAAAGTAGGCACATGGGTGCAGACGGCGAGTATGAGAGTCCTTCTGAGACAATATAGCACCAGCACCGACATCAGAGGCGTCAACCTCAAGAACAAATGTTTTTTTAGGATCTGGGTGTCTAAGGACCTGAGCGGATACAAAGGCCTTTTTCAAGTTTTCAAATGCAGCTATTGCTTGCGGCGACCAATTAGTGGAATCCATTCCTTTGCGGGTCAGGGTGACAATAGGAGCCACAATATCACCAAAGCCACGAATTAACCTTCTATAATTATTGGCGAAGCCCAGGAACCTCTGCACCGCTTTGAGATTATTTGGTTGCACCCAATCCAGGATAGCTTGGACCTTGGTTGGATCCATGGAGAACCCTTCCGAAGAAATTACGTAGCCTAGGAAGGATACCTTCTGCACCTCAAACTCGCACTTTTCTAATTTGGCATAAAGGTGGGGTTCTCGCAATTTCTGTAGGACCTGTTTGACGTGACCCCGATGTATAGTTAATGACTTGGAATAGATGAGAATGTCGTCTAAATAGACGACCACGAAGCAATTAAGGAACTCTCGTAGCACTTCGTTAATCAGATCTTGAAACACAGCAGGTGCATTACTGAGGCCATACGGCATGACCAGATACTCGTAGTGGCCGGTGTGTGTATTGAATGCCGTCTTCCATTCATCTCCCTCTCTGATGCGGATGAGGTTGTATGCGCCACAGAGATCGATTTTGGTGAAAACCGTGGCACCTCTTAACTGATCGAATAACACCGAGATGAGAGGGAGAGGATAGGTGTTCTTGACTGTAATTTGATTGAGACCCCGGTAGTCAATGCAGGGCCACAGTCCACCATCTTTTCTTGACACAAAGAAGCATCTGGCACCTACAGGAGATTTAGATGGCCTGATGAACCGCTTCTCAAGATTCTCCTCAATATAAGCTTGCATGGACTTGGTCTCGGGACCAGAGAGAGAATATAAGCGCCCCTTAGGTAACTTGGAACCAGGAATCAGCTCAATAGCACAGTCGAAGTCTCGATGAGGTGGTAAGGTGTCAGCAGCCTTTTTGGAGAACACATCCACATCACTCATGATATTGTGCGGGAAGTTGCTCCGGAATAGACTGGATTACACGCAGAGGCAGAGTCAAGCAGGACTGTGTACAATACGAGCTCCACTGGACAATTTCACCTTTTTCCCAATCCACGACAGGATTGTGACGGGAAAGCCACGGATGGCCCAGGATCAGCGGAACTGATGGACAGTCGATAAGGAGGAGGGTTATGGCCTCAGAATGGAGAGCTCCTATGTTCAGTTGTAGTGATGGAGTCTCGCAAACAATTTTACCTCCAGGCAATGGACTCCCATCTAGACCACAAACTGTAACTGCAGAACGCAGCTTCACCATAGGAATCCCAGCAGAATGGGCAAACCCGATGTCGAGGAAGTTGCCAGCCGCTCCACTATCAATGAAGGCAGATAGGGCCACGGAACTGGCACCAAAAGTAACTTGTGCAAGAATCAGGACAGCATTCTTTTGGAAAAACGATTTGCAACCCCAAGTGGACTTTTCCCAGACATGCTCCCCTTTCAGGTTTGAATGGACAAGAACAGGAAAAGTGGCCCTTATTGCCACAATAAAGACATAGGCTTTGTGACCGTCTCTTGTCTTTTTCCCCTGGAGGGAGGTGAAATGCCCCTGAGCTGAAATAATTGCAGACAAAGAAGACACCTCTTTCTCTGTCCTCCTCTCCTGTTAATTTTAATGGCGAGTTGCATAAGGCTCTCCAACGAGGTGGGGGAAGCATACTGCACAAGTGAATCCTTAACGCTGGATCATTCCACTCACTGTCAGGCGACCATCTGCGGAATTCAGCGCAATATTCTTCTGCCGAGTGCCGGCCTTGCTTTAAGGCCCGTAGATCAGCCTCAGCAGAGGCAACTCGATCTGGATCATCGTAAAGGAGGCCTAGTGCATTAAAGAAAGCTTCCAAAGATTGCATGATAGGACTCGACTGTGGTAGGGTGAAGGCCCAGGACTGGGGGTCACCTTGCAGGAGGGAGATGACAATTCCAACTCTCTGCTGTTCTGAACCAGAAGACTGAGGCTTCAGCCGAAAGTAGAGTTTGCAGCTTTCTTTAAAATTCCGGAACAGGGCTCTATTTCCGGAGAACCGGTCCGGCAAATTTAACTTGGGTTCATCAACTGAACCAGAACTGGGCAGTGTAGTCTGGGGGACCCCGTCTGGAGAGGACAAGCTCTGGGACAGTTTCCGGATCATCTGGTAGAGGGTCAAACATGACCCGCCAGGGCTTGAAGAGGAGACGATTTGGTTCCGCTTTCTTCCATACCAACTTAGTCTCCGAAACGTGAAGGCCGGTTATAATGTTAGGAACCCCTCTAGCCGGTACAGCACAACCCGGAGTCTGCTCTGCCAGTCAGGTGTTCACTGGAGCCCCTAGTGGTGGGGACAGACATGGCCGCAGACTAACAGAGGGTCGTGAAGTGCGTACCGACTAAGGAGATCCCGGGAAAGCGGAGTGACGTCCAGGCAAGGGTCGAGGGCCGGCAGCAGACAGGGAATCCAATACACGGTCCGAGGTCAAGGGTCACAAGCACGGTAGCTAGGTCCAGATACAGGCAAGAAGGTCAGGGTCAGAGGATACACCGGCAGGGTCAAAATCCAGGCAAGGGGTCATACACAGGCAATCAGTCCAAACAGGTTTTCACCAATACTAAACAGGAGCAGGAGCAGGTTAGCTGACAGGCAGACTGGACGCTATAACCGGCAGGGAGGCCAAGCCCTCCCTGCGTTATATACAGACTTTGGCCAATCAGGGCTTAGCCCTGCAACACATCACAGCCCATGCCCCTGACATTAATTAGCCCGCAGGCTATCCTAGCGCATGCACCCGGCTGCCTCACTTACCAGGACGTTCGGCCATTGCCTTGGCAACGGTCGGGTCCGAGAACCGGAAGTGACGCCCCGGTCGTCATGGAGACGGCCGGGACGTTCACTAGGAACAGGAAGTATGCGCGGCGGTGCCCGAGGCCGCCGCGGCTCCTGACAGGAATGACACAAAAATTCCTAAAGATGTTTATGAGAAGGAAGCTATGTGACTGACACAAGCCCGGCGCTCCCATTAGGCATGGTTAGGCAGTTGCCTAGGGCGCCGGGCTCTGGATGGAGCCACAGATTAAAAATTTCTTTAAAACTGTGCGGCGACCGCTGACCATACCTTTCACGGCCGCCGCACAGCTTCAGATACATCCAAGGCAGGGGGGGAGGGACTATTGCTCACCGCCGCCACCGCCTCTCTGCTCCGTCTCCTCCCCTCCACTCACTGACTGACTGTCGGGCGTGACATCATCATCACGGCCCGACTATTTTGTAAGTGTGCAGGGTGGGGGCGCCGATTTTGAAAATGTGCCGGGCGGGGGGTGTGTGGGGGGGGGGGGGGGCGGGGGGCGCCGATTTACAAAATGTGCCTAGGGCGCCACGGACCCTAGCACCGGCCCTGGGTCTATTGGCAACAGTAATGTGCACCACCCTGGAGGAGGTTGAATGGAAAGTGTAAAAATTAATTTATTAAAGAAGAGTAAACTGACAAATTAAATTAGTCATGAGGAAAAGAAAATGTTCAGGCTACAATAAGACCTGCTGCAGGGTTAGTCATAGGATTTATACCTACACTTGCAGCACAGGAAACAGTTTTCTGTTTATATTCCTAGATTATATAGAAGCCCATGAAGTATTAATATCCCCCATGGAATGTTTCTCTTTTTACCACTTAAGACATCTTTAATTGACTTGTTGATGATAGTCACAAAAAGATTTCAAACTCCACAAGACATGCCTTTGTCCTAAATCCGTCTCTTATTAAATCTAACATCAGGGGAATTCCTAATAATAGATCAGAGCAACATAAACATACATGGGGATTTTTAATAAGTAGCAGACAGTATACAGGGTTCCAGTTTCTACCACTGCATTAGAGACATGGACAGAGGAAACATATTATTGTGGCATACAGTACCTAATAGGTTTCTATGTGTATCCTATATATATGTGTAAGTTAGAGTGCAAGCTCTGTGAAAAAGAGATTTAGGGCTAGATTTACTAAGCTGCGGGTTTTAAAAAGTGGAGATGTTGCCTATAGCAACCAATCAGATTCTAGCTGTCATTTTGTAGAAGGTACTAAATAAATGAAAGCTAGAATATGATTGGTTGCTATAGGCAACATCCCCACTTTTTTCAAACCCGCAGTTTAGTAAATCTAGCCCTTAGTGATTTAGAAGCAAACATATACAGATGCCAGAAAAACTGCTATACGTAATAGAACTTGGCAGGGGTTAATTCAGAAATAGAGAGGGCAGTTCTGACTCAACTGCCTCAGGTCCCAAGCTGTGGGAGGCTCCCAATACAAAAATATCCCTATATTATGTATAATAAAGTGTTCTAGTGGTTACTCATTGATGATGCTACAACAAGTTTAAATATAGTGCCAGGGAGGTGGATCAGGCCGGAGACACGATCTGCTCACAGTTCGGTCATTTTGATTGGCGAACCAATGTACTGTGAATCGGATCAGTGGAATTTGGCAGACCAATCACTGATGCAGTCCTCAGTAGACTTATAGATGATTAAAACACATGGAACAATTCATAGAAATCTTTGGAAAGCACTGTGTTTGCTAGAAAGCTGGAGAACACAAACCAGCATTACAGCCATGCTACATTTGTAATATAGCCCTCCAAATCCTCAGATATATGACCGTATGAATATATCTAGTGCTATCCTGATACCAGAGAGTGTTCCTACATAAATACCAGAAGCACACAGATGTGTAAACCCTCGGCCATATTTAGTATATTTGTTGCTTTAGGTCAGTGGTTCCCAAACTTTTGCAGTTCACGGCACCTTTAGAGTCTCCATAATTTTTTCAAGGCACCCCCCCAAAATAATTAACGAGCAGTCCTGTTTTAGAAGTAGTTGGGTCAAAAAAACATAATAAGTATTTAGGTCAGGACAGAGATACTTATTTAGTTGTATGCTAAAATAATACACATAAATCCAAGGAAAAATAATATTTTTATATATTTTTTTCAATTATATTTCTGTCAAAGAAAAATTGACAGCTAACTCACACTGTGACCTCCTTCATCTCCACACACTCTGCCCCCTCTGCATCCAGTCACGCTGCCCCCTCTGCATCCAGTCACGCTGCCCCCTCTGCATCCAGTCACGCTGTCCCCTCTGCATCCAGTCACGCTGCCCCCTCTGCATCCAGTCACGCTGTCCCCTCTCACACTGCCCCCTCTGCATCCAGTCACGCTGTCCCCTCTCACACTGCCCCCTCTGCATCCAGTCACGCTGTCCCCTCTCACACTGCCCCCTCTGCCCTCTCTCACGCTGCCTCCTCTAACACTGCCCCCCTGCTCTCTCTCACGCTGCCTCCTCTCACTCTGCCCCCTCTGTCCTCTTTCACGCTACCTCCTCTCACTCTACCCCCTCTGCCCTCTCTCACGCTACCTCCTCTCACTCTGCCCTCACTCACGCTGCCCCCTCTGCCCTCTTTCACACTGCCTCCTCTCACACTGCCTCCTCTCACGCTGCCCCCTCTCACGCTGCCCCCTCTCACGCTGCCCCCTCTCACGCTGCCTCCTCTGCTGCGCCAGCCAGAGAAAAAATACAAACAAAACAAAACTTACCAATCGACGCGGCGCCTGAGACCCAGCATTCTCCTCTCTCCCGCAGCTTGTCGCGGCACCCCTTTGACAGCGCCGCGACCCCCATGGGAGACGCACACTTTGGGAACCGCTGCTTTAGGTCCTTGTGAGTAAATATGCTCCTAACTTACACAGCCTTTTTGAGAATATTTACTCACAAGGACTAGAGGCTCCAGCTATCACATATCAGACCCGCCTTGCCATACCAATTTGCCATTTCCTGAGAAAAGGAGGAGCTGTAAGCACCACCATAGCAGGAATGGATGTGCATCTCTTCAGGTTTGTCCAAGCCATTGATATCATGCAGCCTCGCTCCTTTCCAATACCCACCCTCTCCCCTAGCCCTCTTCACTGGCCCAAATCATACTGTCTCATCTCTCACCCTCCCCCTCAGTCCATCAATCCTGACAATCTCATCCCTTTTTCATGTGCCCTCTGGAATTCCAGGTCCATCAAACTGTCCTCCATCCATAACCTCTTCATCTCCAACTTTCTTAATCTTCTTGCCATCATTTAAACCTGGCTTACTTCTTCTGATACTGCCTCACCCGCCGCTCTCTCCTATGAGGGCCCCTCCTTCACCCATTCCACCAGACCCGATGAGCGTCCAGGAGGTGCAGTGGGCCTCCTCCTGTCCCCTAGCTGCATTTTTCGGGTCATTCCCACTTTATCTTCCCTCTCATTCTCCTCCTTTGAAGTACACTCATTCGTCTCTTCTCCCCCATCCACCTCCGTGTCTCCATCATCTACCTTCCCCCTGGCCCCACCTCCCTTTTCCTTGACAACTTCACTGCTTGACTCCCCAACTACCTTTCCTCTGACCTTCCCTCCATCATACTTGGCGACTTTAACATCCCTATTGACAACTGCTCTGACCCTGCTACCATCAAACTTCTCGCCCCTTTCCTCTTCCCTTGGCCTCACTCAGTGGACCTCTTCCCCACCCACTGTCTTGGTCACTCCCTCAACCTTGACTTCTTTCATCTCTGCGATCTCTCGGACTTATCCAACTCTCCCTTCCCACTCTCTGACCACCATCTCCTTTCCTTCACTCCTTCCTCCTCCCCCCTGCTCCCACCTTGCCTAAAGCCACCCTCACTAGGCACAACCTTGATGCTATTGAGCCTACCTTTTTCTCCTCCTCTCTTGAAACTCTCCTATCACCTCTTCCCTCCCTGGCCTGCCCTGACCAGGCGTCCGCTCTTACATCCACTCCCTTACTACTGTCCTGGACGCTGTCGCCCCGGCCTTTTCTATGCACCGCCAACGCCTTATTCCCCAACCCTGGCACTCGAAACTCACACGCTTCCTCCAAAGGTGCTCTCATACAGCTGAAGGCCTCTGTAGGAAATCTCGTTCCCTGCTTTACTTCCTTCCCTTTAAGTTTATCCTCTCCTCTTTCTGCTCCACCCTGTCCCTCGCTAAACAATCTTTCTTTAAGTCCCTTATTTCTTCTGAATCCTCCAATCCCCGCCGTCTCTTTGCCACCTTCAACTCCCTCCTTTCCCCACTTTGTCACGCCTTCCCTCTCTGCTTCTGACTTCTCCACCTTTTTCTCTTCCAAAATTGAGGCCATCAGACTGAACATCTCCTCCTCCCATCCCTCTCCCGCCACCCTCATCACTTCACCTCCCTCCAACAGCAAACTCTGGTGCTCCTTCTGCCCTACATCAGGTGAAGAAGTGTGCTCCCTTATTCTTTCCTCTCCACTCTCTACCTGTCCTCTTGATCCCATCCCCTCTCACCTCCTTCGCTCTCTCTCTCTCTCCTACTGCCAGCTCGTACCTCGCACAACTTTTCAACCTATCACTCTCCTCTGGTGTAGTCCCCTCCTCATTCAAACACGCTCTTATCTTTCCTATCCTCAAGAAACCCAATCTTGACCCCACCTCTCTTGCTAATTATCACCCTCTCTCTTTTCTCCCCTATGCCTCCAAATTATTTGAGCGGATTGTCTGCAGCCGCCTCACCAGACACCTCTCGGACAATTCCCTCCTCAACCCTCTCCAATCCGGCTACCGCCCCCTGCACTCCCCCGAAACCGTCCTGGCCAAAGTTATTAATGAACTCCTAACAGCCAAATCCAAGGGTCACTTTTCCCTACTCATCCTCCTTGACCACACCGCGGCCTTCGACACCGTAGACCACCCCCTCCTGCTGCAAACTCTTCTCTCTCTCGGCCTCTCTGGTTCACCTCATACCTCGCTAACCGCTCCTTCTCTGTATACACATCTGGTTCCTCCTTCACCCCTTTCCCTCTCCCTGTAGGAGTCCCTCAGGGCTCTGTTCTCGGCCATCTACTCTTTTCACTCTTTCCTTCCTCCCTTGGTGCTCTCATCTCCTCCTTTGGTCTTCAGTATCACCTTTATGCTGACGACATTCAACTCTACATCTCTTCTCCTGATCTTTCCTCCTCCCTCCTCTCTCGTGTATCTGACTGCCTCTCTGCCATCTCCTCCTGGATGTCCTCGTGCTTTCTCAAAATTCCAATTACTTTTAACTCTAACAGCCACCTCTCATTATGCAAGAACTCATACATTAGTATAAAACCCTGATACGTTACCATGAGCGCTGGATCATCCTATTCTTTTGGCACTTTGTCCATATAGTGTGTGCATATAGAAATGCCAATACAACTTACCAGCCTATACTGCCCCACTTCGAGCAGTGTGTGTGTGTGTGTGTGTGTGTGTGTGTGTATACACACACACACAAACACACACATACATAGTGCTCGAAGTGGGGCAGTACAGGCAGATATGATATATACGCACTTCTCGTCCTCACTTCCTTTGAAGCTCTGCAGGCAGACACTTAGCTTGCAGAGCCTGTGATGCATCTGGAGCCGGTCTCAGAGCTCACTTGCAGCTGGTTTGCTCTCACTCTCCAGGCAAAGATTGTGTGCAGGGGTGGGCTGGCTACTCCTATTGCAACTGATTGGGCTGCCCACCAAACCATTTCTTTTCATCTGTGGAGCTTGGCTGCCCAGTAGACGAGAGGGAGAGGGTGGGGCAGAGCAGAAGGGCCGGGCTGTATGGGATTGTGAAAGCCCTGGTCCAGCAGCACCATGGGAAGGAGGAGAGGTGGAGCGACTGCACTGTAGTCCCCAGTGTAAACATCTTCACCTGCAAGGTGAGAGGGAGGGGGGATTACAAGTCAAACACTTTTGGACACTGTCTGTGCCCAAGCCTCAGTGCTACAATCTGTCCGTGCCCAGGTCTCCGTGCTACAATATGTGTGCATGCCCTAATATATATGCTCAAATCTGTCTGTGTGTGCCCCCCAGTCTGTCTGCTATGTATGGTGTCTGTGTACCATGTGTGTGTACATATGACCCTTTGAAAAACTCCATACCACAGAAATAGTGTCCTTTAAATTGGTAGCGCCCAGTAGGAAAAATATTTTCAAAGTAAGAATATTGAACATGACCGCTGTATATTTAATGGAAAATATGAAAGGAATTTAAAAGATTACAGGGCTGGCAACACTATAAATCTTTGTAGTAGCTTAAGTAATATGATGTTTTCAGCACACGAGCATCTGGATGCTGTTATCTTCTGCACAATCTTTACCCCAGTCACCATTCAGGTGGTATCAGACCATAGTATACAGAGGAAACAGGTAAGGGAAAGGAGAAGTGACATATGGAAGATATAGAGAAACAAAGGTCAGTCATTATGTAAAGCTGAAGGAACACAAGAGATGTGAGGGGCAATGTAAGTGCACAAAGAAGGCCTGAAAGAACAAGGGAGACATTAAGAAAAGGTGAAGTAACACAGGAGACATGAGGTAGAGGTGGCGGGACATAAGAGAGAGCTAAGTGGACACAGAGGCAGTGGGGGATGCAGGGTGAGTAGCATTGTATCATTTAACATGTTTTAGATATGGGGTCCACAGCGATTCACTTAAATAAATATATATATATATATATATATATATATATATATATATATATATATATATATATAGAGAGAGAGAGAGAGAGAGAGAGAGAGAGAGAGAGAGAGAGAGAGAGAGAGAGAGAGAGAGAGAGAGAGAGAGAGAGAGAGAGAGAGAGAGAGAGAGAGAGAGAGATTCTGGTAAGGACGTTTGTTTTAAAGGGATTTTGGGCAGTGTATCGTGTTAGGTGGTTTTGTGTGGGCTCCCATGTGTCCCAGTTTTCCCAAACTCCTTAATTTGCACCTGAAATAATCATCTTACAATGGTTATTTTACAATAATTCAAACTCCTGATACAACCAAAATTTCAGGGTGAGTGTGGTAAAAGCGAGCCTGGGGTGGATTTCATGGCCTGAGCAAATTTCAGGTCACTTAACTGTTCCACTTTTTCATTTCAGAATTACTGGAGCCTGAGATTTAGGGTACTTTGCTCCAGTAAATCCAGCCCTGGTTTGACACATTTGCCTCTTTCGACCTATATGATAATTTCACCTTTGTCTACAACCAGCAGAGCGGTGACTAGACTCTCGTTGTGCAAATTCCATAAGGGACAGATGAATACCATATAACAGCATAAGAATGGCATACATCAAACACTCATATTACAATAAAAAAAAAATTACATAAAAATGAGCATCAGTGTATCAAATAAAACATAGCAGTACCAGGTTGCCGATCTGATTGCTGAACAGTAAGACGATTCCTTGACACGTATCCTTGCTCTCCACCAATGATTCATTCTGGATAGTCACTAACGAGCTGTGCAGATCAGAAGCACCACTGAACCCTAACCGGGACAGACAAAGAAATACTGTAACAACAGATTATTTACTTAATCAAGCCATAACTCAGTTAGCCAGAAGGTTTTCACAGTAGCCTCGCGCGTTATGTTTCTGCGCAAATTACAGGAATGATCAATAAAAATTAAAAATACACATCATGGGGAAACATACAGAACCTCACAGCTAATTGAATGACCCCTTTAAAGTGAACATTTCGTGGGCCGATCCAATATTAATGAGATCAACCTATTAAAATACTTATGTGTATTACCTCATCTATTTGTTACTTGCTTCTGTATCCTGCATTACGGAATCTGTGGCGCCTTATAAATATATAAATAAATAATAATTCACTATTAATTGGTGACATCACTGAAGCACATGACAATGGGTGCCTCCTGCTTCAGTAATGTCCCCATTTCCTAGTGAATCGACATGTGGAGACAGCAGACAAAATGGCTACCTCCGCTGTGTCTAGGCGTCAAGTCCACTACCATATACTACTGAAATTAAAATTTCACACAATGACTTATTTTGGGCTTGTTGTGTGCTATTCATGCATTAAACTCCAATAGACAGATAAAAAAAATAAGTGTAATCACAAACTACAATACATGGTAAATAGTGTATATTGAAAACTCAACACATACTTGTCAATAGTTTTCATTAATATCCAATACTTCTTCCATTGCATACCTGTGTATGTAGCCTGCAGGTTTTGTATGGCTATTCATACACAGTAATACAAGGAGATTCACATGCAACTAGTAGCACAGTGGCCTAGTGGACATCTGCCTCACAGCACTGGGGTCATGAGTTCAATTCACGACCATGGCCTTATCTGTGTGGAGTTTGTATGTTCTCCCTGTGTTTGCGTGGGTTTCCTCCGGGTGCTCCGGTTTCCTCCCATACTCCAAAAACATACTGGTAGGTTAATTTGCTGCAATCAAAAATTGACCCTAGTCTCTCCCTCTCTGTCTGTGTATGAGTGTGTGTCTATAGTAGGGAATTTAGACTGTAAGCTCCAATGGGGAAGGGACTGATGTGAATGATTCTCTGTACAGCGCTGCGGAATTAGTGGCGCTATATAAATAAATGATGATGAACTAGTAAGTGTGATTCAACCGATTGGTATAACAATTGCCATTGATATATATATATATATATATATATATATATATTACAATTATGTGAGGGTGTCTATGAAAAGTGCTTTTATAGCAATAAGATTAAATAACAAGTCCCATTTTGACATAAGCTATAGTTCCTATAGTTCCCTGTCTAACATGTAAGACATGAATGTTACACACCCCAATGGTTGCCATATCTCTATGCCTTGTTTGTGGCCCTAAAGCATTCTTGCAGAGTTATACCATTAATTACACAAATACATGAAAGATTTAATGATCTTCGACAGCGAGTATAAATACAGTACATTCTGATTAGCTGGATACCAGATTGTTTGTGCCGTATAAAGTAACAGACATGGTTCTAAATACAATAACATTCTATGCTGATTGTTTTAACAGCACCTAAATGATGATGAATTCCGGGTTATTTCAGGCTTACTCTGATAAGTTCACCAGTTTCATGGCACAATATAGGGAGTGACTGCAGACATCCCTGTTCCGAAGAGCTAGCAGTTTAAGCTTGGGGACAGAGAGAGAGAGAGAGAGAGAGAGAGACGATGCTTGCCGACGTTGTTGTGGTGTCGGTTTACAGTTAATGTGGGAGAGAAAGGAAGGGACTGCTGGAGGGAAGAGACGGCGAAGATCAGTGGTTAAAAGAGAGAAAGTTATATGAACATAAACTCACCAAAACGGGATAACCACAGCAAGTAACAGGAAAGGGGCAGTGCTAGCTCCATACCCAGGGAAAGGATAAGTAGGGAGGAGGGCAGGACTTCTGGGTACAGTGGGAGGGCAAGTTAGGAGAGGAACATACGTGGGAGAGAGGAGGGGCAGGAATTTAGGAGTGTCTCAGGCAGTACCTGTGTTTCACACAGGAGCAGGCTAACTAGAGCTCTACCAAATGGGGCTTAGGCAACCTCTGATTCTACAGCAGCTGTGCAAGCGGGCTTGCTGGGACCTGTAGTTCCACAATAGCTGGAGAGCCTCAGGTCTTAGTCTGTACTATACTCAGCTGGTGTTACCAGTCAAGTATACACAGATACTTTGCTTTAACGCACTAGGAGGGTGATTTAGATCTGAAAGTCTGTGCCTAGTAAATATGTGCCACAGATTTGTCACACTGCATCTGCCCGCGATTTGCACCAGTATTTTTAGCTGCGTTTAATACTTGGAACACATAGAGCACCCTCTCTACCCTTTTATCTTATATGAATATTCTCGGCTTGCAACACAAAATCCATGGGTGCAAAAGTAGGTGATCTCATACTCCTAATCTGTACTCAGCCAGGGCAGACTCCTGCACCCCTGCAAACATGACATCCCGTTCCACAAATCCATGCGCATCCCCATAACAATGGGTACATTTGCACAAAAATAGGTGTGTGACATCACAAAGCAGTATATGCACAATTGTAAATGACATTTTTTGGAACATATATAACACCTACATGCAATATATTTAGCTTGCACAAATATGCCTATTAACCACAATACACAATGGGCCTGATTCATTAAGGAAAGTAAGGCACAAAAAGATCTCCTGGACAAAACCATGTTACAATGCAAGGGGTGCAAATTAGTTTATTATTTTGCACATAAGATAAATACTGGCTGTTTTTTCATGTAGCATACAAATACTTGATAGCTTATCTGTACACTGAAATTAAAAGTTGATCTAGGACATGCTCTACCCCAAATCTGTACCTACATTTTAAATTTACCCCCCTCCAAAACAATATGGTTTTGCCAAGGTTCAAAGTTACTTATTTTTTTTTTGCTTTACTTTCCTTAATGAATCAGGCCCAATGTGTCTGTAAAATCTTCAGAGCAAACAGTCAAAAGTGTGGCCCAACTAGGCATGGTTAATGGTCCAACTAGAGAGTACTCTGAGTGTCCTGCTTCGTTCAGGGAGTTATTTTCACAATATTGGCAACTATGGCATTATAGGGTTGAATCAAGCTTAAGTTCCAGACAAGAAAATATCTTCAAATATCCATGGAAATCAAAGCTATATGATGCTACTCTGTCACTTGTCCTCCATCCCGAGCAGAAATCACATACATGAGGGTAAATGTATCAAGCTGAGAGTTTTCCGGCGTGTTTGAAAAACCAGATTCTAGCTATCATTTATTTAGTACATTCTACAAAATAATAACTAGAATCTGATTGGTTGCTATAGGCAACATCTCCACTTTTCAAACCCGCTGGAAAACTCTCAGCTTGATACATTTATCCCATGGTGTATACAGCAACAGCATTATTGGAATACAGATCTTTGTTTTCCAGGAGTACATACCTGACAACAGTTCTGATTTCCCCAACACTTTCCTGATATCATAAAGGACATGGTCTGCTGAAAATGGGCTTAGTTTGGGTGTGGTCTAATTTGTGCTTATTTGCAAATCCACATTTTTGGGAGGTATGTATCATGGTAGCTGTCACAAACCATGATAATCACTCCAGTCCATTGCAGCTGACTGCAGAGTGTGATTCACTCTGTCATATAATTTGCTCAATGCTAAGAAAATAGTGCAGTTGTGACATAATACAACTGCTGCTTTGCACAAGTTTGCTCAGTATAATGGTGTCTTGAAAAGGAGCCATTTTTCATACTGGAGGTTGGGCAGATCAGTGTGGATTGGTCTAGTGGAAAATATGCAGGGGCAGGCTGGGCTGGGGGCAGGGGGGCATATGCATTTTTTTTCCATTTAAAAGAGGCTGCTGAGTCAAGTCTTGCCCCCTGGGCTAAAATTTGCCAGCCCTCCCCTACAAATATGCCAAAGTATCTAAAATGATATTTTGTGATGAACACAGGAGATTTAAAAAACATTAATTCCTGTATAAACAACCATTAGAGACCTCAATTTCCTGTCCAGCTTACTAACAGGAAGTCTAGTGTACATAAGAAAACTACTTCCTGCATGTATGTGGGCCAATTTCCACTGTTTGTAAATACTACTCATTCAGAATCTATAATTTATCAATCTTTATTATTGACCCGTTGCCTGGGCTATGTGAACGCTCCATTCTGTTTTACTGATCTCACAATGTCACACAATGGTTTTGAATACATAAAGGTCTAATGTCATTTTTAATCCCACTACAATCCAAATGGTAAGAAAACTTGATCTTGAAAGGGACTATAGCTATTACATCAAGATGCGAGTTTCCAGCAGGTTTGAAAAGTGGAGATGTTGCCTATAGCAACCAATCAGATTCTAGCTATCATTTACTCAATACATGATAGCTAGAATCTGATTGGTTGCTATAGGTAACATCTCCGCTTTTCAAACCCTCTGTAAACTTGCAGCTTGATACATTTAGCCGCAGATGTTAACACCAAAATTGTGAATAAATCACAATGAAAATTGTAACATCCAGTAATCAGTATCAAAGTATTATGTTATTGTAAATTTGACACTTGGTTGATGAATTGTTAGACTATTTGTTCCTTCATTTGTAACGTATGTTCGTGTATTAGGCTAATGCTGTTACACTAGGAGGAACCTACTGAACCCACATCACCCCTCCCGTGTTGTTAGGAAGAAGCTGACGACACTGTAGATTAATAACAGTGAAAAATAACACTTAACAAAAGCTATGAAATGAGAGCATTCACTTGCCCCACCAACATCAGAAATCCATCTGGTAATACAGGATAGGAGAGGTGTGTGTATGGTTACAGGTACAGTGCGTGACTCTATTGCAGGACGTGTGATGTGTGATCAATTAGACCTGGGTCCACTCCCCATTATTGAGAGTCAGTGGGAGGAGCCTCATGTGCACTCACCCAACAGGTTCCATTGTAAAAGTACAGTCGCCCTATACACTGTGTCACATATCTTTACACATCGATCCTACAGGCTGTGTCACACACATACGTAACATTGGGCCTCAGTTTGAGTTAGCGGCTAAGCAGAAAAGAAGCAAATTTGCTTTTGGACAAACCATCTTGCACTGCAAGGGGTATATTTATTTATTTTGCATGGGAAATTCCTGTCTGCTTTTACATGTAAATCTTGGACAGCTGGACACTGCAACTTAGGGCTGAGCAAGGACACGTCACCTCCCAACTTTAAATCTATCAGCACATTTTGGATCCCAACCCCTCACCTATTATACAGTCTATCACCGTGTGGTCCAGTTGAGAGCATAAGAAAGAGTACAAACTATTACTACTACCACTATCTGTAATATTAGTCCACAAGTGGGAGTGGCCACAGCACTAACAAGTGATCACAGTGAATAATCCATTATGAGATTTTGGTTGCTGCATGGACCAATAGTTTGACAAGATGTCTCACTTGCAACATGGAGTGAGCCTAGCGAAGGCTGCACATCTTGCAGGGGAAGAAGAGTATGAGCTGTGCTGCAATATCAATTAATGACCAGTATCTTATAGTTAATGAGCTTCATTAAGGTGTAAAACTATTAAACTGTTACGGTTATACTTTCAAATTGCAATGCCTTCGTGATTCCCAATCACTCACTTTTAGTTTATGGGCACATGCATTATCCTGGTAATTTTAGTTTGTGCAAAGTCCTCCCTGAAATTCCTATCCTACGGTCTATTTCTCTATACATCCCCAAGAGCACCATTCTCCACTCATAATATACAAGTTAACCCGTGCATGATACTCATGCATTTTTTTGTCAAATAATGTCACTATACCAAATTTCAGGTCATTCGGATGAGCCCTTTCTGAGAAAATAGTTTTTTCCACAGACACACACACACTAACACACACACACACACACACTAACACACACACTAACACACGCCGCTACACATGCAGGGGCGGATCTAGAAAATGTTTGATCCCCGGGGGGATGTTAGGGCGGGACGATTTAGGCCCCGCCCCCTTTCCGACTTCTGAGGCTGCCGGGGGCTGCACAGTATGTGCAGGTCCGCTCGACAGTGACAGGCAGGGACAGTGTGTTTAAAACACAATCAGAGCAGCCGGGCAGCACACTGTCCCTGCTGAACGGACCTGCACATACTGTGCAGCCGTAGGGGGGGGGGGGCGATTGCCCCGATCGCACCCCCTTGGATCCGCCACTGTACACATGTGTGTTCATGAGGTAAAATTACCTCACGAAAATTTCAGCCCTTTTTGAGGTTTCTTTCCCACACACACTAAGAATTTAGTAGGTCAGTAAACCCGTGCATGATACTCATGCATTCTAGTCACATCAAGCTACTTAAGGTGTTAAAAACTCCCCACTGTCACCCCCGGCAGCCACCAACCACTCCCAACTGTCACTTCTCCTTCAAGAAATATATAGGTCAGTGTATAACTCTGCCCAGCAGGTGGCGCTGTAGCTTCTTTTTGGGTTTTTTCACACACGCCACTAGCCATTTATATAGTAGACAAGTTAACCCGTGCATGATACTCATGCATTCTAGTCAAATCAAGCTACTTAAGGTGTTAAAAAGGTTCTTGTCATGCATTTGGGCGATAGCCCAGACCTCAACCACCAACCACTCCCCACTGTCACCCCCGGCAACCACCAACCACTCCCCACTGTCACCCCCGGCAACCACCAACCACTCCCAACTGTAATTTCTCCTTCAAGAAATATATATATATATTTTTTAAATCTTTATAAACACTTTTAACAATTAACAAATTAAATTGACAAATTTAAAAACATCTTAGTATACCAAATTTTTAGCCCTTTCTGAATTTTTTTTTCCCACACACACTAAGAATTTAGTAGGTCAGTGTATAACTCCGCCCAGCAGGTGGCGCTGCAGCTTGGTTTTATATTTTCCACACACACACAGACTAACACACGCCACTAGACATTTATATTATAGATATGCCATGAAAGCAGCACTATAAGTGCAGATACATAGGCATCTGTTTATTATTATTTAGGGATAAGGCTGATTTTTAGGTTTTTTTATTGACGCTTATCACAGTGATAAAAAATTGGCTATTGCCACAATTTATCAATAGAATATTGCTGGGCCAGATGCATGATACTCAGCTGCCTCAGTGATATTGTCATGGTGCTGTAAGGGTTAAAGTAAAGCTGTGCTGGGCTAGTCTGAGGGAATGTGCGCATTAATGACCCGGCTAGCCATAAAAGCAAATTTTTCTTATATAACATTTCATCATCATCATTTATTTATATAGCGCCACTGATTCCGCAGCGCTGTACAGAGAACTCATTCACCTCAGTCCCTGCCCCATTGGAGCGTACAGTCTAAATTCCCTAACATACACACAGAGAGAGACTAGGGTCAATGTTGATAGCAGTCAATTAACCTACCAGTATGTTTTTGGAGTGTGGGAGGAAACCCACGCAAACACAAGGAGAACATACAAACTCCACACAGCTAAGACCATGGTTGGGAATTGAACTCATGACCCCAGTGATGTGAGGCAGAATTGCTAACCACTGACCCACCATGCTTTATTTCCTGTAGTGTTTGGCAATATTAGGAAACTTCAAATATTTTTTTCTGAAAGCCAACACAGGAGACAAGAGACAGCCAATGAATGAATCTGGTAGTGGGCAAAAATAGAAATACCAAAGTTGAAATCACTTAATACGGCTTGTGGCCACCTCCTGGAGCCAGCAGGGGCAGTATGCTCTGCGGCATTGCGTCTATGTCTGGATTTGTACAGGAGGATGCTGTATCATTCTTCTACAAGGAAGTCACTCAGCTGATTGTGGTGGAAGACGCTGTCTCAGTAGTTGTTGCAGAATATCTCATACATGCACTATTGGCTTCAGATCTGGTGACTGAGTAGGCCATGAAAGAAGGATAACATCAGTGTCGTGCTTATCTAAGAAAAGCATGAAGATCATCACTCAGTACCATTAAAATATTTAGTAGTAACCTTGCATTCTAATTGAATGACCACACCAAAACCATGCCAGAAAAATGAGGCACACAATATTATGGAACCAACACAACCCTTCACTGTTGGAAACAAGCGCTCAGGGCTCTAGAGTTATTTAAATTGGTGCCACGTGTGCAGCCGTCCTTTTGTCAATAACTTGGTAAAGGATGATTACTCTATGGGCAGCACAGTGGCCTCTCAGCACTGGGGTCATGAGTTCAATTCCCGATCATGGCCTTATCTGTGTGGAGTTTGTATGTTCTCCCCATGTTTGTGTGGGTTTCCTCCGGGTGCTCTGGTCTCCTCCCACACTCCTAAAAACATACTGGTAGGTCAATTGTTTGCTATCAAAATTGACCCTAGTCTCTGTGTGTGTGTGTCTATGTTAGGGAATTTAGACTGTAAGCTCCAATGGGGCAGGGACTGATGTGAGTGAGTTCTCTGTACAGTGCTGCAGAATTAGTGGCGCTATATAAATAGATATTGATGATACTCTAAATATTGCACCTTCCTCCACCACTCGGTTGTCCATTGCCTGTGTTCTTTGCTCCACTAAACTCACAATCGTACACTATGGGAAAACAGGCAAATGGCATGCAGAGCAAAAACACAGTTACACTGCATGGAAACATATATGCACATTGCATGCAAATACACACATGCACGCTGATCTAATGCACATGGACAAATGTGACAATGAGTTATTCTTATATTTACATACTGGCCAACTACGTGCACACTTTTGCTAGTATTCATATATTGCTGAAACGTTACGGTGATGGTGTATTAAGTCTGTTGTACAAGCAGAGGCTCATGGGACATTCTACCCATGGGATGTATCACACTGTGCTCTGGTAACACTTGGAATCTTCCTCTAGCTGAAGCTGCCGTCCCCTGGGCCAAGTCCAAGGCAACTGTTGTGACTTCTATGATGCTAATTCTGCTCTAGGAAGCCCTGCACAAACAACAGGCAACAACATGTATATATAGTATACAATACAAAAAAAGATATCATAGTGCAATTACATCTGGTTACAAAGTCAAAATGTCTCTAAAATGGTAATGGAAATAAAAAGTCATATTTTGTGTGTCTTCTATTACTGAGGAGGCTGAAGGAACAAGTATTGTAAAGCTATTATGTTGTTAGCTAATGAGCTGCATAGTCAACACTATTACAGAACACCATCTGTAACATGTCAGAGGCGTTTACAGACCCCAGTAACAATGTTTTTATTAAACATTCACAGGCTAGCGGAAAAATTTGTTTTTAATCATCTTTTAATTTTCATTTAAAAGGTCAGAGAGCAAAGATATGAGAATGGCAAAGAAACAAACACCAACGTGGCCATGTATGTCATCGAGACCAATGTACAGGGGTGAGATGAATAATGAATGACATAGGAGTGTAGGAACAACATAGAGGTGTACTTAGGTAAACCACACACCTAAAAACAAGAGAATATACTTAAATATGTTCAGCCGGACACATCTCAAAAGCATCTCTGTAGCGTAGAGATGTGACCTGACAGTGGATATGCTAAAGTTGTATTACCCTACAGACAAGCAGCCACTGAACTAAAGACACCAGGAGCCAGAGGTGGTGAAACTAACAAGACAGGTAGGAGAGAGCAGGACAGTCTGCCAACTGTCCTGAATCCGGTGGGGAAGTCCCGAATTTTGGTGACTGTCTCGTTTAGTAAGATGTGGTCCGACTACAAGGACAGTTGGGAGGTATGTCCCGCTTCACACTGTACTGCTTGTGAAGGCAGAGCTGCGTGCAACTAACAGTATTGCACACAGTTTTGCCTGTGTATTTGTCTAACATTTGTCTAAAATGCTAGTCATGTTACATAATAGGGGCCCCCTGCCTTAAATACCCCAGGCGCCCAAGCGTTAATCTAGCTCTGGTTAGCAGGAGGGAGCGGATAGCTGCTCCAAGTCTCTGGATAGGACACAGCCTGCAGAGCAAGCCGAGGAGCTCTAAGTCTCACAAGATTTGGTAATCTTGTGAGACTAAGAGCTTCCCTGCTCACTCTACAGGAAGTTCCCACCTTGATGGATGTCAGCAGCACCATAGATAAGTACAGTGGGCTGGGGTTGTCATAATGTGCCTCAGGGGTGGCGTGATAAATGTAATGTTTTATTTTAATGAATGTATCATTGCCCCATGTTGGCCACACCCACAACACAATGTGGTCACGCCTTTTTCGGTGCCGCCACGCAGGTCCACCTCAGTTTCTTTCCTGCTGGAACTGAGGTGGGCCTGTGGGCTATAAATGCCAGGGCTGATTTTTAGTCCCAATCTGGCCCTGCCCCTCAGACATTCCCACATGCACCTCAAACTTCCCTTTATGTTCAAAAGACACCTCACATGACCCATCAGACCTCAACTCTCACATCTCTTAAATCTACCCCACATGCCAGTCACACCTCTCCCACTTTTACTTACTTTTACATTTGGAGCCAGCCGAGGAAGGACACAATTAAAAAAAAAATACATATGTCCACCTTCATATAAGCCCCTCAGTGTGTAAGTGAAGGTAACATAGAAATCATGCCTCCATCCTTCTCCACCATGCCACATTTCTGAATAGTAGATCTGTACCACATTGTTCCATTTCTGATTCACTGCTCAACTGAAATTGACCAACATTTGTACAGTGATCCCAAATATATTTTGATCCTATTGGCTGAAAATCAGGCTACACAGTGCTGTAATGCAAAGTCCCGTCATTTTGTGTTTGTTGACCTGGCATCTGGACAATCAGGTCAGTGCAATTTTCCCATCAATCTGAATTCCACAGATTGGATATTTTAGCATTAAAGTGACCAGATGACCATGGTAAGTGACAGTTTAATAGAGAGAAGCAAAGACATTCTGCTCCCAATAGACATTCAGGGACTGATTCAATCCGGCGCAATAAGCAGATCTTTTGGCTCATGTGATAATATTGCATTTTATCTTGCCCAAATATCACATTTTATGCCTGATCTTTCACCTCATTCAATGGAATTGCCTACTCTTCAGATCTAGGGCGAAATGTGTGGGGTTGGCGAACTGTAAAGTCGGATGCGAACTGAAAGTGCTGACACCCCAGCTGTTTATGTGGTACCCCAAAGCCCTGTTGAACAGCACAGAGGAGTGCATAAACGCTTTTAAAATGCAGGGCTACAAGGGGTTAATTGTGCTCCTGAAAACTTGTGCCCAGGAGTGATTGACAGGAGGAGGATGAAGGCCCTGATTGGCTGGGGGAGTAACAGGAAGAGGTTGTGAAGGAAGGAGGAGAGAGAGAGAGCAGCATGGTAGAAGGAACAAGGGGGAGGATGTGCAGCTGAGCAGAGAGAAGATAAGCTGCTGCCAGAACTGTGACATTGCCAGCAAAGCGGACGGAGAACAGCTGGGGACACGCAGTGGGGCGCCAAAGACAGTATTCACTAACTACAGAACTCTTTTCAAGGTAAAACCTAGCCTGTAGTGTATTGCACACACCCCAGTGTCAGAGGGAAGAGTGATGAGAGAATCTATCCAAAACTGACATTGCATTCTTGTACAAGAAAGGATTGTGAGAGCTTTTCCCCCAGATCATACCTATACACAGGCTGCAGGGAACAATTAAGACGGTCGTTTCAGCTATATCCTGTGTGTGTGTGTGTGTGTGTGTGTGTGCTGATATCTGGACATTAAACCCTGCTGCAGAGTACATGTGCTGATAGAGATTCATTGACTGTTGAGAGAACATCGCCATCTTGTGGCTGAAATGAGCAACAGCTCTGCTTTCTACTATAATACTTAACCCTTGATGGAAACCTCTGCAGGACATTGGAACACTACCCGAATTCCTGTGCATAGGTCAGGCTAGGACTGAGTGGAAAATATGGTAACGTTACCGGGGATAATATTGGTGCACCAAATGTTTTAGATGGTGTTAATGTTATGTGATTTACCTAAGAATTGATTTATAAATATTGAAGGTGTGACATTCAGTGTTAGTGGTACCGCTGCAATTCAAGTTAACTCAGCAGTAGATGCTAAAAGTGGGGCGCCTGACCCATAGGGAATAGCACGGTACCCCAAACACCTGAATAAGTAAGAAGTAGCCCTCTAGTGGGCGCAGTAGTGACTGTAAGAGTCTTAAAGAGTTATTATTGATGGTTATTGCATCCTCACCAGTCAGATATTGTTAACATGAAAGTAGTAACTGTGATTACCAGTGTGCCTTATTAGACAATGTGTATTTAAGATGTTATAGTTATTCTGCCTTATACTCACCAGGTGTATGTTATATGTTAAATGCTATTGTGCTCTATGCTGATCAGACGCATTATTTTGTCATTACTATTGAGCTGAAGGGGTCAGTGGCACGGTGGCTTACCAAAACTATCCTTACCGCATTCTCAATAAAATCAAGTTGTTTGACCAATCTTTGTCCCTTTCATTGAAGTATTTATCTCCTGACCACCGGATATCCAAAAGAGAAAAGAACCTGACTCGTGTCTGGAGGACAAGGTAAGGGAAGGATTCCCATCAGTACCCGACCACCACATAAACTTTGGCGTCAAACCGAACAGGATCCGAGTGCATCAGGAGAGTAATACCCTCAGTGAAAAATGGATCAGCAACTGGCAGGGCCACAAAACCCAGAACAGGCCGCCCCAGCAGCAACACCAAATATGCCCATAACCCTACCGTACTATTTCGGGGCCCCATGGCTCCCAAAGTACAGCGGAGACGACGGCAAGCTACAAAAGATTTCATTCACAGAATTCGAGATCAAACTGGAATCCATGTTCCGGCTATACCTGTTGAATGAACAGCAGAAAGTGGAGATCGTAATAGGGCAACTCACAGGGTCGGCGCTCAGAGAAGTAATCTCATGGCCGAGGGACGACAAGAAAGAAGCGGCACAAGTTTTAAAAAAAAATTCCACAACGTTTGAGACAAGAACTCTTCCGGAGCTGAAGATGAAACTATACGCTCCCAAGCAACAACTGAACGAGACACTGCGGGACTATGCCCTGAGCCTACAAAAGATGCTAAGAGCCATTCAGGCAGTGGACAAAGAGGAAGTACGAAACGCAGACGAAGCCCTGACCGTACAGTTCGTAGAAGGAGTCGCCCAAGAAAGCGTTAAGATTCAGCTACGACTGATGAAGGCACAGATGCCAGGCAAAACCTTCCGAGAGTTTAAAGAGACCGCCATCGCCATTGTCGGTAACCAACGGAGAAGGGAGGTAGAATACCCAGAATTGGTGTGCTTCAGAGAAAGCGCAAGCTCGAGGGGAGCCATGGCAAGCAGCACAGAAAAATCAACACGGGCCCAAGAATCGGTAATACAGAGCGGTCAGTATCCCACCGGAGACCCAATACAAGCGCTCAAAGAGCAAATGGAGGAGCTGGCCGTCGAAATGGCAGAAATTCAGCGAGAGATGCGCCAAATGGCGAGGCCACCAAGACCCACCTATGAGGAACCAGAGTGGAGGCCCAAAAGACAAAGACCAGCCCGAGGCAGGTGGAAAACCACCTCACGAGTATGTACGGCGATCGCCCAACCAATTCGATAGTCAAGGGCGCCCGATATGCCACCGGTGCCATGGGATAGGACACATAGAACGAAACTGCGACCAAAATGAACATTTAAACTCCGACACCCCGAGTTTGAGGGCCGAATCTCGGGGCGAGCCCCGGGAATAGATCCGGATCCAGAAAACTGGAGGCCCCAGTTCATCGGACAATGTCCCACGTTACCCGTTACAATTAATGGAGTCGAGACCCTGGCTATACTTGACACGGGGTCGCAGATTACGACCATCCAGCTACCTACATTCCACAAGTATTGGGGCAAAGAGCATCTGTTATCACCACCCCCAACCTGGCTGCGGCTGACCGCCAGTAACGGCCTCGAGATTGCGTGTGAAGGGTATTGGGAAGCGGACATCCAGATCGGAGCGACCTTGTTGCCAAGATAAGGCTGTCTCGTCACCGCCCCCGGTCAAGGAAACATAGCCCCCATCATCCTGGGGATGAATGTGCTGCAAAGATGCCCGGATAAGCTAGTGGCAACTTTGAAGGGTAAATTAAACCAAGCGGCGTCCCCCGGTCATCAGGCCTTTCAACATACTGTTCGGCTCCTACAAGGTCATCAAAAGTCCGCTGGTTCCCATATAAAGGTTTTAGGCACTGTCAAGTGGTTTAATGTGCGGAATGGATATGGCTTCATCAACAGAAATGACACCAAAGAAGATGTCTTTGTCCACCAGACAGCAATAAAGCAAAATAACCCACGGAAGTTTCTGCGCAGTGTTGGAGACGGGGAGACTGTGGAATTTGATGTTGTGGAGGGAGAGAAGGGTGCCGAGGCAACAAACGTGACTGGCCCTGGTGGTGTACCAGTGTCAGGCGCCACTCGGCGGCCGCCCGCACGTCCGCATAGCGCGTCTGTTTGCTAGACACTTCCCCTTCCGCCCGGCCGGCCAGCTACAGACCTGAAAGCGTTCCCCTTGCTAGGCAACGGGACGCTGCATGAAGATAGCGCTACGGCGCTAAAGGATGACAAGCGCTACGGCGCTGGAGCTATGACAGCACTACTAGTGCTGAGGGCATTGGCTAGCAGCACTATTTAAGCCTCTTTGACCCCACCTCCTGTGCCAGAGTTTCAGGTCCTTTCCTGTCCTCCAGCGTTCCAGTGTTCCTGTGATTATGTTTCCTGACCTTTTCCTTCCTCCAGTTTATTGCCGTTTGCCTGTGACCTTTGTGACCCGGATTGCCTTAACTACCCTTTTGGATCTCCCTTTTGTACCTCGCTGTCAGAACGTTATCGACCCGATTTGACTCACTACCCCTTCGGATTCTCCTTGTGTACCTGCATTGGCCGCACCGTTGCCGAACCGGCCTGTCTGACATTCCTCTCGTACTTCGCTATCTGACTCGTGGAAGGACCGCGACCTGCGTGTTTCCTGCAGCTAAGTCCATACCTCCTTGCGGGTGTCCCTGGTGAACACCAGGGGCACGTTAGACTCCGCACCTTCCTCCGAGTAGTGCCAACGATAGCAGGTACGCTATACTAGTCGTGACAGTAAACTCTGGCGATGTCTACCGAAGGAACTGGTGAACCCTCAGCCCGGGACCTTCTCATCCATTTGGCTCAGCGAGTAGAACAGCAAGAAGCAGCCCAAGCACATCTCCTACAATGTGTTCAAGGTATCGCTACACGCTTCGATGCTTTACAAGGTTCTCTGCCTGCTACTCCAGCCATTACCACCTCCTCAGTGGCGTCCTCTAATGTGGTTACTGTATCCACTGCAACTTCTGGCATGCGTATCCCCACGCCTGAAAAATACGATGGAGATCCCAAGAAATGCAGGGGTTTCTTGAACCAGTGCTCCATCCAGTTCGAGTGCAATGCAGGAGCATTTCCTTCACAGCGTACGAAGGTGGCGTTTATGATCTCCCTCCTGAGTGGTCAAGCACTAGCCTGGGCTTCGCCTTTGTGGGAGAATGGAGACCCTCTTCTTAATAACACCGGCTCCTTTATTGAAGCTTTCAGGAGAGTCTTCGATGACCCTGGGAGAGTAGCCTCTGCTGCCACCAGCTTGCTGAAACTGCGTCAAGGCAACTTATCTGTCGGGCAATATGCCATCCAGTTCCGGACCTTAGCGTCAGAGCTGAAATGGAACAACGAGGCATGGTCGCAACTTTTTGGCAAGGTCTAATTGACTGTATTAAGGACGAACTAATTTCTCGCGATCTTCCCTCTGATCTTGATACCCTAATTGCGCTATGTATTAAAGTAGACCTACGTTATCAAGAACGCACCCAGGAACGTCCTGTCTCTAAGCGGGTGGTTCCTCATCTGGCTCCTCAATTTCAAAACCCAGTTTTGCCTATGGATAAACCCATGCAAGTAGGATGTTCCCGTTTATCCCCAGAAGAAAGAGAGAGGCGCTTCAGGCAGCGTCTCTGCCTTTACAGTGGCGATTCCGGACATGTTCTCAAAGTCTGTCCTAAGAGACCGGGAAACCCGTCCTCTTAAACGGTAGCAGGGAGGCCGGTTTAGGAGTATCCACAGTTGCTCCCTACTCAAAAAACACCCCTGAGCTTCTTATGGCAGTCACCCTGAGCACCCCTAGAGGTCCCTTCTCCACCACGGCCTTTGTGGATTCCGGCTCCTCCGGGAACTTCATTTCTGTCACTCTCGTTGCTGGGCTTCAAATTCCAACTCTCCCCTGCCTCAATCATTATCATTAACGGCAGTGGATGGGAACCGTGTCAGCAGTGGCTCCATTTCCTTCATCACCTCACCTATTCGGTTAATGGTAGGAGCCCTCCATAGCGAGATGATTCAGTTGTTGGTGTTGCCAAAATCCATCAATCCCATTATCTTGGGGCTTCCATGGCTACGAAGACACTCTCCGCAGATGGATTGGGATCGAGCTCAGGTTACCCGTTGGGGTACAGGATGTCATAATAGATGTTTACCTAGTGGTCTGCCTCCCGGTTCCCAAGTTGTTGCTCAGTCCACGGTTACGGAATCAAGCCTTCCAGCTGCATACGCCGACTTTCAAGATGTATTCAGTAAAACTGAGGCTGAGTTATTACCTCCCCATTGGCCCTGGGATTGCTCCATCACCTTGCTTCCCGATCAACCTATACCCAAGGGGCGAACTTATCCCCTTTCTCGCCCAGAGACCTTGGCAATGTCTCAATATATCAAGGAGAATCTGGAACGTGGTTTTATTCGCAAGTCTACCTCTCCTGCTTGGGCTGGATTCTTCTTTGTCAAGAAAAAAGATGGGTCTCTGCGCCCATGCATTGACTACAGACCCCTGAATCGTATTACCATCAAGAATTGGTACCCGTTATCTCTTATCTCCGATCTATTTGACAGGCTCAGTGGGGCTCAAGTGTTTACTAAATTAGACCTACGAGGGGCCTACAACCTCATTCGTATAAAGAAGGGTGACGAGTGGAAGACCGCCTTCAATACGAGGGATGGTCATTTCGAATACCTGGCAATGCCCTTCGGTCTGTGCAATGCCCCTGCCATCTTCCAGAGTTCCGTTAATGACATCTTTCAAGATCTGTTATATACCTCCGTAGTCGTTTATATAGACGACATTCTAGTGTTTTCTAAAGACTTGAGTTCTCATCAAGAACAAGTGAGGGAGGTCTTACGAAGACTGCGCAAATATCATCTCTATTGCAAATTGGAAAAATGTGTTTTTGAAGTTCTCCAAGTGTTCTTCCTTGGGTTTATTGTGTCCGGCTCTGGGTTACAGATGGATCCCACCAAGGTGTCGTCCATCTTGAATTGGCCTCAACCGCAGGGTCTTAAAAGTATCCAAAGATTCATTGGATTCGCCAATTATTATCGACAGTTCATCCAAGATTTCTCTTCCATTATTGCTCCAATTACAGCATTAACTAGGAGATCTGCCAATCCAAAGATATGGTCTCCGGAAGCTGTTTCTGCCTTTACTACGCTGAAGAAAGCCTTTTCCTCGGCCTCTGTTCTCTCTCAGACGGATCAACAGCGACCTTTCTTTGTGGAAGTAGACGCCTCTTCAATAGGCATTGGAGCCGTGTTATTCCAAAATACACCTTCAGGTACCCATTCTCCATGCGGGTTCTTCTCCAGACGATTTCTTCCCAACGAGATTAATTATGGAATCGGAGACAAGGAGCTTCTCGCTATTAAAGCAGCTTTGGAGGAATGGCGACACTTATTAGAGGGAGCCTTATTTCTGGTTACCATCTTTACAGATCACCGAAATTTGACATTCATTCGTGAAGCTCGCTATTTGAATCCTCGGCAGGCCCGCTGGGCATCATTCTTTGCTCGCTTCAATATGATTCTTACCTTCTGTCCAGGTGCTAAAAATGGGCGGGCAGACGCTCTATCTCTTTCTTTTGATGATACAGACCGCCTGAATCCATTGATTCCTCATTGCATTATTGACCCTTCTAACATCGTTGCTATTACCAATACTGTAAAGGATGCTCCGCCCACAGGACGATCATTTGTGGAACCACAATTACGACTCAAGGTATTGCGTTGGGCCCATTCGTCCTGTATCGCGGGTCACGCTGGCATAAAGAAGACCACATTCCTTCTCTGTCGTCGTTTCTGGTGGCCTACCATACGTGCTGATATACGGGACTTTATTGCAGCATGTACCATTTGTGCCCAACACAAAACTTCCAGGAAGGTTCCTGCTGGTTTGCTCCAACCCCTACCTACGTCTGATGCTCCCTGGGAGAGTATAGCCATGGATTTTATTACTGACCTTCCCTGCAGTTCTGGATTTAATACCATCTGGGTTGTCATTGACCGATTTTCTAAAATGGTGCACTTCATTCCTCTTTCAGGTCTACCTTCGGCCAGTCACTTAGCCGACACATTTATCAAGGAGATCTTCAGACTTCATGGTTGCCCTAAGGAAATTATCTCTGACAGGGGAGTGCAATTCATCTCCCGGTTCTGGAGGGTCTTCTGTAAAAAACTGGGTACGGAGTTAAAATTCTCATCGTGATATCACCCCCAGACCAATGGTCAGACCGAGCGGATCAACCAGGATTTAGAGAGACTTTTCTTCGTTGCTTTACCGCTGATAATCAAAGCAGATGGTCACAATCCCTTCCCTGGGCAGAATTCTCACACAATCACCATGTCCATGAATCTACTGGGTTTTCTCCATTCTTTATTGTGACCGGGATGCATCCTATTATCCCAGATCCGTTTCCAAATTCTTCCTCCTCAGTTACGGCGGTGGACTCACTCTATCGAGAATTCTCTCTCATTTGGGCCACAATCAAAGCAGCTCTGCAAAAAGCATCACAGCACCATAAGACCTTTGCAGATCGCCACCGAAGAGCTACTCCTCTATTGAAGGTAGGGGATCAAGTATGGCTTTCCACTAAAGATTTAAAACTCAAAGTACCATCTATGAAAATGGCTCCACGTTTTATTGGTCCTTACATCATCTCACAAGTTATTAATCCTGTGTGTGTAAAGCTAAAGCTACCTGCTTCTTTACAATGTCATAATACTTTTCATGTGTCCCTACTCCGGCCATTGGTGCTTAACAGGTTCTTTGTACCTCCATCTCGACCTCCTCCAGTTCAAACCTCCTCTGGAACAGAGTTTGAGATCAGCCGGATTCTGGATGTCCGCATTCGCTACGGGCGACAACAGTTCCTTGTGCACTGGAAGGGATTTGGTCCGGAAGAAAGATCGTGGGTGGATAAACCGGACCTTCATGCTCCTCAGTTACTCAAGAGATTCCTCCAAACAAGGGGAGAAGGAGGAGGGCATACTGTCAGGCGATAAAGCAAAATAACCCACGGAAGTTTCTGCGCAGTGTTGGAGACGGGGAGACTGTGGAATTTGATGTTGTGGAGGGAGAGAAGGGTGCCGAGGCAACAAACGTGACTGGCCCTGGTGGTGTACCAGTGTCAGGCGCCACTCGGCGGCCGCCCGCCCGTCCGCATAGCGCGTCTGGTTGCTAGGCACTTCCCCTTCCGCCCGGCCGGCCAGCTACAGACCTGAAAGCGTTCCCATTGCTAGGCAACGGGACGCTGCATGAAGATAGCGCTACGGCGCTAAAGGATGACAAGTGCTACGGCGCTGGAGCTATGACAGCACTACTAGTGCTGAGGGCATTGGCTAGCAGCACTATTTAAGCCTCTCTGACCCCACCTCCTGTGCCAGAGTTTCAGGTCCTTTCCTGTCCTCCAGCGTTCCAGTGTTCCTGTGATTATCTGTTTCCTGACCTTTTCCTTCCTCCAGTTTATTGCCGTTTGCCTATGACCTTTGTGACCCGAATTGCCTTAACTACCCTTTTGGATCTCCCTTTTGTACCTCGCTGTCAGAACGTTATCGACCCGGCTTGACTCACTACCCCTTCGGATTCTCCTTGTGTACCTGCATTGGCCGCACCGTTGCCGAACCGGCCTGTCTGACATTCCTCTCGTACTTCGCTATCTGACTCGTGGAAGGACCGCGACCTGCGTGTTTCCTGCAACTAAGTCCATACCTCCTTGCGGGGGTCCCTGATAAACACCAGGGGCACGTTAGACTCCGCACCTTCCTCCGAGTAGTGCCAACGATAGCAGGTACGCTATACTAGTCGTGACAACCAGTAAAAGGAAGCAGATTTGCACCCTACCAATGAAGGTTCCGCAGACGTTTCTACCGGCCAAGAGGAGAGAATGCTGCAGAATCTGGTGGAGAAGTAAGTGCAGAGCAAGTGAGCGAGGGAGTGGGAGCAGACAAAGTGTCCCCTCAGCAGAGACCTGTTCAGCACAGGCGCCCTCCTCCGTTCTTCTACAAACGGCAGAAGAAAGACTACGACCGGGATGCGCAGGCCTGTCGGCTGTCAGAAAGGAGCATCGTCCTCAAGAAGAATAATCGACCCCGGAGTAAGCTGGATCCCAAGTGGAAGTTGAACCCGTATGTGATTACGGCCAAACCCATATCAAGCTCCGCCCAAGGCCAGACCAAGGGCCAGAAGAAACATCAAGGGATGACTGGGACGAAGAGCCAGATGATGGCGAAGGGACTTTGCCTCACATGCCCACTGACCCTTTCGAGTTATTATTGGCGGTATCAGGATTAGAGATCTACTGAAACTGTTGTATATAATGTATATTAAAACTGCTGTCATTGAAAATGTTTGCCATTATAACTGCTGTAGATGTGTGATTTGAGTTGATAAAGAACAACCACCTTTATGTCTTAATGCGTGAGGACACGCACCTGAAAAAGCGGGGGTGAATGTGGTACCCCAAAGCCCTGTTGAACAGCACAGAGGAGTGCATAAACGCTTTTAAAATGCAAGGCTACAAGGGGTTAATTGTGCTCCTGAAAACTTGTGCCCAGGAGTGATTGACAGGAGGAGGAAGAAGGCCCTGATTGGCTGGGGGAGTAACAGGAAGAGGTTGTGCAGGAAGGAGGAGAGAGAGAGAGAGCAGCATGGTAGAAGGAACAAGGGGGAGGATGTGCAGCCGAGCAGAGAGAAGATAAGCTGCTGCCAGAACTGTGACATTGCCAGCAAAGCGGACGGAGAACAGCTGGGGACACGCAGTGGGGTGCCAAAGACAGTATTCACTAACTACAGAACTCTTTTCAAGGTAAAACCTAGCCTGTAGTGTATTGCACACACCCCAGTGTCAGAGGGAAGAGTGATGAGAGAATCTATCCAAAACTGACATTGCATTCTTGTACAAGGAAGGATTGTGAGAGCTTTTCCCCCAGATCATACCTATACACAGGCTGCAGGGAACAATTAGACGGTTGTTTCAGCTATATCCTGTGTGTGTGTGCTGATATCTGGACATTATACCCTGCTGCAGAGTACATGTGCTGATAGAGATTCATTGGCTGTTGAGAGAACATCGCCATCTTGTGGCTGAAATGAGCAACAGCTCTGCTTTCTACTATAATACTTAACCCTTGATGGAAACCTCTGCAGGACATTGGAACACTACCCAAATTCCTGTGCACAGGTCAGCCCAGGACTGAGTGGAAAATATGATAACGTTACCGGGGATAATATTGGTGCACCAAATGTTTTAGATGATGTTAATGTTATGTGATTTACCTAAGAATTGATTTATAAATATTGAAGGTGTGACATTCAGTGTTAGTGGTACCGCTGCAATTCAAGTTAACTCAGCAGTAGATGCTAAAAGTGGGGCGCCTGACCCATAGGGAATAGCACGGTACCCCAAAAACCTGAATAAGAAGTAGCCCTCTAGTGGGCACGGTAGTGACCGTAAGAGTGTTGATGGGTTATTATTGATGGTTATTACATCATCACCAGTCAGATATTGTTAACGTGAAAGTAGTAACTGTGATTACCAGTGTGCCTTATTAGACAATGTGCATTGAAGATGTTATCGTTATTCTGCCTTATACTCACCAAGTGTATGTTATATGTTAAATGCTATTATGCTCTATGCTGATCAGACGCATTATTTTGTCATTACTATTGAGCTGAAGGGGTCAGTGGCGCGGTGTCTTACCGAAACTGTCCTTACCGCATTCTCAATAAACCCGAGTTGTTTGACCAATCTTTGTCCCTTTCATTGAAGTATTTATCTCCTGACCACCGGATATCCAAAAGAGAAAAGAACCTGACTCGTGTCTGGAGGACAAGGTAAGGGAAGGATTCCCATCAGTACCCGCCCACCACATTTACACCATAATAGAAGCGGGCGTTCATAGAGAGCAGTTACTTTTTAAGGTTTTTCTTTTAATAATTAAAAGTGTTTATAATCACTTATTCAACTGCCTTGAATCTACTCCACAGTAAGAGTTACACCAGTTTTTCTGGAAGAAAAAATACATTTGGTATCGAGAACGTGTGCTAGCACTTTGTGAGTTTGTGTTAACTGGTTATCTGAGGGGCTAACTAAGAAAAACTGAGCTTGGGGGAGACTGAAGGAAGAGTGAAAATATTCCTTACAGACTCTACCTACTTCTAAAATATCTCAGGGCAATGGCACCAGGGGGTAAATGTATGACCCTCCGGACTCTTCAACTCCGGCGAGTTCAGAGTCTTCAGCGCTTAAATTTAAAGCGGCGCTGCCTTGTAAAGGGAAGTTTTAAATTTAAGCGCTGAAGACGCTGAACTCGTCGGAGTTGAAGAATCAGGAGGTTCATACATTTACCCCCAAGTCTGTTTCTTATCATGTCTTTCATAAACATTTACTGTCGGGCAGCACAGTGGCTCAGTGGTTAGCACTTCTACCTTGCAGCACTGGGGTTATGAGTTCAATTCCCGACCATGGCCTTATCTGTGTGGAGTTTGTATGTTCTCCCGTGTTTGCGTGGGTTTCCTCTCACACTCCAAAAAAATACTGGTAGGTTAATTGGCTGCTAACAAATTGACCCTAGTGTGTGTGTCTCTCTCTCTGTCTGTGTGTGTTAGGGAATTTAGACTGTAAGCTCCAATGGGGCAGGGACTGATGTGAGTGAGCACTGCAGAATTAGTGGCGCTATATAATTAAATGATGATGATTTAATGTTGCCTCTATCAGAGACTTATGGATATTTTGACTGATGTAAATGATATGTATGGATACGTTTATATAGTTTCACAAGGGTACAGAGCGCTACACAAGAACTTACATTTACAAACATAAAATTAGTAATAGTAAAGAATATAAGTTCCATCCAGAAGTGCTTACAACCTCTGTGAGGAGGAGACATGCCGCAATTCACTACGAATCGCGTAATTTTTACGAGCAAGTTGCCATATGCCAGATACTTGCCTGCTGTCCCGAGACCTACCCGAATTTCGGGAGTCTACCGGACAATCCGGGAGAGTTGGCAAGTATGGGGTACATATGTGCGTAATGAAATGTATGGTTTAGAAATGACCTTTGTTTTGTTAGTTACAGCACAGTTATGTGCATCAATCGTCAATCTTTTTCAGCACATTGAGAAAGTGTGTCCTGGTACTGTTTGAGGGACCAAAGGAGTATACTAGGCACCCTATTTTAAATCCACATTGTTTCATTGTTTCATTACATTAACTCAAATATAGACCCCATGGGCAGGACGTGACCAGAATGTATAAAGATCTGTCTTGCACAGTCTTTTTTATATTGACATTTCTGTAAATGCTAACCATACAAATGTCTTATTATAAACACATGGTGCTGGTATTCAGCCATTCCACTAGCATTAACCCTTTGCACGCCCTACAGACCTGAATGACAAACCCTGTATATTATGAGGAGACACCAAGGGGAGATCTAGAGTTGAACATATTTTTGCAACCTTGCACCCTGGCGAATATGCACAGGTGCAAGTTATATACATTCACCCGCTTAGGAGCATTTCAGTTCTAGATACGGGCGTAACGTCAGTTCTTGCATAGTAAGAGTAGAACTTGTACCTAGTTTACAGTATGTTGGTGCAAAATAACCCTAAATATGTGCAGAGCTCAGGGCAGGCATGTTTAATTGTACCTGCATGTCATTACTGTACTGCGTTTGCATGAGAGCACTCCTGATCAGCCTCTGGAAGCGCAAGAGGCTGGGACTGTTCCATACGTGCCGCTCATAACACTGGCGGATAAAAACAACAGCTACGGAACAATGATAGACGTTGGTCGGTATATGACATTTACACATCAGTATAGGCAAAGAAAAAACAAGCAGACAACCAAGCAGAGCACATTTCGTTACTTGGGTACTAGATGGAGAACATCCAGGCCGGAGAGACCCGAGGCAGCTTAGGAGGTATATTTACTAAACTGCAGGTTTGAAAAAGTGGAGATGTTGCCCATAGCAACCAATCAGATTCTAGCTGTCATTTTGGAGAATGCACTAAATAAATGATAGCTAGAATCTGATTGGTTGCTATAGGTAACATCTCCACATTTTCAAACCTGCAGTTTAGTAAATCTAGCCCTAGGGCTCAGTTCGTGAGTGGGACAGTTCACAAAACATTAGGCGGGGTAGTGGTGGGCAGAGAGTCCTGGCTCTCTGGAAGGTACCAGGGGCCCCAAATAAGGTTGAACTTATGGAGTTTGTCATGTTGATAGTAAGTAATAGATTCCATGCCAGCAATATGCGACACATAGTTTTGAAGGTCCAATATAGTAGGGGAATTCGGGTTTTTCCAGTGGTTGTCTATTAAATATTTAGCAGCCGCAAGGATGTGTAAGATCAATTTATTAGAGGGGGAGCTCTCTTCAGGCACAGGGCGGGAGAGGAGAAAAGTCCATGGGTCCCAGCCCGAATCCATTTTGTGAAGTGAGGGGTAGAGAGGCCAGGAGAGAAATTTGGCTTGTTCCTTAGGGGCACCATGGGGGGAAATAGGAGACAACAGCCGTAATAGGGGCCTGCAAAAATCCCAGATAGATAAGCAGATTTTCAGGGAGCAAAGGGAGGTGGCTCTAGGGAGTCGGTCGGTACTGTGGAGGCCCCAAAATGATGCCAGGGTATGGACTTCAAAAAAATGTGTTTTCAAGTCCACCCAAGCTATGATGTGTTAGGAGCATAAGTGGCCGCCAGTTGGCTCAAGTGAGATGCATAATAATAAATCTTGGCATCGGAGAATCCCTGCCCGCCTTGGATACGGGTTGTCTTATCGTTCCAGATAAAATAAAGGAGGATTGTAACTCTTTAAATATTGAATCGGGGACCTTAACGGGGAGAGTTTGGAATAATGTATAGAAGTTTGGGAATCAAGTTCATCTTGATAGTGATAATCCTCCCCAGCCATAAAATTTTATATACGTGTCAGTTAAGGAGGTCCTGTTTAATTCAGGTTAGGTGTCGGGGAAAATTGTCTGGGTAGAGACGGTCATAGTGAGAAGTAAGGTATTTAATCCAGTGTTTTTGCCATTTCAAGGCATGTGGCGATTGGACAGTGGTCTTCAGCAGGGGGGGGGGGGGGGGGGGGGGCATGTAACAGCATGGCCTCAGCATGGCCTCGGATTTAGAAAAATGTATTTTATAGTCAGATAGAGCCCCATACGCGTCCATAAGCTGATAGAGTGGTGGAAGGGAAGTCTGACGGTGAGTGAGGGAGAGAAGGACATCATCTGCAAATACAGATATTTTGAAGTCCCGGGGCCCCACCTCCACTCCGTCTCTGTCTAACCATCTCAGCCAGTGGCTCAATGACCAGAGCAAATACCAAGGGGGGTAGAGGGCAGCCCTGTCTGGTCCCATTAGACAGATAGCAGAGTCAGAGAGGAAACCATTAATTACAACCCTGGCTGAAGGGGACATGTAAAGGTCAGCAATACCCGACAGAAATCCTGCCAAGATGCCATAAGCCTTCAGGGTTTGAAACATAAAACGCAACGATATCCGGTCAAATGCCTTTTCATTATCTAGTGAAAGCATTATCGCCGGAGTGCGTCTATGATTGATAATTTGAATAAGGTCTATAGCCCTACGGGTATTATCCCTGGCTTGGCGCCCCAGGATGAAGCCCACTTGGTCGCAATGGACCAGAGTCAAAAGGAACCTATTCAGCCATGTAGCTCTTGACATCATCAGCAGCAGCTATTAATATAGCACCACTAATTCCGCAGCGCTGTACAGAGAACTCACTCACATCAGTCCCTGCCCCAATGAAGCTCACAGTCTAAATTCCCTAACATACACACACAGAGACTAGGGTCAATTTGATAGCAGCCAATTAACCTACCAGTATGTTTTTGGAGTGTGGGAAGAAACTAGAGGACCCGGAGGAAACCCACGCAAACATGGGGAGAACATACAAACTCCACACAGATAAGCCCCCGGCCAGGAATCAAACTCATCTGCCTCACCCCAGTGCTGTGAGGCAGAAGTGCTAACCACTACGCCACTGTGCTGCCCAAACACAGCTTAATGTCAGTGTTGAGAAGGGAGATAGGTCTAGAGCTGGCACAGTCGGAGGGGTCCTTCCCTTCCTTGTGGATAACCACAACACGAGCTTCTAACATAGTTTTGGGAAAGGGGCACCCTACAGGATGGCATTGAACAAGGAATGGAGGCGGGAACCAGGAGAGTAGAATTGTTTTTATAATAGGCCGCTGAGAAACCATCAGGGCAGGGGGCCTTAGAGGTCTTTTGAGCTTTGATTACAGCAAAGATCTCCTCCTCAGAGATTTTATCAATGAGATGTTGGACGGATAGTTTGGCACATGTAAGGAAGTCCGCTATGGCATCTGCTGGTGGGCTGGGGCCTGAGGATTGGTTATCTTCATTGTACAGTTTAGAATAAAATAGTGAAATTCCTGCCCAATCTCTGCTGGACTATATGTAAGGGTACCAGTAGCGGTTTAAAGAGCTAGTATATTGTTTGGTGTAGTGTAACTGTTCTAATACTTCTCGATGCTGACTGGAGAATCCAGTCATCCTCCTGTGACTTTTAATCTATAAAGACCATTAATGTAATGCACTGCGATAATCTGTACCTAAGTTAAAAAAAAAGAAGAGAATGATCCTGTCAATTCTAAAACACAGAACAGACCTGATATAGATAACCATCATTTTACCTAATTTACTGAGTGTGATTGTGAAGCTCATTTATTCTCTAATTTTCATGTTGTCAGCGGAAGGGACATGGAGGTGACAGGCTGTGGACTGTGGTATGAGTCACACATGTCCATATTTATGGCACATGTTGACCTCAGGCAGTAAGGGCCCATTAGTGGTTCATGCCTCATCATTAGATTTATGAGGGTGATCTGGGTGCCGGGCGCCTCTGCCTATGATATTAGCCACAACAATTCCTTCTGTCTCTTCCCTGTGCTTCATATCCCATCTATTGCTGTCAGAGTGATGCTCAGTGTCTGTAGCTCTCGCAACATCCATTATAAAGGGGACTATCTGCTGGATGAGATTGTCAGACTGCATTATACTATCTCTACCTAATTGCATCCCTCAGCCTTAAATTTAAATATTAAAATATTAAAATTGTTTTCTTAAAGTAATGTGTGAGTGTGATGTTTTAGTAAGAGCTTGGGAAAGCCCAGCCATCCTGTTTCCTATGGAGACGGTTGCATAGCCAGATTATCCATTAGGCTACCTAGGTCTTTTCTAGGGCCCACAGGGCACAGAGAGGCCCAGATCACTAACGTGTATTATTTTTATGACAAATAAAGGGGGAAAGGGGGCCCAACCCAATATGATGCTTAGGGCCCCATGGAGTCTTTATCCGGCTCTGGACAGTTGTGTCACTTCACCTAATTATAGACACATCTAGACAGATGGGGTAACAGTTTTACAGGACCCCACACAGGGGTGTGCTTGTTTTCTTGCTCTAGGATCCTCATCTACTGCACACATTACCTTAAACTTTCTATCAGTTGCAATTTCCAAGCTTCGTTGGATCTACCAAAAAGGTAAATGCTTGAGATATATGAAATCCCAGAGAGTCTATTCACCAAACTTGGAAGTAAAATTTGCAAATTGCACCAGTCTGCGTCAGTGAATCAGTGAATAATGATTCGCTTTACCTAGTTTTGAAAATGTAAATGTTTGCGGTAAGTGGAAATAGCCGTGCACCCCTATGCAAACCAAGAATTAGCTCTAAAATTATGCTCTCTCCACCATATCTCATTGCATCCACAGTTAGAAGGGAGATTGGTCGATGCAAACACCGTCTTGTCCTGCAAATCCATGTACTTTAACAAAAAACTAGGCACATCAGTACAAACTGAGGTGTGTAACGTTACTTCCTATCGGCTGAATCATGTCTGAGCGCAACTTAGATGTAAGTTCTGTGTTTAAATAGAGCATGCAGCATGTGCATAGTGCAGCCCGTGTTAAAATCCAACCGTATCTTAAGATATGTTACGATTTGAATATGAGTGGAAATATGCTCTGTATAAACAGTACATAGACATAGAATACGCACATACGTATGTATAATAAAAGTTCACCTCAGAATGCATACAACTTTTATTTTATCCTAAATTAAATTAACAAATGCTAACAGCATAATAAATGTAAACCACTTTTTAAAAAATATTTGTAAGAAAAAGATCACTTCAATGTGTACAATACACACAGTACATTTTCATAGTATATCTTAGTTGCATACAGTTGTTCTGTGATAGCTACTGACACGCATGCATGTAATTTTTAATAAACAAACTATGCGGAAAACAAACATACTTACGGCAAACACAGGACTTGAATTGGCCGCATCTGCAATGAAACGCCCTTCTTGGACAGTCATGGCCAAAAGTTTTAAGAATGACACATATTATTTTTCACAAAGTCTGCTGCCTCAGTTTTTATGATGGCAATTTGTATATACTCCAGAATGTCATGGAGTGATCAGATGAACTGCTATTAATTTTAAAGTCCCTCTTTGCCATGACAATGAACTTTATCCCAAAAACAACATTTACACTGCATTTCAGCCCTGTCACAATAGGACCAGCTGACATCAGGTCAGTGAGTCTCTCGTTAACAGAGGTGAGAGTGTTGACGAGGACAAGGCTGGATATCACTCTGTCATGCTGATTGAGTTAGAATAACAGACTGGAAGCTTTAAAAGGAGGGTGGTGCATGAAATCATTATTCTTCCTCTATTAACCATGGTTATCTGCAAATAAACACGTGCAGTCATCATTGCTTTGCACAAAAAGGGCTTCACAGGCAAGGATATTGCTGCTTGCAAGATTTCACTAAAATCAATCATTTATCGGATCATCAAGAACTTCAATAGTTGTGAAGAAGGCTTCAGGGTGCCCAAGAACGTCCATCAAGCGCCAGGACCGCCTCCTAAAGTTGATTCAGTTGCGGGATCGGGACACCACCAGTACAAAGCTTGCTGAGGAATGGCAGCAGGCAGGTGTGAGTGCATCTGCACGTACAGTGAGGCGAAGACTTTTGGAGGATGGCCTGGTGTCAAGAAGGCCAGCAAAGAAGCCACTTCTCTAGAGGAAAAACATCAGGGACAGACTGATAGTCTGCAAAAGGTACAGGGATTGGACTGCTGAGGACTGGGGTAAAGTCATTTTCTCTGTTGAATCCCTTTTCAGATTGCTTGGGGCATCTGGAAAAACGCTTATCTGGAGAAGGAAAGGTGAGCGCTACCATCAGTCCTGTGTCATGCCGACAGTAAAGCATCCTGACACCATTCATGAGTGGGGTTGCTTCTTAGCCAAGGGAGTGGGCTCACTCACAATTTTGCCTAAGTACACAGCCATGAATAAAGAATGGTACTAAACATCCTCCAAGAGCAACTTCTCCCATCCATCCAAGAACAGTTTCGTGATGAATAATGCCTTTTCCAGCATGATTGAGCACCTTGTCATAAGGCAAAAGTGATAACTAAGTGGCTCAGGGATCAAAACATCGAAAGTTTGGATCCATAGCCAAGAAACTGCCCAGACCTTAATCCCATTCAGATTTTATGGTCAATCCTCAAGATGCAGGTGGGCAAACAAAATTCCACAAATTCTGACAAACTCCAAGCATTGATTAGGCAAGAAGGTGCGGCCATCAGTCAGTATGTGGCCCAGAAGTTGATTGACAGCATGCCAGGGCGAACTGCAGAGGTCTTCAAAAAGAAGGGTCAACACTGCAAATATTGACTCTTTGCATAAGCTTAATGTAGTTGTCAATAAAAGCCTTTGACACTTATGAAATGCTTTTACTTCAGTATACCATAGCAACATCTGACAAAAAGGTCTAAAATCACTGAAGATGCAAACTTTGTGAAAACCAATACTTGTGTTATTCTCAAAACTTTTGGCCATGACTGTACATGGTTTACGTTACTCCACCCCTTCCGTCCCCTGTTCTGCCTCTCAAGTTAAAGAGAGTCATAAGTGTCAGTTGCATGCGAATATGAATTGCCTGCAGTTGTGCTCATTGGCATAATGCCCTCTTCTGGGCATGTGCAGTGCAAAATCATGCAAGATACACTATCACAGTATAATACATTTAATACATAATATTAAATTTTTTTTTTTGTAGTAATACATATATATTAGGTATTACATTTTTTTTCACAGTGCACTCCTTGTAGTGGGAATCTTGCCCACAGAGTCAGAAAAGGGCTCATTGCTTTTCAGCATCAGGCTGGTAGCCTCTGGGGGGAGGTGCACTGGTAGAATCTTGGGCTAGTAGCCTCTGGATAGGACCCGCTGGTAGCCTCTGGCAGGGGCACACTGGAAGCCTCTATGTGGGGCACACTGGTAGCCTCTTGGGCTTGGAGCCTCTGGGTGGGACACATTGGTAGCCTCTGAGTGGAATATACTGGTAGCCTCTGGCTGGGACATGCTGGTAGCCTCTGGGTTAGACACGCTAGTAGCCTCTGGGTTGGGCGTGCTGATAGCCTCTGGGTTGGGTATACTGATAGCCTCTGGGTTGGGCATACTGATAGCCTCTGGGTTGGACATGCTGGTAGGCTCTGGCTGGGGTACACTGATAGTCTTTGAGTGGGACACACTGGTAGTCTCTGAGTGGGACATGCTGATAGCCTCTGGATCATGCTGGTAGTGTTTGTGTCCGACATGCTGGTAGTCTCCGGGTGGGACACGCTGGTAGCCTCTGAGTGAGACATTCTGTTAGTCTCTGGGTGGAACATGTTGGTAGCTTCTGTGTGGGGCAGGCTGTTGTTTGCAAGCCTCCCGACCATATAGGTACCAGCCTTGAAGAGATTTTCACAATGCCAAGGCGATACCACGCTCATGGTCATCCTGTTTTAAAAGCAGCCTAGGCTGTCTAGTGCTGGGGCTGGTTCAGGATTTTTCAGTGAGGAGTGCTGCCTGTTTTTCTAATTATTTATTTATGGCACCCTATTCCTCCGAAACTGCACCCTCTCCACCCCTTCAAATTTGCTCCACAACAATAAAACCAGGAGCACCTAAGTGCAAAGCCAGGAGCACTGGAGTGCAAAGCCAGGAGCACTGGAGTGCCTCTTCTAAGGGAAAGCGTTAACCCCGGCCCAACTCGTTTTCTGTGAATGTGCAAACGTCTGCTCCTCCACAAATTTTCCTTTTTTGCTCTGCTAACTCTTGTACAAATCACAGCGCACAGTGGGTCCTAAGCTGTGTTTGTGATATAGAGCAGCCATTTTGCTCTTCATAATTGACCTCATCAGTGTACATGCTGTTTGTAGATTGAGTACAGCATGCACACTGTATATACAGAATGGGAATATTCTGAAATAGAAAGGTGGCCCTGCCAATCCTCGCTCTCTCAATGTATCAGGGTACAAGCTATAAAGATGATTTCTTGAATAAATTTTACAGTCCGTGTGAATTCCTGATTTAGATGGAAGAAAAGAAGGAGGGGTGAGGGAAAGTATTTTCCGATTCGGCAAAAGGCCAAATTTCCCGATCTCTGCGATCTAAGCCTGTTCTAAGTTTGTCTCTGTGCAGTTTATATTACCCATGTAACATACTGGCCAGTGTTGCTATTTCTTAAGAAGAACTAGATTCTTTTTACACATATCCCACATATTCTACTAAGATGATTTACAAACATTGTAATTGATTTTCTATTGACTTATGGTTGAGAAAAACATTGACACACATCAGCTTCTCTGTGGCCTGCAACAGCGTTACACCAATATAAAAGTCAGTATTTAGCATAACCACACGCACTGTTTGCATGGTTACCTGCCCAGATACGTTAAAAAAAAAAATGTTTACCTCCTTTGAATTCTGTAAACTTGTAAAAAAACGGAGGGTCTGGATTGTTAACAAGCTATATGGATAGAAAATCCAGGAAAATGGTCAAGACGCTGGGTCAATTTGTAGTTTAGGTTTAGCGACCCCTTAATTAGTGTGAGACATTTTGCTGATGCAGGGAAAAGTGCCATAGAAATGTTCACTTCTCTGTTGACCGTGGAGCTGGCCACGAACACGTTCACTTGCATGCTCTCGATCACAGGCACGTGGCTGTAACGAACTTACCTTTCCTCTTCCCCCGCCGCTCCGTCAGACCCGGAAGGCGCACTTCCGGGTTCGGCGGTCACATGACCGCAAAACTCAGGGCGGGGAATTTGAATGGGACTGCCTATAAAAAACTTCCCGCTACTCCAACCGCCTTGCGGAAGTTCTTGGAGAACACCGGGGAGTTCGTTAGACTCCACGCCTCAGGTAAGCCAGCGCTGATCAAGAATAGTACTGAATCCAGCTAATCCGTTACAGTGGCCCACTAGTGGATTTTTTTCTTCAGCTGCAATATGGAAGATGCTGCGTATGTCTCTGTGACAGACTCTCTAGAGTTGTCGTCCCCTAAATGAAAGGAGGACCGCTAAAAGAGTGGTCTCCTCTTCTAGCAGTAGTTCAGCAGTTTAAAAAGAAAAATAATAAAAAAAAAAAACATGTCAGAGGTCTTACTTTGTTCTACCTCAAACTCTGAGGTAAAACTTCAAGGCCACATGTTCCCTTTGTCTTCCACCTGCTCAGGGGGATCACAGAGATAACAACAAAAACACAAGGTTGCTAATAAAAAATGCTTTAATTATAATTTTGCCCCAGGGATGTCTGTTCAAGCACATTTGCCCCTTTCCCTGGCGGTACCATAGCCAACAGCGTATCCTTGCCCGCAGCTGTCATTCCAGTCCTGCTCATAGTTGCTATACCTACTCTATCTGAAACTCTCAGCATGAAGGGATCCATGGTCAGCATAAGGGGCCACTGCCCCATGAACCACAGTGTTTTCCAGCTGATGAGGAATGGCCATCAGTCTCTTCCACTCTAGACTGGAAAGCTGAGGAGGTGATAAAAACCTCCACCTCACCTAATCAAGGCAAACTTAGTGAAATTAAAAAAATAATTACTTGTACACATTGGGCTTTGTATCACAGCCCTCACATGCTTGTTAGAGAAGTTGGTGCTACATAGTCATACAGGTTAACAGGTTCACTCCAGATATAGCCTCTATAGCCTCCAATGTTGGTTGGAAAATGTATAATGACCTCACTGACCAGATGCTGAGAAAAGTCTGATATATAATAACAGACGCAGCTGGGTCATTAATGTTCAGACTTTCAGATTCACTTTTGTTGCAGCCTAAGATGCCATAAAGCCTATAAGTCTTTTTTGGATATCAAAAAAAGTCATGAACCAGTCAAGAAGAACTTGATCAGGGCGTCATCTTTCTAAAACCGTGGGTTGAACTTGATATAACCAAGACTCTGGAAGATCCCAAAGAGGAAGTTTTCTACACAGGCCCCAAAAAGATGTAAGAGTAACAGTGTCAAGTCCTGGACACCTATTGTTAGATCTGTCGTTTGCTCTTTAGAAACATCTGGCTAACGTTATTATTTTATTTTCTGCTGTCTCTGCTGGGCACAGCAAAGGACCTGCATGCACAAGTTGATAAATGAAACTCCATTTCCAAGTACAGCTTGAGCAACAAGGGTGGAGAGTTCAGAGGCGGAACTAGCGAGCTGTGGGTCCCGGTGCTGGGAGGAGGGAACCGAGGCCCCTGACTCTCTGCATCTGCCATGCAGCAGGCCCCATTATCTCCATGGGCCCCAGTGCACAATACCTGCCGCACCAATGGTAGTTCTGCCACTAGGAGAGATCTAAGCTTCCAGTGCACGACACCTACCGTCATCAATGACGCGGCCGCATCCCTTTTCATGCGATGCGGCCGCCTGTGTGCCCCTCGGGCTTACCTCTCCCAGCCCGCGCCTGAAACAGAGTGTACCCACATCCAGGTGCAAATCGAAATGTGTCTTGCGATATGCTTGGGCTTGCACAAGTTGCATTGGAACTTAAATTAGGCCCCATGTCAGCAGCTAAAGCGTTTATCTATAGTTTCTAAGTAAGTGTACCTTTCATTGGATGCCTTGAATTTGGTACATGACCCTCCCTTCTCCTCCACTGTCATCTGCGTGGAAGCATTCAAAGACACATGTCAGAAGTCTTTATGTGTATAAATAAGAAAAATATTCTCCTTGCTATAATGCAGATAAATAATATTTACAGAACACTTGGATGCTGCTACATTGCATTTAGTAAACGACTATCTTTTTAAGCAAATGAATGAGACAGGAGCATAGCTACCTGTAGCATTTTCTGCAGCTGCTACAGAACACAAAGGCATAGTGAGTCCGACAGGGACCCCAAAATCTCCACTTCAATGCTGTGGTTTCTCCTCTCCATTCACCCTCACAAACTCTGCTTTCCATCCACATATCTACTAATAAAGACAGCACACTTGGTAAGTTAATTTGCACTGGGAACATCTAAAGCTCACCTAACCCAATCAGCCACCAATTTCATGTCATTCTCTCGGTGACAAAAAACATTGAATAGTGTATCCTGGTGTAGATAAGAAAAGCTGACAATGGTCAGTTCTGCTTTGCTGCACACACTGCTGCTCTGATCAAAAGTGACACACGGAGGCTTATAGAACAACACAGTGCGACGAGCAAAAATATGCAGCAACCAATCAAACACTGGCTTTCATCATGTGCAAAAAAGACTAATTAAAGTCATTGTATTTGCTATATAATTGTTACAGCATAATTATGTTTTTGCATAATGCTATTACTAGCACTAGATCGCCTCTTACCTTCCACCCCTATCCAGAAAATATTAATGAATGTATTTATCTCCCAACATTCCTGCCCAAGATGGACAGTGGGACATCAGAGGCCACAAATAGGGACTGTCCTGCCTAAATCAGGACAGTTGGGACTCTTCTCTTCTAACATGTTAAACTCATTAGTAATATTCAGTAGATTGGCAGTTAGCTAGTTGTTGCTGTTGAGCGCTGTGAAGATTGTGGCGTTTTCCTTCGGACAGGTGTCTTGCATATAACAGGTTGCTGGGGGTCTGCTGTAGTTGGTGAGGGTCTTCTTTCTCTGGAACAGGTCTGGCAGGATGGTGCAGCAGTGGTGTAGAGGGATAAAGACAAAGGGCCTGATTCAAGTCCGATCGCAACTTGGACGTAAGTTACGTGTTTAAAAAGAGAGTAGAACTTGTGCGTAGAGCTGACTGTATTAAGTTTGAATATGGGTGGAACTAGGCTCTGCTTAAACAGTCCTTGTCGTATGTAGACGCACAGAACAGACAGCATAAATACAATAAAAATTCAGAATGCATAAAACTTTAATTTATTTTATAAGTTAAAATAACAACTTTATTTAAATTGTCATTTAAATAAATATTTATTTTCAAATATAATTTTTTTACATTTCTTTACATTATTTACATTAAAAAAAAAAATTCAATGATACAGGACATACAATGTGTGTAGATAGTATATATTAGTGGCATACGTGTAATTTTTAATGAAAAAACTATGGCGTGACGGTCATCACTATCATCCGGCGTCTACACCTGATCAATATATTTTATGGGGGATTTTTTTTTTTATGTTTTGTCATTAATGACTATACTATTAGCAGGTGAATTAATTATTTTTTTCTGTGCATTCTTTTGAACTTCATATTCTACGTATGTATTGGACGTATTCTGCGGTGTATAGTCTGTTAGAGCAGAGCGTACCTAGAAAAGTATTCATCAACAGACGTGTTGAATATAGACATACATATGCCCCATTTACATGTGTTTTTAAAAAAAAAACAATTTACGTTTGTTTTGCGTGGCTTAATGAATCAGGCTTATAATATCTTAGTCGCATACAGTTGCTCTGGGGTAGCTACCGGCATACATACATGTACTGTTTTATTCAAAGTCTATATTGTGCCTCGCATCACTATCAGTCCGCACTTACACCTGCCCTGTAGTGGGGGCAAGAGTAACGGTTGAAAACAATGGTACTTACCACAAACACAGGATTACATTGGAACGCTCTCAGTGTACATGGGCTACATTAGTCCGCCCCTGCCCTCTCTCTACTTAGTGTACATGGGCTACATTAGTCCGCCTCTTCCCTCTCTCTACTTACTGTATATGGGCTACGTTAGTCCGCCCCTTCCCTCTCTCTACTTACTGTACATGGGCTACGTTAGTCCGCCCCTGCCCTCTCTCTACTTACTGTACATGGGCTACATTAGTCCCTCTCTCTACTTACTGTACATGGGCTATGTTAGTCCATCCCCTCCCTCTCTCTACTTACTGTACACAGGCTACGTTAGTACGCCCCTTCCCTCTCTCTACTTACTGTACATGGGCTACGTTAGTCTGCCCCTTCCCTCTCTCTACTTACTGTACATGGGCTACATTAGTCCATCCCTTCCCTTTCTATACTTACTGTACTTGGGCTACATTAGTCCCTCTCTCTACTTACTGTACATGGGCTATGTTAGTCCATCCCTTCCCTCTCTCTACTTACTGTACATAGGCTACGTTAGTACGCCCCTTCCCTCTCTCTACTTACTGTACATGGGCTACGTTAGTCCATTCCTTCCCTCTCTCTACTTACTGTACATGGGCTACGTTAGTCCACCCCTTCCATCTCTCTACTTACTGTACATAGGCTACGTTAGTCCGCCCCTTCCCTCTCTCTACTTACTGTACATGGGCTACATTAGTCCATCCCTTCCCTCTCTCTACTTACTGTACATAGGCTACGTTAGTACGCCCCTTCCATCTCTCTACTTACTGTACATGGGCTACGTTAGTCCATTCCTTCCCTCTCTCTATTTACTGTACATGGGCTACGTTAGTCCATTCCTTCCCTCTCTCTATTTACTGTACATGGGCTATGTTAGTCCATCCCTTCCCTCTCTCTACTTACTGTACATGGGCTACATTAGTCCGCCCCTTCCCTCTCTCTACTTACTGTACATGGGCTACATTAGTACCTCTCACTACTTACTGTTCATGGGCTATGTTAGTCCATCCCTTCCCTCTCTCTACTTACTGTACATGGGCTACATTAGTCCGCCCCTTCCTTCTCTCTACTTACTGTACACAGGCTACATTAGTCCGCCCCTTCCCTCTCTCTACTTACTGTACATGGGCTATGTTAGTCCATCCCTTCCCTCTCTCTACTTACTGTACATGGGCTACATTAGTCCGCCCCTTCCTTCTCTCGTTCCACCTCTCAGGTCATATACAGTCTTAAGTGTCATCTGCAGACACATATAATGTATTGGCAGAGTGATTGAAATGTGGGTATTGGTGAGATATGTGGAGTGGAGCTAAATGAGTGAGTAATCAGTTACATGACGGTGACAGTAGGTGGTGGAGATGTGTAATGAGATTAAGGGAGTAAATAGGGGATTTTTATAAGATGATGATGATTATGATAAATAAAAGGGGGTTGAAATATTATAAATGAAATCATATCAGGTGTATATGTGAAGGGACAATACGGAAAGGGGTGTAAAAATATTAAAACAATTAATAAAATAAACAACAATAATATAATGTGAATAATGTGAGCGAATAAACATAGTGTAGATGAAAGGGGCTGAGCAGTGGATTTTAGTATGCGAGAAAAACATTATACACTGTATATTGTATACTACTTTTCTTCACTGCTTTGTAAGTAGAGGTCTTCGGTTCCAGCCATTAAATGGACCACCACCAAAGATCCAAAATACATATGAATAACTCATTACTAAAAGTAACTCCCTCTCTCTCTCTCTCTCTCTCTATTTCTCTCTCTCCCTCTCTGTGTATATATATATATATATATATATATATATATATATATATATATTACAAAGCATATTACAAAATATATATCTGGAATACACGTTCCCCATTATCTGTGACAACGTGTTTGGACTGACTGGCATGAGCCGTGCTTTTTCCATTTGTGTGAATGTATTATGTCATCAGGTTCACCAGGGAGGGGGGAGAAGCACATACGGACATAAATTAGTAATTACTTATGTAATTAATGATGCCCCTTTATCCAACATCCCTAGCTCATGGCTGGGTTTACACAAGTTGAGGTCCAGCATAAAAGAAAGCACCTTGGCACCCAATCTGTGCACCTAACTGGTTAGCTATGGGCATAAAGCGGTTCTCACTTCTCCAAAAATATCCCTTCTAATAAAGGAAGAAAATGTATTCTCCTAAAGGGCCTGATTCATCATCGGATGTGATTCCCTTTATGTGCCTTACACCAGGTTCGCTCAGGAACGGACCTTACACCAATGACCGCAATTGCATCCAATTCATGTCCAAATGCAAATAACACTTACAGCTGCCGGCGACTTCATGGGCGGGATGGGGCAGATGTACAGTAAGGTCGTCCCAATGCAGATATGGACAATTCAAGTCCTGGGTTTCTCTGCAGTACGTGTTTTTTTAGCAGTATCACTGGCACCAGTTTCAAGGCAGGTGTCAGTGCCGACTGACACAGCATAGATTTTGCATTAAGAATTACATGTATGTGTGCCACTAGATAGCGCAGAACATGTATATACAGGGAAGATAGACTATAAAACAGATTTTATATAACAGAGTGTAAGAACGTCTTGTTTATGTATTTACTGTTAAAAAAAACAAAAATGTATTTTTACAAACTGTTTTTAATGATTATAGTATTGAGTTGCTCATTTGTTTTATAATTATTATTATTTTTTTGCATGTCTGATGTGACTTTACATTGCACATATGACTCCAGTCTGTTCTGTCTACATACGGCCAGTAACGGTTATTCAGAGCCTACTTACACCCAGATTCAAATGACAATGCATCTGGAGATCCTCATTGGATAAAGTCTAATACGCTCAGGTTCCATGCTTGATTTTTAAACGCAAGTTACACAGTATATGTCCAAACATGAATCAGGCCCATAATTCCTTACAGACACATAGTATTCCTAAAAGTCCTTCAATCTCTAGGGGAAAAATGAAATGGTTGTATTAAAAAATTGAATATAAGACACATAAAAAAGAAAGAAATACATTTCTTTTAACACCAATTTATCAAGATCACTTAAAACAGATGTTGGTACATCCTTATGCGCATAAAGGCACTGCACATCTATAAATCAGAGTCTAAAATCCACTCAAAGTAAATACTCTGCGTTCCAGTGAGGTCCGCTAGTGAGAGCTAGTTATATACAGAAGATGCCGACCCTCTTGTGCTTACTTGTCATTATAGCAGGATTCACATCGGACAAAGAGAACATCAGTTTCGATACTTTGATACTTCTGGAGTCACATTGATTGGACTTACTATTATATGTACGGATTGTGATACGGTATTTCCAAACTTTTTTCTGTGCACTGACTTTATGTGTATGCGGTGTTACTCCCTGCAGACTGATGTGAATGAGTTCTCTGTACAGCGCTGCAGAGTTAGTGGCGCTATATAAATAAATGGTGATGATGATGATGATACTACTCTGGTGGCTACAGAGTACTTAGTAGAACTCCTTAACATAGACTGCTCCAGATATTAACAAACTTTTCCACATTGCTGTGCAGAATGAGCCAGCCTTGTCTTTGCAGATCTTTAAAGTTGTGCTTTATAAATCTGTGGAATGCTGTACCAGCAAGGGGCTTGCCAATATGTAATAATATTACATTACCATACAATCTATTACATTGTTGCTTTGCACAATGATGTTACAAACCACAAGTCACAGGATTTAATATAATATTTTATATAATAATATAATTAATTTAATATAATATTTTAATATTTTACCAATAACCTACAGTACCCCAACTGGTAGAACTATAAGCATCCGATCTCCACAATACTTGTGGTCAGGCGCGGGCTGGGAGAGGGAAGCCCGGGGGGCAGACAGGCGGCCGCAACACATGACAGGGGATGCGGCCGCCTGTGCACTGACGCAGTCGCATCTGATATCATCAGATGCGGCCGGGGGGGGGGAATTATGTATTTTGCATCGGGGGGGGGCGTCCGGCCGGCCTACCCCCCGGCCCTAATAGCCGTCTGACCCAGTGGCCCGGGGGGCCGTTGCCCCCCTGCTCCCCGGGCCAGCCCGCCCCTGCTCCCCGGGCCAGCCCGCCCCTGCTTGTGGTTCTGGACATTTTTTAGTCACAGTGAAGCAACTCCTAATGGTTCTCCCAGTAAGCAATTCAAAGTACCTTTACGTCTGTTTCATTTAATGGTAAGTCGTGTTTGTCTCATGATCCCTTCAATATACAGTGCTGTGTAACATATTGGTGCTTTATAAATAAAAGGAAATAGTAATGAGAAGCAGAACAACAAGTGACTGAGTCCAGGGTCTGACTGGAAATCCCCGGCAGGCCCCACTGCATCAAGGCCCCGCCTCTTTCCCTAGGGGGAGCGGCCAGACCATGTACTGAAGCCCAAAGATTGAAGTAATCTTGGTGGGCGGGCACCATGCTTCAGAGGAGCTCCACCCATCAGCCAGCTCAGCCATCTAATGATTGAAGGAGCTGCCTCTTCAGTCCTTACCATGATGCTTGCCCGGGTTTCTGGTCAATGACATCCAAGGGGGCTGTCTTGTCCAATGCATTATGGGACATTCCTAAAAACTGGTTCTAGGGAAAAATTTTGATAAACTAGTGCAAAACTTTTGTACTTTAGGTGCAACATATTTCTGATTTTTCAAATGCAATTTTATTTTTTCCCATTGCAACTGCACTGATTCTGAAAGGGGTGGCGCTACTATCAAAAAGCACTATTTCTTGGAACTGCTGCCACTGGCCCCGCTGCATATGTTACCTCGATCCGTGCTTTCAGAGGCTCCATTTTCCACACTCCCCCCTTCTTGCTGCTAGACACCCCATCATTCACACTCCCTCTCCCCACTGGAAGTTACCCCATGTTGCCTCTAGCCCTGCCAACACATTTCCTTCTGTCAGACATCCCCTGCTGCTGTACCTTATCTGCCACCATTCTCCCCTATCAGACTCTAGGCGGGTCTCCCTGCACCGCTTTATTTCCTATACTGGAGACATCAGAATAGAGAAGACAGCAGAGAAAATACAGATGAGAGATGCCAGTGAGACAAAATGAAACAAAGAAGAGATTACATTAATGTTGGTCTTGGCAAGTGCATGTACAGTATTATTACTATTATTATAAATATATTATTGTTTTTATTTTTTAGGATGAAAAAATAGCCTTGCAAAATATTTAAAATATAGATAACATATAACTTATATTGTAGAAAAAGTTTACGTTAAACTTATTTAAGTGAAAACGGAATCTTGTTTATCTTTTATTACTTGTAAATGATACGGACGCTGCTGCAGCTCACTGCTACTTCCACATGAGTACAGCTTGGCAGGGCGACTTATTGACACAATATTATTTTTCTCTGGAGTTCTCCTTTACTACAAAGTGCATCCCAGCACAGACTAAAGCATAACTATCCCTTATACATGGTACGGTCAGTGTCAGTGGTAACCACACTAATATAAGAACACACACACACGTGCAGGCACTGCTCCACCATAACATATATATGGAACTGATGCACCTAGGCAGCTGCAGGGAGACCTCCTGTATGTCACATACACAGGACACTACGTGCTACACGACAGCCTCTTTACCGGAGAGGAGCTTATTGTGTTTCCCCGTGTAAGTGATGTGAAAGAGGTGCGAGTCCTCTGGATGACTCACTAACAAACTGTGCCCTGAGGCTAACACCACATCCTTTACTGCTGAGGGGCTACAGTCGTCATCCGACACAGCCAGTCTGCTCCGTGCCTGGCCCGGACACACTGGCTGCAGGACAAACCGCAATGCAGCCAAAGAACAGAGGCAAGGGCAGCCTACGGGTCAATGTGAACAGGGATTGTCTTCCAGATATGAGTCAGGGGTGTAGCTAAGCCACTAATGGGGTCCATATGTTTGATGTCAGTAAAAAATTGTAACCACTGCACCCACATAACAGCACTACTGTTCTCCTAAAAACTATCCTACTCTGTGTACTAGGGCTACGCTGTTTGGACTGGCATCTCATTCAAACACTGAACATGACAGCACAGAGGAACCGATTGACTCATCCACTCTACCTATTTCCCATTAACTGACTTAATCCCCCCGTCTGTGTGTACGGAGGTCTTCCAGCTGTGACCTCATTGCTGTACCTGTGAGGTTTGGGCAGGATTCAGATTTATTCATTAAAGGTCACTTAGATTCTTAAACCACAAAGTCAAAGAAACATAGGTCAACATTTAATAAGGAGGGGCCTGATTCATTAAGGATCTTAACTGAAGAAACTTCTAATTTCAGTCTCCTGGACAAAACCATGTTACAATGCAAGGGGTTCAAATTAATATTCTGTTTTGCACATAAGTTAAATACTGACTGTTTTTGTCATGTAGCACACAAATACTTGATAGCCAGGGGCGGGCTAGACACAGGTGGTCGCATCACATGACACGCGATGCGCCCGCCTGTGCGCCCCCAGGCTGCAACCTGCCAGCTTGCGCCTGGTGATAGCTTATTTGTACACTGAAATTTCAAGTTGATATTTGTGTGCTACATGAAAAAACAGGCAGTATTTAACTTATGTGCAAAACAGAATACTAATTTGCACCCCTTTCATTGTAGCATGGTTTTGTCCAGGAGACTGAAATAAGAAGTTTCTTAAGTTAAGATCCTTAATGAAACAGGCCTGAGATGTATTTATTGACTTAATTAATAGGCTACCAATGAGGATATTCCTGCCGTTGTCTCAACATACTAAGGGAGAGCAAAGGCTGGACTGGGGCTGTGGACTGAAAAACAAGTTATATTGAGATTTTACATGAAATATAACATAAGCCTATTTACCTATGTTATAGCAGTTTATCAGCCCAATCTCTAGGGACAAAAAGTGAAATGTTCCCACTTTACACAATGTCCTTCCTCCTCCTACTCTCCTTCTATAGTTTACGTCTTACTCTCTTTAATTACACTCCTTCGGAAGCGGGTTATTATTATTATAATCTTTTATTTGTAAGGCGCCACAAAGGGTCCACAGCGCCGTACATAGAGCTTGGTGAAACAGTACAGGGTGACAATACATGTCATACAAAACATGGCATACAAGGTAGTACAAAACAAAGTGCAGTAAGCAAAGTGTAATAAGTATAGACAAAGAACAATATGTATAAACAAGCACTAATTTAGCAGAGAGAAGTACGTAGGGCAAAGAGGTAAAAGTGAATTCCAATGTACAGATAGGAAGGGAAGGAGAGAGGTGGGGGAGTGAATAAAGGGATGCCCTTGTGCCCATTTGATGATTGATGCATGTTGGGGACCTGCTGAAGTATGCCAGTTGCTAGTGATGGGCATGGTGCAGGCACTGCAGCAAGCTGTGTATGGGCACCAGCCTGTCTATCTCTCTGTAAAGCACCATACAGAAATCCTTCAGTTCCATACTCAGAATGCCATATGCACATAAAATAGTCTTAGAATAGTAACTACATGATAGGCATGGAATACAAAATGCAGTCCTGGCTGACTCTGTAACGTGTTACAGGTCAAATGGCAGTCGGTCTGTTCTCTAGGGGCTGTTGTCCAAGCCGTGTACAGAAGATTGCATGATAAACACTCATGGCTGTGCTTGCAGGTGCAGGGACATGGGTGTAACAATTGCCAGGCCACATAGCAAAGTTTGGGGCCCGGCATCATCATGCAGTGGGTCCATGATGACTTGATTGAAGGGTGCCCCTTCAATGCTGCGGGAACCTACCGCTGCGGCACTGAAGGGACACACATCAGCTGGACAGGTCTCCCAACTGTCCTGGAATCGGGACAAAAGTCCTGGTCCACGGGACAGTCCTCTCAAACCGGGGCTGTCGCGCTTAAATCAGGACATTTGGAAGATTTGGTTGTAGTGGAAAGTTGTTTGAAAATGAACGTGTCTATAACGATGTGTCCCACAGAGCTATTATTACTAAATGTTATTCCATTTGGAATCCTTGAGTTTCCTGCTTTCGCTCCCACACTCCATGCCCCCTTATTAATTAATGCCAGCAATAAAGTCTGAACGGTGTTGGTGACAATTAATTTCATGGTCATGTGCACTGCTAGATATCTTATTTATGTAAGTTTATTATTAGCTGTGTTTTTAGATATAATCTGATGTTTACTATGTGCCAAAAAACGTTACCAGTGTCCTTGTGGTTTCACGTGCCAGTAAAATACTCAATCGTTCATCTCAATGTACCAGTTGATCTTTAAATGACATCAACTTACCAATGCTGGATGCAATTTTCAATGACAGCTAGCGGTCGAATAGCTTCCTCTGTACATCATAAACGTCATGATAACGTGTACATGATAAAGTGTACATGATAACGTGTACATGTTCACGTGTACATGATAACGTGTACATGATACCGTGTATAGAAAAAGTATTACAAGTTTAACTTACTTCCTTATAGCGGGTAGGATTCTCATTATATGTTAGAGGAGAAGTTGTACTGTGACGTTGTTCATACCTACAGAATAAGAACAGATACCTAAGAATTCCGTCCGACATTAAGAACAAGGGAAGCAATAACGTTTGGTTGGACAATATAAAAGAGCCCATGACATAGCAAGGAAAGCAAATTTCAAAATATACATTATTCTTTATTTCATCTTCATCAACATTTATTTATATAGCGCCACTGATTCCACAGCGCTGTACAGAGAACTCATTCACATCAGTCCCTGCACCATTGGAGCTTACAGTCTAAATTCCCTAACATACACACACACACACTGACAGACAGAGAGACTAGGATCAATTTTGATAGTAGCCAATTAGCTTACTAGTATGTTTTTGGAGTGTGGGGGGAAACCGGAGCACCTGGAGGAAACCCACGCAAACACATGGATAGAACATACAAACTCTGCACAGATAAGGCCATGGTTAAGAATTGAACTCATGACCCCAGTGCTGTGAGGCAGAAGTGTTAGCCACTTGGCCCCGTGTTTATTTCTAAAACAAATGCATCACAATTTAGGCTATTATTAATATGTATATATTGAAACTTGTTTAGAAAAAGCGCTAGAAACACATTTTTCAGATCCATTCTATTGTTTAACATACAGAAAGTGACTGATGTCACTCAAGTTGGAGAGACTCAGTTGTTGAGAACCTGAGGACACACAGAAGGATAGGACAAGCACAATATCTACCGTACAAATATCTTCTTCCATAACACAACTAATTCCAGATTTTATCCTGTAACACAACTGTAGCCGGTCCACCCTCGGCGCTCTACAGTCCACTCAGCTATGACAATGTGCGCGGTTCCAGCAGTAAATCCATCTCTTGCTGTCATACTTAGTGCAGAGCGTTTTCATTGTATAGCGGATGCTAGTGGGCACTGTCCTGTTAGTAGGGAGGTGGAAGCCAACTGTCTGGTGAGTCACATATGCCTTTACCACTTGCATTGAAGAAGTGTCCCAAAATATTATATTATAAAAAATTATATTTCGCATTAGCCCCAGAGTAGTGTTTAGTCTCTGCCAAACTCTGTTCCCACAAATAATTTGTTACATGAGCTGTTTTCGTGACTCTTTCCCTTTGCTAGAACCCCTGATGATACTATACAGAAAATCAGTATATTAATTTTACTTGTTATTTTCACTCATTTCTTAAATATCGCCAACGTATTTCACTGTGGTGTATCTACAATCTACAGGTGGAGGAGCACGTAGCATGACCTCGGTAAGCAATGTTTAGCTGATATTAACTCGGCATCTAGAGCATTAAAAAAATACAGCGACTAAGGAATGTTGCTATTTTTACCAGTTAGGAGGTTGGCACTCACATCACAATTAAAAGGGTCACCTAACAACGTTGCTGGGTGGGAGCCAAAGCGTTAAGATCGCTTCAACGCCCACAGGTTCCGCTCCATTAAAATGGAAGAGTAAAATAAATTGAATATTTGTAGGAAATTTTCCTCAGGGCAGGATGTGAAAATGTCCAGAAACAGCCACGAGGACAGGTGGGAACGACTGTTTATCAGGAGTGTTTATGAATCAAGATGGGGGGAAATATGTGTATACAAAGGAAATGTACTATCCTCTAGTATGGAGGTAGGCAACTTGTGGCTCTGCATGTGTTGTGGAACTGCATATCCCAGCATGCCCAGTGTGAAGCTCCACAACAGTTGAAGAGCCATAGGTTGCCTTCTCCTGCTCTAATTGCCTCACCCGGCACTTGAGATAGATGTTTGAACCAATTAACCATTTCTTTCGGGGCCTCCTGACAAAACGTTACCAGTGAAACACTTCCTGTAGTGAGGGGACTTCATCATCTTGTCGCCCATGCTAGAGATAGTTTAATTTGATTATGGTTTGCTTTTATTATTATTTCTACTTTTTTCAGCTTTATTTTGGCCTGTTTTCTTGGGATTGTCATCCCAGGGCATTTACTTTATACTTTTCATATTGATCACTTTTTTGTGCTGACAAAGATTTAGGTGCAAATTTTTCCCAAGTTGCAGGATTGGCAGCACCACAAACCATGGTGCACTGTATGGGGTACTAATACTAATTCTTTTTTTTGCATTCAGGGCAAATAGTGCATACTTCACATACACACTTGTTGGCTCTATTTTTACATTGTATTTTTAGAGGCTGGGCCAAGCCCCCCTAATCACCCTAAATCAGGTTGGGGCTTGTACATATTCCACCTGCAGCACAAAATGCCTTTTCCACGTGCAATTTTTTTTAAAATTGCACCCAGTGTCTGGATTTGCTGCTAACCCTAAATTAGAACCAATATTTTTCTTATTGGAAATGAGGCAATAAAATCTCTCTCTTTTTATGTCTTTTGTTTGGGAGAGGTCAATGTATGAATATACAGCTGAGCAGCCCCATATATATTTTTATTGTTTAAGAGGTACACAGGTTTAGCAGATTATTTTTCTTTCTTTTTTTTTTAATTGTCCTTTCCTGTTTATTTTCTATACATATAATTATCCCTACAGTATCTTATAATGGTCTGTATCTCATCTATCCCAATAATGTTACAAATCTTAAAAGTGTAAGCTATAAAACCCTATTTAATCTTACACACATCTCACGTGAGGGGGTCTAGGTGACTCTGGCAATAGGAGGCAGAGACCCCCGACGGTTCCAGGAAGGTGCTGTGGTCCCTCAGGTGGTCCTCATTTCTGGGAAAACTTGTTCAGGGTATTTTTTTTATTTTAATGAATGAGTCATGGCTGTGATTGGCCGATGGATAGAGACTGCTGATTGGTTGCTGATGTTTTGTTCCGATAAGTTTAGTGTATAAAATGTGTCAGTTCTGACCCACTAGCATGTAGACAGGGTCCGGGCACGTAGGCAGAGAATGAATCACAGCAGAGCCACCCTCCTCCTCCTCCCACTGCTGCTGCTCATCAGCCTGGGCTCAGCCTATGAGACAGACCAGAGCGACTCTGTGGGAGGCAAGAAGAACAGAGGGACATCGCACAGCTCAGGTAAGAAGCCCACACCTGGGGGGGAAATACACGGGAGGGGGACTTTGCAATGACAATTGGGCAGGTGAAATATCTGGTGGTCATTTGTTGTATTAAGTGTCAGTGTAAATATGCACCTATAGCCATATATTGGTTTTACAATTATTGTCAATTCTTCTCCTGTAGAGGTCGGATGCTGTATGCAGTGTGCATACTGTCTGTCACTTATCTCCGTTATGTAAATCGGACCACTTCACAAGGATGTGCTGGTTTGGGGAGCCCGATGTCCTATAGAAAATCTGACCACAAATGAAAGCAATACCCTAATCTAGAGCAACAAAATAGATCAGAGATTATAAGGACAGTGTCCACAGACAATCTCCATAGATCTGGTGTCATGCTCCTATATACATACATACTGTAATATCGGGAGGGTGTCTGACAATATATATTTTTTCATACTAAACATTCTACTTATGTTTTATCCTGACAGTATATATACATATATACTTATATAGGGCATTGTTCTTGTGTTCTACTTATACTTGGAGGCTACATTTGTACAGTTCTGTGTTAAAGTATTTGTAAATATATGTGATTTTTACAGAGACTTTACATAGATTGGCTTTAACCCTTTAATTGCTCCATATCACACCTTCATCTGCCTTAGAATGGTATTGCACCAGCAAATGTCTGTTATTGGAGAGTAGTGCGAGTCTGTAGAACTATATAATATAGCAGGTTGTGTACTGAGTGGAGAGTGCTGTATTGTTTGGTGGGTAAACCATATGGGCACCAATGATAGGATTATGTTGCCAGTGCATTGTGGGTCCTTCAGGTCTGTACCACTGAGGATGCCATATAAATGCCATGTTCTAGTGCCCTTTAGCCTTCTGTCGGTGGCAAGTTGACAATTTTGAAAACTCTTTTTTTACAGGCTTCAGCTTCACCCAGACTGTGCCCTGGTTGAAATAGTATCCATAAGCCCAGCATATTGGCACAGCAATGATAACCGCTGTACCACCATGCTGCCCATGTATGACGTATATCAGCGCTCTCTTATTTGATAAATCCATGGACAAGACAAAGGCTAAAATATCATTGTCTGAAAACTAATGTCACCAAACATTGTTTTTAAATCCTATCCCAAATTGATAATATGGATGGCAAGTTATAGATATTTTTTCTACTGCATTAGAAATACAACATATGTGAATGTTTTTCAACCCTGCTTACCCTGGCAGACATCCACAATGTCTATTTCTACATTAAAAAATAAGATGTATATCAACCATAAGACAGCTGACAACAAAACTAATATTGATTAACAAATCAATGTATTGGGGGGGGATATAAAAATAAATCTCCTTTACGTCTTTACAATTTTTTTTTAAAAGATTATTTGTGGAAACAGAGCTCCGTTAAACCATATATTTGTATTTTCCTTTTTTATTTGTCTAATGAAAGTATTAGAGGATGGATGTGTGGTATAGGACTTCTATGAAGGTGCTATGTCTGCTTGTAATTCAGTAGATATCTGGATTATAACATGCAAACTAAACAGATCTTTAAATAATTGCTAATTGACAGTATAAACAAAGAGGAACTATCAGGATCTATATTTTACTACAAGCCTAGAGGTTATGTTTCTGTAATACAAGCATATAACTGTGCCCATGCTTTTATGATGAGCTCTCACTATGTGGTATGGTGTCTCCTGTTCAGTAGAAGTGGTTCGCTGCCTGAATGGTGCTCTGCAAGTTGGCTGTGGTGCCTTCGCCTGCCTGGAAAACACGACCTGTGACACAGACGGGCTGTATGACATCTGCAAGTCCTTCTTGTTCAACGCTGCCAAATTTGACACCCAGGTACAGTGACAAGATGCACTCACATATACAGTGATATTATCCTTTATTTATCAAGTGCTGACATATCACGCAGCGATGTACACTGAGGAATCGTGAAAAATTACACGCAATGACATGACACAGAAGGTGAAGACGGCCCTGTCCAAATGAGCTTACAATCTAAGACGTGTGAGAGACGCAACATACATAACTAACGGATAAACTATTGCAGTTGCTAGTAATGATAGTGTATACTATAGTTTGTTTCTTGTACTAAGAAAAAGACATAAATCTAAAAAATTAGGCTTATTTGAATAATCTAAATTGTTTTTAAAAAAGCACAATTAGTATTATTTAGCTGTGTATCAGTATTTTATGGATAAATGAAATGTAAGATGGTTATTAGGTAAAATGAACTCTGTAAAATATGGGTATTCCAATGCCTGGGAGAGGTTCGTTCTATGAGATAATAAGGATAATACTTCATTATATACTTCATTATATGATTATTCATTATCCATCACTAATACAAGATAGCAGCTCCCATTCAGATTCACACAGAACTAGCGAGCTGTGGGCCCCGATGCGGGGAGGAGGGAGCCGGGGCCCACAGCTCGCTAGTTCCCTGTGCAGCGGGCCCCAGTATCTCCATGGGCCCCGGTGCGTTGCCCTTGCCTCTGGATTCACAGGAATAAATACAGTGAATCTTTTCAGTGCCTTTATTGGCGAGGCCCCAACACTAAATATAGTAAATGTCACCTATCAGCACACACTCTCTCCACCAGAGACGGGTTGAGGACAGAAACTAGAAATGAATGTTCATGTTGTACAAACCATTTTGAAAAGAAACAGGCGTACATACAATGATACATCTCATAGACTGGTGGGTGTCTTTGATTACTCTTGACCAGTTTTTCTGATGTAAAAGGTATGTCCCAGTCTTTCACTATAAGCAGCAGTGTTGTAAGCTGTTTGGACAAATAAAATGACTGATTGAGATGCCCCCCATCCCCTTTGAGTAACTAGTTTCACATTTTTTCTAGATGGTATGATGTCTAAACTGGGTAGGTAGGAGTGGAAAAAGTGGTGCACTCTTATGTATTTTAAAAAAAAAAGTTCTTTTTGTGGATGATAAATTCTGCTTCCAGTACCCAAAAAGTTTTTAAAGCTCCAAGTTTGAAGCTAATGACAAATAATTATTACAGTGGTAACAATGAGATAATGCTCTCCAGGTTGTCCATGAACATTTTACTTGGTGATCTCCAAAGAGACTGAATGGTATTTATAACATGGCCACACTGGGCACTTGTCTAGTACAACAATGTAAAGGGGGCAGCATAGATATGATTTTATTTCTTTTACCTTTTCCTTTTAATGTTGTTTTTTTATCTCCTTGGTCATTACCAACTTTCTCTAAACACGTGGGGGGCACAACTGAAAATTAATGATTCTGATGCATCTGTCATTGTATGTTTCACCCACTATCTCCCTGCAGGGCAAGGTGTTTGTGAAGGAAAGCTTGAAGTGTATGGTGAATGGTATAACATCAAAGGTATTCTTGGCCATCCGGAGATGTTCCAGCCTGCAGAGGATGATCTCTGAGGTACAGGAGGACTGTTACACCAAGCTGGAGCTCTGCAGTGTTGCCCGTCACAACACGGAGGCAATCGCCGAGGTTGTGCATCTACCACAACAATTTTCAAATAGGTAAGGCTTATTATTTACTTCTGTAACTGCTTGTCTTTAGTATCTTCTTGCTGTCATCATAGAACAATGGCCATGCTTCTGTATAGCTGTAGACTGGTGGTGAAACGCGTTGTTCGGTTGTGTCTATATGTTGAGGGCCATATAGTCTTTATGATGCATGTGGTTTGCCTTCATGCCAATCTGTCTCTGCCTACAGTGTCTTCCTTTGGAGAAGATTCTTTGGTTTCCTAAATGCACTTAAGGGGGCTCATGTAGATTAAATGCGGAGTGCGGTATGCTGTGTGTAATGCGCATTTTACTTTTGCTCGTGACCGCAACGCACAAGTTACAGGTGTTGGCCTATGTAGTCTGAGGCTCATCCTGTGCCCTGTGCTTACAGCCGCTTGCAGACCCTTACGATTGAAGAGGTGAAAGAGTGTAAGAATTGGGTGTCTAGGGGCGTGTTGGAGTAAATGCGACTTATGTAGACTGAGACTCAGACCCATGTACACCTGTCAAGATGGGAAACTTGTGGGTGCTCAATCACTGGTATAAGTTCTGAACTGATAATGATGACGATCAGCTCCTATGCATTGGGCTTGATATACCTGTGTAAAATGTGGGGGTTTTATCGGATGCAATTTACTTCTGCGTTTTAAACTGAAATTGCGTCCAACTCTACTTGAGCTTTTTATCTCTCAGTATTTTGTTCATATAAAGTAATATTTGTTTCCCCATCAGAATCTAGGACATCCTTCAGAAGTTTCCCCATTTGCAGCGATCCGTGTTCGTTCTAACAAGTCCCTATCATCAGTGATTTAGTTTAATTTATCTCTTAAATGTGCTATAATGTCTAATAATGTTAAAATAAAAATGCCAAGTTTGTTTTATTGATATGGGATCATTGAGTGCACAACCTCTGTGTCCTGGCACAGCGACTAAGTCTTAGTAATATTTCTTGTTCCTTTCACTCGGTTAGGGCTCACACACATGGGCGGAATACTCACGTTGAGTTCCAAATGGAACGTGGTGAGAGTCTCACCCTGGATAAATACCGCTGGCGAGATATGTATTGATTTAACTGCTGGCCATGTGGACAGTATATGCAGCATAAAAATGACTGCAAGAAAATGGTGTCTGCGTCATTTGTCCGTGGTGTTTCCTGCCACGTATTTCACTGTCGTCTGTAGGGATCAATAAATCGCTTGCTGGTGTTTTTTTTCTTAACCTGGCTGTATATTAGCGTCATACTGTTTTGAACAGCAACGCAAGTGTTCTGTTAATGTCTGAGCCCTTATTGTTGTCTATAATCTTGGTAACCTCAGTCAGCCGGTTATTAGTGATAACGAGGATGGATTTTGCTACTTTTCTTGCTAAGAAGCTCTTGGTTTTGTTCTTTAAAATCCAGTTGATGTCAATGGGGAAGTGACCAACTTAACTAGCGTTTTACAGGCATACATAAGTGTCTCTAGAATGTAGACAAGATCTATAGCTACATTGTGGAGGTACAATATACAGGTATATTTCAAGCTGGAAATCCATTGTATTCTAAATCAGTTTCCTCCGTGTTTGGCTTCATTATATTACATATGCCAATGAAATCTGGGAACCAAGCTATATATTCTTTTAGTAAAAATATTGGGGTTTCTGAATCCAAGATGAAAATGCTATCAATGGAATATGAGACTAAAGTAACAATGTTCTTGGGAGTCAAATGATCATCAATTGTAAATAGTTACTTGCATTGGACCTGTAATCATAATTGGCTAGAGTATTTATAGCCATGTCACTTGAGTTATTGTATTGCTGTTGTAGAGGGGTGGTGACACCGATCTGACTGTCCACTGTCCCTCATTGCAGGTATCACAACAAACTATTGAATAGTCTTTTAGACTGTGACGAACAGACGGTCTCAGCTGTGAAGAACAACCTGATGAATCACATTGGACCCAATCTAGCCAGTCTCTTCAAAGTCCTGCAAGGTGACAAGTGCTCCCAGCTCCAACCCAAAGCAGACTTTAACCGCAAGAGGAATCTTGACTCGCAGAAACTCCGGGTCTATCTCCGCAGCTTCCGAAATGAAGGACTTAGAACGGTCTCTTCAAACCAAGACTCCTCAGAAGATGATTAGCAGCCAACAGAGCTTGAGGGAAACCATGACCAAAATCATGCAAAGTATTAGATGTAACTCAAGTAGGACACTGCTTTGTCTTGTGCTGTAAGAAACAGCCCAACTAGACCTTCACCACTTTATAAGTAAATCTAAGTGAACACTGTTACTTTTAGTATATAGAAATTTAACCTCTGTTTTTATTAGGTTAGGTAGCAGTTCTTATTTGTCCTACTCCTCAAAGGGAACTTGTTGCAGGATTTTTTGTTTGTTGATGATGAGGAATTTGCTCTATTGTATAAACCACCATCCAGAAAAATCGTTATAGTGGAAATAGTTGATAAAATAATAAGTCACCTCCATCTTACACAGTACACATTGGTTACTGCACTTACTTCTCGGCCGTCTTGCTGTGAAGTGGCACTGACTGTATATACTGGATATACACTCAACAGCCGTAGTTCACTCTTCCTATAGTGCGGAATGGCAAATTGCCCAATCTAATCTAAAGACTTGTGGCTTGTCAGATTCATATGCACATTTTGAATACCACATACAATGGCTAAAATAGTTATATTGTATTTATTTAAACTGGGAAAATTCTTAAATGGGACAGATATAGGTTAGTTCGGTGCACCGGGACCCACTGAGATAATGGTGCCTGTTGCATGGCAGATGCAGAGGGTCGAAAATAGGGAACTGGGGGCCCCAGTTCCTTCCTCCCCTCTTCCCCGTTTCCCTGCTCCGGGGCCCACAGCTTGCTTGTTTCACCTCTGGGCTGGTCGGAAATTAATCTCTACTCATTAGTGTTTATTTTCACTGTATTGTTTTCTAAATGTTTAGAAAAATGATTGCGCTCATTGTTATGAATTTATTTACTAATATTAGAAAAACTGTAGTGATTGGTTGCTTGCTTGACTATTACAGGCAACGACCTTAAGTAACTTGCAGGCATGAAAGTATATAAATTATACACAAACATGCTCACACTGAAGCAATGTAATGAATCGGGAGATGACAGGAGCAGTGTGAGAAGACATTGGTGACTTTTTAAATTTTATTATTGTAGGCATGGTGCTCCAAATAGGATAAAGTAAAACCCTTATCACTAGCATTTTGGTTAACACATCCCATACCTGTGTGTTTGGCTTGCTGCATCACTGACCCAATTATGTGCCCCTCCATCTGGGCCTTCTTACCTGGGGAGAAGATGGCACCAGATTGGCTAGATGCAATGCTGGTACAATTGTTTGCCACCTATATGGTGCAGGCGCTGGCATGCCAAATTCTAGTCCAGGAGAGGCCTATTAGGAACATTTTAAAGGAAAAGAAATGCAGGTGACCCAGTCCACTATGGGACCAATCTGGGGGGAGGTGGGGGTGGGGCGGATCAGATGCCCACTGCCCAACCAGTCCCTGAAAGTATATGGGAAATTTCTAGTTTGCTGGGCCCTCCCTACACAAACTCGTCTACGATTTCTCAGTATGATAGATTTGTTTCACTCTGCTCCTCAGTTCTAGTGTCACAGAATGTGTAGCACTTAATAACTATCAGTTAGTGAAACTGCTGGACGGTCGGTGGCAGCTGGGGGGGGGGGGGGGGTCCATCTGTTGAAGGGAAATCCGCGGCCTTTATAATCTATGACATTCTGGATATTTCTTCACTTCTGCTCTTTTTTTGACTTCTGATTTTTTGGAATAAGTGTTTCCATGTCTCAATAAATATTTCTAATGTCATGAAAACCAGTGGTTTATGGTGGTGCTCTCTGTGTGTGTAACTTGATTTTAATAAGAGGTTATATCACTATCTCTTGAATCTTAGTATCTAAGTATTATGTATCATCAACAAGAAGGTAATCCTGGGAGGATCATGAAAATACGTGTAACCCGTAGCAACTAGGCTTTTGCTTTAACTACTTGAACTGTACTAGAAAATGACGACTGCAACTGAATGGCTACTATAGGCTGCAGCACTTATTCCTGATTTCAGTTCCAGTTCTCATAAACTGGTTATCTTGTGATACTTAATAAAACAAAACTCTAACATCATGAAATTACTTTTGGAAATATAAAAACAGATAATATGTTGATAGTGCAAAGAACGTTTTGTAAGTTTATCAAAAAATAAGGTCCTAGTTTTATTTACCTATCTGTATGTCGGCTGCACACAAGGGACGACCCTGTCATAGGATTAATATCTAACTGACCGCATACTGAAGTGCCCAAATTGTATCATATCCGGCCTGTGGGGAAAGATCTCTTCCAGTGTCGGTAGGGTGTGTCCTTAAGTCTTCTGTGCAGAATTCCTTCATTAAATTTTGTTGTTGGAATTTAAACCACAGAGTAGAACGAATTGACACCATTGTCACCCAGCTTTCTTCATAGACTAGAAATGCCACAAAATGCAGAATTACCGCTCCATGGGATAGTGAAGGGAAACGGGAATATACCACCAGATCTTCAAACGAAATTTGATTTACGTGAAAGTCCAACCCAACTTCACTCAGCTCCAGCATATTCCTCAGATATCAGGGGTTGTGCTTAAAACTAATCTCAAACTGTACAGTCTTTTATAACCAACCAGTTTTTTTATTGCAGGTTATACCAGTGGTTTTGTAATTTCCCCACAGATGTACGCTGAATTATGTATTTATTTTTTTAGATCCAAACAGAAATGCTGACTGAGGTAGCAACGGAAATGGTACCCCTCTCTACACCTCATCATCACATCAGAGTGTATTAGTTTGGTGTATAGATACTTTAAAGGGGTTTTCCACTTTTGATGAGATCTCCAGATCACCACTTTCTCCCACACCAGGATATTGGTGAGGGTCCCTTCCCTAGAACCCCTTGCCATTTGTTTAATCCAGACAGGTATCACACTTTCTGCTAGTGGAGTGTTCTACTCAAATGCTTCAGCAGTGATGTATAAGGGGTAAAAGATCTATTACACATATAGAAATGACAGCTGGATCCTGATTGGCTGACCTTCCTCCATTCGAGCTGGCTGTCATGTGTTCTTGTGAGACAAGTTCCTACTGTAGCCTGCACGGATATAATTGCAGAAACCTACCAGCTCCTAGTATGAACGTTGATTATACCAGAATGGTATGTTTAAGGGAAGGCTATTACAGATACCTAAAATCCCTCAAGCCAAGAAATACAGTGTATGGGAAAAAATATGTGGACACCCCTTATAATTAGTATGTTCGACCATTTCAGCCACACCTATTGTTAACAGGTGCATAAAATCATGAATACAGCCATGCAATCTTTAGATAAACATTAGCAGCAAACTGGGTTGTACAGAGGAGCTCAGTGACTTTCAATGTGGCACTGTCATAGGATGCCACCTATCCAGAAGAGTGTAGGGCTGTTACAGCAGCAAATGGAGGAACCATATTAATGCCCATGTTCAGAAAGCACATATGAATGTGATGTACGGGTGTCCACAGACTTTTGGCCATGTACTGTATCTTCCAGAAGCAGATAAGAATGTATAACACAAAAAACCTGCAGGTGGCGATGTAGAGTCCACACATTCAAACTATAAATGTATTATACAATGTAGTTCTTACTTTAAATTAGGGCAGATTTAATGCATACCAAACTTGTGTGATTATTACTTCTACGCTATAAGGGGGGATTCAATTCTAAAATAAATCCGCGCAAGATAGCTCAGGAATGCCCGCGAGACACCTCAAGCAGATTTTTTTTCGCACAGAAATATCCCTTATTTTTGATTGCGCCCCATAGAGGTGCGAGCAAAAATGAGCCGATATTTTTACTGTATAAATTGTAAAAATGCACAGCCGCGATGTTCCTGAGAACATTACGGCCAATTGAATTCCCGCCTAAGTCTGCAATGTGGCATTTGCCTAGAAGTAAAAGATGAAATGGCACCCATGAAAATCCTGTGTTTGCCTGTGATAGCTTCCTTTCTCTGAAAATCCTACAAAAGGCCCAGCTTGCAGTATGCCGCAATTTTCAAAGTTCCTTACTGGTTAAGTACATTCGCAACGATTTATCAAGAAAATATTACAAAGGAAGCTCAGTAATACTCAACTTCCCCAGCGATACTGGTTGGGGGCAGTAAGAGTCAATTTACCACCAGTCTCTGGATGTTTGAGCCGTCTCAATGTATCACATGCACAGTAGTACTGAAAACCCAGATTTCAGTAATTCCACTGTCCGGATCTTTATGTAGACCTAAGTGTTCATCCACACAAGAGTTTTCTCTCTATGCGCTAGAAATAGAATGCAACCGCCAGGGAAATAGTACAGCATAAAGATCTACTGATACCCCATTGGCTGTCTAAAAGGACAGGGGTGGCATATGAGGTTATCAAGATAAGATGATACATTGAAAGAGCTCTCTCTTGTGAGGGTAAGGACGTGGTGTATGGTGCTTCGTTTTGATGACCTCACCATGTGATAGGGCAGCACGGTGGCCTAGTGGTTAGCACTTCTGCTTTACAGCGCTGGGGTCATGAGTTCAATTCCCAACCATGGCCTTATCTGTGTGGAGTTTGTATGTTCTCCCCGTGTTTGCGTGGGTTTCCTCCGGGTGCTCCGGTTTCCTCCCACACTCCAAAAACATACTAGTAGGTTAATTGGCTGCTATCAAAAATTGACCCTAGTCTCTGTCTGTGTGTGTGTGTGTGTGTGTGTGTGTGTGTATGTTAGGAATTTATACTGTAAGCTCCAATGGGGTAGGGACTGATGTGAATGAGTTCTCTGTACAGCGCTGCGGAATCAGTGGCGCTATATAAATAGATGGTGATGATGATGATGATATTGATAAATACAAGAAGATCCAAAGGAGGACTAAAATAATAGTCCAGCCTAACAACAAACGGATGAAACTGAATAGTGTGCATACAGCTTAAACAGAGGAAATAAGAGGAAGTTGGATCATGAAAGAAATGTAAAACAAAATGCATTAAGGGTAAATAGATTAAGCATGGTGACAATTGTGATATGGTCACTCAGGTGAACATAGAGATCTACAGCAGCCCTACTAAAAGCCACACGTTTTTCTCATCAGACTGTGACAGACTCCAGACCCAAAAGAAATAACACAGGATTTGTCTCTGATGCATTTACTAGAAAATAACTCAAAAACTCAAAAACAATGTGCAGGGATTCCAGCAGGGATTTATGATCCTCTTTTTAAGATTTAAGGCATTAGACAGTATTCAAAGTCCTTTTATACAGGATATGGTAATAACCATAATAACAGTACAGTAGGGTGTGCATTATTCCATAAAATATAAATTAATAAACACTGAAATGATGATAATGAGAATCAGAACTCACCAATTATACGTAACGTGGAGTGGATATATTTCTTGGGTAGTGCCGAAGATAACAGGGCTGGACACTAAGATTATTACCACAGTACCAGTGTTCATTCTTCCACCTGGTGACCATTACCCACAAACTGCAGGCTTCTTTCAGAGCCTATGTGAGGGACTGCAAACAGTCTATTGCAAGATAGCAAGTCAGGACGCGCTTCTTCCCATCTGTTCTTATTCTCTGGACACCTAGTAAAATAATTTACTAAGGTGCCCCTGAGCAGTTTTCCTGGAGCTCCTTCGTTCCTTCTTCATCCCTGCCCAGAATCTATGCAACCACCATTTATCTAACTCGATTTGCTAATTCTGTATAACATGATAACATGTAATACATACAGCCTTTCTGCCGGGACTGCGGCTAGCAGCGGTGGTAGTCAGCATCAGGGCCGCCGAGAGGGGGGGGGAGCGGGTACATTTTACCCGGGCCCGGCCATGCCAGGGGGCCCGGGCCGGGCCCTCTCCGCTAATTAAATTTTTTTTTTTTTTTATAATTTTCTTTTTTGCGATTTTTATTTATTTTTATTTTTTTTCCCGCGGGGGGGGGGGGGGGGGGGTTATTCGTTGGTGGGGGGAGCTGGAAGAAAAAAAGAAAAAGAAAAAAAACGATACTCACGTGATCGCGCGGCGCCGTGTCCCTCCTCTCCTCTTCTCCATTCACACTGACTGCCGGGCGTGACGTCATCAAGTCACGCCCGTCAGTCAGTGAGGAACGCTGCAGCCAGCATGAAGAAAGAAGACAGAAGAGGAGATAGAAGAAAAGAAAGGAAAGAAGTTGACAGAAGAGAAGAAAAGAAAGGAAAGAAGTTGACAAAAGGTAAGTAAAGAAACGGAGAGGCAAGGGGAGGAAAACAGAGATGGACAGTACTATAAAGAAAGGGGAGAGAAAAACAGAGGAGGGAAAAAAAGCAGAGAGCCACAGAGGAATTAAAAAAAAAGTGGGAAAGAGGAACAGAGGAGAAAAAAAAGGAGAGAGGAACAGAGGAGAAAAAAAAGTGGGAAAGAGGAACAGAGGAGGAAAAAAAAGTGGGAGAGAGGAACAAAGGAGGAAAAAAAGTGGGAAAGAGGAACAGAGGAGGGAAAAAAAGTGGGAGAGAGGAACAGATGAGAAAAAAAGTAGGAAAGAGGAAGAGTGGAGGAAAAAATAGTGGGAAAGAGGAACAGAGGAGAAAAAAAAGTGGGAAAGAGGAACAGATGAGGAAAAAAAGTGGGAAAGAGGAACAGAGGAGAAAAAAAAGGAGAGAGGAACAGAGGAGAAAAAAATGTGGGAAAGAGGAACAGTGGAGGAAAAAAAGGAGAGAGGAACAGATGAGAAAAAAAAGTAGGAAAGAGGAAGAGTGGAGGAAAAAATAGTGGGAAAGAGGAACAGAGGAGAAAAAAAAGTGGGAAAGAGGAACAGATGAGGAAAAAAAGTGGGAAAGAGGAACAGAGGAGAAAAAAAAGGAGAGAGGAACAGAGGAGAAAAAAATGTGGGAAAGAGGAACAGTGGAGGAAAAAAAGGAGAGAGGAACAGATGAGAAAAAAAAGTAGGAAAGAGGAAGAGTGGAGGAAAAAATAGTGGGAAAGAGGAACAGAGGAGAAAAAAAAGTGGGAAAGAGGAACAGATGAGGAAAAAAAGTGGGAAAGAGGAACAGAGGAGAAAAAAAGGAGAGAGGAACAGAGGAGAAAAAAATGTGGGAAAGAGGAACAGTGGAGGAAAAAAAGGAGAGAGGAACAGATGAGAAAAAAAAGTAGGAAAGAGGAAGAGTGGAGGAAAAAATAGTGGGAAAGAGGAACAGAGGAGGAAAAAAAGTGGGAAAGAGGAACAGTGGAGGAAAAAAAGGAGAGAGGAACAGAGGAGAAAAAAAGTTTTGGGGGCTATTGAATGTTGGGGTGAGTTTAGGGAGAATGAGGTCTATTTATTAAATGTGACTGAATTATTTAATGGCAGTGATGGTTGCAAGAAATAGGTACTGCTGGGGCTGTTTGCAGGAAGTTTATTTATTAAATGTGAATAGTATTATTTTAATGTTGGGGCTGGAGGAAGGCCTAATTATTAATTGTGGGTGCTATTGATTTAACGCCGGGGCTGGCTGTAATTTTCTAAATGTAGCCATTTTTTTTTCAAAATAGGTCCTTCAACATTCCTGGATCCGGACAAGCCACAACTAAAGAAACCAGCAGCCACAGGTGGAGAAAGTGAGAAGAACAGGTAGGAGAGAGCAGCACAGTGTGTGAAATGTTGTGATTCTAGTAGGGACAATACCAATTTTTGGTGAATGTTGTGCCCAATGTAAGGTGTAGGCCAAGACTGAACTGTTTGTGTACACACTGCATTGTTTGTATACTACACTGTGGTGGTAGATGTCCTGAAAGTCAGGAGTGCTTGAACATATGTGACGCTCCGGCGAATTGAGAGCCTAGTGGTTTTTATGTTAGCCACGCCCCAATGGCACGTTTGCCACGCCCCCAAATGCATGACCACACCTCCCAAAATTTTTGCACCGCCGTTTGGCTAGCCACGCCCCTGAATGTATGATCATACACCAAAATTGTTTTGCGCCGCCGTAAGGCGGCGCAAAAAAATTTTGGGGCTTACTTGAATATGAGGGGGGCCCCATGAATTTGTTGTACCCGGGCCCTGAATTCTTCTTGGCAGCCCTGGTCAGCATATCGATGCTCACTACCCCGACAAGACTTACCCCAAGGTCTTCACATTAAAGAGCTCCTTCCCGACCAGGCTCCAGCAGAGGCACCTTTTAAAATATTTTACCTAATTGGTAGTGTAGCTTGAAAGAGAGTATTTAAAATAATGTTATTGTCAAATTCAGTAAACAGGATATACTGGGGATTGCAGTGCTCCAAGGCCTGCTGAAAATGGCGTGGATGACATGCAACAGCATGGTCTTAGCATGTGAAGTGGTTACATAAATACACATTGATGACTGACACCTTAAGTTATATATGAAATGGGGGCGATGGAGACTCTCCAAGCAGTAAGTGCAAAAGTCTTTACTCTGACGTTTTGATCCCACTGATAAAGAGGGTAACACGGATCGAAATGTAGAATTAAAGACTACCTGTCTTTACTACCTGCTTGCAGAGTGCCCGTCTCCCTCATTTGTTTTGCAAAGAGCACCCGCTGGTACCTACCATTCACCCCATCTGTTGCTTTGAAGCTACAATCTATTTTTTCTACATGTCACAGTCTATATAATAACCAGACGTGGACACAAACATAAATGAAACAGCATTGACTCCTGGAATCATTCCGGTAGTCAGTTATTACCAGGTAGACTGTTTCCTCTGGGCATAGGCTGGGCAGGGAGGAGAATTCTCTTTTCCTGGATGAGTCAGATCTCTGCTCTTTGGTTCTGCCGTTTTCTTGGATAGTTCACAGCGGAAAGTTTAATCGCAATTGTTTGCAGAGATGGAAACTGCTACAGGGGAGAGGTCTGTAAATTGCCAACATAAATGACATCCAGATTACACTTACTCTGCCTGCTGTCTGCTAACCACAGTCCTCTGGGCACCTGCTGTACAAAACTCTGGTATGGGATGATATCGGCAGATAGGAGCTGGCCAGTCCTTTCTACAGCCCAGGTATGCACAGACTACAGCAGTAAGAGTGTGTGTAGTGGCTGACAACAGATAATATCTGCATACATCTGAAAATGCTTCATTAAAGATCCCAAGACTTGAAATGATAGCCAGCTGCTGATTGGAAAATAATAGTGGTTTTCAGGTCAGAGCAGTGTTTCCACTTTAATATTCTGGATTTCCTGGGTTCAAACTCAAAATTCCTGTAAATTCCTGTTAAGATTCCCTACCCAAATATGTAGTTAATATAGGCAGAGACCTATTATCGGGGCACTTGTGCACTTATATGTAATGTAATGTAAAGTTGTCAGCGTCGGTGGTGGTAGATATTAAACCAAAGAAGCTTTTAGACTTAACTAATTTGGTGGTTTCATTTCAGAACATGTTGTCCATGTCTGGTTATTATATAGTCAGTGACATATAGAAAAAAATAGATTGTAGCTTCAAAGCAACAGATGGGGTACATGGTAGGTATCAGCGGGTGCGCTTTGCAATACAAATGAGGGAGACAGGCACTCTGCAAGCAGGTAGTAAAGAAAGGTAGTTAATTCTACATTTCAATCCACGTTGCCCTCTTTATCAGTGGGATCAAAACGTCGGAGTAAAGACTTTTTCACTTACTGCTTGGAGAGTCCTTATCGCCCCCATTTCATATATAACATAAGGGCTGGCTTGTGAGTCACACCCAAATGAGCCTTAAATTGGCTTAAGACAACATAAGGCATATTTTGAGACAAAACCAGAAGAAAAATAAGCCAACGCTTTGTATATGCCATATTATACATAGTACCAGCTGCATGGCAATATAAATGCCCATATATTTATACAAAACAAAAAGACAGTTGTTTGCCAGTGCTTATCTTTAACACTGCATATCTGTTTTTATCTAGAAAAATGAAAACATGACGTATTGGTTCATATTTTGATCAAAATATTTCACTGGAAGAACCTGCTGAGAACCGAACTTCCTGTCTGGACATGCTCAGTAGAGCGAAGCGGACGGCTGAAGGCTGCCCCACTTTCTGTCTTCACTAGACCACAGGGAACACCACTACCAAGATGGGAGAGGGAGTGTAGCACTCCATATTAACTATTAAAACATTAGGGTACAAGACTACGTTCCATCTGATATTTCCTTTGTTCCCTCAGTCTACAATTAACCTAGCATGACACGACTGCTGAATGCACTGTCCATCATCTGGTCATTCATAAGAACCACAAGATGATTTTTGGGGCCCTCCTACGTTATGATTGGCCGTGCCAAGACAGGTAGCTGAAGACCCACCCCCATCCCTGGCACATGCGCTGCCAAAAGTTTTGACAGATTCTTTATTCTCAGCTTTTCAGACTTACTAGACGTTTATAGAAGTCCTGAACCCTGATTATACTCTGCCCATTCATGAAGAGCAGGAGGTAATAGAGGTACAGCTGCTGTGGTCTTCTTCAGGGCTTCACCTGCCTCACAGTCACTTCCCAGCAGACCATAGTCATAGGTCACATGGACGACCCCTCCTGCCACCAGTCTTTATGGGTAACCGTAAATAAAGTTACAGCCGGTAGGTAGTCTGTCATTCCGGTTTCACCTTGTTTTGCAACTACTCTACAAACGGAAACAAGTTGGTCATTAAATCTCTAAGTGTCTAATTGGGAAATGGTATTTAGCTGAATTATCCTAAAACTAGTGGCACTGCCATCAGTCTATGTCCCTGATAATACTATTATTTACTGTAATTGGCACAGCACGTGACGTTATTTCCAAGACAGGTCATGCAGGCATTGTTACCGAACAATGCAAAACTTCATTCACTTCAGTAGAATAATAATATATTAAACCTATGACTCCCTTCAACAATCACAGTGAAGCAGGCAGCACGTGTCTTCTCAACAGAAGCACCCTTGCACTGCGAGTTATTAGGGTCATGTACGAAGGAGGCTGTAGTGCAGCTCAGTACTTGTAGATTCCTTTCCCACTTACACAGTCGCACCGATAAGTCTGGAGGAACCAGCAATTTACAATTACCACTGTTACCTGATTTCCTGGAAATTTCCAGATCAGGGTTAAATTTCCCAAAAAACAGGTACAAAATTGCTCAATGGAAAAACTGGATCAGATGCTAGCTGCCATCTCTAGCCTTGTGTCAGATCCTTCAGCCGCTTGAGAAAATTTGATATCACTGCAGCCTTCGACACCGTCGACCACCCCCTCCTCCTCCAAACCCTTCAGTCCTTTGGCCTCTCCGGCCCTGTCCTGTCCTGGTTCACATCTTACCTTGCTGACCGTTCCTTTTCCATCACCACCTCTGGGTCTCTCTCCCCCCCATCCACCCTTCCAGTCGGGGTCCCTCAGGGCTCTGTTCTGGGACCCTCACTCTTCTCTCTTTACACCTCTTCCCTAGGTGAACTCATCAGCACCTACGGCCTCAACTATCATCTCTACGCTGACGACACTCAACTCTACCTCACCTCTCCTGATCTCTCTCCCTCCCTCCTCTCTAGAGTGTCCGCCTGCCTCTCTGCCATCTCCTCCTGGATGTCCTCTCGATTCCTCCAACTTAACCTCACCAAAACTGAACACATAGTCTTCCCTCCCCCTCGCACCTCGCCCCCTTAGGACCTCTCTATCACCGTCGACAACACCTCTATCTCCCCTGTCCCCCAACTTCGCTGCCTCGGGGTCATCCTTGACTCCTCTCTCTCCTTTGGCCCCCACATTCTCTCTCTTGCTAAATCCTGCCGCTTGCAGCTGCAAAACATCGCTCGCATCCGGCCCTTCCTTTCCCAAGATGCCACTAAATGTCTTATTCACTCCCTGATCATCTCCCGCTTGGACTACTGCAACCTCCTCCTTACTGGCCTCCCCCACTCTCACCTCGCTCCCCTTCGATCTGTACTTAATGCTGCCACTAGGCTTATCTTCCTTTCTCGCCGCTCCTCTTCTGTCTCCCCCCTCTACCAATCCCTTCACTGGCTCCCCTTACCCTACAGAATCCTGTTCAAGCTCCTCACTCTTACATACAAGGCCCTCGCGAACTCCACTGCACCCTACATCTCCTCCCTCCTCTCTATTCACGCTCCATCCCGCCCTCTCCGATCGGCCAATGACCGTCGCCTCTCTTCCCCCCTGATCACCTCCTCCCACGCGCGTATCCAAGACTTCGCCCGCGCTGCCCCCCTCCACTGGAACAAGCTCCCTCCCGCCATCAGAACTTCCCCCAATCTGTCCAGCTTCAAACGGTGTTTAAAAACCCACCTTTTTCTTAAAGCTTTCCAGTCTCCCACTTAACTTCCTACCTGTTCTTCTGACTCTTCCCCTTCATTCCCCTTCCCCTAGCCTTCACTCCCCTTCATTCCCCTCCCCCTATCCATTCCTCCTTCCCTCCCCCCCTCCCCTGTGTCTCTCTGTCAGTCTACCCCACCCCTTAGATTGTACGCTCCTTTGAGCAGGGTCTTCTCTCCTCCTGTCTTCTCCACTTTTAACTCTGCTCGCCAGCTTCCCTGCCTTCCTCCTTGAGGACCCTCTTCTCCTGTCCCCTCTCGCTCCCTCCTCTTCCCCCTGGGGTCTCCCTCTCATCCGTGCCCTCCCTCCTTGGGGCCGTTGATGGCAGACATTCCCCTCTCCCTGCCCCGCTAGCTGTGCCTTGAGCTCACTGAGTTACTGTGATTATTGTTTACTCTACTGTGCTGTCTCACCTCGTATTGTAATTCCGTTTGTCCCTGTACGGCGCCGCGGACACCTAGTGGCGCCCTATAAATAAAAATTAATAATAATAATATCACAGCATGACTGTGGAGAACGTTTTCTTTGTTTTTTTTTAATCTAAGGCAGGTCCAGACTGACAACCTGGCAACACTGGCATTAGTCTGATGGGTTGGTGAGCCTGAGACTTTTACTGGGGAGCCCAGATTTCAAAGAATAGTTGCAGGACTTTTCTACTGAGTTCTCTGCACTTTGTTGTTAGTAGTGGCAAATTATAGATGTGAATGTGGGTGCTGTTCTTTGTGTGCCCAGACCAGCACTGAGCTGTGGACACTGCACCCAGTCTTTTTACATTAGTTTTGCACTCAATTACATAGTAATAGTCAACAAAATGCAAAACATCTCCAGTTCTTATACTGTATTGTTACGGCTAATGGTCTTATCATAAACCTGTAGAACTAGATGGAGAGGTCTTCACCTATAGCAGCCGCCTTTCCCGTAGAGCTCGTTATGCTCACAGGTACTCGGATGCCCCCAGGTCTTATACTCAGTGTAGTACAGGTGTATGAACGTACCGTAGCACTGAGTAACAGGGTGTAGCGTCTAGCGTGGTCAGGACAGGCCGAGATCTGGGTCCGAAGCAGGTAACGTGATCAGAGTCAGGCAAGATGTCAGGCCTGGCAGCAAACAAGGAGAATCCAGAAACTAAGCAAAGGCCAGGGCAACAGGCAAGAATCAAGTCCAATAAACGAAGCCAAGGGTCATACACGGAAAATCCAAACAGCAACAGGTTCAAAGGCACAGGAGCAGGCTAACACACAGCAACTGAGAACTATAACCGGCAGGGAGGCTAAGCCCTCCCTGCCTTAAATACAGAGACTGGCCAATGGCTGCAGTGGAGGCCAGCAGGAGTAATCAGCCTCAGGAGCTGCTTAATAAATACAATTAAATTGACAGATTTGCGCAAGTGCCCGGCTGCCCCTAATACCTGGACGCGGTGCTAGCTACACAGCGTCCTGACCGTTGCCTAGGCAACGGCCAGGGCGAGAACAGGAAGTGATGTCCCGGTCGTCATGGAGACGGCCTGGACAAAGGTTAGTAGAGAGTCGCGGCAACTGAGCACTGCCGCCACTTGTAACACGTATGGGGACGTTTACTTCCGTAGCTCTTTTATATATAACAACTTGTATTTAGGCTTCATGGTTCTTTAAAGTTTGATAATTATATAATAAGCACCACAGATTTCTAACTTGGAAATTAAACTTTAATGTGAATCTAATTCGATACATATGGGGGGTATTTATTGAAATTGAAGGGGTTTTTAGGTGCATTTGACTAAGATCAGAGCATCTATTGTATTTGTTATCACACATGGACAAGCCTGTAGCCAATCAGAGCATTAATTACAATGCTAACAGCAGCACAGATAATTTCAGCTAAACCAACTCCCGCGTGTTCATATGTGGGCAAGTTTGAAGTGAGAGAGGCCGAACATCTGAAAATCTGATCATTAACAACACAAGAGTAGTAATGTGAGGCTACTTAAAGTGGTTCAGGATGAAACCTGCTTGGCATTATATATGGCAGATGGCCACTAATATCTATGTTAGGTTCTAAAATACAGATTTAATCAGCACATAGAGGCAAGTAATGTAAAAAACATGGATAAAAGGAATTGAAGCTTAAATAAACAAATATCAAATGTATTTGTATACTTAAACTGCTACAAACATGGCTGCAATTATTTTAATTGACTAAATTAAAGCCAATGGTTATATAAAATTTGCATATTATCATCATGATTTATTTATATGGCGCCACTGATTCCGCAGCGCTGTACAGAGAACTCATTCACATCAGTCCCTGCCCCATTGGAGCTTACAGTCTAAATTCCATAACATACATACACACAGACAGAGAGAGACTAGGGTCAATTTTGACAGCAGCCAATTAACCTACCAGTATGTTTTTGGAGTGTGGGAGTAAACCAGAGCACCCGGAGGAAACCCACGCAAACACAGGGAGAACATACAAACAGATAAGGCCATGGTTGGGAATTGAACTCATGACCCCAGCGCTGGGAGGCAGAAGTGCTAACCACTTAGCCACCATGCTTCCCAAATATATTATAATTCAATACCACTCTCAAGGTCTGCTTCCTTGCTGATTACTAGTTCTAGGACACTGGATAGGACTCAACAGGAAGGCAAACCTTAATAATAATCATAATAATAATATCATTGTTAACATTTAGTTATACAGAATCAGCATATTTCCCTGAAGTTTACAATTTGGATCAAACACAGTAATAAAACAATACTGGGTAATACAGACAGAAAGAGAGGTAACAGGGCCCTGCTCGCAAGCTCACAGTCTCTAGGACAATAGGAGTTTGACATATGAGGTTAAGTACCACAAGTTGCAGTTTGGATCAGCCAGATAGTAATTGGAAAAAGTGCTTAGTGGGGTTATGGGATGTAGTCCCACAGCAATGTTAGTCGTATGGGACAGAAAGTTTTTTGAGTATGGGTGGTTTGCGAATTTGATAAGCTTGCCTGTAGAGGATGGCTTTTCAGGGTACGAAGCAGGAAATTCCACAGAGTGGGTGCAGCCCAAAACAATGTCTATATCTCGGAATGGGAGCAAGTTATGAGTGTGGGTGAGAGGTGATAATCTTGAGCAGAGCTCAGGGGTGGTGTTGGGAGATCCTTGCAAGTTATAGAACAAGCATGCAGTCATGCTTGCAGAATTGTAATAAATATAAACATATAAATAAAATGACAATAGTTGGATGCACGTTAATATTTGTTTTGATGGCTGAATATTAGTCCATCTCCAGATAACCAAAACATGTTGCTTGACTGATATCCACTAAGAGAAGCCACGGCCCAGCAAGTTCCATTTTTTCTATTAGGCTAGAAAGGCTATTGGCGCCCTTTACATGGAGAAAGTTTCCATCTCCGTGATTCACTGCGAGGTAAGAGAGCCAGATCTGCGACCTTTAAGCGAGTGTTTGTGAAAAACAGACCATGCATAAATAATGAAGAAATTCCAAAAATTCAGCAGAATTTGTATCATTCTTGGTAATAAAGTGGGGGCGGTAACAGTGGGAATCTCTGGTCTACAGACTTCCAGCAGGGACCGTATGGTTTGACTTTTTTCCCCGCTAGCTTAAGCAAATATCCTTTGGATAACGTACAGAGTTCTAATCATATAATGTCTTGTATAATCTTCCTCACATATAAATATTACACATCGGACAAAGGAAAGTTGATTATATTTAGAGGAAACTAGCAAAATATTCCAGGTGTTGGCTGGAGTCCTGGTTTTATATAATTACATGTATACAGATGTTGAGAGTTACTCCTGCAGTTTGTACTGGGGAAGAGATCTGCTAGATTGGAGTGAAGACAGCTCGAGGAGACACCAAGAGATAGCCAGCTGGTAGAGGACTAAATTGTGCAGCTTTGGTTGCCAGGTAGTATAAATACTTAACTGCTCATACTAGCAGATGTCAGTAATTGATAATGACTATTTTATTAATTGATGGTTGTTTTTGGTGCTCAAAGACAGCCATTTAGGGCATGTATGATCTAAAATGAGCAAACATGATGTCTAAAGGGCCGTGAGTGTGGAAAACATAATAGTCTCAAGCAGGGCCGGACTGGCCACCTGGCACTTCTGGCAAATGCCAGAAGGGCCGATGGCCAGATGGGCCGGTCCGCATGTCCGCTGAGCAGCAACACTCTGCCCGCTGCTCGGCGGACGGAGAATCAGTGACAGCCGCCTATGCAGTAATCACCTGTCACATGGTGCCGTCCCATGTGACTGCTCGCATAAGCGGCTGTCACTGATTCTCTTTCTGCCGGGCTGCGCGCACAGTGCTGCTGCTGGAAGTAAGGTAAGTGTCTGTGTGTGCGTGTGTAATATGTCTGTGTGTCTGTGTGGCAAATAGTGTGTGTGAGGCTATTAGTGTGGCTGTGTAGCAAATAGTGAGTGTGGCTATTGTGTGGCAAATAGTGTGTCTGCGTGGCTAATAGTGTGGCTGTGTGGTTAATAGTGTGGCTGTGTGGCTAATAGTGTGGATGTGTGGCAAATAGTGTGGCTGTGTGGCTAATAGCGTGTCTGTGTGGGTAATAGTGTGGCTGTGTGGCAAATAGTGTGTGTGGCTAATAGCGTGTCTGTGTGGCTAATAGCGTGTCTGTGTGGCTAATAGTGTGTCTGTGTGGCAAATAGTGTGTCTGGCTAATAGTGTGTCTGTGTGGCAAATTGTGTGGCTAATAGCGTGGCTGTGTGGCTAATAGCATGTCTGTGTGGCAAATAGCGTGTCTGTGTGGCAAATAGCGTGTCTGTGTGGCTGATAGTGTGTCTGTGTGGCTGATAGTGTGTCTGTGTGGCTAATAGCATGTCTGTGTGGGTAATAGTGTGGCTGTGTGGCAAACAGCGTGTGTGGCTAATAGTGTGTCTGTGGGGCAAATTGTGTGGCTAATAGTGTGTCTGTGTGGCAAATAGTGTGTGTGGCTAATAGTGTGGCTGTGTGGCAAATTGTGTGGCTAATAGTGTGGCTGTGTAGCTAATAGCGTGTCTGTGTGGGTAATAGCGTGTCTGTGTGGGTAATAGTGTGGCTGTGTGGCAAATAGCGTGTCTGTGTGGCTGATAGTGTGTCTGTGTGGCTAATAGTGTGCGTGGCTAATAGTGTGGCTGTGTGGCAAATAGTGTCGGTGTGGCTAATAGAGTGTCTGTGTGGCTAATAGCATGTCTGTGTGGGTAATAGTGTGGCTGTGGGGCAAACAGCGTGTGTGGCTAATAGTGTGTCTGTGGGGCAAATTATGTGGCTAATAGTGTGTCTGTGTGGAAAATAGTGAGTGTGGCTAATAGTGTAGCAAATTGTGTGGCTAATAGTGTGGCTGTGTGGCTAATAGCGTTTCTGTGTGGCCCCATGTTGCTATAGTGTGCGTTTGGCCATGTTCACATAGTGTGCGTATGTGTGCGCGCGTGCAGTATTTTAATATAATATGTGAGAGAAGGGAGGATCTTAATATAGTGTGGGAGGTCGGCTATTTAATGGTGGAGTGTAGCTGGGGGCTAATTATTTAAGGTGAGGTGAAGGAACCTTTAATTTAATGCTGGGGTGGTTTAGGGCTATCAGTTGAATATGGGGCTGATTTTGGGGAGGAGGGCTATTTATTAAATGTGAATATGAATTATTTATTGTCGGGGATGGTTGTGAAAAATGGCTATATTTATTAAACTTTAATGCTATTTAATTTATTGCTGTTTGGAGGGAGGGAAATATTTTTTGAGTAAATGGGTATACTGTTAATTTAATATTGGAGCTGGTTGGAGGGAAATAGGTCTACTTATTAAATGTGAATATTATTATTGTGGGGACTGGAGGGAGGCCTAATTATAAAACGTGAGTGCTATTGTTTTAACACCGGGGAGTTTTCTAAATCTCATGTACCTATTTTCTTTTCAAAATAGGGCATCCAATATTCCAGGATCAAGACTGAGCTAAAGAAACCAGCTGCTACAAGTGGTGAAAGTGACCAAGACAGGTAGGAGAGAGCAGGACAGTCTGCCAACTGTCCTGAATGGTGGGGCAGTCCTGAATTTGGGTGAATGTCTCCCTTAGTCAGGATTTGGTCCGACTGCAAGGACAGTTGGGAGGTATGTCCCGCTTCACAACATACTGCTTGTGAAGGCAAAGCTGTGTGCTTCTAACAGTAGGGCCTGTGTATTTGTCTAAAATGATAAATGTAATGTATTATTATAATGTATGTATCAATGCCCCATGTTGGCCACACCCACAACACAATGAGGTCACGCCCTGCTCGGCGCTGCTGCTGTGCGGCGGCACATGTTTTCTTTCCTGCTAGAGCTAAGGTGGGCCTGTGTACTTTAAATGCCAGGGCTGATTTTTAGTCCCAGTCCAGCCCTGGTCTCAAGGAAGTCTAAGCAGTGAACTCACAATGGCCACTTAGGAAGTAGGATAATTAAATACTAATGAACGTGGGACATTTTGATTAGAGACATTTGCTCTTTGACCACCAGAGGGTTCTGCTGGGTTTGGAAGACACCTGTTCTATGAAAGAGAGTCTCCCCTTTCAAGTACGCCTCTTGACAAAATGTATCCTAACATCTTCTGAGTAAAGTAAACAAAATGTCTTAATCCTAACACATGTCCTAAGTAAGCCTACTTCAAGCTTTAATCTCAGACCTAACCTCAGCCCATCCTAATCAAAGCCTAAATCCCAAGGGTAAACGCAGGATTTGTGAAGGGGGGGTTTCACTCCACGTGTGGGCATGACCAGCATGTGAAGGGGCGTGGCTATAATTTTACACAATCAGTAAGGCACAACATTCCATTGGTCCATCAAATGCGTATGCATTGCTATGTCTAGTGTGGAGCTAAATATATGACACTAAGAACTGAATAAAAAAAACAGTTATAATTACAATAAATGATAAGCAAAGTGACACTGTGTGGTCATAGTGAATGTGGCCAAACATCATACGTGATGCTTTGTACTGAGAGATTATTGTAGATTATTCTGGTTATACATACAACTGAATGCTTCTAAACTTAACAGCCTAGATGCTGCATACAAAGAATCATTCTTGAAACTCAACACATCCCAGTGCGCTCCTGTACGCTTACAACATTGCTCTTTAACATAGACGTCATGTGCTGTATCTTTTCCCATAGTAACAAACCCTATTTACTGAGTATTCTAAAATAAAATCCTATATAAGATGCTTGTTTGTTTTCATTGTTGTATCACACCAGCTGAATTCTTCACTCATAGTCAAATGTTATATTGTACAGACAATAAAATTACACATAAGTGGTCTATATTGTACTTTTATGTGATATACTGTTTTGTATGCTAATGTTAATGATATTCAGTGTTTGCTGCCTCATGGAAGAAAATATGAAATGATGAAACAGGTTTTTGGCACAAACTGATTAGCATTTTACAGAGTTTTGTCGTTTGTTTCGTCTGGTAATTATCTAACTAGAATAGTCATCACAAATGCATATCTCCTATCTGTCCCAATTTAGGCAGGATAGGCAGGGCCACCGAGAGGGGGGGCGAGTACTAATTACCCGGGCCCGGGCCCACACTGCCAAGTTTTTTTTTTAATTTGTATTTGATAAACCTAATTTTTTTTGTCTTGTTTGCATTTTTTTCATTTTGTTTTGCAGGGGGGGGGGGGGGGGGCTCTCCGCCTCTTCGTTGGTGGGGGGAGTGGGTACATAAAAAAATAAAACATATACTCACGTGATCACTGCGCTGGTGTCCCTCCTCCTTCCTCTCTGCTCTATTCAGTGAATGTCGGGCGTGACATCATCAGGTTACGCCGGACATTCAATGAGGAGCGGCTCAGAGAGGACTCAGACAGAAGCTAGAAGAGAGAAGACAGAGGACAGAAGAAAAGAAAAGAGATGACAGAAGCTAATACAAAGGTAAGTAAAAGAACAGAGGCAAAAGGGGAAAGCAGAAAAGCACAGTGTGAGGAAAAAGGGGGGGAGAAAGGCACAGTATGAGGAAAAAGGGGGGAGGCACAGTATGAGGAAAAATGGAAGTAGAAAGGCACAGTATGAGTGAAAAAGTGGGGGGGAGAAAGGCATAGTGTGAGGAAATAAGGGGGGGCAGCAGAAAGGCACCGAGTGATGAAGGAGAAGGGGGAGAGCAGCATGACATAGTGATGGAGAGGGGGAAGCAGCATGGCACAGTGATGAGAGGGGGGAAGCAGCATGGCACAATGATGAGAGGGGGGAAGCAGCATGGCACAGTGATGAAGCAGAGGGGGCAGGATGGCACAGTGATGAAGGAGAGGGGGGCAGCATGGCACAGTGATGAAGGAGAAGGGGAGGACAGGATGGCCCAGATGAAGGAGAGGGGGGAGTGGAAAGATGGCACAGTGATGAAGGAGGGGGGAGCAGTATGGCACAGTGATGAAGGATGGGGGGCAGCATGGCACAGTGTGATGAAGTCGGGGGGGAGCAGCATGGCACAGTGCGATGAAGAGGGGCCAGATGAAGGCCAGGTGAAGGGGGAAAAGCATAATGGAGGACGCAGTGTGATCATAAGAGGGCACAACGTGGTGATGAAGGGGCACAGTAATGTGTGTGTGATGGAACAGGGGGCTTTGGTAGTGTGTGTGTGTGTGTGTGTGATGGCACAGGGGACTTGTGGCAATGTAGTGTGATGTAGGTGTTGGCTAATTAATGGGTGCAATTTTGTTTGTGGGGTGATGGTGGGGCAATTTAATAGTGGAGACTATTAATTTAACATGGGGTGGTTTAGGGGCTATTAATTGAATGTGTGGGGTGATTTTGGGGAGAATGAGGTCTCGTTATTAAATGTGACTGTGAATTATTTAATGGCAGAGAATACTATTAATTTAATGTTGGGGCTGGAGGAAAGCCTATTTATTAATCGTGGGTGCTATTGATTTAATTCAGGAGCTGGTTGTAATTTTCTAAATGTACCCAATTTTTTTTTTCAAATAGGGCCCCCAAAATTCCAGGGTCCAGACAAGCTGCAACTAAAGAAACCTGCAGCCACAGGTCTTGAAAGTGACAAAACAGTTAGAAGAGAGCAGGAGCGTCTGTAAAATGTTGTGATTCTAGTGGGCCAATACCAATTTTTGGTGACTGTTCAATTGTGTACACGACAATGTAGGTTTTTCTTTTGTAGGAGGGTGGCCTAGCACTTCTGGTAGCCATGCCCAATGATGCACAGCCACGCCCCCAGTTGTATAAACACACCTACTAGTACTCTTGCGCCGCCGCTGCAAATTTTTTTTACATTCTCAAGTATAAGGGGGGCCCCAAGAAGTTGTTGTACCGGGGCACTGAATTCCTCTTGGCAGCCCTGAGGATAGGGTCACGCTTGCAAACACACACAGGGTCAAACACACAGACATGTAAACTGTCACACACATAGACAAGCACAAACTCACACATACACAAACACACACACAGGATCAAACACACAAACATGTGAACTGTCACATACACAGACAAGCACAGACTCACACGTACACAAACAACATGAGATCAAACACACAGACATGTAAACTGTCACATACACAGACAAGTGCAGACTCACACATACACAAACAACATAAGATAAAACACACAGACATGTAAACTGTCACATACACAGACAAGCACAGACTCACACAAACACACACAGGATCAAACACACAAACATGTAAACTGTCACACACATAGACAAGCACAAACTCACACATACACAAACACACACACAGGATCAAACACACAAACATGTGAACTGTCACATACACAGACAAGCACAGACTCACACATACACAAACAACATAAGATCAAACACACAGACATGTAAACTGTCACATACACAGACAAGCACAGACTCACAGGATCAAACACACAGACATGTAAACTGTCACATACACAGACATGCACGGACTCACACATACACAAACAACATAAGATCAAACACACAGACATGTAAACTGTCACATACACAGACAAGCACAGACTCACAGGATCAAACACACAGACATGTAAACTGTCACATACACAGACATGCACGGACTCACACAAACACACAGGATAAAACACACAAACATGTAAACTGTCATATACACAGACAAGCAGAGACTCACACATACACAAACATACACAGCATCAAACACACAGACATGTAAACTGTCACATACACAGACAAGCACAGACTCACACATACACAAACACACACAGCATCAAACACACATACACAAACACACACAGCATCAAACACACAGACATGTAAACTGTCACATATACAGACAAGCACAGACTCACACATACACAAACACACACACAGGGTCAAACACACAGACATGTAAACTGTCACACACACACACTCTTATCTTCTTCTGTCTCCTGCATCACACCCATGCTGTCTGTGTAGGAGGAGGGTGCGGGGCCATCTGCCGAGCAGAGAGCTGTGCTCAGACAGCAGGGGAGGGGACTGGGAGATGATTGCAGCTACAAGCCTTAGTGGCTGGTCCCAGGAGAGGGGCCACTGCAAGCACAGGGCACCCCGGACAGGACAGAGGTTTCAGGGGACTAGGAAACCCCCTCTGGGTGCGCACCTGAGTCCTAACTATAAGCCTTACTTAAGATGTAAAACTATCCAGAGTACAGATATCTGGTCTTTCTTTCTAAACTCTAATAATGTAAGAACTACAGCCATAGCAATCCATTCAGTTGCTAGGGGGCGCAGCAATAAAAAGTCCCAGGGCCAGCATTTTAGAAGAAAGCATAAGAGAGAAAGGTAGGTGCAGTTTTAGCAAATTTTCTGAAGAATGGTATGTTATTAATCATTCACCATTGTTAACCAATATTTATATTGTGCATACGTAGTGCTTTACAAAGATGGTATGTATATCAATAATTGTACAATGCAATTAGGATTTTACTGTATTGAGTAATTGAATGTATTGAAATTAGATTTTACACTACTGCATGGCATAATATGAATTGGGGTTAATTATATGTTGCATAATATGTATTGAGGGCACTATTGTGTTGCATAATATGCACTGGGGGCACTATTGTAGCATAATATGATTTAGGGGCACTTTTTTGGTATACTATGAACTGGGGGCACTACTGTGTGACATAATTTGAACCAGGGGAACTACAGTATAGTATAATATGATTTGGGGGCAGTACTGCATGTTTTTTTTAATGTTTAAACACTGATTTTGTTGGAGATACCAATAATTATAAGCTTAATTTTAATGATAATTTACATTTTTATTCCTGTGAGTGGTTGTGTAGATAGAGCCAGTGCACTGCTTTTCCTGGGGAACCTATAATGCTGTTAAGATGACCCTGGTCACTAGTATGTACTACTTACGGTTAGTTTCCACAAGAATGTTATCTATATTGTAGACTGATCACTAAGATGCTCTCTGTATAATATATCGGCCATAAGAATGCTTTCCTGTATTGTATCTGTCACTAAAATTCTCTATGTATTGAATAGTGGTTAATATAGAATGTGTATTATAGACAGCACTAGAATGTTCTCTGTGGGTTGTGGAGCTCATTAGAATGTTCTCTGTATGTTGTGGTCACTAGAATGTTCTCTGTGTGTTGTGGAGCTCATTAGAATGTTCTCTCTGTGTTGTGGTGGTCACTAGAATGTTCTCTGTGTGTTGTGGAGCTCATTAGAATGTTCTTTATGTGTTGTTGTGGTCACTAGAATGTTCTCTGTGTGTTGTGGAGCTCATTAGAATATTCTCTGTGTGTTGTGGTCACTAGAATGTTCTCTGTGTGTTGTGGAACTCATTAGAATGTTCTTTATGTGTTGTTGTGGTCACTAGAATGTTCTCTGTGTGTTGTGGAGCTCATTAGAATGTTCTCTGTGGGTTGTGGTGGTCACTAGAATGTTCTCTGTGTGTTGTGGAGCTCATTAGAATGTTCTCTGTGTGTTGTGGTGGTCACTAGAATGTTCTCTGTGTGTTGTGGTGTTCCCTAGAATGTTATCTGTGTGTTGTAAAGGTCATTAGAATGTTCTCTGCGTGTTGTTGAGATCATTAGAATGTTTACTGTGTTTAGTGAAGTTCATTAGAATGTTCTCTGTGTGTTGAGGAGGTCACTTTAATGTTCTCAAGAATGCAATTTGTTTCGCACCCATAAGGAAAAGCAAGGTTTCATGTTGGGAACATGATATTTAAAGCTAATTCGAGCCAAAAAGAAAAATGTGGTAATGAGCAGATCATGTGGGAGGGGCTTTGACAACCCTGTGGATCACCCAAGCAAGAGAGAGGCATTGGGGATTACAACAGCACTGGTAAGTAACATTTTGCATTTTAACTTATCTGACTTATTTACACTAAAATCTATTTCTATTTTTGTTTTTGCTGTGTGTCTGCATATTTTGCAATTGGTAATTAACCATTTGTTTTACATTTAAGATGAATGTCTATGTTTTAGTCAGTTCAGTCCTTGGTTGCTACCTGCAGAATTTAATGCTTGCCACTAGATGGCGCTGCATCATCTATATTGAAGCAAATGTTTCTCAGGGTATTTACCAAGGACAGCTAACACATATTCAAGCACAAAAGCCCAATGACACGATTCTGCTGTCATTGAGGGTGATTTACAATTGAACATAAAGAAGCCCTTTTGTGTATACGAAAAAATATACATCTGCACTCCTGCACTTACACCTCAGTATTTTGAGTAAGATGTATTTTATGATATCCATAGATTGTAAGCTTGTGAGTAGGGCCCTCTTACCTCTCTGTATGTATGTATTACCCAGAATTGTTTTATTGCTGTTTGTAAAGCACCATGGAATTTTCTGGCATCGTATAAATAATTGTTAATGAAAATAGGTTTATGTCGTAAGCCTAGTCTGTATCGTAAATGTTGATGATAGTAATTAAAAACTTTTCTACCACAAGGGGGCGACAGAGAAATGTTGAGTGAAGATTTGACTACACCGAACAGCCACAACATTAAAAGCACTGACAAGTGAAGTGAATAACAATGATTATCTTGTTACAATGGCACCTGTCATATGGTGGGTTATATCATCATCATCATCATTTATTTATATAGCGCCACTGACTCCGCAGTGCTGTACAGAGAACTCACTCACATCAGTCCCTGCCCCATTGGGGCTTACATTCTAAATTCCCTAACACACCCACACAGACAGACACACAGACTAGGGTCAATTTTTTAGCAGCCAATTAACCTACTATGTATGTTTTTTGGAGTGTGGGAGGAAACCGGAGCACCCGGAGGAAACCGTTGCAAACACGGGGAGAACATACAAACTCCTCACAGATAAGGCCATGGTCGGGAATTGAACTCATGACCCCAGAGCTGTAAGGCAGAAGTGCTAACCACTTAGCCACCGTGCTGCCCATAAATTAGGCAGCAAGTGAACAGTCAGTTATTGACATTGATGTGGTGGAAGCAGGAAAAATGGCCAAACATAAGGATCTGAGCGACGGTGACAAAGGCCAAATTGTGATGGCTGGACGACTGGGTCAGAGTATCTTTTACAATGGCAGGTATTATAGGGTGTCCCTGGTATGCAGTGCTTAGTACCTACCAAAAGTGGTCCAAGGAAGAAACCGGTGACACGGTCATGGGCGCCCTTGGTTCATTGATGCGCGTGGGGAGCGAAGGTTAGCCCGTCTGGTCCAAAATCACACAGAAGAGTTACTGTAGCACAAATTAATGAAAAATGTAATGCTGGCTATGATAGAAAGGTGTCAGAACACAGAGCATCGCAGCTTGCTGATTATGGGGCTGCATAGTCACAGACCGGTCAGATCGCCCATGCTGAGCCCTGTCCATCGCCGAAAGTGCCTTCAATGGGCATGTGTACACCAGGACTGGACCATGGAACAATGGAAGAAGGTGGCCTGGTCTGATAAATCACATTTTCTTTTACATTATGTGGATGGCTGAGTGCATGTGCATCATTTACCTCAGGAAATATATGGAACCAGGATGCACTATGGGAAGAAGTCAGCCGGCGGAGGCAGTGTGATGCTCTGGGCAATGTTCTGCTGGAAAACCTTGGATCCTGGCATTCATGTGACTGTTAATTGACAGGTACCACCTACTTAAACATTGTTGCAGACCAAGTACACCCTTTCATGGCAAAGGTATTCCCTGATGGCAGTGACCTCTTTCAGCAGGATAATGCACCCTGCCACAGTGTAAAATTTGTTCAGGAATGGTTTTAGGAACGCGACAAAGAGTTCAAGGTGTTAACTCCAAATTCCTAATATCTCAATCCGATCGAGCATCTGTGGGAAGTGCTAGATAAACAGGTCCGAGCCATGGAGGACCCACGTCGTAACTTACAGGACTTAAAGGATCTGCTGCTAACATCTTGGTGTCAGATACCACAGGTCACCTTCAGCGGTCTTGTGGAGACCATGCCTCGATGGGTCAGAGCTATTTTAGAAGCACGAGGAGGATCTACACAATATTAGGCAGGTGGTTTTAATGTTCTGACTGATTGGTGTATATCTCTATGTGGAGGGCCACCTACACATAGAGATATACTCTTTTGGCTTTATGAATGGTGTCTTTTTAGTAGGTGCCTGTTAAGGGGGTGGAGGGTGAGGAAGATAATGGCCTCAGGGTCAGACATCATACACAGCAATAGCTTTCTGTCTGTCTCACACCTATAGGTGATGGACTGTAATAGACAATGGTGAGAATGTGAGGTCATTTGTCACTGTCACAAAGAATGGGGGACCTGCTGAGACCAGACTGGCATGTTAGAGGGTCCACTCACACATCAGAGACCCGCCTGATTATATGTATAATATATATGTGTGTGTATATATATATATATATATATATATATATATAATGGATCTCATCGCTTTCAATGTGCACCATAAAACAAGTTGGTTTCGCACCAGCGTGCCTCGATGGCCTTCCCAGCGCAAATCGAGATCAACGCCTCCTCTCCAGTGGAGAAGACTTTCCGAGGTGTATTGTAAATAAAAATGTACCCATGTGCTGTGCCCTTTGTAATAATAAAAAAATATATTATATCTTAAATTAAAAAGAGCAAACCCAATAATAGGAAATAACCCACCAGCACCCTACACACAACCAAAGCAAAATGATCAAAGGCAGTGACTCAGGGTTTTGGGCTGTTGTTTATTTGAAAACTCTCTATGTGTATTTTCTTTAGTCTTTTGACATAATGTGCACTGCGTACACAATTAGGAATAGGTGTAGGGATTGTGCTAGTTCTAGTGTTTGTCTTGTAGTTGGACTTGTACTATGTCTGGAGTTTGGCTTGGAGTAGGGCTTGGGTTAGCTCAAGGGTCAGTCTTGTAATAGTGCTTGGACTAGGTTTAGGATTAGGCTTGGACTAGATTTAGGATTAGGCTTGGAGGTGTGCTTAGACTAGGTTTAGGATTAGGTTTGGAGTTGTGCTTGGACTAGGTTTAGGATTAGGCTTGGAGTTGTGCTTGGACTAGGTTTAGGATTAGGCTTGGAGTAGGGCTTGGATTCGGGCTTGGACTAGGTTTAGGATTAGGCTTGGCATAGGGCTTGTGCTAGGTTTAGGTAAGCTTGGAGTACTGCTTAGGCTAGGTCAGTGGTTAGGCTTGAATAGTGCTTGGGCTAGGTGTAGAGTTAGGCTTGGATATGGGCTTGGGTTAGGTCTAGGGTTAGGCTTGGAGTAGGGCTCTGGTTAAGGACTGGGCTTGGAGCAGGGCTTTGGCTAGTTCTAGTGCTAGGATTGGATTAGGACTGGGGTAGGACCAGAGTTACTCTTGGAGTCAGGCTTGGGCTAGGCTTGGAATAGAGCATTTACATTCTAGAAAATGATAGCTAGAATCTGTCAGGCGCCGTACCGCACTCTTACCTGGTGCCGGGACGGACGCCTTCTCTATCCCCGCTCGTCCCGTTGCTAAGCAACGGGACGTCACTTCCGGCCCCACAGGAGTCCCAGGCGCATGCGCCCAAACATCGCGTCTCGTTGCTAGGCAACGGAGACGCTTGCCAGCAGTTCCTGTCGGCGGTCAGATCATGTCACTCACCGGACTGTGAGTGCTTCTTCCCGTATATTTAGGAACCGTGGCCGTCCTCCATCCTGAGGGTCTGCGCATGCGCAGCCCTTTCAAACCCTTCAGTGGCTGTTCCTTTGACTTGATTGGCAGATCAGGCAACACTCCCTATATTAAGCACCTGTGGTCAATACCACGTTGCCTGATCTTGGAGTCTCATTCCCCATGAGCCTCTGAAGGTGTTCCTGTGTTTCCTCGTGTATTCAGCGCTGCTGATTCCTGTGGTTTCCAGACCACTTCTACTCTTGTGGTTTCCAGACCACTTCAACCCTCCTGTGTTTCACCGTGACTGTTAGCTGATTCCTATCCGCTGCCTCCGTGCACTACAGTCTTCAAACCACTTCAACTCTGCTGTGTTTCATCGTGACTGTTAGCTGATTCCTATCCGCTGCCTCCGTGCACTACAGTCTTCAAACCACTTCAACTCTGCTGTGTTTCATCGTGACTGTTAGCTGATTCCTATCCGCTGCCTCCGTGCACTACAGTCTTCAAACCACTTCAACTCTGCTGTGTTTCATCGTGACTGTTAGCTGATTCCTATCCGCTGCCTCCGTGCACTACAGTCTTCTATCTACTTCAACTCATCTGTGCTTCATCGTGACTGTTAGCTGATTCCTATCCGCTGCCTCCGTGCACTACAGTCTTCAATCTACTTCAACTCGCCTGTGTTTCATCGTGACTGTTTGGCTGATTCCTATCCGCTGCCTCCGTGCGCTTCAGTCTTCAGCTCATCTCATCTCTCCCGTGTTTCCTCGAGACTGCTACAACTGATTCCTATCCGCTGCTCTCCGTGCTCAACAGTTCCAGCTCAGCTCTGCTCTCCCGTGTTTCATCGTGGCTGCACCTGCTGGTTGCTATCCGCTACCTCCGTGTACCTGCAGAGTCCTGCTGACTGCTACTCCTCAGTTCTACTCGTGTCTACAACTGCTGATCCGCTCTCCGTGCTTCTCTATGTTCCTGCTGGTCTCTACTCGCCAGTCTGCATCGGATCTGCGCCTCACTGCTTTCATCTCGTCTAGACCATCGCTACTCTTCAGGGTTCTCCAGGAGTCCAGTTCTACATACTACTGCTTCCTGAGTATTTGTTCCCCTGCTGGTCTACCTACCTGTGCGCTGCACCTACTTGATTACCGCTTCACCCTTCAGGGACTTCGCATCCTGCCGGCCTCCAGCCGTTCAGGTATCTCTGCACTCCTGTCTGACAGCCTGCTCCTGAATCACGGTATGCATACTTCTCATTGACTGTGCTGGTGTATTGCATATCTTGCTGGACTGAGTTTGTTCTCCTCTGGAGTTTACTATTCGCTGGGACTATTACCATCATTGACTGTGTTATCTTTTGCCCGGATTGTTTCAGTGACTTTCTACTATTGCAGTGCTGTTCAGTCATTACTATATTGTGCATGTTATTGTGGATCAAGTTTAAGGTGCCCGTGTATCCTCTGTATTGCAGTCTCTCCCCGTGCTCCTCCTCACATATATATTCAGTGGTACAACTTGCTAGAGGCAGACCACTGATCCCTGTTTCCTGTGTCACCTGTTCCAGTATCCTCTCACATAGCAGTGGTACAACTTGCTAACGCAGACCACTGACTCCCCGGATACCTCCACTTGGATTTCATTCCTTCACTCAGACAGCGGTACAACTTGCTATCCGCAGACCGCTGACTCTCATCACCTCCTCGTTTCTGTTGGACATTCCTCCTCACTATAGCAGTGGTACAACTTGCTACCGCAGACCACTGACTACCCTCACGTGTCCTTTGTCCATACAGTTCCTCGTGTATTACTACATCCATATTACCAGTGCTGCTAGTCATAGACTTTCCTGAGCATCTCTATCATCTGCTATTTCCTGTTCCGTGATCACCCTGCTACCAGAGTACCATATTACCATCTATACTGCTCTGGTAAGCCTATCACCTGGTGATCCCTGGGTAAAGACTCCTAGTGCCCGTGACAGATCAGCTGACCGCCGAGCTCCACTCCACCAATGACAGGGGTGGCGCCTCTATTTAAACTAGACTCTGGCATCACTAGGGTGCCAGAGTATCTAGTCTCCCAACCTGTCTCTAGGCTCCCCTATTATTCATATATCTATATATATCTCCTGCCCGCTTCCTCCGGATTGACCTTTGCCTGTTTGACGATTCTTTGGATTCTCCCTGGTTCCTGTTACTTTATCCTGGTTCTGACTCTCGGCTTCCTGACTACCCTTCTGCCTCATCCTTCTGTACCTCGTTACCTGCACGGATTTGACCTCGGACTGTTCACTACGTTTGTTCACGTGACCTCGCTGGTGGCTACCTGGGAGAACCGCGACCGACACGTCTCAGCAGCTAAGTCCATAACTTCTTGCGGGGTTCCCTGGTGAAGACCTGGGGTGTGGATAGACTCCGTGCCTCCTTGCGTAGCAGCGCTAATACCAGCAGGTAAGGCCTTCCAATTACTTTGTTTGTGACAGAATACTCTGGCCATGACCACGGATGGCCAAAATGAACCTTCAGCCCGGGACCTTTTACTGCATTTGGCCCAAAAAGTTGAACAACAGGACGCCAAGCAAGCCAGGCTTCTCCAGTGTATCCAGGGTATAGCTACCCGACTGGGTTCCATGCAGATTTCGCTAGCTGCCTCCCAATCTGCTGTTGCCGCTCCCCCTCAAGCCATTTCTCCGGTCCTCGCTCCTTCTCCTGGGGCGTCCTCCTCGCTACGGCTGCCCACGCCAGAGAAATTCGATGGGGATCCTACTAGATGCAGAGGATTTCTTAATCAGTGCTCCATACACTTTGAATGCAACGCAGGAGCCTTTTCTACTGAGCGTTCCAAGGTGGCCTTCATCATGTCACTGCTTTCTGGACAAGCCCTGGCCTGGGCTTCGCCACTGTGGGAACGAGATGACCCTCTTCTTCTTCTTCTAAATGTCTCCTCCTTCATCACAGCCTTTCGCAAGATCTTCGATGAGCCAGGCCGAGTATCTTCAGCAGCCTCCAGCCTTCTCTCCTTACGGCAAGGCTCTCTGACGGTGGGTCAATACGCGGTACAGTTCCGCACCCTCGCTTCTGAGCTTAACTGGAACGATGAGGCACTCACGGCAACCTTCTGGCAGGGTCTTACGGATCGTATCAAGGATGAATTGGTGTCCCGTGAGCTCCCAGTGGATCTGGACTCTCTCATATCCTTATGCAATAGGGTGGATCTCCGCTTTCGGGAACGCACTCAAGAAAGAGAGAGATCCTCTCCCAGACGTTTTTTCCCTCGCTTAGCCCCTCGGTTCCAGAACCCTACACCAGCTGTTCCTGACGAACCCATGCAAATTGGGCGCTCCCGGCTATCTCCTGAGGAGAGGGAGAAAAGGCTCAGGCAGAACCTCTGTCTCTATTGTGGAGAATCCGGACATCGGATGCTGTCCTGTCCTAAACGGCCGGGAAACGCACCATCCTAGTCGGTGACAGGGAGGCCGTCCTAGGAGTAAGATTTTCCACTCCCTTCTCCACCTCCAATCCAGACTTCCTAATGACCATCACGTTGGACTCTCCTAGTGGCCCTTTTCTGACCTCTGCCTTTGTGGATTCCGGCGCTGCCGGAAATTTCATCTCCGCCACCTTGGCATCACAACTCCAAATTACGATTCTGGACTTGCCTCAGCCGCTATTCCTAACTGCCGTGGATGGAAACCGTGTCTCCAATGGCTCCATCTCCAAGGTTACTGCATCAGTCCGGCTAACGGTAGGGGTTCTGCATTCTGAACTGATCGAATTTTTGGTTTTGCCCCAATCCATCAATTCAGTCATCCTAGGTCTGCCATGGCTTAGATTACATGCACCCCAATTCGATTGGAGTTTAGCTCAGGTCAGTTCCTGGGGTCCCCAATGTCACAAAAGGTGTTTAAGTTGGGTCAGACCCAAGAAGTTTTGCATTTCCTCCACAACTCACCTGGCGCACTCTCCTCATCTAGAGGTTCCCGCTCCTTATTTATCGTTTTCGGATGTGTTCTCCAAGGCAGCTTCTGAGCTTCTACCTCCTCACCGTCCATGGGACTGTCCTATTGAGCTACTACCGGGGAGGCCCATTCTCAAGGGCAGAATCTACCCTCTTTCTCTTCCTGAGGATCAGGCCATGTCTCTGTATATCTCAGAGAACCTGCAACGTGGATTCATCAGAAGATCTACCTCTCCTGCGGGGGCGGGTTTTTTCTTTGTGAAAAAGAAGGACGGTACCTTACGTCCCTGTATCGATTATCGACAGCTTAATGCCATCACTGTCAAAAACAGATACCTGCTACCCCTCATTTCCGAACTGTTTGACCGAATTAGTGGTTCCAAGATCTTTTCTAAACTTGATTTACGGGGTGCTTACAATTTGATCCGGATACGTGAGGGCGACGAGTGGAAGACTGCCTTTTGTACTCGCGACGGACATTACGAGTACCTCGTCATGCCCTTCGGATTATGCTATGCTCCCGCTATTTTCCAATCGTTTGTCAACGAAATCTTCGGGGACCCCCTCTATAACTCAGTAGTAGTTTATTTGGATGACATACTAATCTTTTCTTTTGATATCATTACTCATCGGTCTCACGTCTCAGAGGTCCTACTTTGTTATTTTGGCAAAACAGACTCTTCTGTAAACTGGAGAAATGTATCTTTGAAGTTCCTCAGATACCATTCTTGGGGTATATCGTCTCAGGTTCTGGTTTGAAGATGGACCCAGAGAAGGTTTTCGCTATCACCAATTGGCCTCAACTTCGGAATTTGAAAGCTATTCAACGCTTCATTGGATTTTCTAACTATTATAGACAATTCATTAATCAATTCTCTACGTTGATTGCACCCATAACGACTCTCACTAGACGATCTGCTAACCCAAAGGTTTGGCCTCCGGAGGCCGTTTCTGCTTTCACCTCCCTGAAAGAGGCCTTTCTATCAGCTCCTGTTCTATCCCAACCGGATCAAGAGAGATCGTTTTTTCTAGAGGTGGATGCATCTGCTGTCGGAGTAGGAGCTGTCCTCTCACAAAGATCCCTCTCTGGGACTTTTCGGCCTTGTGGGTTCTTTTCTAAGAAATTCTCCTCTGCTGAACGCAACTATGGAATCGGCGATTAAGAATTACTGGCCATTAAACTTGCATTTGAGGAATGGCGTCACCTTCTTGAGGGGGCAAGACACCCGGTGACAGTCTTTACGGACCACAAAAATCTAACCTTTCTCCGAGAGGCACGCTGTCTAAATCCTCGCCAGGCTAGATGGTCTTCGTTCTTTGCCCGATTTGATTTTAAACTTACCTTTCGCTCTGGTGCTCAAAATTCTAGAGCAGATGCTCTTTCCCGGTCCTTCAATGAATCGGATGACGCTCCTGCTGCCGAACCTCCTCACATCCTGGAACCTTCCAGTATTGTTGCCCTAACCAGGGCCAAGACTCCTCCAGTTGGTCGCTCCTATCTGGAACCCCATCTTCGTTTAAAAGCCCTCCGCTGGGCTCATGCTACTAAGTTTGCTGGCCACGCCGGGTTCAAGAAATCTTGTTCTCTCCATTCCCGAAGCTACTGGTGGCCTACTCTTCGATTGGATCTCAAAGAGTTCATTAAGTCTTGTGTTACATGTGCCCAAAACAAAATACCTAGATTCCATCCCTCTGGGCTGCTCCTGCCTTTACCAGTACCTGATCGTCCCTGGACTAGTATTTCCATGGATTTTATTACCGATCTCCCGCCCAGTGAAGGGTTCAATACGATTTGGGTGATTGTCGATAGATTCTCGAAAATGGCCCATTTTGTCCCTCTTAAAGGTCTGCCCTCTGCCCCTAAACTGGCTCAAGTCTTCATTAAAGAGGTGTTCCGGCTCCATGGCTGTCCCCAAGAGATTATATCTGACCGTGGGGTACAATTCATATCTCGATTCTGGAGGGCATTCTGCAAGGATCTTGGAATTAACCTAAAGTTTTCCTCGGGTTATCACCCACAGACGAATGGCCAGACAGAACTGGTCAATCAGGATCTTGAGATGTTCATCCGCTGCTTCTCCTCCGGCAATTAAGACGACTGGTATAATTTGCTCCCATGGGCAGAGTTCACACACAACAATCATATACATGACTCCACGGATTCCTCTCCCTTTTTTATTGTCTTTGGTGCTCATCCCATCCTTCCTGATTTCTCCCATTCCTCAGCACCTTCGGTTCCTGTAGCTCATTCTCTGGTTCGAGATCTGGCCCACATCTGGACATCTACTAAGGAAAATTTGTTGAAAGCAACTTAACGATATAAGCTAACGGCCGATCGCCACCGTAGAGTTGCTCCCATTATCCATATTGGTGACAAAGTATGGCTCTCTACACAGAACCTTAGACTTCGGGTACCCTCGATGAAATTTGCTCCACGATTCATTGGGCCATTTCCAGTTACACAAGTCATAAATCCTGTAAATTACAAATTACTCCTTCCCCCCTCTCTGAGAATCCACAATTCCTTCCATGTCTCTCTACTAAAACCTTTGGTGCTCAACAGATTCTCCCGCAAGACCTCTTCTCCTCAACCTCTTGTTACTACCACCGGTGACGAGTATGAGATTAGCCACATTCTGGATACTCGTAACATCCATGGACGTCCCCAGTACCTGGTTCACTGGAAGGGTTTCGGACCCGAGGAACGGTCGTGGGTATTTAAGGAGGATCTTCATGCCCCTCGTCTCCTGGCCAAGTTCATCAAGAAGCTATCCTCGAGGCCTGCACCTCTTCGATGGAGAGAGGGGAGGGTACTGTCAGGCGCCGTCCCGCACTCTTACCTGGTGCCGGGACGGACGCCTTCTCGATCCCCGCTCGTCCCGTTGCTAGGCAACGGGACGTCACTTCCGGCCCCACAGGAGTCCCAGGCGCATGCGCCCGAACATCGCATCTCGTTGCTAGGCAACGGAGACGCTTGCCAGCAGTTCCTGTCGGCGGTCAGATCAGCTGACCGCCGAGCTCCACTCCACCAATGACAGGGGTGGCGCCTCTATTTAAACTAGACTCTGGCATCACTAGGGTGCCAGAGTATCTAGTCTCCCAACCTGTCTCTAGGCTCCCCTGTTATTCATATATCTATATATATCTCCTGCCCGCTTCCTCCGGATTGACCTTTGCCTGTTTGACGATTCTTTGGATTCTCCCTGGTTCCTGTTACTTTATCCTGGTTCTGACTCTCGGCTTCCTGACTACCCTTCTGCCTCATCCTTCTGTACCTCATTACCTGCACGGATTTGACCTCGGACTGTTCACTACGTTTGTTCACGTGACCTCGCTGGTGGCTACCTGGGAGAACCGCGACCGACACGTCTCAGCAGCTAAATCCATAACACCTTGCGGGGTTCCCTGGTGAAGACCTGGGGCGTGGATAGACTCCGCGCCTCCTTGCGTAGCAGCGCTAATACCAGCAGGTAAGGCCTTCCAATTACTTTGTTTGTGACAGAATCTTTTTGGTTGCTATGGGCAACACCTCTACTTTTTCTTTTTAGACGCTTTAGTACATTTACTCCCAAATATATTAGCCTCTTAATCCAGCTCTGCATTTGACTTAATTTGATGGGCTCCTGAAATTTTGTATTATCGGTGGTACAGATTTTTGCAGGCAATCCAGTCCCCAGCCCATGGGGCAGCACAGTGGCATACTGGGATCATGAGTTCAATTCCTGACCATGGCCTTATCTGTGAGGAGTTTGTAGCTTCTCCCCGTGTTTGCGAGGGTTTCCTCCAGGTGCTCTGGATTCCTCCCATACTCCAAAACCTTACTAGTGGGTTAGTTTGCTGCCCTTAGTCTCTCTCAGTGTGTGTTAGGGAATTTAGACTGTAAGCTCCAATGGGGCAGGGACTGATGTGAGGGATCTCTCTTTACAGTGCTGTAGAATTAATGGCGCTATATAAATAGCTGATGATGATGCTGAACTCTGGATATACTGACTTCTACCCGAACAGACCTCGCATTGAAGGGGTTATTGCAATGATGTTATTGACTGTGTGTCATGTGGCATACATTACCATGACATATTTATTTATTTCATTAAGTTAATGGAGTCGATACTTAAAATAATAGGCAATCGTACATTCCTTACATAAAGTGTTCTATTGCACAAAGTCTTAAGTCTCTCAATTGTACTCTTCACATTCATCTTCCTGAGCTGAGATAAATTGACTTTCACACCGCAAGTGTACAAACAAATATACATATTTCCAATCCAACTTACAAAAGACTTAACAAGAAAAATATTGACTTTCAAGGGTCAGAAGTTAACTGTAAAAATCATTCCTCACTCACATGACACTCTGACAGAGACCTAGTACAATCACACACGCACGCATATATATATATATATATATATATATATATATATATATATATATCATCGCTATCATCACCATTTATTAATATAGCGCCGCTGATTACGCAGTGCTGTACAGAGAAATCATTCACATCAGTCCCTGCCCCATTGGAGCTTACAGTATAAATTCCCTAACGTACACATACACACACAGACAGACAGCCAATTAACTGTCAGACGCCGTCCCCGCTGATCTCCTGTCAGACGGGGAATGGACGTCTGACCTGCTGTCAGGCGGCTCCGGGAGTCCACGCACTTCCGGATCTTCGGGCGCATGCGCCCTGTTTCCCGTCCCGTTGCTAGGCAACGGGACACCGCTGTCTCCACCCGCACCGCCTCCTCCAGACCGCCAATCAGGTCATCCTAACCCCTATTTAAACCTGTCTCTGGCGCCATTAGGGTGCCAGAGTAACAGGTTCGCTACCAGTGTTCCTGGCTTCCGTGCTTCTACATCCTTCTGAGTATCCTGCTATTGCTGATTACCTGTTGTGACCCCGGCTAGACGACCATTCTATTTATCTGTGTGACCCATATTGTTCTGTGACCTCGGCTTGGCGACTATTCCTTTGGATTACCCTTGGTACCTGATATTCCTGATTGTTGTGACCCGGACCGTCTGACCCTTCTACACTACACTGGTGACTGACTGATAGGACCGCGACCTGCGTGCCCTGTGCAGCGAAGTCCAAACCTCCTTGCGGGGGTCCCTGGTGAACACCAGGGGCACGTTAGACTCCGCGCCTGTTAGATCAGTAGTGCTAATACCGGTTAGTGTTTGCTCCACTTCAAGCATCCATAGGCCTACGGCCTGACATTAACCTACTAGTATGTTTTTGGAGTGTGGGAGGAAACCGGAGCACCCGAAGAAACCCACGCAAACACGGGGAGAACATACAAACTCCACACAGATAAGGCCATAGTCGGGAATTTAACTCATGACCCCAGCACTGTGAGGCAGAAGTGCTAACCACTTAGCGACCGTGCATAAATATTTAGATATACAGATGGGTAGATATTAATATCAAACAAGCTAATGCCAAATCACCAATGTCCTATTGCAGTCTATGACTATATTGTTTACAGTGGATCTACTGGCCTCGTGCATAATAAGGTATACACTTTTTGGAATTGCCCTTGTAAGAATACACTGTGCCACCTTTTGCCATGTTGTGGGTCCAGGTAGAAATACTCATGGTGGAAAGAGTAAGACATCACTTCAGATTGCAGCCTGCTAATACCAACGCATCAACGCCCTTCATTAGCCATAACTTTTCAATATAAGGTGCAAAAGACATCCAAGTGAAAGTATAGGCTGCAGCCTGTTTTCGACAACTCCCAGGATGTGAAGACATCAATTCATTTTGTGAATAGAAGAATGTTCAGCATCCCCTCCCTGATAATGACCTCACAAATGCTCCTTTTCCACCCCTTTAATCTCATTATAATAATCCTGTCTCCCCAACACCACCATCTTGAAGCACAAATCTGTTTGAGTCCTATAGTAACGGGGGCATGTGGGCAAACATAGAATGATGGCACAAAACATCATTTGTACTGTAGACCCACATTTTGTCCTAAATAACCTCCAGTTTAGTCAATCATTTTGTGGGTTGAACCAATAATAGTTAGGGAGAAGTATGTCAATTCACTAGAAACTTATGACATCACAAGGCCCAGCTGTGATGTCACTACTACATAGTGAATAGATAGGCTGCATTCTCTTAAGTATTGGTTTAGCAACAAAATGTATTTTCGTGTTAAGTGTGAGGTCACTGCCGGAACAGCTTTCAGACTAAGGACTCATTCACACATGTGCTGAGAAAATGGGTGAAATGCGTGAAAGCGAATGAGTAGTTTAGACATGTGTTAGTGATGTGTTTTTAACACTTTTTGCCATTTTTATGCATTGCACTTTTACCAATACATACAATAGCGGTGGTGTACGTTAATACAAGAGAAATAGGTCATAACGCATTCGAAAATGGTAAACGTGGTGCTAGAATGCAGCGGTGGGAATGAGCACATGAGAAACCATTCACCAGGGGCCGCTCACTCAGACCGCTATTAGGGCCGGGGGGGTAGGCCGGCCGGCCGCCCCCCGGGTGCAATATAGGCTATTTTTACCGCGGCCGCATCTGAGGACATCAGATGTGGCCGCGTCAGCGCACAGACGGCCGCATCACATGACAGGGGATGCATCCCGTTTCTTGTGATGCGGCCGCATCCCGTTTCTTGTGATGCGGCCGCCTGTGTGCCCCCCGGTCTTCCCTCGCCTGCCATTCAACCTAATTTAATGTCATTTTTAGGTATTAGTTAACGTCTGAAGAGCACATTAACAGCAGATATGTGTGAATGAGCACTAAATGGATGATACATATCATGAAAGCCTTACATGTACCTACATACTCAGCTGCTACTCTGGCCAAGTAATCATTGCACAATCCTGGGCTTCTAACAATTACCTCAGTGACCCTGGCTGGGATTCTGTGGAAGTTAAATCTGACAGGAAATTCGGATACACTGCAGTGCAAATCCTGAGAAGTAACTGGCCGGCATCTCCTTCATGTACAACCAGACTATATATATATATATATATATATATATATATATATAAATATATATATATATATATATATATATATATAATATTTATGGAGATTTTAACTCATTCTTCTGTTGGGTGCATAGCACTGGACATTGCGTCCTGAAGCATATACTTTAATGAGAAAGGTGGGTCAAAGGACAAAAGTAGACAGTGCTGCACCTCGAAAGCATAGTTAACAGGTAGCAGGGTCACAATGGCACATTTACTCACATTGCATTTAAATGCAAGACTGCAGTGAGCCACAACAGCCAATCAGACACTTGCTTTCTTTGTCTAGCTTGCACTAAACAGATAAAAGCTTGTTTCTTATTGGTTGTTATGGTGCGGTGCAAATTTTGCACCTAAATGCAAAGTTAGTATATAATACCCATAGATGTTTCTCACACAGGTGGAATATAACAGGCAAATACAGGCATTATGCAGGCATATAACTAGGTGCATATTACAAACGGACGAAAAAAGAAATGCATTATTACACTGTACCTGCTTGTCCTCAATGACTCGCCCATGTCTAAGCCATTATCTCTATTAAACAACAGCATGAGAATAATGGGCTTGCAATGTATACAAAGATGTATGTCTGGAAGGTGATGAAGGTTAGAGGTCACATATGAAGTCTTTATATGAATGACACATATTACACAATCCACACATCACTACTTCAATCCTTAATTACTTACCTGCAGCAATGTATAGAAAGGGGACAAAACAAGAACTGGGAATATAACACATAAGGTGACTTATTTTTATGCAATAGACTAATCTCACAATTCAAAATCAACATTATTTTCTACATTTAAAGATTATTTTCTTTCCTTTTTTTAGATATTTTTATTGGGTTTCAAAAATGAGAGTTTATTTAACAGAGCAAACACTGTGATTATATTAAAGGCAGTTGCCCTAGGCTGACCATTACACTTCTCACTAATGGAGTCTGAATAGGAGAGTTTCTATCTCAGCCCCTGGGTGTCCAGGGGAGACATGAGACCACTTGTTTCAAAGTACAGAGTCTCTTCTTTCAAGTGAACTATAATGTTAAAAATTTCAAGTTTAAAAAATAAAAAAATACTAGGTCCAAATTCACTATCCAAATGCTGACACTTATATTGCCCGAACACCTGCCCAACCCTATATCTAAAGTTATATCAGTTTTTAACGATAGGCCTAACCCAAGCCTAAACTTAGACCCAGTCCAAACCCTACTCTAAGCCTAGCCCTGTAACTGATTCAAGCCCTACTCCAAGTCTAGCCCTAGATCCAGCCCACACAACTCCAAGGGGTATATTTTACTAAACTGTAGGTTTGAAAAGGTGAAGATATTGCCCGTAGAAACCAATCGGATTCTAGCTATCATTTGTTTACTACATTCTACAAAATGACAGCTAGAATCTGATTGGTTGCTATAGGCAACATCTCCACTTTTTCAAACCCGCAGTTTAGTAAATATGCCTCTAAATCTAACCTTAGATCTAAAGCAAATCCCATTACAATTCTAGCCATAGACCTAGCCCAAGCCTACATTAAGCCTTACACCAATCCTTACCCTAGACCTAGTTCAAGCTCTAAAATTATGCTGTATCCTAAAAAATGTATATTCAATTCTAAATGCAAAATACAAGCAATAATGACTGCAATTACGAGTGCAATGTAAAAAAAACCTCTAACCCCCAAGGACAATACGCATTCACAGCACCATTAATGGTACGTAAAACTAGTGAATTATTGAAACCACATTTCTTGGTAATATGCTTTTGAATATAGGTGCTATGTGAATAGCATAATAATGTATTAACCCCTCACACAGAATATCTTGTACCAGTCGAAAAGTAATTTCTATTTTATTACCACTTGAACAAACTCCTTCTCCTATGTTGTTCCCTTATGCCATAGCACATGTAACAAACTTCTTAAAATTCAGGTATCTCATAAAATAACATTGTCAGATAAGGTCAACGGGGACAAAAAAGGTTTTATTAATGAACAGTAATGTATTAAAATATAGACAGAGAAACAAGAACAAACCATTTAAAAGGAGCATATAATATTGAGTATATTTTAAGCAGTTAAATCACCTTTTTATATCTTACATTGTCATACTAATTTGTTTCGACACAAGGGTTTTTTTTTAAATTATTTTAAATGCAGCATAGCAACATAACTGAGATATATTGATTATAGGTAGAATGTGTGTTTAAATAAAAGTGCACTCTTCCCCAACAACAGACAGAGAAATAAAGTGTATTTATGTAATTACATTACTTGATTATACATAATAATATTGTAAAATATAATTACCTAAAAAGTCAATGCTAGTGTTATTTTAAAAGTATGAAATTTGTTTTGATGGATTTCCCAACATAGTAATATTTATTTATTTTCACAGAGGGAAAAACATTTGTATTGCTTTAAAAACAAAATAGCAACTTAGAGCAGTTATAGCAATTGTCATTTGAAATATATACATATATGATATTTAGTAGAATGCGTATTTAAGATAACAGAACATTGTTCTCTAATAGAAAAACAGCTACAACCTTTCAAATCTAGTAAGAAATTGAAACAATTAATTGGTGCCCAATATTGAGTCATATATATATATATACTATTAATTACAGTTGCCTATACTAGCATTGCTTGAGATAAGTAAGTACAGTAATACATAAGAAAACAGTTAAAGTTTAATACATTGCAGCAAAAACTTATGTTCAAAATATTACATATATAATATACAGTGTTGTATATTGAGTATATAACAGCTATTTCTTTATTTAAGAGCAAATATTGAAACTATTTTCACACAATTACAAACACGCATTACAGCATAAACTCATTGTTATAAATCGACATCTACAAGGGTTAAATGCAAAAAATATTAAAATATGAATTTATATATAATTAATATATAATGTTATCGTTCAACATAACGATCAATATGATGTAGCAATATTAATTTGTTTATATTATTTATTGGTGTATATATTTCACACAAAGAAGGGGCTTGTTGGGGGGAATTCAATTGACCGTGAGTTGGGGGGTTTTTCTGCCGTGTTAAAAAAACAAAATTCCCTGCGCGGGTTTTGACCCGCTGGTATGACCGATTTTAGCTAAAACCGCGTAAAAAATCGTGCAGTTCAATTGAATAACAGTTAACGCTGCCCCCACGCGTTAATCATTGGTGCTTGCGAATTTTTAGGGGAGTGAAGGGGAGTGTTTAATGCGGTCATGTATACAAAAAAAAGAGGATTGACATACATTTGCTTACATTAGATTGCATTACACAACCTTTCTATTTTATAATATCTACATACAGTACTTTCTTTTAGCATATTTTTTTATTTTACTATTTTTTACTATAGAATCATCAATACCATGTCAAAACACATTAGTACATACATATTAGTACAAAAAACATACATAAATATAATTAGTGATTTTTGTGTTTTTTTTATTTGTATTTTTTTTTTCATTCTTTTTGTAAAATAAAATCAACTTTTTCATGTTATGCATTACTGATAAACATAGTTTATCTTTTTTTTTTCATTATTACATGATTTCAAATAGTTTTCTTAGGGGGGAACTCAATTGGCCTGCGCACTATTACCGTTATTACTCAAGGAGCTGCGAGCAGAAAGCCGGGTTAATAATACCGTAATAACGGTAATACGTTTAATGCGGCGGTACTTCGGGGGGAATTGAATTCCCTACTTAAGGTTTTTTATTTTTATTACACCCCAAAGAGGTGTGAGATAAAACAGCATATTGGCCTGTTTAACGCACCACGATAAAAACAATTGAATAGTATTTAATGCTGCTGCCTCTCACCCACCCTATGGGGGGTATTCAATTGTCCGCAAGTTTTCTTTTTACCCGCAGCGTAAAAAAAAAAAAATATCCCGCGGGTTTTAACTGCACTAGTGACCGTTTTTAGTTAGCGCAGCACGAAAACTTAAGCAATTCAATTGAAAAAGAGGGAACACCGCCCCCGCGCGTTAAACATTGTGTTTGCGAGTATTTAGGGGAGTGAAGGGGAGATTTAACGCGGTCATGTATAACAGAAAAAAGGTTTTGCATAAATTTCATACATTAGATTGCATTACACATTGATAATATCTACATTGCAGCACTTTCTTTAGCATATTTTTTAATTGAACTATTTTTCCCATAGAATTATCTATACCATGTCAAAGCACATTACTACATTAATATTTGTACCAAAAACATACATAAATATAATTGATTAGTGCTTTTATTTATTTGTTTATTTTTTAATGCTTATTTTATTTCATTATTTTTTCACAAGAAAATCAATTTTACATGTTAGGCATTAGTAATAAACATAAGTTTAACTTTTTTTTCCACATTATTACATGATTTCAAATACTTTTCAGAGGTTTTTTATTTTTAACACACCCCAAAGAGGTGCGAGATAAAACAGCATATTTGCCTATTTTACGCGCTGCGTTAAAAAACACTTGAATAGCTGTCAATAGACCTTCTACTGGACCACGAGAGGACCGTTTCATTAAAAAAAACTGAGCGTTAAAAATGGAATTGAACCGGGTAAAGTTAACCCGCTTGAAAATGATAGAAAAAAAACAGTGTTAAAATGACTTAACGCTGTAAAAAAAAAAAAAAAAAAACTCGCTGACAATTGAATACCCCAGTATATACTTTCAATAGACCGTCTACATGAGCGCAATAGGACCATTTGAGAAAAAAAAATGATGCGTTAAAAATTGATTTGAATAAGGGGTAAAGTTAAGGCGCTCCAAAAATTATTTTACACAGTGTTAAAAAAATAACTCGCTGTCAATTGAATACCCTGTTGTATATTATTTGAGTATATATTGCAGACAAGTCTTTAATAAGGAAGGGACCAGTTGTTATAAATTATATGCAACCGTGTAGGCAAGCCAAATGCTGTGGAACCACAAGTCACAGCATAACGGCTTGTAAGACATGATAATGGGACATGTGGTTCCACAAGGGCTCAAGACTTGTCTACTTCTGCACTTTGGCTTATGCACGGATGAGTCACAACTACGGCAAATTGAAAATCGCTCCCAGGTAGATCTGTGAAGTGACAGAGTTACCGATCATCTTCCAGATCATTGCAACAGATTGCGCATTGCGTTTCCCACCTTGCAATCCAGTGGATTAGCGCTCAGAGATGGTTGTAAATCCTATACAACATGTCCTGCATTCATGATCGTATCTGTCACACGGCCCATTATGGATAACATAATATCCCCCACCCCCCCACCTCTACTTAACATGGGCTGTCGGGGAATGCTGGATCTGAGGGCTGCGCACAGACAAAACAGGATATGGCAGATGCCACTACAGCACCTATCTACAGAGCTGGCTGTGTGGGTGCTAATGAAGGACACGCCACGGCCACTAATGTGACTGAGAGTGGAGCCTCTTATCTCCTGCTGATAAAAGTCATTAGAAGAGGATAATGCTGTTCCCCTCTTCCTGCTGGTCACAATCCCAGCCAAGCATCTCGCACCTCTGGCGCCATCTCTCCATCAGCAGCGCAGGGTGTAAGGTTTCCGTCTGTAGTGACAAACACTAATAGAGCCATTTACACTATGACACTGGTGTGGATGTCCTGGGAAGAAGAGTGTGACCAGGGCTATGTGGAGATCTGAGAGTAGTTAGTGTGGTGTGTACCTAGCCTTGGTGTACAGCAGCTGGACAATCTGTTTTCACTGTCATAGTGAGAGTAACATAAATAGATGTTCTCAGGATGACGTGTTACATTCACAAAATATTTTGACTGTTTCAGGAAAACGTATAAATATTATTTTTATGTCAGAAGTATATAATCTGCACTGCTAAAATGCTTATGCAGATGGCAAATTAGATACATCCTAATAAAAAGCATTACATTGTTACATTTTTGTTATGATATTGTATTTTTCATTGAAATTTACCTTTATACAACATATGTATTTCTCCTCTAAAAGGCTACTTGGAGCATACAGTGAAGCTTCTTGCGTGGCAGTTCATATAATAACCTTAAGTTATTATCTCTAGTCAAACTAGCTTTCTAAGGACGTTTCCACAATGACAGATTAGTCTGATCATTCTGTGTCATGAATCTGGCCACAATTTGGTCACACAGAACGATGGTCAAATTGAACAGGACAAGTTAGGACGACCGACTGGATCATAAAGGATCCTGTAGTTCACAATGATCATTGCAGGTCAAACACGTGGCATTATTTCACCAAATCGGTCAATATCAGCCATATATCTCCATGCGTGGACATAGTTAAAATGTTATGAGGACATTGATGGTGCAGAATGAGACTAATTCGTCATTGACCAGGAGAAAGACAGTTTTGATTTATAGAACATATTAAAAAATACTACTTGAAGACATTAATGTAGCAGTGATTGTTATGAAGGGACATGGTTCTATTTCATATCAGGACGTCACCTCCCGTCACCTGCATCAGCTGTTCATCATACTTCCATGGCCACAGCAGTCATAATCAATCAATAACAATAAATAATACAAACATGGCTGTATACAATGTAACACATTACATTGTACCTTTATATGCGGTCAAGCATCTAATGTAGTGAACCATGAAACCAGAATTGTCCTGAACTTTACAGCGATGACTTAAGGTATTGGCACAATCTATACCTTGCCACACACAGTCTCTGCTCCCTCCCAGTCTCCCACCAGCCCCCCTAAACCCTGCCCATTACTGGCTCCACAGGACCTGTCAGGTGAGGAGAGGCTGAGCCTCTTAGCTTGTCAAGTGTTGGTATTAGAGATTAATAGTGACAAGCCCAGGTAAACGTGTTCCTAATACATAATGTTAAAAGCCCTGACAAACCCTGTGGAAGGAATCACCCACTTACACCTGCTGTGTACACATCTGTAGGCTGTAACCTGAGAGGTGTACATGCTGGTATTGTGTACAGTGCGGTTCACTCAATACTCCGCTTTATGGATACACACAAGATACAAAGAGCTCAGCTGGCCTGTAAGGCTGCTGCAAGTATTCACATGTCCTCACAACCCCCATACAGAAATGTATCTCAGGAGGGATCATAGTAAATGGCGAGATACACTGACAGCGTCTAGGAAATGTTACAGTGCACTTGGGTTAATTAAACGTTTACTATAGCACATACAGGGCATAGGCAAACTGAGGGGGGGGGTCCTAGTTCCTGGAAACCCCCCTCCAAGCCTGGGGCACTGTATAATTGAGGTGGCTGGACCGTGCTCTCGCTTCACACAGCTCTGCTTGAAAAGGGAGAGCTGCGTGCACCTAACAGTAGTGCACGCAGCATTGCCCATGTATATGATGGGGATAGGAAGAGTTGGAGAGCAGCCAAGCACTGTCTAAAATTATAGCCACGCCCCCATGCATACTGGTCACAACCACTGGTGGCGTGGTGTGGAAACCTCCCTCTACATATCCTGTGTTTGCCCCTGCAGGACATATAAAACAGTTTCCCTCACTATCTGTCTAGTACTTCCTGCTCTAATGTTGCATTATTTAAATAATCTGTTGGTGTGGACTATCCTGTGGGCTGACGATCCTGTCCTGTGATCAGAGCCCATGCTGAAGGATGGTAGAATTCCTACAGGCTGATGATGTCTCAGAGAATGTAGAATTTAGAAGAAACCATACAGTTATAAAACAGTAAATATAACAATATCTCTATATTCTTCCAAAACTATTAGTGTATGGGTTGGTAAATCAAACAAGATCATTAACCAGCAAATTCAGTCCAAACATTAAAATCTATTCCATAAAAAGTTAGATGGGAATTTTTTATATTCAATATTTATGTTTTTACCATATAGGAGACAGAAAGTTTGGTAACTCAAGCAAGACCATTAACCAACACAATCAGCCCCCAAAAAATCAATTTAAATTTTTTCTGCTATATTTATAGAAGAAGAATTAGTATAGTGTTAAATGTATCAATCCGGGGGACAAATGTATCGAGCTGCGAGTTTCCGTCGGTTTGAAAAGTGGAGATGTTGCCTATAGCAACTAATCAGATTCTAGTTATCATTTATTTAGTACATTCTACAAAATGACAGCTAGAAACTGATTGGTTGCTATAGGCAGCATCTCCACTTTTCAAACTGCCAGAAACTCGCAGCTCAAATCATTTACCCATTCGCAGTCATGACCAAAAATAACATATTATTCAACATATGTCGATATGTCTAAATTATAAAATATTGAAAATTTCTCCATTATCTTTACTGGAACAAAGCTTTATTGGAGCCCATCTAAGATACTGAGAACAGAGGAAGGTCACCAGTGGTTCTCCTGCTGCTGTGGAACTACATGTCCCAGAATTCCTTGTCAACATTGTAGCCCCACTTCTGCTGAATAACCGCATCACCTAAGCTTGCTCTAATCTCTATTTCTTGTACACCATTGGCATGAAGAGTTGAACGCAAAAAATCCATTGAAACACGGTAGTTAATAGCATCCAGAAAAAAACATATAGGACCTCATTTAGAGTCGGACGCAAAGTCTGTGTAAGAAGTGTAGAAGTGGGAGTGTGCCGCAGCTTGGTAGGGTATTACGAGTGGCAAGTAACCCCAGTTGCGTCCCACTCATATTACCCTATCGAGCTGTGAGCAGTTCCTGCAGCTAGCTAATGCTTGCACCACCTAATTCCTGACGCACAGCTTTAGCCCTGTGTTGACGTGTGTTGCGTCTGCGCCTCACTTCGACTAGGATGTATTTACATGGTCACGCCTTCACAATTCCGCGTTACTCCCATTCTCTCGTAGTGAGTCGCAAGTTGTCGCAAGAGTTTATTGCGTCCAAGATGCAGACGGATTTGGTGCTTTCTGCACATGCGTGGTAGTGTTTTTTAATTGGATGCGCCTAAAACGGACTTTGCGTCCGACTCTAAATGAGGTCCATAATAATGCATAGTACGCATCTCAGATGTTTATCATCATTATGTAGGTGTAGATCACCCACAACAGAAATATTTCCTAACAGATGTATCTGTGTTTGCATCCAGGTCTACATGGATCACATTTACTTGAACCTGCCCTTATGGTGGTTCTTGGCCTACACTTGCACGGCCCTTGCCTCCCGCAATCAGCCTAAGGCGTAAGGATGCGACCGACTCTTCATAGAGACTCAAGCGTAAGTCTCTTTTGTGGCCATAAAGCAGTAGTGAATTTGTATTCTACACTGCGCATATTGTCTTGCATCCAATTCCACATGAGGCCCCATATGCCCATTTGAATTGTTGTTTTTTTAAATAATGAATCAATGAGTCCTACCACTCCTGCTGGGAGATGCATCTTAGGAATGATTATAATGTCTAGAAGTGTATTTCCTCCTGCCTATCTGAGCTACACCAGGTCTGCACTCTGTGTATTATTTTTACCTGATTCTGAAGTTCAATTCCTTCTAATCCTTCGCCTCTTTCTTTGTTTAGTCTTCTGTGAGACTGTCACCCACACGCTGGATAGATATCTCTGGCTCCATGCCGTCATTTCCATCAGCAAACAGCAGGTCAAGCACTAGAGGGGAATTTTAATTGAGGCTGATGTTCGATTTGAGAAAGGTCCAATCAGATATAAGAATGGATCTGCACAGCACATTCACTCTCATCTTAATTATGGGGAGAGCTTCACATTGGCTGGTAAAGCATCTTCTCATGTTCTGTTCTTATACATGTATGTAACAATTTCCCTACACTTATATCAATAAGCTTCCACCCAAACATATCTGGTCCTTCCCATCCGAAATCACATGTGGTTAACCAAGCTAGGTACACTCAGATCTCCTGTGCTCAGGCTGAGTGGCTGGATCACTTTCTCCATCACTGGACTCTTCTGGTGCCTTCAGAAGATGACCCCACACCCAGGTTACTGGCTGTCATCTTCTAAATGATTATCCTATCAGCTTTAACAGGATTATTATCCAGTATTCTGGTCAGTCTGGGATGGTCTGGGCTCCAAATCCTTTCTTAAAATGGTCGGCTTAGCCTCTGTCAGACTCCAGCCCCTGATTCTAGTTGTCTCAGACCACAGGCACTGGTCTGGTCAGGCCACGGTCACTGGTTTGGTCAGGCCATGGTCACTGGTCTGGTCAGGCCACGGTCACTGGTTTGGTCAGGCCACGATCACTGGTCTGGTCAGGCCACGGTCACTGGTCCTTCTGAACTTGGCCTCTACTACTACTGGTTTAATTGTGTCCCCACTGGAACCATAGAATCACAAGTCATCCAATGGAAATGTGATGGAACCCTCTGGGACATCATTAGGATTGTTTCTATATTGAGCATGTGCACAAATGTGGGCCCCTCTAGTATTTTATGCCAGGGCTTCCTGTGGCCCCCAGTTCAGCCCTGGTAAGCCTAGCCTGACACTAAAGCGTGCCATTACTAGTCCCCTCAACATCCCTCTACCTCAAAAAATATATAGCACATGTGTGGCTAATGTAGAACAAAAAAGGCACAAGAGATAATAACATTTACAATTTAAAATGGAAACGGATGGGCCATGGTCCTAGTGGTCCATACTGTTTCACTACATCAGGATTTAGATGACATTATGTTTTTGTAAGAGCTAGATGATTGTGAGGACTCATTTTTAACTTCCCAAGGATGGAGTCAGGGGAGTCGGGAAGAGGAGCGGATACAAACAGGGCCTGGTGCAAGCTCCTGAGGCGCCCTAGGTGGCACTTTCCCCTGTGGCATTGTATGCCCACTGCAGCATCCCCTGGACAGGGAGCTGGACCTGTCATACTCCCAATATATCACTGAGCTACAGCAGCCAACAGCTTCACTGCCTGTTTGTCCTTCATGTCAGTGGCACATTGAGATCACACAATGAGTGACACTCAGCTCTCACCGCCATGGGTAGTACCCCAGGAGCATCCAATCACAATCCATGCCCCAGATGGGCAGTCTGATATACATTAGACCTTTGGTGGATGAAGCAGAGGTTGTGACGTGAGAATCGCTGTATCTGGAGATCTCACCTCTGTGCTTTCGTTGTGACTTGTCTATAAAAAATACAGTACACCTAGGTGGTATTATACGCAGTCAGCGCAGTCTTTATTTAAGGAGAAAGAAAGCCCCTGCCGCATGGCAATATATATTGGGACTGTCTGGGAGTCTCAGAGAGTCCCGATATATATTGCACATATCATAAAAATAAGTGTGCCAGAAGCTGAACCTGTAATGTTTACAGACAGAAAAAGAGCAATAAGACAGACAACATACAGGCCAGGAATGGTGCAGGGAGAGAGGAGGACACCAGAATGCAGAGCCGTAACGAGGCAGGTGCGGGCGGTGCCGTCGCCCAGGGCGCAAGCCCAAGGGGGCGCAGCAGCCGGCCGCTACCTGCCTCTATACATTCAGGTTTTTCCTTTCGCAGTGAAACGCATATGCGTTCCACTGACAGGAAATTCGGCATCTGGAACGCAAACTTGCGTTCCAAATGCCGAACTTCCTGTCCGTGGAAGGAAAAGGATAAAGATACACAATGTGCTGTAAGTTAGCGGGAGTGAGAGTGAGTGGGGACTGAGTGCACGGTGCCCTCCTGAGGTCACTGGTATTACTATGAGATGATCTGAAGAAGTTTGAGTCAGACACAGGGTGAGAATGGAGACGTTTTACCCATACTTCGGTGGCAAAGTGAGAAGTGAGTAAATCGGGAACTTACACCACAGACAGATGAATTATCAGTGTAACACAGAGGTCACATTCTCACCAGCCTGAAATGGGAGAGTATTCAGCCCATCAAGTGGTTTTCTATGTGCGAATTTGTAGCTAGAGACTCACAAGTGGCTGGAACAGGGGCTCCAGGTTTGTGAAAGGGACAATCCTGGTAACACTGCGTCCTGCATTCTTGCCCACTTTGTGCCACCTCCGATTTAGGAATAGAAACCATCACTTTTTCATTTTCCAGCTACCTCTTTACCCAATATTACTTTCTTTACAATGCTGCATCAGCTATTCTAGGACTTATAGTTCCACAACAGACAACGTACCACAAGTTAGATACCTATGCATTACATTCTCCATTACACTGCACCTCAACTGTCCCCTCTGTTTATTTCCCCCTAATTCTTCACCTCTCCTTATATAAGGCTATGCTCTCTCCCTCTCTCTCCTTGCAGCAAGTGGATTATATTCTATTAAATTACACAGAAAGCCTGGTTACTTGTCTAAACCTACAGTGCCATTACCTGATGTGTATTAATGGCAGGGTAATTCCTTCTGGTTTCAAGAGTTGATGGACACTTTACATAATATGCTGTCTTTCCCATACTGCTCTATCCTTTTACTTTTGCTTGTTTGCACACTGTTTTATCTGATTTTATTATATATGAGGTGCTGCATTACATTTATCCAGTGAGAGCGCCTGTGTCCTTCGCTGTTATCTTAATGATCCACCTGGGTTCAGGCCCATTTTCTTTATTACAAGGGTCCCTCATACAGCCAGCAATGTCTCTGATGTATAGACCTACAGTGCCGTAACTAGACACTTTAGTGCCCTGGCTGAGAACCGGTTGTTCATTTATTTGAATCCCACCACTGTGTATGTATATATATATATATATATATATATATATATATATATATATATATATATATATATATATATATACATACACACACACACATCATGCATTTGCAAATATGTGTAACGGAATTCTTTCAGTCAAGTGCTAGCCACACCCCCACATTAGGTTGCCCACACCCACTTGGCAAATGACACTCCCACTTAGATAGGGGGCGCCGGTGCCCTGTCTCGCCCAGGGCACTAAAATGTCTAGTTACGGCACTGCCAGAATGTAAATAACATATTATGCTCTAATGTGGGAACTTTTACGAAAACAAAATAAAAATAAATGTATTTCCCGTTTTCCATAGTCAGCGCCCCCTTAACATCTTGTAGGGAGACTGCCAAGTGTATTATATGTAGGGTGGTCCAGGGATGTCTTCAGTGCTCTCTCCCTACTCTTATCTCTCCTCTAATGTGCGCCTAATGGATGCAGGGTGTCTGATTACCTATCAACTGACCGCTGAGCCCATCTCTTCACTGAACTGTCACATTACAAGGGGCTGTCTGATAAGGAAAACAAACAGTGATCGTCTTGCAGCAGAGACCAAACAAACAAGTAGGGCGGTGTGTGGGTGTCAGTGTGTGTGTGTTTGAGGGGGGGGGGGGGGGGCGGGTTAGTGGGTAGGGGGGGCTCTTGTTGGTAAAACCAGAGTACCTTTCTAAACTGCGGTTGCTGATGTACCACAACTACCAATAGATTCAGCCCGGATGGACCAATGTCCTTGTAAATAAATAAATCGGATCTCCCCAAAGTACAGTGTTCATCTAATCAAACATAAGTGGTGAACTACATGTCTCAGCATGCCCGGATAAAAATAAAACGAGTGTTGACATTATGCAACATGTTAAACTTTTCATGCATGCAGACATATGATATCTTCAGCTGAATTAATTGATGTTTAACTAGAAATATAGTAATGGACCAATAAAAAAAAATATCAATTAGATAAGATTCACCTGGATAAATAATCTATGTAGAGTGCTGTTATATGTGTCTTGGAATCACTCGCAGATAATCAATGTGATTGGATTCGGGATACTTTGTAATAGTCTGTTTTGATCGCCCCTTCCAGTTAGGCTTCCTGTCTATCTGTAATCTGTGGTGTAAATCTTCCCCACATGCAGGTCTCAGCGTCTCCCTGTGGTCTGCGGGGGGAGAGTTACATATTATAGGGCAGCCCTCCCTGTTGTACCAGACAATGGACACCTATCCTCCAGTAAGGTATGGGCTGCAGAACCCTTCATGTGGACACAGAGGTGGTAGATGTGTGAAGTGCTGGACGGGGGTGGGGGGGGGGGTCCTATAGAGGTGGGATATTAGCCAATGGGCATTGAGAAGGTCTGATCAGTCTCTAATGCTGAAGGCTCATTGTAGAGGAGTCTGAGGGAGCACCTACACCACAGCCTCCAGGTGTACAGGGACAGCACCCCCACCCCCATGGTCTCACCCCTGTCATACTCTGGGGACACATTTACCTTTGAGCCCCACAAGCATGCTTCCCAGCCCTGCCACCTCCACTCCTTTCTCAGTCAAGGACATCTTGAAGCTGGAGCACTGTCAGCATCCTGCAGGCCAGGTGGAGGGACCACCCTTACACCCTGCGCCCGGTCCAGAGCCGCCGCCAGCACACACGCGGGAGAGAGGGGGACATGATAGAGGAGGGAAGGGTTTGGGGCCCTCCTGTGACTCCCCAATGAGAGAGGATGACGATGAGACTCAGGAGCAGAGTGAGTGCAACATCTTTTATAATATATTACATAGAGCATGGTAACCGCCCTAATTATTCATTCATGATTGCGAGATAAGCGAATATGTTGTGGTTACCGATCATTATGATACATACCCTGTGTATTCTGAACTCCCGAGTTCACGGCGTTCTGAGATTCGTTTTTTAGCGATGAAGGGATCAGCCATTATTATATCAGTATCAATAATAAGAAACCAACAATGTAACTTTAAATATTTTTTTTATTATGATTTTTACACCAGAGGTGGTAGAACTGTGGCTCTCTAACCGGTGTGGTACTACAAGTCCCATTGCTCCAACGCCTGGAGAGGCGCATTAATTCCCTCAAACTGTTCTACATTCAGAAGTACAGACAGCTCGGATAAACTCATTCCAGGGCGTATTATTTCTGTTTTATAATTGTAGATTACAAAAATGTAGATGGTGGAATCGGATCAAGTCCTTGAACCACACAACGCAAATAAATAAACATTTCCTTTGATAAAATATTATTACTGAGAGCACAATACGCTACTACTGCCTGTTCTAACTACATACATTTATTGCACATACACAATGATAGTAATATATATATATATATATATATATATATATATATATATATATATATATATATATATGTTATTATATTATATTATGTTATATTATATAATCCATGTCTTGATTATATGTGTAGTCTATCCTTTAATAATAAATCCTACAGGAGGAAAAATGATTGGATGTGGGACATAATATTCATGAAACAGGAGAAAACTACAACCAGAATAAATACTTTTACTTGCAGCACTTGCGTTATCTTTGAAACAATCTGATACTAATACACAAGAATTTCTAACAAATATTCCAGGACACTATATATAATTATAACAACATTTTTCCAATATTTACCGACTTGAAAAACTGTACATATACCCCAGCACTGCTACCAAATACTAAAGAAAGCATACATTGATTATGCAATTATATTTTTAAAGGCACAGATATAAAATATAAGTTTTCAATAAACGTTGCCTTAAAGATAATATTTGCAAAATAAATCTCTCTATATTTTAACTCAGTACCAGCCGCATGGTTTTAATGTGTTAGGGTGTTAGTGTGTTCATTAATAATCTTTAATGTTAGACTACTATTACAATATCAAAACACTTTAAAATATTTGTAATATAAAAAAGTAGATAAAAATTAAACAATGTCGTGATTGGAAGCTTATTTTTGTTTTATGTATATTTTTTTTTTTGTAAACTAGCTATGTAAAATATATCTACTTAAAAAAAACAATATTTATTATGACTGCACAATAAATATATAATAATTTAAATATATGGCTTGTAAAATAAAGTGAATTTTAACCGTTTTACGCTTTACACATTTACCGATTACACGGTGTATGCATTTTAATTGTATCAAACTATTTTCTGAATAATCTTGAGATTTAAAGAGTAGACAAGCTAATAAATTAAAAATAACACGGGACATTTACTTATATGAAGTCTGTAAACACGAATTGAACGTTGTGGTTATTTTGTACAAAATTATGTTTTGTATCAATTCTGAAAGGGTGTTTAGTGTTACTAATATATTATTATTTGTTTCCACGATATTTGGTGTAATGACTACTGGGTTTAGTTTCTTTTTTAAGTGCTGAGGTCTGGTATTAGGGCCAGTACACACTTATGTTTAACGACATGTTTACGTTTTTTTCGTTATGTTTCTTATCCAGCTACAATTTTATTTTTTTAGAACAATAACTGGACATTTTGACTAGCAGTCACAATAATCAAACAGTTCATGTAGTACGTTATCAGGAACTGTATTGGGAAACGAATATATTAGATGTAGATTAGAATGGTGATGAAACATTAGTTTTTTAAATAAGTTGATTATTTTTGAGACTATAATTTGCTTGTGGATTGTTTATGAGGTTAATTCATATTTACATAAAATAAAAAGTTTTCAAAGGAGCGGATTATTTTGCAATTTACAAACTCACTGGCTGAGACGTCCCTGGCTGAGACGTCCACTGCTATGGAACTACAAGTCCCAGCACAACCGCTGGAGAGACACAGGATGGCTTCCTCTCTTGTGTAGTGTGTATAATGTATAATAGGAATAAAATAAACTGATTTCAGATTCAACCTCTCCCATTTCTCCCCAGTTGTCGGGGGCTTGATGCCCAGGAGGGGGGAGCCCTCAGATCGCCCCCAGCAGAGGCAGAGGAGAAAACCCAGAGTCCTGTTCTCCCAGGTGCAGGTGTACGAGCTGGAGAGAAGGTTTAAGCAGCAGAAGTATTTATCTGCCCCAGAGAGGGAGCAGCTGGCAGCAGTCCTCAAACTAACCTCTACGCAGGTGAAGATTTGGTTTCAGAACAGAAGATACAAGTGTAAGAGACAGAAACAGGACAGATCTCTGGAGCTGGCTGGGCACCCCCCACACCCGCGCAGGGTGGCAGTGCCAGTCTTGGTCAGGGATGGGAAACCCTGCGTGGGAGGACCTCAGACTTTCCATTCAAGTTATAGTGCCAATGCCAGCTCCTACCCTTATCCTGTCTGCTTTGGTGGATACAGCGGCAGCACTTACTATACAGGAACACCCAGCGTGACCGCCGGCGGCAACCCTACAGTGCAGATGGTCAACATGAATGTCACAGCCGTCCCTGGCAGTGCCCAGCAGGGGCATCTACAGGTCACGCTGCCGGGGATCAGGGCATGGTGACAACACAGACCATGAACATGGCCTTATAGGTCTAATGAGTGATCCTGGAAGTTATCACCACATACATACAGTGGAGAGACCACCGACCATATCCTAAAGCCTGGCTTTTCTATAATGATATCTTGTTATAAGGACAATCTACAACAGAACAGGCTACAGAAAAAATAAACTGACTTAACGCAGTTTCAGTACAACTCTGGCGCAAATCTAAAACGAGAGAAATGTAAGTTTATATAATAAATTGCGTAATGTGTTTGATTTTTTGGTGGAAAACAAACAAATCTGGCGCTTACTTTCTGCCATGAAAAGACAATCCTAATGTGACATCAAATTTGTGATGATTGCTATAAGAAAATGTTTAAATATTAACAAGTTTATTTTGTGAATATAATTTTGTACATTTCTGAGGAATAAAACTAGTAGAAAAGGCGTAAATGCTGATTCTCGTTCCTGCCGTGGCAAGAAAAGCTTTTATTAAAGATTTATTAAAGATTAGTGTAAGTTATTAGTGTATAACAATGGAAGAAAAAAACAAATTAAAACCAAAGCCTTAATTTTGAAACGAAATCGCGTGAGAAACCTTAGTGTACGGATATTTGCAAAAAAGGATTATTATGTACTCGTCATTATATAAGATGCTGATATCTTGAAAAGCACCGGATATACATTATTATGTAAACTTGCAGATGTTACCTGAGTAGACTAACATAACTGGTAATATAATTCTCCTATATAATTTAAATAACTATATCTGGCCAGTGAAATAAAAAAAATTGAAGCCACTGTATAATATATATATATATATATATATATATATATATATATATATATATATATATATATATACACATATTATATAGTGGGTACAATATTTTTATTTAACCGGCCATATATATGTCTTAGAATAGCTGCATTGTCTTCCAGGGGTTTCCACCTTCAACATATATATATATATATATATATATATATATATATATATATATATACACATAAATATAGCAGCTATTCTAGGCCATATATCTTGCCAGTGAAATAAAAATATAAAAATATTGAAGCCACTGCATAGTTGGTATACATATTAATATATATATATATATATATATATATATATATATATATATATATATATATATATATTTATACATATATATACATAGATATATAATATATATATATATATATATATATATATATATACATACATATGTATATACATAAATATACATATATATATATATATATATATATATATATATATTTATATATATAATTTGAAGGTGGAGACCCACAAACCACTGGAAGGCAATGCAGCTATTCTACCACTGTACATGACTCAGTGTGGGATCTACATCTTTGATTTTTCCTAAATAAGATATATTTTTGACGTTTTTCCTTTCAAAAGTAAATATTAAATACGTGTCTATTATGAAGGGTCCTTGCATTATTCCCCTACATCAACCAATAACAAGGGACTGTATCCATCTCCACTTACTCCTCCTTTCTGTCGGCTGTGATGTCATAGGAAGGATCCAATCTGCAGCTGGTCTATAATTCTCTGCTTTGGGTGAATCCATCAAGAGTTACTTGGGCTGTGTGAGAAATAGCAACTACAGATGTAAGAAATAATCACTGCTTATAGTGTGAATTATGTGTGGGTTCTGTTCTGTTCATTATCTTTTGGGGGGAAGATAAGTATGGAGTTGGTGCACCACTAAACTGTACAGATGGCTGAACTGGGGCACGATACACATTACAGATGGTGATTTCCGCTAGTCCTCTATTTAAGCAAAGGGTAGCCCGCTTCATCTACCAAGGTTATATGTTGTCCCCCATTGATTAATAGCGATGTGAAAAGAAATCTGTCTGTGAAGGAGGGGGTCAGAGGTCACTGATGTCTGTGTATTAGGAGGAGGGAGGTCTGTATTCTGATATCTGTGTATTAGGTGAGATACATCTCTGTCCTGATATCTGTGTATTAGGAAGAAGCAATATATCTCTGTATTGATGTCTGTCACTTAGGGAGGAGGGGAGAGGTCTGTGTCCTGATGTCTGTCTATTAGGATGATAAGCCTGATATTTGTGCGTTAAGAGGAAATTAAACGTCTCTGTGTTGATGTCTTTCTATTAGCAGTGGAGAGGTCTGTGTCCTAATGTCTGTCTATTAGGAAGGAGAAATCTCTTGATGTCTGTGTATTAGGAAGAAGTGAGATATCTTTGTATTGATGTCCATCTGGAGAGGTCTGTGTCCTGATGTCTGTCTATTAGGAGGGTGGAATCTTTCTCTCGATCTCTGTGTATTAGGAATAGTTGAGAGATGTCTGTCTATTAGGAGGTGAGAGGTTTGTGACCAGATTTGTGTATATTAGGAGGGAGAGATCTCTGTCCCGATGTTTAGATCTCTTATGTTTGTATATAATGCCAGTGAAACATGAGTTAATCCTCCCAATTGTGTTGTGCAACAGGATCAGTGTCCAATTTAGCCACTCACACATTGGTGACCAGATTGGACGTGATCCCACCAATCAGCACATGGGCTGAGCACAAAGTATTTCCAGGCTTTACTGAGGCCTATAAGCACTCCTGGAAGATGACCAAACACAGGGCAACAATGAGTTCCATTTACACTATATTTACCAACATGTAAGATAATCATCCTATCAATTTTGCATATCAGTATATTTAGGGGCCAATTGCCCAATATCGCTTTCATTATCTCTCTGACCAGATTAATGAGACTATGTGAAATGATGATTATATCATCAGGTGCAATGTCTGTCCTGAAGCACATATGTGATTGGAAGCTCAGAGATTTAAATGTTGAGAAGAGATGAGAGGTCTGAGTATTATAACGTCTAATATATCTCTGCATTAAAACAAGGGCAGATAATTCTGCATTGGAAGGTAAGAGTTCTGTAGAGTCATCTACTAAATGCATAATGTTCCATCTCCACCCTATTCAATCAGGTAAGGAAAGAAAAGTTCTGCCATCTTTCTTTTCCATCTTTCCACGTCTGATTGGATGGATCCACAAAGCTGTCGAAAATGACATTCATTATTAGATCACCCGCTATGTCCTCATGTTACGGTATTATAAAGGGGGTGATAGGCGTAATTCCTATTAGAAGATGAGAGACCGGTGTCATTATCTCTTTACAATAAGTGGTCTAGTGCTGTGTGCCTTGTAGAGTTGGTGGGAGGGGTGATTTATATATCACCCTCTTCCCACAGCACTTATCCCTCTTCTATCACATTATCTGTCAGGGTATTACTGGGCAGGTAATTATCTTTATCTCACTAATCACTTGGCTTCTACTGTTCACAAGTCCTGGTATAGGAAGTAATTGGCCTTTAACACAACAATGGGATCAGCAGAAGACAGACTGGTCACTTTCTTACCTGTCCACTCTCCGGCTTCACCTGGGACAAGTAGAAAGGTAAACAAATCTCCAGACATGCTGGCTCCCTCCACCTCATCCATTCTGCCCCTGATCTCCTTCTACCTCCTCCATCCAGCTGCTGATCTCATTCCCAGAGAGAGCCAACTGGACAGTCCCTTGTGTGCGCAGTACAGTACTTCTACACAATGATGAATCCAAACTTAATAAACATAATAAGGAAAGCATTTAATACAATACATTAAATCTAATAATAAAAATAACAATTATTTTGGATGTTCGGCCATATTGGGAATAGAACTGGAAAGAGATTTCTGCACTTTTGCCCATGTGCATGCTGACACTTGTAGTGCTGCAGGTGTGTACTATAAATTGTACCCCATTTGAAATAATAAGTGTAGCCCCTATCATAAAAAAAATTCTTTATTGCCTACAGTATCAAACAATTCATATTGCCCCCATAATAAAAAAAAATACATTTATATTGTCCTCATTATAAAAATAATCAATTTATATTGGCTCCTTATTAAAATAATAAATTCATATTGGCTGGTTAATAAATCAATTATTATTGCCCCCATTATTAATAAGTCAGTTATGACTTCCCGATAGATACTTACCTTATTCTTTTTTCTGTTCTGATAGCCCAGAGAGCTCAAGCAGCATCTGAGAAACTTTTCTTTCTCGCGGTTTAGCGTGCGGCTTTTATCATGTGTAAATATCAGGATGGCAGTGTCAGGATTGGTGTTTTGAAATCATGTGGTTTTACCTTCAGTAAAGTCTCACAGTTTACAAACCTCACATAAAAGAGCCAACAAAAAAATTTGGTTTTGCAAAACTGTTCTTTAGCAAATCCCCTCCTTAAAGTGCAAAGTTGTGACACTACTGATAATATGCCTGATGGGAAAAAAAGATCAGATAACCAAGAAAAGTGAGTGGATTTGTGGGTTAAAATGATGACATATGCAGGGTTTTAAAAGACTGCACCAGCCGATGAGGGGGAGCTTGGAGACGTAGAAGGACTTGATTTTCCCAGGACCATAACTAGGGCTATGCGAGAGAGGCTGCCGCCCAGGGGGCGAAGCTGAAAGGGTCGCATGGAGATTAATATTTTAGGTTAATTTGGTTACAGTAGAGGGGTAGTGGGCATCAGTTTTCCTTCTTGCCCCAGGAGCTAAAATTTCTAGCTACGGCTTTGGATTTTCCTCCAGGTCGGAGGTGTTGGAGAACAGATCTCGGCCAACATGACGCATTTTACATCTTCCAGTTACACGTCTGATGGAAAGCACTTTCCAGACGCACTTCTAGCAATGTACTAACAAGCTCCAAACATACTAAAGTGACATATGTAATGTCCACTCACTCTCGTGGTTAATATAAGGCATAACTGAGGCTAAAATGAGCAGTGTTTTAGGAGGAAACCAAAAATGTTTAAATGAATAACGGGGTGGCCTTAATGTGGTAGAAGGTTGGACATTGGAAATTTCTTGTAGGGCTTTGCGCATTTGCCCAAGTAGACACCTAATACAATATCTTTATCCAATTTGTTGTATGGGAGCTTAGATCAATCATGTTGTTGATTTTATTGTTGGATATTTGCCACTATCTAAAATAACACAGCCCTGTACTGTGCTCTTCTGGGCATGATTGTCGTATTACGGAGACCAGTTACTTCTGATTCCTCCTGTTTTAAAAGTTATCAGCCCTTCCTTCGAGTGATGAAACTCATTATGCCTGATTTTTATTGTAAATAATGATGGTATGGCAGCAGGAAGAGGGGGAGGGGGGGCTCACAGCCATCACCGGTTATTTGTAGGGCACCACAAAACTCTGCAGTCAGTTCAACAAATCATCCAAAAAATATAATAAAAACAGAACAAGTACATACAAGAATCAGGAAGGTGCAGACATGAGACGGGGGCAGAGGCGGACTTGCTCATGAGAGCTTACAATCTAGAGGAAGACTAATATATGACACTCTCATGTCACTAACACATGTATGAACTTGCCACTCAGGTATCCAGATCTGTGAAGGCCTTAAAGGAAATTATACATCTTCTCCATAGATTTGACATCTGACCAACAGTTCCACCAGGATTAACAAAACAAACTCCAACAATTAAACACTTTACAGCAGTCAATATCTAAAGCATTCTGTGTCCATTCAGCGGTGTTACCTATGGAAAAAGACAAGTGATCAGTGGAAAGGTCAGATACTTATCTACTCTTAATGGAGAAGCGCTAGACATATTAATCATATTTCTCTGCATGCCTTCCGCTGCTTGCTGTCTGTCCTCAATGCTCTCCTGCAGGTTATTAATATAAATTTCATATGACCATCATTGAATTACATGTAACCTGAGCCATAGAGGGCTGGCAAATTTGAGCCTGGTGGGCAAGACTCGACTCAGCAGCCTATTTAAAACATTTTAAAGGAAAAAAAAAATGCAGGTTGCCCAGTGACCCAGCCTAAGGTAGCCCACCATGAGACCGGCCCAGGGGGGCAGATGCCCCTCCCCCCAGCCCAGCCTGCTCCTGGCCATAGGCAAACACATTGGTGCCCTCAAGCACCACGTCAGTAATCTCACTCCACAATAAGAAATCCCATTTCTGCACTACTCTGCAAAACTGGGAGCAAAGCCAATTTAATGATATCCAGTGTGAAAGAGACACTGACATTTCAGATCCTATTAGGTCCTTTACAAGTTTACATATAATTAGGCAATAAAGAATATAAAACGAAAGAATATATGAATTTATCTGTAAATATCATCAAGACACGCACACAATTCTTACCAGTGATCAACAGAAAATACTAAAAGTCCACCTTTGTACAATTAAAGTGTGTTAATTGATTTTAAATAAATACACATGTCTGTGAGAGGTCCTATAGTTAATTAGAGTATTTCAAAACAAGAGCTTCATCATGAAGATCAAAGTATGTTCAAAGTAAATTTGAGAAAGGATTATTGAAAATCACCAATTATGTAAAAAGTATTTATAAGACGTAGTATCCATCAGGGCTCTGTCAAGACCATCAAAGAGAAATGGAGAGAATATGTTATAACAGTGAATATGTCTAGCATAGGCCATCCTAAAAAACTAAACATGTATGCGGGAAGGTCACTTGGTAGAAAGGCCACTTGGTGGTATGTGGTAACCAGGTGTGGTTTAGCCATAGACCTTACTGGGATTGGGAGCTTTTCTTATTACCATTTTTTTTTTTGCCTACCATATTTTTTATTTCTTTATTCATCTTTTACCTGTGAGGGGGCAGGGGGAGAATTGGGTAGCCCAGACTCAACATGGCTGGCCCTGGTCTAAACAGGAAGACCACACCAGTGAGCAAATAATGACAGGCAGCCAATCACAATGAGGCAGCTGCATTATGATTTGCTGCCCCATTGCGACACTGTTTCTCAGTGCATAGCAAGGGCCGCAGAGCTCTTAGTCTGCCCTCTATCTGCAGGACGCCACCCTAACAGCCTGCGACACTGACAGGCATGGGAGGGGGGAGGGGTTGGCCGTAAGTTACATGCATGCTATTTGGAGGATCAATACAGAGCAGGGCATGTTATGGAGAAAATCAACAGGACAGCATTGTGACATGGGGGAACATCAGTACGGGGGGGGGGGGATTTTATAATAAGGGGAGAATCAATAAAGGTAGCGGCCATGGTATGGGTGAACATCAATACGAAACTGACAATGAGCCAAAGCAAAATGTCACATGACAGTGGCATAACTACAAGCAATGTATTGTCCCCTGTCACCGCCCAAACCTCAATCCCATTGAGAATTTGTGGAATGTTTTGAAATAGTTAATGGTCCCCATTAAACCTGATGGAACTCGAACAATATTGCAAAGAAAGAGCAAAAAAATGAAAAAATGTGTCCACAAGTGCAAAGCTGATATTTAAAGGAAAGTAAATACTCATGTAAATCATTATTCTCTAATTTTTATTTGCAATTAATTAACTAAAAAAAAGTTGTTGCTTTTCTTAATTTGTTATTGCAAAATATTTTGTGCATTAATCAGTGGTAAGAAAATATATATATATATATATATATATATAACCACTTAAAGTAATCCAAATATATATATAGTACAATAAATAAAAAATATTATATATACATTATATATATAATGTTTTTATTTATTGTACTATATATGTTTGGTTTACTTTAAGCAGTTTTAAGTCGTTGGTGCATCCAGACTTCTGCAGAATTTGGATGCTCACATGATCTGAATCAATCAATCATCGTTGCATTGGCCTGTGTGTGTGGTAATCAGTCGACAGATGAAATTACCCAATATGCCCAACTTGACCATAACAAGTGTGGCTTAATTAGATTAAAAATCTTGACATTCTAGCGATTTTATCAAACAGTTTGCAACATGTGGTAGTTTAAGAGCCACAGAACAATACACACCTCAATTACAGTGACAAGTGAGGGGTTAATTTAAGTCTCGTTCAGAAAGAAAAATAATTTGTCTTCATTGAAATCGCATAATATCCACTGCTTGACTGAATGTGGCGGCTGTTAAACACAGGTAATTAGAGCACCACTGACAGCCCTGGGGCCAGCTACAGGTCTGTGTCAAGCTTTGCTTTGTTTGCAAGTTGTAATGGATAACCTTTCATAGGAACAAAAGATAAACAGCAATATACTGTACGTTCTTCAAAACACAGGCAACAGATAGAACTGGATTAACTAGAGGGCTGTTGGAGCCGCAGTTCCAAGCACTTCACATAAAATTGGCCCAGTACATGCCATAAATAGTGATTTTTTTTATTATTTGTGAGTCACACATTCATCTTTATAGACCCCCTCTTCTACCCCAAAAAGAAAATCTCTATTAACTTTCAACACAAAAGTGAAACAACATTTGCCCATTCTTCCTTGCAAAATTGCTCAAACTGGGTCAGTTGGAAGCGGCAATAGACAGCTAGTATGAGAGGTTGTGGAGAAAGACCGGGTTTACTTTTCTCCTATGTGTTTTAAACTCCAGGGGGTAAATGTATGAACCTCCGGATTCTTCAACTCCGGCGAGTTCAGCGTCTTCAGCGCTTAAATTTAAAGCGGCGCTGCCTGAATGAGTTCTCTGTACAGCGCTGCGGAATTAGTGCCGAAAAAAGCCGACAACACTTACACCGACCCCAAAAAAATGATAACTGTAAAGGGCGACAAGCATTAAGTATAGACATAGCATATAAGCGACATGCGACATTCTCCACGCCTTAACTCGCCACTGGCTGTAAATTCTGATGTTCTAAAAGGTCTCCAGGGTGATTGACGTCCCTTACAGTGGGCAGACTGAAATTTGCGGTTTTAAAGCGGCAATGGCTGGAACCACCGCCTGTATAATGTAATCCAGGTATCGATTTCATTTGGTCAGTGTAAGTGTGGCTGGCTTTTTCGCTGATGGAATAATCACTACCACCGATAGTAAAATGAACATGACAGATGGCCAACAATGCAATAACCCCCCAAAAAACAAAGGTGTTGTGCAGCTAGAGATCAAACAGGTCTCTGGTTTACCTAATAAACAAGCCCAAATAAAGAGTGTGATCACCATTGCTATCAATCTAATTCAGTAAATATGTGATCAAGAAATACAGCTTCCTCTCAAAATATCCAAATATTGTATGTATATTATATGTATGTATATTATATGTATGTATATTATATGTATGTAGACAAGTCAATTTGCGGATTCGCTTAGCAGTTGGCATTAAGAAAGCTACATACACTTATGTCACTATGTTGCACTCATCAAATCCTAATAATTATACAACCAAAATTAGCAATGTTATACCCAAGCAAATAGGTGGCCTCTGAACTCTCTGGAACACAGACAAAAAGAAGGATATGTACGATAAGGATCCCTTAGATTGCAAACTTGTGAGCAGGATCCTGCCTCCTCTTTGTCTGTTTGTTAATACCCAGTCTTGTTTTGTTACTGTGTTCATTCTTCGTTATAATTCTAAAGCGACGCAAAGCATGCTGGCGTTACATAGATAAACGTTAATAAATGAACCTGAGTACACCTTTGGATCAGGTCTGCAACTGAGGCAGTGCATCAGCAAGTAGAAAGTATTAAAGTAATTCTGACTTACGGCAAACCGTGGCTAACTATTATTAAAAATGGGCGTTAAAATATAAACTTATAAAAGCAATTGTCAATCAGTAAAATGGAAACATTGTGTATTACTCCTTAAGCTTGATACAGATTTTGCCTTCCAGCTTCATTAGGGGAAGCCATCTAAGAATTATAGTTATATAGATTAGATTATGTGTATTGTTTCATCATATTATTTTTTTCTGGTATGTTGGGTCCATCTGTAGGTGGCGATAGTGTCTTACTGTTCGGGTAGAAAGTGAGCTGTTTTTCGGAAACTATTTTTCAGGAGGACATAATGCGCCACCTACAGGTATTAATGTACTCCAAATAAATTGCAAGCAAAATATAGGACTTGTTCACATCAATAAGTCTCTAGTTTTGCCTTACTTTATTTTGACTGCTAAATGGTTACTACTGGTTACAAGACATTATTGATACCATGTTGTTAAATAAGCACAATTGCTGACTCCTGCTCCTAACTCTGGCTGCAGTGATGGATCATAACAGGGGCATTTTGAGTCAAAACCAAAATTAGTAATGGGGATCAAATATTTCCCATTCAAAGTCATAGTCATTATCATCATTGAGTATTATTGCACCAACTCTCTAGCACCCATAAGAGATACACCTCCTAGACGGTGTATGTGCTGATGCATCTAGTTTCAGTGTGTTGCAGTTATTTAAACATGTCCTTACTGTACTCAGTCAACGATACAAAAAATATAAATACGGGGCGTATGTAAATGCATTTTAAGTGTACATGTGCTATGCGTAAGTGCTTCTCTTATGTAAAAAAAAAATGATGTAGGTCCAAGTTTAAATGAGCCTCCATTTGTGCAGTTAGAACAGTATCTAAGCTGGAAATACAATACAATATGATTGTGTAGGTAGATAGTGTCACTTGCTCTAACCGTATATATCATGTGTAAGGCTGGTTAGCTACTGACATTACAAAAATCTCAGTAACAAAGCAATTGAGTTCGACATTTATTGGTAACCGATGGTTGTTGTTATGGAGAAGGGGTAAACATAGGACACATGCAGTGAATAAAACTGGGTAGAGCAGGCATCATCCAAAAGTTGCTGCCACTACTGACCGCAGGTGCAAGCCCAAGTGGGTATGGGGTCATTGGAACCAATAGGTTCCATCCCTATACCCATTTACCTGTTTTTACTAATGTTAAAAGCCTCTAATAAAATCATGATTTTTTAATGTGTAAGGCACCCACAGCATTATGGAGGAAGAGGAGGTGGCTAGCAGCTCAGCAAGATAAGTGAATGGAGGGATGGGCAAGGGAAAGGGATAGAAGAGAACAGGAGAGAAGGAAGGGTGTCCTTACCTAGAAATCTCAAGGGACCCTTCAACATTTTGCTCTTAGACCCTCAAAGTTCTAGTTACACCCTTCTGTATGTGAGTGAGTGAGTGAGTGAGTGAGTGAGTGAGTGGTGTAAATGCATCATAATCTATTGCATGCAGCATTCTATCAAGTCATTCTGTTTATTCCAACTATTAATGCTCCATCTGTATATGAGTAGTGTCCCTTATAAAAGACAAATACTCACACTTAGGGGTAGATTTATCAAGCCTTCTAAACAGGAAAAGTGGAGGTGTTGCCCATAGCAGCCAATCAGGTTTTAGCTATCATTTACTAGAATGTACTAAATAAATGATAGCTAGAATCTGATTGGTTGCTATGGGCAACACCTCAACCTTTTTCTTTTAGAAAGTTTAATATCTCTACCCCTAGATCACAATGGGATCTGCTATCATGATAAAAACTACTCAGACATTGCAAAGTTAAAAGGTGCAATTTTTTTTAAAAACAATATATTATTGAGTTTTTGGGTAAATTTGAAGAAAGTTTGTAAGGTACAGAAAGAAAAAACAAAACAAAGGGGAGTGGGAAAAAGATAAGGGGAGCAAATACATGAATAAGATAGCATAACAGTGTCTAAACAGACAATAAGATAAAACACAGTGGTGGGGCGTGACATGGTAGCCATCTATAGCAGACGTGCCTTTGTCCAGCTCCTGCTATACCCCTGGGAAATCCTGAAAAACTGGGACATTTTATCCCTAAAACAGCAATATTTTAATGGATACAGCATCTGGACCCGCCCAGAGACCACAACAATTTGTGTACCACTGCCGGGTACCCAAAACTCGTCAATCTCTACAGCAGGACCTACCCCGCGCTCCCCAGCAAGGCCTCTCCTGCACTAACTAACCCGCCGAACGGCTCTCTGAGTGAGTCCATAGTGCGCGACGGGCCTAATACAGCCAGCACTGGTTTGGAACTCAAGGTCTGGAGAAGAATACTACACTCCTGGAACAGCGCCCTTCTTACCCACCTGAATGTAGCCGGGAGTCGCCAACCGCAGAGGAGACCCTCTGTCTTCTGATAGCCCTTCCGCACACAGGCTTCACAGGACCAGCTCCCCCATCTGACTGTACTGCAATAAAAAGACACATAGGGACTCCTACCTGCTTGGGAATTCGGAACCCTTGCTATACAAACCTACCACGCTGGCCGGTGACTACCTGAACCTCACAATACTCAACTGGGACTTCTAAACATATCACAAGCTCAGCAGAACCTAATGTAACTGCCTTCCTCGGCCCGGACCTGGACGGACCCCACTGATATGTTTTGTGGCTAGTGTGTGGTCCCCTTCCCTCTTCTTCCTTACCCTATTCCTTTTCTCTTTTGAGTCTTCTAGAACGCATGTCTTTACATCCACAATGTCCAACAAACCAAAGAAACCGGCTCAAGGAACTCCTACCAGCTTCTTCGGAACAAGATCCAAAATTCCTCTTCTTCAAACTGATCACAGTGAGGTGTCAGATTCCCCCACTCCTGCTGAAGTTCAGCTGGACCCACAAATCCAGGCTGTAATGACTAACCTCCTTGAGGGTGTCAAAGCTGCATTCAACCAAGAACTATCTAAAGCCGTCAATAAGTTCAGATCAGAGCTGACCTTGCTGGGAAACAGGACGGATGCCCTGGAGACAAAAACAGAGGACTTATGTCGCTCACAGTTGGTGCTGGATAATGAACTATTTCACCTCCATGACGAAATAGAGGCCTTGAAGGAGAAACAAGAGGACTCTGAGAATCGCTCTCGACGTAACAATGCCTGCATTAGAAATTTTGCAGAGGATATCACTCTATCAGAACTCCACTCTTTGTTAAAGATCTATTTCTCCATATTTTGCCTGCCCTCTTTGACATGGACTGCCTCATGGATCATGCACATAGAGCTTTAAGTCTTCAGCCTGCATCTTACCAACCTCCACGGAATATAATTGTTCACCTACACTACTTCCGCACCAGAGAGAGGATTTTAATGGCCACTAGGGATAAACCAGTGATCTCCTTTAGAGAAATGGACATTCAACTTTTTCAAGATCTTAAAAAATGGAGCGACCTACAGCCCATCACCAGAGTCCTGCGTCAATATATCGTCCGCTACCGTTGCGGCTTCCCATTCCAGCTCCAAGTCTTTGCGGCCATCTCTACCGACTACATTATTACGTTGGACCAAGGTCAAACCCTCCTTGCCAAACTGAATGTCCTTCCAGTGGCCTGTACCCGACAGCCAAGATCTCCAAGACCCCAGTGCCCAGCTCCTCCACAACCAGAGTGGACTCAGACCTCATGACGCAGTGCTCGAGATACAACCCCCCCTTCCCCCCCCCCCCACCCCGGGGACATGACTCTCCTTTGTTGTGTTATTCTCTGTCGTCTTTTTACCTTTACAAATGGAGATCTAACATTTACCGGAGCATACGGCCTCAAGTTCCTCACCAGGACTGATTACTGATCCAGTATTGCTTCTAGAACTTATTTTGACCGTTGCTGTCTTTAAATTCAACTGGTTGTTTGGTTTTAAGCGTTAGCATATTTCTAAATACGCTAATTGTTGTTCAAGACTCAAAGTATGTGACATGTTGCCTCCTTTCTCCTCCCTCCGTCCCCTTTCTCCTCTCCCCTCCCACCCCTTCCCGCTCTCTCCCCCCTTCCCCATTTAATTATACTGCATATCGGATTCGGTTTTTACATATTACACCACACACTATTCTCTCAGTTCATTATTGTTGTTGTCATTATATTGAGGAAAAACTCTTATAGAGGGTCCAAAGTCCCAGTCAAGCTCACTTTAGGACTTTCGTATTTAGAATTCATTAATGTATAGTTCTTTTACTATGTCTTTGAACCCCACTCGGGTTCCTTTTACTCAGGATTTCTGACCACTTGGGTCCTTTTCTCCCTCTTTTCCTTCTCCTCCTATTACTGACTGTCCCTCTTCTCCTACTGGGTCCTTCATCTCTCCCTCGTGAGAAGACTTAACAATACTTTTCTCACTGCTCCTCTCTGTTTCTTGTGGCTTCCCCATCCCCCCTGCCCGGCCTCTCCCCCCTCCCTCGCCCACCTGATTATATATGGTCTAACTTGTTTTCCTATTGCAGCTGGCAGCTTGCCCCTCATCTAGCATCTTCTCTTTAGTCGATGCCATGGCCCTGAAACTCCACTCCATCAATGTTAATGGCCTAAATTCCCTGCGCAAATGCACCATAGTCCTGGGAGCCTGCAGGAGGGAAAAAGCCGACATTGTTTTTCTCCAAGAGACCCATCTCACAGGTACTCACACACAACTCCAGAGTAAACAGTTTTCCCAGATCTTCTTTGCCTCAGCTGATTGCCAAAAATAAGGAATTGCCATCTTATACATAACAATGTCCCCTTTCCAACCCGCCTCATCATATGCTGCCCCAGAGGGGCGTTTCCTACTAGTACTGGGTACACTTTGTTCCACAATAATCACTCCAGTTTCAATCAATGCCGCTAACCAGGGACAAGGCCCCTTATTTACCAAACTATTTAGACACATTGAGCGATTAGCCCAAGGTCATGTTATAGTGGAGGGGTGACTTCAATATCGTATTAGATCAACAGGTAAACAAAACCTCTCGAATACCACTTGCCCCACCCTCTAGAGCCTTGTCCATGTTACTGAAACACACCCTCTGTGACACCTGGAGCCTTAAAAACTCTACTGCAAGAGATTACACAAATTTTTCGGCCCCTCACCTACTATACTCCCGCATTGATATACTCCATGTGTCTCAATCACTGACAACTATGGTCACTCAAGCTGGAATAACTCCCTTCTCTTGGACAGATCATGCAGGAGTATATGTACTTCTCTACATGATACAACAGTATCCACGTTCGCCACGCTGGCGCATGGATTATTCCCTTCTATTAAATTCTACCGCTTTCGTTAACATCAAAACAGCTATTTCTAATTACTTTCAAGAAAACTCAATTCCAGAGGTGGCGCCAGGGATCATATAGTAGGTCCACAAAACAACTATTCGCGGCCAGCTTGTTAGAACCGCCTAGCAAGCTAAGAAACATGCTGCCTTAGAAATATCTTTTCTTGAACAACACATCACAGACCTGTTGACGCAACATAAAATAACCTCTGACCCTGCCCTCTTATCACAGATCGAGTCATTGAAAGGCCAATCGTTTTTTTGATAAAGCTGACAAAGTGGATTCAATGTTGGCCAGAAAGCTTCGACAGAAGCGCACTCATGCTCTGATAAGATACATAAGAAATCCACCAACTCCATTATTTATGACCCCTTAGACATTGTCAACTAATTTAGAAATTTCTATACCTCCTTGTACAATCTTCCTGTTCTGCAGCCCAAGTGGGATCTCATGTTGGACTCCCTTGAATCATATCTAGCTGATACCCCCCCACCTAAACTTACCCTCTCCCAACTCTCTACACTCAATGCCAATATCACTTCTGAAGAAGTCTTAGCAGCCATAAAGACCCTCAAACCCTCATCAGTTCCTGGTCCTGATGGGTTTACAGCTCAATAGTAACTTGTGCATATCGACGCAGGGACGCAGTACATATTTAAGCCACTAGGTGCTGCCTGGTTACAGGGAGCTACACTGCTTAACCACAGATCTCCTCTCCAGCAAGAATTTCCTGCTAACCTCATTACAGAAGCCCTTACAACAGTTTCCACTTGAAGTGGCGCATAGGGACCAGGCAGACATGAGAGAAATTGGGGTCAGTGACCTTCCCCTGTTAGAGAGGTTATCACAACCTGTACAGTCATTGCCCTATGCTGAGATCTGTATTTACAGACACATGTGGAGCATTGTATGTGTGTTTAGCTAATGTAATACCTACATGTCAGACCAAGTTTTAAAGAGACATTTTACAGAAACATTACTTCTTTTTTTTTTTAAATATATTTAATAATAGTTATCCAAGAAGACAACAACAAAATATTTTTGAGGTAAAACTGAAATATTCTGCCCTATTTCATAACAATTTAAAGTATTTGGTTTCATTTAAGCACATGAGAGTAATTAATTAGCTGGTGCAATCCAAACTTTAGCTTTTCTATAGCGAATGTGCAGTTGCTTTTCAGGATTGATGACAGCAAAACTAAAATCTTTACTTTATAACCTACTTAATGCTCATTCCAAACTCATTTATTTCTTATACAAGTCATGTGACTAAGGGGACGTAGAGAATGTCTTCATGTGTTACATTTGTACATAGTTATGCTATTATTATAGATGCGTCATCCTGTATGCATTGAGCTGGAATTGTGCTAACAGTGTCTCATGTGCATTTGTGACAAATGCAAATTTGCTGGGTCGAATGGCTCAATATGCAGAATTAATGAACATATATTTCATTGAGAACTTTTGTAAAATAAAGAGAAAATACAACCGAATCAATGATACTGTACTTATGTATTTAGCTTATAGGTGCTGTGCAGCCAATGATTCAACAGTGTTAGTATATAGATGTGCTGATCCACTCACACTAGATAGTGGCAATAGGGTGGGACTATTATGTGTGATGGATGGGTAGAATCTAACTTTGTGACTTAAATTGTGTCCTCTAACTTTAAAAGAGACATTACACAGGGAAAAAAATAATAATATATCCAAAATACAGTATATCTGATAGAACGTCAATGGGTGCAAATTTTTTTTCTACCATTATTCTCCACTAGGGGTGCTTTTCCACAGTAGTTTAGAAATAATGTTTCATTTTATTTTGGCCAATCAATATGGCAGCTTCAACTCATTTCAATAAATGTAACTATGTGATAAGTATATTTCCCTTTCAACAATAGTTTATCAGCAGATGGTCAGGAGTTACATTAAGTTACAGGGGCCGTCCGTCTGCCTAATGGCTCGTCATCACTGGTAAATGCAGTGTTATCAGGGCTTTGGCAGAATTCCAGTCTGTTTGGGGAAGCGATAGGCTAATAAACTCAGAGAGCCCCTCACCTTCCACGCCAGGCTGAAAAGCGATAGGTAAAAGCAAACTTGTCCTTAATTTAAAATCCGGCTTCCTTCACTCCCCTCCACCCCGACCACTTCCACCAATGTTTATATTCCGATGTTTTCGAAACTCATCTCAATTTGGCTTTTTAAAAGGGTCACTGAAACCGTTTTCACTAATTTAATTTAATTAAAATAAGAACTTTATTGCAGAACGGAGACATGAAAAAGAGCTGCTGAGTGTGAGGGGGGAGGGGCTGTCATGTCTGCCTGTCGCCATCATGTCTCTCCTACTCGCGTATCCTCTAGCACCCATGGAGGACTCATTGTCTTCAGCCTTTGCCATGGATAAACGTTAAGATTAAAACCTTACTTACCTTTTCTTTCATGTTTCTTTTGTACTTTGGAGAACATCTATTCTATTATATTTTAAAATCAATTTCAGTTTATACCTCTCCCTGTCACAATTTTCCACACTCCCAAAATCCAAAATCTGGAAGTCCTATAATATAATATACCTATTTATTAGTTGGCAGCACGGTGACTAAGTGGTTAGCACTTCTGCCTTACAGAACTGGGGTCATGAGTTCAATTCCCAACCATGGCCTGTGTGGAGTTTGTATGTTTTCCCTGTATTTGCGTGGGTTTCCTCCAGGTGCTCTGGTTTACTCCCACACTCCAAAAACATACTGTTATCAAATTGACCCTAGTGTAGGAGTCCCCCTTCCTATTGTTAGATTTGTGCAGCACCCCTCCCCATTGTTAGATTTGTGCAGCCCCCCTCCCCATTGTTAGATTTGTGCAGCCCCCCTCCCTATTGTTAGATTTGTGCAGCCCCCCTCCCTATTGTTAGATGTGTGCAGCCCCCCCTCCCTATTGTTAGATTTGTGCAGCCACCCTCCCTATTGTTAGATTTGTGCAGCCCCCCTCCCCATTGTTAGATTTGTGCAGTCCCCCTCCCCATTGTTAGATTTGTGCAACCCCCCTCCCCATTGTTAGATTTGTGCAGCCCCCATCCCTATTGTTAGATTTGTTTAGCACCCTCCCTATTGTTAGATTTGTGCAGCCTCCCTCCCCATTGTTAGATTTGTGCAGCCCCCCTCCCTATTGTTAGATTTGTTTAGCACCCTCCCCATTGTTAGATTTGTGCAGCCCCCCTCCCTATTGTTAGATTTGTGCAGCCCCCCTCCCTATTGTTAGATTTGTGCAGCCCCCCTCCCCATTGTTAGATTTGTGCAGCCCCCCTCCCTATTGTTAGATTTGTGCAGCCCCCCTCCCTATTGTTAGATTTGTGCAGCCACCCTCCCTATTGTTAGATTTGGGCAGCTTCCCCATAGTTAGATTTGTGCAGCCCCCCTCCCTATTGTTAGATTTGTGCAGCCCCCCCTCTGTATAGTTATATTTGAGCAGCTCTCTCCCTGTAGTTAGATTTGTGCAGCCCCCTCCCTATAGTTATATTTGAGCAGCACCCCCCCTTATAGTTAGATTTATGCAGCCCCCCATAGTTAGATTTCCCTCCCTATTGTTAGATTTGTGCAGCCCACCTCCCGATTGTTAGATTTGTGCAGACCCTGAAGTTCGGTTTATGCAGCCCCCTCCCAATAGTTAGATTTGTGCAGCTCCCATCCCTATAGTTAGATTTGTGCAGCCCCCCTCCCCTAGAGTTAGATTTGGGCAGCACCTCTCACTTATCTTACGGTTGCTGGCGCCGTTCTACAGCATGGCTCCTCACTTCAGACAGGAGGTACCTCTCTGGGCACACAGCATTGTGTGACCCCAATTCCTTTGATCGCCGCCAACCCCACCAGCAAGCAACCCAGCCACCCCCACCGTGTGCGCCTGTTGTACTGTAAAAAAAAAAATTAATTAGTGAGGTGGCCTCATTAGGGTACCGGTCACCAGGGAAACTTCCTAGTAAGGACAATCGCCAATCCTCCCCTGCCTTCTAGCGCCAACAATCATTCCAAACGTTTGCCCATGTCTGTATGCTTTTATGTGATTTGATTGGGTAGGTGAAAAAGTTTTATTTCCCTAAATTGGCTTCAGATATTGCAAATACAAAATTAGGAAGGAGTGGAGGAGTTGCATACAGTAGCCAGAAAGTAAATATTTCTGGACCGGCTAACATGAAGTACAAATAGTTTGTGGTGTTCTATTGAATGGAAAATGACAAATCATAGTGGTATGTGCACTTTGCATTATCTTATAGCCAAACCATAATATTCCTCTCCAACTATTATATTATGTATCATATTACTGCTACACTGGTTTCTCAATGTGCCAAGACAAAGAGACTTCTACCTACAAATATGTATTTAACCTGAATGATAACACATTCTGCATCATATTGTTCTCATATTATTCTGGGCTATGTGCCATGGAATAAAATGTTATTTTGATTTATTTGTCTCCAAGTTGCATTTAGTTATTTATATTATCACATTATTTTTACATAGTGAATGGACAATAAATATTTCCACACAATAGATAATGATTAGATATATGTGTGGGTCAGGATCACATACTGCTTAAGTTAGGTAAACACTGAAGGATTTTCAGATGATTATCGGCCCAATCACAAGATAAACAATCGTTTTCGTGTGTATACTTACACAATGAACAACAGTCGTTCCAAAGTGCCGATTGTCGTTTGGTTTGGTTGTACTGTTTAATAATCTTGTCCTAATCACCTTCTGATCATGTAGTGTGTATGCACTCACAATCACGATCTCCATAGAGTTTACAGAGTCGTGGTCTTTTCAGCCAATGCTGGAAATTAACATGTCCTGGTGACTAAATGTAGAGAGTTGTGTAGATGGAATAGTTTATTTGTTCGTTCTGAGACTGAAAATTTTGTTTCAGAGAAGCTAATGAAATTTATTATGACATGTGGATAGCTAATCAGTGTGACAATGTGACAATAGTGAATGAATGAATAGATACTGTTCTGTCATTCTCTAAATGACTAAAGGTCCAGATGAAGAGCACAGATCTGAAGGTAAATCGTGTGTAGTGTGTACGAATGAATTGCCTGACCGATTAGACCTTCAGTCATAGGTACAAACATTGTAGATAACAAGTCAGTAGGACAGTTCTTCAGTGTGTACCTAGCCTTACTCTATATATAATGTCCAGTGATCTCCTGACTGCAGATTATCAGGACAGGATCACACAGTGCTGGGATTATATATAATGTCCAGTGATCTCCTGACTGCAGGTAATCAGGACAGGATCACACAGTGTTGGGATTATATATAATGTCCAGTGATCTCCTGACTGCAGGTAATCAGGACAGGATCACACAGTGCTGGGTTTATATATAATGTCCAGTGATCTCCTGACTGCAGGTAATCAGGACAGGATCACACAGTGCTGGGATTATATATAATGTCCAGTGATCTGGCTGCAGATTATCAGGACAGGATCACACAGTGCTGGGTTTATATATAATGTCCAGTGATCTCCTGACTGCAGATTATAGGATAGGATCACACAGTGCTGGCATTATATATAATGTCCAGTGATCTGGCTGCAGATTATCAAGACAGGATCACAGAGTGCTGGGATTATATATAATGTCCAGTGATCTACTGACTGCAGATTATCAGGACAGGATCAGACAGTGTTGGGTTTATATATAATGTCCAGTGATCTCCTGACTGCAGGTAATCAAGACAGGATCACACAGTGCTGGGTTTATATATAATGTCCAGTGATCTCCTGACTGCAGGTAATCAGGACAGGATCACACAGTGCTGGGTTTATATATAATGTCCAGTGATCTCCTGACTGCAGGTAATCAGGACAGGATCACACAGTGCTGGGTTTATATATAATGTCCAGTGATCTCCTGACTGCAGGTAATCAGGACAGGATCACACAGTGCTGGGATTATATATAATGTCCAGTGATCTCCTGACTACATATTATCAGGACAGGATCACACAGTGCTGGGATTATATATAATGTCCAGTGATATGGCTGCAGATTATCAGGACAGGATCACACAGTGCTGGGTTTATATATAATGTCCAGTGATCTCCTGACTGCAGGTAATCAGGACAGGATCACACAGTGTTGGGATTATATATAATGTCCAGTGATCTCCTGACTGCAGATTATCAGGACAGGATCACACAGTGCTGGGATTATATATAATGTCCAGTGATCTCCTGACTGCAGGTAATCAGGACAGGATCACACAGTGTTGGGATTATATATAATGTCCAGTGATCTCCTGACTGCAGGTAATCAGGACAGGATCACACAGTGCTGGGTTTATATATAATGTCCAGTGATCTCCTGACTGCAGGTAATCAGGACAGGATCACACAGTGCTGGGATTATATATAATGTCCAGTGATCTGGCTGCAGATTATCAGGACAGGATCACACAGTGCTGGGTTTATATATAATGTCCAGTGATCTCCTGACTGCAGATTATAGGATAGGATCACACAGTGCTGGCATTATATATAATGTCCAGTGATCTGGCTGCAGATTATCAAGACAGGATCACAGAGTGCTGGGATTATATATAATGTCCAGTGATCTACTGACTGCAGATTATCAGGACAGGATCAGACAGTGTTGGGTTTATATATAATGTCCAGTGATCTCCTGACTGCAGGAAATCAAGACAGGATCACACAGTGCTGGGTTTATATATAATGTCCAGTGATCTCCTGACTGCAGGTAATCAGGACAGGATCACACAGTGCTGGGTTTATATATAATGTCCAGTGATCTCCTGACTGCAGGTAATCAGGACAGGATCACACAGTGCTGGGTTTATATATAATGTCCAGTGATCTCCTGACTGCAGGTAATCAGGACAGGATCACACAGTGCTGGGATTATATATAATGTCCAGTGATCTCCTGACTACATATTATCAGGACAGGATCACACAGTGCTGGGATTATATATAATGTCCAGTGATATGGCTGCAGATTATCAGGACAGGATCACACAGTGCTGGGTTTATATATAATGTCCAGTGATCTCCTGACTGCAGGTAATCAGGACAGGATCACACAGTGCTGGGATTATATATAATGTCCAGTGATCTCCTGACTGCAGGTAATCAGGACAGGATCACAGTGCTGGGTTTATATATAATGTCCAGTGATCTCCTGACTGCAGGTAATCAGGACAGGATCACACAGTGCTGGGATTATATATAATGTCCAGTGATCTGGCTGCAGATTATCAGGACAGGATCACACAGTGCTGGGTTTATATATAATGTCCAGTGATCTCCTGACTGCAGGTAATCAGGACAGGATCACACAGTTCTGGGTTTATATATAATGTCCAGTGATCTCCTGACTGCAGGTAATCAGGACAGGATCACACAGTTCTGGGTTTATATATAAAGTCCAGTGATCTCCTGACTGCAGGTAATCAGGACAGGATCACACAGTGCTGGGTTTATATATAAAGTCCAGTGATCTCCTGACTGCAGGTAATCAGGACAGGGTCACACAGTATTTGTCTGTTACATAAAGTACATCTTCTGTTTACCTGTTTAGAGCATCCTGATAGATCCGCTGTATAAATGACTTTCACAGCAAGTGTGGTAATGTTTATGCTTTTGATACTGCTGTACATATCTTTTGGGCAAAATAAAACCCTAAAAGTACTGACAGATCCTTTGGTGTCTGTAATGTGTCAGCAGAGTTGGATATGGATTTTAGTCCACACATGTTTAAAGTTAACCAAGTTGTTGGTTTATTGATGAACCTGTAACAGTAAGAGTAATGCAGGTACTCACATGGCTGCAGCAGCAATCAGGTAGTACAACAGTCCTATGCAGGTTATGTACTGAGCTGTATTCTTTATACATATACAGGTTGTAAGCTCTTGGGACACTGCACTTCAATGCGATAATGTTTATGGGACGTTGTTGGAACAGGCTCTGTTTAGTAAGAGCCTCAGGTCAGTTATACATATATACATCCATGCAGCTACTAATGATGCGTCCTCCCCCACACAGAACATGTCCGGGTCACTCATGCACAGCAGTGCCACCCGGAAGACCGCACTACCGGCCCACCCCCTGTCCCACCAGACCACCGTGGTCCTGAGGAGATGGAGTGCAGAGCTCCCTGCTTATAAACAGTAACTTTCCAATTAGTGGTGACAAAAATTTTCTAAATTGTTACATGAAATATTTGCCTCATTCTGCATTTGGAAATTTAATCAGTGAATTTCTCAGTCCTACTCCAACCACCTCCACATATGAATGAATTGCCCATTGTTTTTCCAGCTCTGCTTATAGACTATAAATTCCACAAATATGAACTTACAAATACATCTATCTATTCCCAATGTATCAATTTTTTTACTTTTTTTTAAACATTTTTCCTCCTTGCTTGTATTTCCTGCATCAATAGTTCCAAACACTACAGCAACATTTTATTATTTGGTCATTCTCCTCTCTAAATGGAACAGGGAGAGCATTTGATTGGTCTCCTGCCCATAATACCTCACTTATTCACAGCAGAATTAGAGATTTCTGAAAACAACATTACTTGTAGAGGAACATTACCGTCAGCTGTTGGTAACTGAGTTTTATTATTCTCATTTCTGCTTTGTAAATTACATTGTAAACAAATATATTCTGATTGTGCATTAATTTCCTCAAAAACATGGCCATACATAAAGCAGAGAGCTTAGTATCACCAGAAATTACCATGAAACAAAGGGAAATTTACACAGTCGTCATATAATCTCTAACCAATAAATCAATAAACTCTTTTTCTGCTTAGCATGAGATTACATTAGATTACATCAAATGATTTGCTCAGATCTAGTCCTGTGACGTGTTCCTATATTTTATCTTGCACACCAGCAGGGAGGAATTCAATTTTGTCCTCACTGATTTCACTCTTTTTAAAACTATTTTTATTCTATGTTGTTACTATACTATGGATTTGATTTTTTTGTCTGCTTAAATTTATTTGCATTCAAAATACTAGTTATACATTGCTGGCACTAGTTTTACAAGCATCGCAGAGGTCAGGTGTGCCCATACCCAAACTGTCAAACTTCCAACAGCTCATACCGTAAAGCGATAATTTGTTTTTCAATTTAGCTCAAAATTTTACTTCCATCTTTTCCTCATATTGATCCTTCAGTAGATCCTATATTTTTGAATCAGGGAGTTTTTGAACTGTTGGGAAGATGTCTTTTTATATTTGTTTGGCCAAAATAAGTGCTACTTTAAGGGTCCCTGGAGTGAGTAGAGAATAGATGGTTGGCCTCCATTCCTGTGTACCACTTTGGGTCTTCTGGTCTGCCATCCAGGTAACAGGCTGATCAAAATGTTGCAGCTGTTGGGTGGATGTAGAACGTCACTACTCTCACGCCTAGAGGATCTTAATGTCAGCACCCACAATTGTGTTAAAACTAGAGATGGGCGGGCTCGGTTCCCCGAGAACCAAACCCACCCGAACTTTGCCTATCCGAGTACCGAGCCGAGCAGGCTCTGTACTCTCCCGCCCGCTCGGATTCCAAATCGAGGCCGAACGTCATTGTGACGTCGTCGGATCTCGGGGCTCGGTTCTCGCGATAATTGAAATCCATAAATACCTGCCTCCACAGCAATCCATCACCATTTGACAGAGGGACAGAGCAGGGTGTAGTCACAGGCTGATTAGAGCAGGGACAGAGAATATACCTTATTCTTCATCCAATTCTGATAACAATTCTGATTACAATTCTGATAACAATTCTGATTACAATTCTGATAACAATTGATAGAGAAGAGAGGAGGATAGAGCAGGGCCCTCTTAACAACATCTTGGGCCCCCAGGCACAGCAGTGCACCGGGGCCCCTATATATACATATATATATATAAAAAAATAAAAAAAGATTATATATATGTGCCCTCCAGCGCAGGGGGGCCCGTCGGAGGCAGCAAAAAAAAAAAAAAACCTGCAAAAAAAAAAAGACAATACCTACCTTGCAGTCAGCTGGCGATCCGGCTCCGTCCATGGTCTCCATCTCCGTCACGCTCCGCAATGGATGTCGGGCGGGCGTGATGACGTCACGCCCGACATGCACTGCCACCGCCGCACGGAGGCGGAGACCATGGAGGGAGCCGGATCGCCAGCTGACTGCAAGGTAAGTATTGTCTTTTTTTTTTTTCCAGGTTTTGGTTTTTTTTGCTGCCTCCGACGGGCCCCCCTGGGCTGCAGGGCCCCCGGGCACCTGCCCATTGTGCCCAATGGGAAAGATGGCCCTGGGATAGAGGAGTCTTTTTTTCAATATTTGGCACTACAAGTGCTTTTGGGGTGTCCCCCATTCTTTTGCATTAATATTTCTGGCTGTCAAAAGTCCTGTTTGTCAGCAGTCTTAAAAAATTATATATAGCACTCCCAAGTGCTTTTGGGGTGTCCCCCATTCTTTTGCATTAATATTTCTGGCTGTCAAAAGTCCTGTTTGTCAGCAGTATCTAAAACAATTTGTAGCACTACAAGTGCTTTGGGCTCAGAATGGATTCAAAGCAGTCCACATATGAGCAGAATGAGTAACCAGGTTCTGTCACCAGTCCTGATGGTAGTGTTCCCAGTACGTCATCTGGGAAAGGCGATGTCAAACTACACAGTCTTTTGAAATCAGTCAAAAAAACACACACCAAAAAAAATTTACCGTGTTGAAGCGAAAAAGAAGTGTAACTGAGGAAAAGTTAAGTGCCGATAAAAATTTTTTTGCCAACATGCCATTCTACACACGCAGTGGCAAAGAGAGAATGAGGCCTTCACCTTTCTCTATTAGTGGCAGATCCAAAAATGTTACCAAGCCTACAAGTGGTGCACAACTACTGTTACGCGTTAAAGCCGAGCTGCAAGATAACAGTAAGGCATTAGAGGATAATGTTTGCTCTGAATCAAAAATAACACCAATCCCTGTGGAGAATCCATCCAACAGTGGGATGTCTAATTGTGAGCATTCTGTTAGTGTACCCATAAAGAGGGGCCCTTTCAGCAGTCCTGCTGATGTGTGCCTGAACAGCCCGAGTGTAGCCGGTGATACACCAAGTGAGGATGGCACTTTGTCTTTAGAAGAGGATGTGGGGGAGATTTGGGTATCCGACGATGAGGATGCAGTTGATTGTGTAAGTCCTGCAGCAGTGTGTCACCAGTGGCAGCAGTTCTGGCACGTGAGGTTCTGGCACTAATATGCACTTTCCAAACACAAGCAGGGATGACGCAGGGGGCAGAGCACAACAGTTTAACATCTGGGCTGGTTTGAAAGATTTTTTTTAAAAATGTGTGACCTTCACCATAACTCCAACCAATCCTACTATTAACATGCAAAGGATGGTGGAGGGCTTATCAGTTATTAAACTGTATTTTTACTAATTTGCACTCATAAGGTTTGGGTGTAATATACTACAGTCTATGCAGGCTGCTTCTTCTGTAATTCTACAGTCTATGCAGGCTGCTTCTTTTTTATTTTAATACAAGTGGATGGGAGGGGGGATCTGATGCAGACAGATACCAAACTGCCTTTGTCCATTTCTTTTAATATTCTAATTCTACAGTATATGCAGGCTGCTTTTTTTCTATTCAACTACAAGTGGAGGCCGGGAGGGGGGGGGTCATAGACAGCCACCAAACTACCTTGGTCCATTTATTTTTTATATTGTTCAGTCTATCCAGGCTGCTTTTTTCTATTCAACTACAAGTGGAGGGCGGGGGAGGCACAGACATTCACCAAACTACCTTGGTCCATTTATTTTTTATATTGTTCAGTCTATCCAGGCTGCTTTTTTTTCTATTCAACTACAAGTGGAGGGGGGTGGGGGGGGGGGGGTGGCTATAGAGACAGAAACCAAACGGCCTTTGTCCATTTCTTTAGATATTTAACTATAAATGTACGGTGTAATATACACCCAAAGACGATGGCTGCATTGCCAATAGGCATAGATGGAGAGGAAGACAATCTGGTTTGTGTGTAGAATTAATTAAGGCCTACCTACCAGGAAATAAACTGTTTTTTTGCTAATTTATTAGCTTTACAATTACATTACTTATCCAAGAAACAGGTGGAGCACTAAATTTGGTTATTTTATGCCCAAAAACATTGATTTTCCAACAAAATAGCAAAACAAAACCAAACAAAACCAAAACCAAAACCAAAACACGCAATGGCGGTTTTGCAAAACCAAAACCAAAACACGAAGGTAATCCAGATCCAAAACCAAAACACGGGGGTCAGTGAGCATCTCTAGTTAAAACATTAGCTCCTATACTTCATAGTGTAGACTATACTTTTATACTATATTAACAATAGCTTTTAAAATATATCCATACCAGATATAATAACATATTTGCTCATCAGAAAACAATAGGATCCAGGAAATCAGGGACAGTTTCCAAATGTATATAGCGCTGAAGAATTAAAAAAAATTATTGACTCTCTACAGGAATGAATGGCGCACCAAGCCACACCTATACACGTTTCGTCACTGACCCTCCTAATCAAGTACCAGTCAGCATTATAAATTTGCCATAGAAATAAAAAAGCTGCTCGATGTCAGCGATCATACACTGCCGTGCACAAATGTCATCAAATATACTCTGTAATGTACTCCCTTTTATATAAAGAGATGCAAAGGGGTAGATGTATCAAACCTTCTAAAAACGAAAAGTGGAGGTGTTGCCCATAGCAACCAATCAGATTCTAGCTATTATTTTTCAGAATGTACTGGGTAAATGATAGCTATGAATGGTTGCCATGGACAACACCTCCACTTTTTCTTTTTAGAAGGTTTAATACATCTACCCCAAAGTCTTCCTTTGTATCTAGAAATAGAACTATAGAATTTCCAACAGCTTATTCCTGAAACAACAGCATTGTCAAAATCATACTCACAATGGAGTGGGCAAAAAAAATATGTTGGGCGAATTTTAAATTGATTTCTTTTCCTTTATTTGAATGTATATCTTGCCTAATCTGCTGCCACTTCTACATTTTCAGATACGTATAACGTGTTTTGCCTGGGAAAATAAGTGTTTGCAGGACTGTACCAAATTAGGTTGCTGAATACCATTATTTAAAAACGACTCATATTTCAGTTGTCAAAACTAGGAGTGCAGTCAGTATTACGGGAAACACGGCTTCAATTGCCACACAGAGTAAACACTTTGGATGTTAAAGAAACGGGTTTGATTAACTTAAATACTTATCATCCCTCTGTTGTAGATAGCAAAGCATATACATGACTTAATCTACAATTCATGTTATGCAGCGTAACATATTATACCTGCCAGGACTGATTTCTAAACTGTTTTCTACTTTCCCATCAATATCTTAACCTATTCTTCTAAAGCAGACACCAGTAATATTCTCCATGTGCCGCTATACAGAGGAGACATTACAGTATGAGTACAGGGTTGTGCTACTTCGAGACTGCTTTACTTAACGGACAGATATTGTGATTGCTGTACTTAATTGTTTTGTACCTTTGCTCATTGTGATATTTTTTTATTATTGTTTCTATTATTATAATCATCATTGCTATTGTTACTATATGTACAACATGCTTCATACTCACTTGTGTACACCTGCCTCATTAATACATAGAACATATAAGCTCATTTGCAAACTAGTACAGCATTGGCTAGGATGGATCTTGGTGAGCAATAACGAGTGTGGATGAGGGATGTGTAGGGGTGTTTTGTTTTTTTTTTGCAAATAAATGTATTTTTAAACCTCTGTGTGTGTGTCTGTTTTATTTAAATTTTCCCTGTTGTAAAACAATTCCAAGGGCATGCTGGCACTTGTGTTTCCCCAAGTGCCAGCATACCCTAAGCAGCCATGGATATGTTGGCACTTGTGGTACATGCCCATAGATTGTAAGCTTGTGGTCTTCTTACCACTCTGTCTGTCTATATTACCCAGTAGTGTTTTATGACTGTATTTGTTCCCAATTGTAAAGTGCTATATAAATAAATGATGATGATGCCCAACCACTTAAAGGCAGTCTGGGCATGCTGGGATCTGTAGTGCACCATTACCAATTTTTATTTTTTATTTTTATACAATTGTTCCGCACCCACTGCACTAGGGGTGTCGGAGGAGCTCTAGTGCTTTTCAGCACGGGGCTGGTTATACCATTTTTTGGCGGGCCAGATTTCCTAGGGACTCCAGACCTGTGCTGAACTGCCTAGGGTTGTTTTGACATTATGTGGGTTTTCCTGCTATAATGTCACCAGCCCTGATTGGGAAAGTCTAGTACTGGTACTAGTAAATCCAGGAGGACCACAAGCTTTATGTCCCCACGATATTGCTTGTAGCAGTCGAGGTTAGCAGCACTAGGGCTGGTTAAGCTGTTGGAGGGGGGGGGCATTGTTCACTTTGTTTGTTTTTACTAATTTCATTTATTATGTGCTGATGGTCATCATCACCAGCTTAAATCTTGCACCAGACGGGAAGCAGCCGAAATAGATACCTCTCCTCAGGGGCAAACACAGGATTTCCCCCCCCCCCTTCAAAAAAAATAGAGGGAGAGAGAGCTGCTGCGCATGCATCCGCGCATGCGCAGCAGCTCCTTGTCGGCGATTCTGAATTGTACAGCTTCTTCTTTGACAGCACCGCGGCTGCTGTACGGCACCGTTAGTTCGGGAAGGGGAGGGGTTTCTGGAGAACCAGAAACCCCCCCTGCGTTCGCCCCTGCTCCTAGAGGTGTATCTGTGACTACTACCCCCTCAGCATAGCATGTAAGTACCTTAACATGCCCTCACTTTACTCGGCTCACTCACTACCTCCCCTGGTCTGCCTCACTCGGAGAAACCGTTGTAATTCCTACACCGTTCACCTGCTTTGGATGTAAATACCCTCAAATTAAAGCTGAAAGTCTGCAGTTAAAGCACATCTTGTTAGTTTCATTTCAAATACATTGTGGTGGTGTATAGAGCCCAAAATATGAGAATTGTGTCGATGTCCCAATATTTATGGACTTGACTGTACATGTAATGAAATGAAAACACACAGTTATCACATATTTATTTTATATTACATATACAAAAAATCTATCAGACATTCCATTAAGCAATTGATGAACTTACCTGTTTATAAGGAGGGATGCATGTCTGATTGGCTCCCACAATCAGTGCTGGGTGGAAGTCAAGAAAGAATAGCACATGTGGGCAGGGTCCCTCGGTCTACCAGGCGATGCCCCGCCATCTACCGATAGATCATGATCTACCTTTTGGCCACGCATCAGGGACTTTAGAAATGTCTCTTTGTGTGAGTTAGCTGAGCACAGTTTGTATGGATAGATAAATCTCCTGCTTGTTTTCAGTGGTCAAAGCAAACAAAAGACCAGCAGTAATTGCTTGTCAAACTTGGCTCATTAAAAAACAATTAGCTCTACGCTATGTATACAAGTAGAATATCTGTTCCAGTCATCAGCTCAATATGTGATCTCCTAATTAACCCTGGTCTGATGAGCCTACCACTCCTGCTAACAAACTGGAAGAGGTGATGTCAACTTGTCATACTCCTCTCACCCCACAAATATCAGTGGTAGATACTTAATTAGCATAAAACTAATCAAGTGAATGATGAATACATAATATCTCCTTCCATAAAGATATGGGTCTCTTCCTTCTCCCTCATTAGATATATATAGTTATATGGTGGGTATTTTACGACCAAACAGTATATAAGAATATGTTGTGTACGTTAATGTTTACTTGTTAATTGTTATATAGTGTGGGGCACAGTTGCCTACTTTCTCAGAATGTCCTGGAAACTCTCGGAATATTGGGAAACCCCCGGACATTCGGTATGGTAGACATCCCTCCGGAATTACTGCTGGGGACTACAAGAAAATGGCAGCTGCTTTCATAAACAGGGATAGGTGTTGTTATACAATTAATAGACATTATATTTCTCTAGTATTTCCTTTAGCTAACAGATCTCTCAGTTTGTCCTACATATAGATTATACCAATGCGGTTATGTATTATCGAGCAGGAAATAGATGTGTACTACAAGAAAATGGCTGCCGCTCTTCACCACACAGAATATGAGTGATATTCCGCTCTAGATCTATATTGTATAAAAGATAGTCCCTTTATTTACATTATTTATCTGAAGGTTTGTGTTAGAAGTAATTTTTCATTGTTCTTTTATGTATTTTTTATAAGTTTTTTAAAACAATTTAGTCCAAAATGTATTTGTTAAAGTTTGATTGTGAAATTTTGATAGTTAAAAGATATAGGGCCTATTTATCAAGCTCTATCAGCACAATAATATGTTTATTTCAGCAAATAGGGCTATTTTTTGGTTTGTTCTATTTAGTCTCCCTTGTTATCACAAGCGATAGGGCTCCATGCTTCTGCATGGGGGACATTATTATTTATTAAGCGGAGTGTGGATTTCAGTATTATGAAGGGTGCATGGTTGTATATTATGTGTCTGTATGTGTGTGATGGTAGTGTGGTATAATAATATAATAAGTCACAGGCATCCAATAACTAACAGTTCCATTCAGGAATTCTCCCTGGTTTGTAATATGTGACATCACCAATGTGGTAGTACCAATTTAGGTATAGGATTGGGATTACTTGTGTTGCTTTCGGATAGGCCCAATCTGTAACCTAAACTAGTAATAACGGACAAGAGGTGGGTGCAGAATAGGCGGGAGAGGTGAGGGTCAGATAAGGGGTTATGGGGGAGGGAGTATGATTGGAGAAGGAGGGAATTGGGAGACATGTATGAGAGTAGGGCAGGTTGCAGAGGTGTGTCGAGGTAGGGGGGAGCGAGGTGTGGGGTGTGAGGTTTTACTTATCAGGCAAATCAGAGAGGTCTGAGGAGTGTGTTTTATTTGGTGTATGGGTGTGTTTGCTGGAGGTCAGGATATTATCACAGCTAACATGGACAGTATTTAACATTTGTATTTTGCTTTATTATTATGATTATCCCTGCAATTCAATGGTCTGCACTTTATTTATCATCAACTGATTATCTCTATGGACCCATGTGTATCTCTAATATAATAAGAGTATCTCTGCTATCCAAACATCTTCTCTGCCACAAACTGTGTGACATTACCACCCTTATTTCTCCCAAAGTAGACAGTATCTCTGTTATTGAAACCTTCAAAAGGAGGCCCTAGTATTCAATGATGAATAAAGGCATAAAGTCCCTGTCATCCAGTGAGTGACACTGACAGTTATTGACAACCATTAAATGACACTGAAAAATAAGTATCTCCAACAAAAACTGACAGTGTGTCCCTGACAACTACTAAGTAATACTGACAGTGTGTCCCTGACAACCACTAAGTGACACTGACAGAAAGTGTCCCTGACAACCACTAAGTAACACTGACAGTAAATGTCCCTGACAACCAGTAAGTGACACTAACAGTAAATGTCCCTGACAACCACTAAGTGACACTGGCAGAAAGTGTCTCTGACAGTCACTAAGCAACACAGACAGTAAATGACCCTAACAACCACTAAGTAACCCTAACAGTAAATCTCCCTGACAACCACTAAGTGACACTGACATTCAATTTGCGGACATTCCCGAGCACTTTACGGTGGAGATTTTGACAGAAATATCCCATTTTTCCTTGCATCCCATAGAGGTTCAAGGAGAAATGAGCAGAGATTTCTACCGTCGTATCAGAAAAAGCCAATGGCCACGATGTTCTGAGGAACATCGCAGCTAATTGAATCTGTCCCTAAATGTCCCTGACAATCACTAAGTGACACTAATAGTAACTGTCCCTAACAACCACTAAGTGACACTAATAGTAACTGTCCCTGACAACCACTAAGTGACATTAATAGTAACAGTCCCTGACAACCACTAAGTGACACTAATAGTAACTGTCAATGACAACCACTAAGTGACATTAATAGTAACGGTCCCTGACAACCACTAAGTGACACTAATAGTAACTGTCCCTGACAACCACTAAGTGACACTAATAGTAACTGTCCCTGACAACCACTAAGTGACACTAATAGTAACTGTCCCTGACAACCACTAAGTGACACTAATAGTAACTGTCCCTGACAACCACTAAGTGACATTAATAGTAACGGTCCTTGACAACCACTAAGTGACATTAATAGTAACTGTCCCTGACAACCACTAAGTGACACTAATAGTAACTGTCCCTGACAACCACTAAGTGACACTAATAGTAACTGTCCCTGACAAACACTAAGTGACACTAATAGTAACTGTCCCTGACAACCACTAAGTGACACTAATAGTAACTGTCCCTGACAACCACTAAGTGACATTAATAGTAACTGTCCCTGACAACCACTAATTGACATTAATAGTAACTGTCCCTGACAACCACTAAGTGACATTAATAGTAACTGTCAATGACAACCACTAAGTGACATTAATAGTAACTGTCCCTGACAACCACTAAGTGACATTAATGGTAACTGTCCCTGACAACCACTAAGTGACATTAATAGTAACTGTCAATGACAACCACAAAGTGACATTAATAGTACCTGTCCCTGACAACCACTAAGTGACACTAATAGTAAATGTCCCTGACAAACACTAAAGTACACTGACGATGAGTGTCTCTGACATCCAATAAGGAACAATAACAGTAAGTATTCCTGACAACTAATAGGTGACAACGACATTCAATAAATATCACTGATATTCAGTTGTCACTGTTCTCCGATGTGTGGCTCTAACATACAGAAAGTGATAGATTTTAATTGCGCGATGGCGCCATTCCCCACTCAATACAAGGTTGTGCAATTCATTAATTATGCTAGCAATTAAATAGAAATCTGTTATCCACTAATGACATGCATGATATATACTGTATTTAGTAAGTGTTTCTGCCAAACGCTGAGTAACAGTGCTACCAACTCCGTCTATGACAGTTTAATGTAGAAGCATTTCTTTTATTTAAATATAACTCATATTGAGCTGCCAGAGAACAGAGATTGAACCCTGCAATTTATAAGCTGGAAGACGTCATGAAAACTGTATGATGTGAAGGGGAGACACATGCACTCTGTCTCAAAAGAGCGCTCTAGTCCTTAAGACAGTTGTGTAGAGAAAGATGCAGAGACTTAGACGTACCTTCAGGGTATAACCAAAAGGTAGGGTTAGTTTTAATAACAAATATATATGTATGTGTATATATATATATATATATATATATATATATATATACACAGGGTGATTCAAAAGTCGCAGTACACCCTTTTATTTCAAAAAATTCTACAGGAAATTGGGAAACCTGAATACTCCAGTAAGGTATGGGTGACGTGGTCTATCTTTTACGGTATGTACCAAACATGGGCGCCATCTTGAAATCGGCCAATCGGCCCAATTCCTGTAGAGTTTTTGAAATAAAAGGGTGTACTGTGACTTTTGAATCACCCTGTATATATATAGACATCTGCCATCTATTTCATGACAGTGTTTTTATTACATTTAATTGATGTACTATGCTGGTGATTGACACCTGAAGAGCCAAAAGAATGGAGAAAGACTAGAATTACATATTTGTAAAACTATGCAAAGTTCTAATTCTAGAGAAGCTGCCACTCACAAACATGGGAGAAATAAGGATTAATCTCTAATTACAATAGTTTCACCCTAGATTAACAAATGAGCATCACACACTTTAAATATTAGGCCTAAAGGTAAGAGGGGTTTTAGAAATATTCAGATTCAGTCAAATCCTTAGAATTCTGAAGACTGAATCTGATTCCTGATCTTACTGTAATTCTAGAGTGTCCAGGAGTTGACGTGTCAGACTTGTTGTTTAGGCTCATCCTGGTTTAATATGTAATAAAGGGTTCACTGTTATGGTTTGATATTTGTTTGAATCCTTTATAATTGGAATCTAAATTTGCCGAGATTGTGTACATGAATTTAGTGCATGTCTATTAAATACTCCTGGTGTTGTTAAACTAATAAAACCCTATGAAAATGTGTCAGACTGTACTATTGTGACAGAGGTCTGCATTGAGAGAGGCAATGTCTGTCACTGAGAGCTAATAAATTGTGCTAGACACACTTCTCCCAGAGGAGAACTCCTGCTCTCTGCAGTGTACATGTGGAGGGGGAGTCTCATTCCTTCTTGTGCAGAGAGTTGTGAGGTCAGATGTTGCCTGTACTCCAAACAAACAATGCAATATGTCCTGCAGGTGAGGAGCCCTTAAACTGTTCAACAGATAGAAGGAGTTGCTCTTAGCCCACCCAGACTGCCCTCTGCTCAGCACAGGCTACAGTGAGCTCTGCACTCTAATTAGGAGCTGAGATCAGAGGGCATGACATTGGACAGACTCACTAAATACTGTAGGGTTTCAATTGCCCTATAAATCAGCACAAACTGGCTCACTGGGGTGATAAGCATTGCCGGGGAAGTATAATATTACATTGTGTGTTTCCAGTACGGACACCTTAGTCAGCATTTTGTGAGCATAAGCTGTGCCTGTGGACTAAGGACTTCCCACCATTTGGGAAGTCAATGTACTGTGTAATTACATCTTAGTCAGGGTCATTAAGGAAAAACAAGATGTATAAGGCATGCCATCTACATAAACTATTGCATAAACTTGTAGATGCATACATAAATGGGCATAGTCACACAGAGTACGCTCATAGACCATCTGTGGCTCCAATGTGCACGATCATGGTCAGGGGCAGGCTGCGGGGCATCTGCCCCCTATGCCAGCCCCATAGTGGGCTACCTTGGGCTGAGTCACTGGGCTACCTGCACTTTTTTCCTTTAAAATAGGCTGCTGAGTTGATTCTTGCCCCCGGGCTACATTTTGCCAGCAATCTGCGAATCATGGGGTATAGGAAGCTGTGACTTGGCAAAGCATATCTTGCACAAGTAGAAATGTCACCACTAAGCACAGCCAACATTATTATTATTATTATTATTGATTATATAGCACCAACATGGCCATCTTAACAACATTATGGACCCCCGGGCAAAGGAGTGCACCGGGGCCCATATATACACACACACACACATATAAAATCACTTTATTTTTTTAAAAAAATGTACTCGCTCAGTGACCATTGAAGTACAGCAGCTAAAGAACCCCCCCCCTTCACTTACCTTTCAATCGCACTGTTCTCCGATTGCACCCCCTTTCTTCTTGTTTCTTATTCTGTGTCTCCTGCTTCTTCGAATCCTCGCTGTCGCTTGCTTCTTTCCATTGCTTCTCGTGCCGTGGCTCCTCCGTGCTGCGCTCCTCAATGAAAATGTCGGGAGTGATGACGTCACGCCCGACAATCAGTGTGAGCGCAGTACGGCGGAGGGGAACAGGGAGGGAGCCGGATCGCCACCTGACCACGTGACTGCAAAAGGTAAGGTTTTTTTTGCAGGATTATTTATTCTAATTAAGAGCCCTGCATATGGGGCCCCCTTGACCGTGGGGCCCCCAGGCACCTGCCCATCGTGCCCAGTGGAAAAGACAGCCCTGAGCACCAACCATAATACACAGCACTGTACAGAGTACATTTACCATCCACATCATTGGAGCTTACAATCTAAATTCCCTAATATATACACATACACACAGACTAGGGTTTATTTTGTCAGAAGCTAATTAATCTGCCAGAATGTTTTTGAACTCATTTAGCCAGTTCCACTCATTCACTAAAATGTATCAATAACCCTCCTAATATACTGAATGTTTCACCCTGATTTATATATCATCTGACACTGACAGTACAGGAACATCAGTACAGTTCTTTCAAGTGGTGAGTATTGCATTCTTACCCTATAAGACAAATTATACAGCCATAGGGGTGAGTGTGGAAATGAATGTATACAAAGGAAGAAACACAGTATTGTTACATCACAACAGTAACATGTTTTTGGTGTAGTTCTTCAAACAGGAGCAGGGAATTGATCACATGGCCGATCGTTCTCCAAAGGTCCATAAGCGTCTGGTGTTTGACCAAGTGATCTGAAATGCATTTCATTGAGAGGCAGTTTATTTGGTGTATCCATGCAGATTACTGAGGCTACCCTGTGGCCATAGGCTGTATGATTGTATATTAGTTTTACTAAGAAAAATGCAGAGGAGAGAAAATGGTAATAGCTGCTGAAACACAGGTAAGCAGGGCGAGAGAAGGAAGTTCTTATATCAGGACTGTCCAGACACAGTTCCATGCTAGTAGCATTATTCCTGTTTATAACACACACAATGTATATGTATATAATTATTCAGCACTAATCCAAAAAGCCCCAGAGTGGAAATGCTATTATTTGTGAAAAGGAAGCCATGAGAAATAGCAAAGTCTGCAACCAAAACAGCAGTAACAGGAGGATTATGCCCAGGAAGCCGCTGTGACCAGTGGATGGATGCCTGTCTGTGCCCAGCAGAGTGACTGTAATTATCTGCAGTCTAATTATGGTTAATGATAGCTGTCATCCTACAAATATAGAAACAGTGTCCTCGTATTACAAGTCTGCATATCACTGTGGAATTAGCTAGATATTTGTGTTATATTCAGGGATAAATAACACAGGGTTCCCTGTAAGTATCGTCACCACATGGGTGCCATCATGTCACTCTGTCCCAGCACTTCCTGCTGCAGGAAGTGCTGGGTCAATAACTTTCACATCAGTCCCTGGTTGGCCCCAGTGCTCATGCTGAGAGGCCTCTATGGCCCAGTCTATAATGAGGCAGAACTAGTGAACTGTGGCCCCCAGTGCAGGGAGGAGGGAACTGGGGCCACAAATCGCTAGTTCTCCGTGCAGCGGGCCCCATTATCTCCATGGGCCCTGGTGCTGCGTACCTGCTGCACCAATGATAGCTCCACCACTTGCTGCACTGCATAGCTTCCTCCCCTCCATCTCCGGGCAGTCAGCCACATTGCACAGTGACTGTCTCTTGTACCAGACAGCACCAACTTACAGAGATCCCGCTGCACACAGATCTCCCTGACTGCACACAGATCTCCCTGACTGCTGACTGCGCACAGATCTCCCTGACTACACACAGATCTCCCTGACTGCTGACTGCGCACAGATCTCCCTGACTACACACAGATCTCCCTGACTGCGCACAGATCTTCCTGACTGCTGACTGCGCACAGATCTCCCTGACTACACACAGATCTCCCTGACTACACACAGATCTCCCTGACTGCGCACAGATCTTCCTGACTGCTGACTGCGCACAGATCTCCCTGACTACACACAGATCTCCCTGACTACACACAATCTCCCTGACTGCTGACTGCGCACAGATCTCCCTGACTACACACAGATCTCCCTGACTACACACAGATCTCCCTGACTACACACAATCTCCCTGACTGCTGACTGCGCACAGATCTCCCTGACTACACACAGATCTCCCTGACTGCGCACAGATCTTCCTGACTGCTGACTGCGCACAGATCTCCCTGACTACACACAATCTCCCTGACTGCTGACTGCGCACAGATCTCCCTGACTACACACAGATCTCCCTGACTACACAGATTTCCCTGACTGCACAGAGATGTTCCTGACTGCTGACTGCGCACAGATCTCCCTGACTGCACACAGATCTCCCTGACTACACACAATCCTACTGACTGCTGACTGCGCACAGATCTCCCTGACTGCTGACTGCGCACAGATCTCCCTGACTACACACAGATCTCCCTGACTGCTGACTGCGCACAGATCTCCCTGACTGCTGACTGCGCACAGATCTCCCTGACTACACACAGAAGTCCCTGACTGCACACAGATCTCCCTGACTGCTGACTGCGCACAGATCTCCCTGACTGCTGACTGCGCACAGATCTCCCTGACTACACACAATCTCCCTGACTGCTGACTGCGCACAGATCTCCCTGACTACACACAGATTTCCCTGACTACACACAGAGATCTCCCTGACTGCTGACTGCACACAGATCTCCCTGACTGCACACAGATCTCCCTGACTGCACACAGATCTCCCTGACTACACACAATCTCCCTGACTGCTGACTGCGCACAGATCTCCCTGACTGCTGACTGCACACAGATCTCCCTGACTGCACACAGATCTCCCTGACTGCACACAGATCTCCCTGACTGCACACAGATCTCCCTGACTGCTGACTGCACACAGATCTCCCTGACTGCTGACTGCACACAGATCTCCCTGACTGCTGACTGCGCACAGATCTCCCTGACTGCTGACTGCGCACAGATCTCCCTGACTACACACAGATCTCCCTGACTGCACACAGATCTCCCTGACTGCACACAGATCTCCCTGACTACACACAGATCTCCCTGACTGCACACAGATCTCCCTGACTACACACAGATCTCCCTGACTGCTGACTGCGCACAGATCTCCCTGACTGCTGACTGCGCACAGATCTCCCTGACTGCACACAGATCTCCCTGACTGCACACAGATCTCCCTGACTGCACACAGATCTCCCTGACTGCTGACTGCACACAGATCTCCCTGACTGCTGACTGCGCACAGATCTCCCTGACTGCTGACTGCGCACAGATCTCCCTGACTACACACAATCTCCCTGACTGCTGACTGCGCACAGATCTCCCTGACTACACACAGATTTCCCTGACTGCACAGAGATCTCCCTGACTGCTGACTGCACACAGGTCTCCCTGACTGCACACAGATCTCCCTGACTGCACACAGATCTCCCTGACTACACACAGATCTCCCTGACTGCGCACAGATCTTCCTGACTGCTGACTGCGCACAGATCTCCCTGACTACACACAATCTCTCTGACTGCTGACTGCGCACAGATCTCCCTGACTACACACAGATCTCCCTGACTACACAGATTTCCCTGACTGCACAGAGATCTTCCTGACTGCTGACTGTGCACAGATCTCCCTGACTGCACACAGATCTCCCTGACTACACACAATCCTACTGACTGCTGACTGCGCACAGATCTCCCTGACTGCTGACTGCGCACAGATCTCCCTGACTACACACAGATCTCCCTGACTGCTGACTGCGCACAGATCTCCCTGACTGCTGACTGCGCACAGATCTCCCTGACTACACACAGATCTCCCTGACTGCTGACTGCGCACAGATCTCCCTGACTGCTGACTGCGCACAGATCTCCCTGACTACACACAGAAGTCCCTCACTGCACACAGATCTCCCTGACTGCTGACTGCGCACAGATCTCCCTGACTGCTGACTGCGCACAGATCTCCCTGACTACACACAATCTCCCTGACTGCTGACTGCGCACAGATCTCCCTGACTACACACAGATTTCCCTGACTGCACAGAGATCTCCCTGACTGCTGACTGCACACAGATCTCCCTGACTGCACACAGATCTCCCTGACTGCACACAGATCTCCCTGACTGCACACAGATCTCCCTGACTGCACACAGATCTCCCTGACTACACACAATCTCCCTGACTGCTGACTGCGCACAGATCTCCCTGACTGCTGACTGCACACATATCTCCCTGACTGCACACAGATCTCCCTGACTGCACACAGATCTCCCTGACTGCACACAGATTTCCCTGACTGCACAGAGATCTCCCTGACTGCTGACTGCACACAGATCTCCCTGACTGCTGACTGCACACAGATCTCCCTGACTGCGCACAGATCTCCCTGACTGCACACAGATCTCCCTGACTGCACACAGATCTCCCTGACTACACACAATCTCCCTGACTGCTGACTGCGCACAGATCTCCCTGACTGCTGACTGCACACAGATCTCCCTGACTGCACACAGATCTCCCTGACTGCACACAGATCTCCCTGACTACACACAGATCTCCCTGACTGCACACAGATCTCCCTGACTACACACAGATCTCCCTGACTGCACACAGATCTCCCTGACTGCTGACTGCGCACAGATCTCCCTGACTGCTGACTGCGCACAGATCTCCCTGACTGCACACAGATCTCCCTGACTGCACACAGATCTCCCTGACTGCTGACTGCACACAGATCTCCCTGACTGCTGACTGCGCACAGATCTCCCTGACTGCTGACTGCGCACAGATCTCCCTGACTACACACAATCTCCCTGACTGCTGACTGCGCACAGATCTCCCTGACTACACACAGATTTCCCTGACTGCACAGAGATCTCCCTGACTGCTGACTGCACACAGATCTCCCTGACTGCACACAGATCTCCCTGACTACACACAATCTCCCTGACTGCTGACTGCGCACAGATCTCCCTGACTGCTGACTGCACACAGATCTCCCTGACTGCACACAGATCTCCCTGACTGCACACAGATCTCCCTGGCTGCACACAGATCTCCCTGACTGCACACAGATTTCCCTGACTGCACAGAGATCTCCCTGACTGCTGACTGCACACAGATCTCCCTGACTGCTGACTGCACACAGATCTCCCTGACTGCGCACAGATCTCCCTGACTGCGCACAGATCTCCCTGACTGCACACAGATCTCCCTGACTACACACAATCTCCCTGACTGCTGACTGCGCACAGATCTCCCTGACTGCTGACTGCACACAGATCTCCCTGACTGCACACAGATCTCCCTGACTGCACACAGATCTCCCTGACTGCACACAGATCTCCCTGACTGCTGACTGCACACAGATCTCCCTGACTGCTGACTGCACACAGATCTCCCTGACTGCTGACTGCGCACAGATCTCCCTGACTACACACAGATCTCCCTGACTGCACACAGATCTCCCTGACTGCTGACTACACACAGATCTCCCTGACTGCACACAGATCTCCCTGACTACACACAGATCTCCCTGACTACACACAGATCTCCCTGACTGCACACAGATCTCCCTGACTGCTGACTGCGCACAGATCTCCCTGACTGCTGACTGCGCACAGATCTCCCTGACTGCACACAGATCTCCCTGACTGCACACAGATCTCCCTGACTGCACACAGATCTCCCTCACTGCTGACTGCACACAGATCTCCCTGATGCTGACTGCGCACAGATCTCCCTGACTGCACACAGATCTCCCTGACTGCACACAGATCTCCCTGACTGCTGACTGCACACAGATCTCCCTGACTGCTGACTGCGCACAGATCTCCCTGACTGCTGACTGCGCACAGATCTCCCTGACTACACACAATCTCCCTGACTGCTGACTGCGCACAGATCTCCCTGACTACACACAGATTTCCCTGACTGCACAGAGATCTCCCTGACTGCTGACTGCACACAGATCTCCCTGACTGCACACAGATCTCCCTGACTACACACAATCTCCCTGACTGCTGACTGCGCACAGATCTCCCTGACTGCTGACTGCACACAGATCTCCCTGACTGCACACAGATCTCCCTGACTGCACACAGATCTCCCTGGCTGCACACAGATCTCCCTGACTGCACACAGATTTCCCTGACTGCACAGAGATCTCCCTGACTGCTGACTGCACACAGATCTCCCTGACTGCTGACTGCACACAGATCTCCCTGACTGCGCACAGATCTCCCTGACTGCGCACAGATCTCCCTGACTGCACACAGATCTCCCTGACTACACACAATCTCCCTGACTGCTGACTGCGCACAGATCTCCCTGACTGCTGACTGCACACAGATCTCCCTGACTGCACACAGATCTCCCTGACTGCACACAGATCTCCCTGACTGCACACAGATCTCCCTGACTGCTGACTGCACACAGATCTCCCTGACTGCTGACTGCACACAGATCTCCCTGACTGCTGACTGCGCACAGATCTCCCTGACTACACACAGATCTCCCTGACTGCACACAGATCTCCCTGACTGCTGACTACACACAGATCTCCCTGACTGCACACAGATCTCCCTGACTACACACAGATCTCCCTGACTACACACAGATCTCCCTGACTACACACAGATCTCCCTGACTGCACACAGATCTCCCTGACTGCTGACTGCGCACAGATCTCCCTGACTGCTGACTGCGCACAGATCTCCCTGACTGCACACAGATCTCCCTGACTGCACACAGATCTCCCTGACTGCACACAGATCTCCCTCACTGCTGACTGCACACAGATCTCCCTGATGCTGACTGCGCACAGATCTCCCTGACTGCACACAGATCTCCCTGACTGCACACAGATCTCCCTGACTGCTGACTGCACACAGATCTCCCTGACTGCACACAGATCTCCCTGACTGCTGACTGCGCACAGATCTCCCTGATGCTGACTGCGCACAGATCTCCCTGATGTATCCAATGCAATTTGGGGAGTGTCTCTGGAGATGCCATACTGCTATACATATTGCAAGAGATCTTTGTTCAGAACAAGTTTTAAAAAGACTGGGGACACAGGAATGCTGGGAAGTCACATGATCATTTTCTATAAAGCCTGAATGGTTAAAGGATGAAACTATTTGGCCTATTTATTATTATACCTTGCATTGCAAAGATAAATATGATTTATTAGTATTGATGCTTATCGCAATAATTAAAAATAATCACTTATTGCTCCACAGTTGTGTGTATGCACAATGGTTTTTGAGCTTTCAGTACAATTTCTTGTGGAAAAAATATAAACACAGTATTTAAAAAACACATACAGAAACAACAGTGTATATTATATAGCTTATCTTATGTATATTTTTTTTACTACATTTATAAACGTATTGTAGTAATTAAATTAATAGAATTCAAACATTACTGCATTAAAATGTTATATTCTTAATTATTTTTTTTTCTGTTAACCGCCATTGTTTGTAAACTAGGTTTCCCCCATGCAAGGGTGATAGAGATATGAGTGATAGAGATATAGGTGATGTAAATATGGGTGAAAGATGTGATATGGATCTTTGTTAGGGTTACTGATCTACTTAAACAATGTCCTTAACTTTACATTGTGGATGTCAATCACAGACATGTGGAATAGTACAGCGAGAGACCATTGCGGAATGAACAATTAATTGTTCAAAATTCTGGGTAGACCTGGCTGTACATGAGTGGAACTGGGCTTTCTATAAATGTTAGCCATTTATAATAGTGCGACTTGTAATGCTGGGACCTGTAGTGCACCGCGGACAAAATAAATGTATACATTTATTTAATTACTTTTACCCCACAGCCACTCCCCCAGAGGTGTGGGAAGAGTCCTAGTGCTTTTCAGCACTAATCCTAGGTTAATCCTAGGGGGGTGCGGCATATTTTTTTGCAGGCCCAATCTCCTGAGGGAAACTAGCCCGGTGCTGACCAGCCTGGGGCTGGTTGGCATTATGACAGGGGAACGCCACGCTGCGGGTTTTTGTGCAATTTGCATAGCATTCTGAGTCTACATGCCATTCGGAATCCTAACTAAATTACAGGATGCAATACGTTGCAAGTGTAAAGTGCTTCCCACTCTACATGAGGCCCTGAGAGTACTACTTGGTGGTACACTAGTATGGTACCTCTGACTAGCCAGAGAATTCAATGAATTTGAGGAAGAAAAGACTCTGGTCCTAACCATAAAACAGGGAACACTCCGATCAGAAAGGGCAACGTTTTGCTGCCCATAGATGCTGCCATCTTGGCCTGCGCTTCCTATAAAGTAGGCAGGTGATGCACATTTGCAGTGCACTTTTTCTATTGTCATAAATGTTCCTTAGTGTGTAACGGACCATACACAATGCATCACACACCATACACAGTGCATAGCCAGCCATGCATAATGTCACAGTGCTTACTCTCCATGATTGTCCATGGCACTCCCAGATTAAGGTGGGACCCAGGAGAGCAGCAGACAAATCTCAGTGAAGAGCAGTTACCTGCCTTCAAGGTGTAAATTTAACCATGCGTCTTGCCCGGCCCACTTTACAGCACAAACGAGTCAACAAGCCCCACCCACCTCAGTGAACACTGAGTTGGCAGTGACGTGATGATGAAATTACTGTCATCATACACTTGTTCCGTCCAATTGATGACAAAGGGTGTCATCAAGTGACACCCACCTCTTATATTCATACTGCCCAGAAAAGAGGAATTAAAAGTAGTCAAATATGTACAATGAGTCAAAAATCCAGGTCAGTGTGCCAAATACAATGCATAGATAGATAGATAGATAGATAGATAGATAGATAGATAGATAGATATGAGATAGATAGATAGATAGATAGATAGATAGATAGATAGATAGATAGATAGATAGATAGATATGAGATAGATAGATAGATAGATAGATAGATAGATAGATATGAGATAGATAGATAGATAGATAGATATGACATAGATAGATAGATAGATAGATAGATAGATAGATAGATAGATAGATAGAGAGAGAGATAGATATGAGATAGATAGCTAGATAGATAGATAGATATGAGATAGATAGATAGATAGATAGATAGATAGATAGATATGAGATAGATAGATAGATAGATAGATAGATAGATAGATAGATAGATAGATAGATATGAGATAGATAGATAGATAGATAGATAGATAGATAGATAGCTAGATAGATAGATAGATATGAGATAGATAGATAGATAGATAGATATGAGATAGATAGATAGATAGATAGATAGATAGATAGATAGATATGAGATAGATAGATAGATAGATAGATAGATAGATAGATAGATAGATATGAGATAGATAGATAGATAGATAGATAGATAGATAGATAGATAGATATGAGATAGATAGATAGATAGATAGATAGATAGATAGATAGATAGATATGAGATAGATAGATAGATAGATAGATAGATATCAGATAGATAGATAGATAGATAGATAGATAGATAGATAGATAGATAGATAGATATGAGATAGATAGATAGATAGATAGATAGATAGATAGATATGAGATAGATAGATAGATAGATAGATAGATAGATAGATAGATGTGAGATAGATAGATAGATAGATAGATAGATAGATAGATAGACAGATAGATATTATCAAAAGATCTTATATTAGGGCTTGTTTACTAATATATTTAGATGCCAGATTTGCACTGAACCATAGCAACTAATAATACACTTGCTTTAGTTGCAGAACTTGCTGTAGACAGAAAAAAAAGCTAATTGCTGATTGGTTGCTGTGATTCATTGCAAGTTTACACCTACATGCAGTGGTCCTAGTTAATGAATCCTTGTTACAGTCAGCTGGCTGTGTTGTAGCTCATTATTAGTGTCGCACAACAGTGAGTCAATTGCAGATCCTGGTCAGTGTGTGTTACAAATCACATAGTGTGTCACTCACAGCCAATGCACAGTGTGTACTAGATCCTAATCACTGCCACACAGTGTGCACAATGTGTCAAAGATCTGATCTGTGTGTCACAGACCACGGGTACAAAACACAGCAGTGTACTGCAAAATATATATTTATAACAATTACATTGTCTATATCTGCATTTATGGATGTTTCTCTTTATTTAACAATATTTATTCATTTATTTCTACACAAGTAACTATTCCCCCAGATATATTTTAGACGTATTGTTATCTTGTTACTTGTTAGAACTGCTGTCATTATCTAGCGTATTCCGACTTTTTGGGTCTGAAGCAGACACTATAACATATAAATTGTCTCTTCTCGCAAATTACTCGCCTCTCTAATACATGTCATTATACTATTATATCTACAGGAAACAAAACACATAGTAAATTATAAAAAGATTACTGAGACAATAACCACTGAAGTCCCAGTACCGGGAGATAATGACGTTAATTACTGCTGAGCAGTTAATACTCTCTTAGTGATAGGATCAGCGGATACAATTATCCCCTTACTTAATATTACACTCCAGATATAGATATCACCTGTGTACACCAGCATGTCTGTGTGTATGGTACCTGGTGTGATTGTACATGGCCACCTCAGTGTGTGGGATGTGCCTGCCCCATGATGTGTACGTGCACTGTGATAGCTCCCCGGTCCTGGCAATGTTTCTGGCTGCTGGGATGGGAGTGAGATTTGGATTTGGTGCATTCCTCCCCTGGGTGTAACAGTAGCTGCTGTACCTGTCTGGTGCATCCACTGGGAGGACAGGGGTGTGAGCCCGACCAATCACCGGGAGGACAGGGGTGTGAGGCCAGCCAATCAGCGAGTTGTATATGAGGGCACGAGGGCTATATGTAGAGGAGATAGAGAAGGTGAATAAGAAATAAGAAGCAAGGAATAGAGCAAACATCAGGAGTGTATAGGATCCCTATCTGAGATACAATAATCTGGGGACATCCAGACCCCAAATATACACTTTTCTGATTATCCTTTTTCTAATGATACTAATCCTGAGGGTCTGTATTAGGATCCCATAGGCTGCTTCTTCTGCCTCCTTCTTCATCTCCCCACATCACTTATCAAAGTCCTCTCTGATCCATTGTGGATGTCACACCCAGCCTCGGAAGACATGTCCCTCACCACCCGGCCCCTGACATCCTTTCTCATCCAGGACATCCTGTCAGACCTGGGGTGCAAGAGTAGAGACACACATTCAGGGGTCCAGGCTGAAGACCAGGAGAAAGAATCCGCAGGAGAGACGGAAGAGGAAAAGTGTGAGAGAGACAGAGCCCATTACTCAGTGGAGACCCATCACATGAAGATAGAAGGTGAGTACAGGCATCTATATACTGCCTACTACTGTCTCACATAAGCTCTATACAGGCATGCTGGTACTTCTAGTCCCACAGCAGCTAGAGAGCCACAAGTTGCCTACCCGAGGGTCTATAGCATCCAGTAACGTTTGAATCCAAGTTAAATTAGAATTAGTTGGTTACTCAGTTACTATAATGCCGGTTATTACATTTTTGTAACTGGATTAATGAAAGGCAACAGATTGGTGTTATTGATGAGCATTCTCCAGTCCTAGTGATACTGGCATCCTGGACGCAGATATAGAGATGCTACTGTGCTACTCCACTGTCTATTACTAGTACAACTTTCTCCCCACATGGCTGCATTCATCCCACACACACAGTAACCCCCCCACCCTCACTAGCTCTCCCACCAGCAGTGGGGCTGCCTCTCTGTTATTACAGGTTAAATGAACCTGAACAGGGCAGAGGGGTCACTGTTAGTTCTCCAGTAAATATGAGTCTGTGGTCATCACAGCCACACACACACTATGTAGCTGAGCTGGGATACATTGTACAGTGCCCGACGGGAGTCGGATCTTTGCTAACTGTAGGAATCTGGATACTAGTAAATTTACTGACAGCCAGTGAAAAAGCAAGAGTTTCAACTGCAAGTAAGAAATAAGTGTTGTTATATGCGGGCCTGGGCTTTGCATGATAAGGTAGATTGCTGCTGTCAGTAGTTTTTTTTATTATAAAATTGTCAGGGAAAATTATTTGTAATGGTTATTAAACAATCACAATCAATTCGATCAGTGAATTGTTAAGTAATTCATTATTTTATGGAGTGAGTATGGTGGTACTTTCTGTTACTTCTATTTTGTAATAATATTTCCTTTTTTTTCATGACAAGTTTCAAGATTCGATATTTTGTAAATAAATGGTTACAAAATAACAAAATAATTTTCACCACAAAGTCAACATTATTCTAACTATACTAACACAACTATAGCCAGGTTTACATACATTTAAACAGAACTAATCATTGAGTTATAATTAAATTGAAACTAAATTGGAAAAAAAACTTAGATGTGTATAATATATGACAAACTAGTGTTGTGTTATCATGAAAGCTTTTATATTTGTAACATGTTTATTAATTTCCCAACAAACAAGACACTGCAATTAACTATTATCATTAAGGCAAAAATACAGAAACACACATATTCAATATATTTTCCAAACATATGTGACATAGGGAATGATTTTGGACACTAAAGATCCTAGTAATATATACAGGTATTGCCTTTAACAGCAAAAGAATTGATAGGTAGTTCAATAGTAAAATAAACAAATAAAAAAAATCAAATATATAATTACATTTTAATTTTTCATATTAAAATGCCATTACATAGCTTTTATTTACATAAGAGCCCATTATGATCCAGTACACACACACTACCACATTTAAACTAGTTAAACATGTACAAAGTTGAACACTGTAGTATTTGGTGTTATGATTATATATGGACTAACTGTCACTTTATAAGGCAAAATTTAGAAAGATCCAACGTTGTCTTATAAGTCGAACCAAAATATAATTTGTTGCTTAAAAATGATCTCTTAGACTACATAAAACATATCACCTATAAATCACATGGCAGCAGCTTAATCAATACAGCTATAATGACTTGTAAATTAGTTAAATAGAACTAAGTATTGAATCTCTTGATTTTCTTCAAAACGTCAAAATAGCTCTTTGCTGGGAAAATTATTCAGAAGTTGCTCACTGCATGCTGTCATATTTCTGTAAAAGTCCACCACACTTGACTGGTTAGCAGCGCTATATGCCAGAGATGTGGAGCAATGCTATGTAACAGTTTTTTTCTTTCTTTCGTTTTTTGCTCTATTGGACCTGGCTCAATGTGATTGACTTGCTGAATCACTGTCATTACGTTTTTCTCCCATAGATGATCAGCTGGAAGTAGAGCAGTTGGACTTTGAGGACCCCCACCAACGTTCATCTGAAGAGGAGAAATTGGCCAGGCAGCCTGCTAAGAGATCACGGGCAGCTTTCTCTCATTCCCAGGTCATTGAGCTGGAAAGGAAGTTCTCCAGCCAGAAATACCTCTCCGCTCCAGAAAGAGCCCAGCTGGCCAAGAGCCTGAAGCTGACCGAGACCCAGGTGAAGATCTGGTTCCAGAACCGGAGATATAAAACCAAGAGGAAACAACTGGCCAGTGACCTGGAGGACCTGGATAAGACCTCCTCCCTCCCACTGATGTGCCGGGACGGAGATCTGAGCAGGACCTCTCTCATGAGCTTCTACCAGAACTACCACTGCTACCCATACCTGTATTACCTGACAGGGTGGCATCCACCTCTATGGTGATCACCAACACCAAACATCAGGACTGTCAAATTATAATATATTAGGGATTTTATTTATAATTATTTTGACCTATTGAATTCAGGTGGGATGTGTTATTATAATACTGTCGTTGGGTGGCAGGGAGCAGTCTAGGGGTATTTCTTAGGTGTTCAGCTGGAGGGCATGATTGTACCTGGCACAGCAAGCACAATGCTAAGTTCAGGCCCGGAGCTCCCATTAGGCAAGGTTAGGCACTTGCCTAGGGCGCTGGGTTCTGGAGGGCGCCACAGAATGGTAATTGACTTTAAAACTGTGCGGCGACCGCTGACCATACCTGTCACGGCCGCCGCACAGCATTCAGATGCACGGGGAGGGGGGAAGAGGCTATTGCTCACCACCGCCGCCTCTCTGCTCTGTCTTCTCCCCTCCACTCACTAGTGTCAGTGAGTGGAGGGGAGGAGACGGAGCAGAGAGGCGGCGGTGGTGAGACAAGGTAAGGGAAGACGGGGTGAGGGGAGGAGGGCGCCGACTTTTGCGGGAGGGGGGGCGGGACGGCGCCGATTTTTGTGGGGGGGGGGCGCCGATTTTGTAAAAATGCCTAGGGCGCCATGGACCCTAGCACCGGCCCTGGCTAAGTTTACATTCATTTATGTGCTATGTAGAAGAGATGCATTAATGGTAGCATGCATTCTAAGCAAAGATAAACTGTAATGAAGATAAGCTCTCGTGATGAGAGCAGTCAGCCTGTATCAGGACTTATTTAATATTATGAGGGTTTTCTCTTTTTATTTTAAATGATGGATTCTCCACTACTTTATGTAATAAGTGCACTTATAACCTATTGAAGCCATATTAACCCACTGTGCTGTTTGAACTATTTAATTCTTCCTATAATCTTTTATCTTCAGTCTATATCAGAGGTAGGCCAACTGTGACTGTCCAGCTGTTGTGAAACTACAAATCTGAGGCTGACAGTGCATGCTGGGACTTGTAGTTCCACTCTGTAACAGCTGGAGAGCTGCAAACTGATCTACACTATTAATTTGCAAGTATTTTATGCCAATAAACTAACCTAATATTTATTCATTTATCACTAAGTCCTTAATCAAATTCCTCTTTCCCAGCTGTCTCTCTCCTTCGGAATGTAAGGAACTTAGCACAAATCTTTACTGTCAAAAAATATAAAAATATTTGGTTTACACAGTAAATGAAAGTGATTGTTTCACTTAATGACGTAGTGCAGATAGCTATAGGGTGTGTAAACCTTAGCAACCAAACAAACGTAAGCTTATAGCAGTCTAGTGGAGACAGACTGTTGCAATCTGACAGACGATTGGTTGCTATGAGTTACAGCACATATCTCTGTGCATCATTTTAATAAATAATGCCCTTTAGCTCTTACCACTTTCATCACGTCTTCATATCTGTACATCACCAGACATCTATGTCTTCTCCGCCTTCTCCTCTCCTCTGTACTGCACTAATAGGCTCATTACAGTATCAGGAGATAACACGTTCTTATCTCTCTCCTAAATCTCATGTTAATGTCTTTCTCCAACCACTCCCCAGGCCAAACAATTCCCACCACTGCCAAGTATGGGAAATAACTGTTTAGGTTTAACTAAAGTGCCTTGCTGTATATGTTCACTGTCTGCCTGGTAACTCATGGGTTAACAAACCAAAGTGCAGCCATGTTGTTGCCATGTTGGTTTATGCTAAACTGAATGTATATGGCCATCACATATGTCCCTGTTTGTAAATAAAGATGTCTATGCTGGTTATATGATACATTTTGTGTCTCTGTTTTTGTTCAGTTCATGTGATATAAATATGTAATGTAATGCCAGGAACTGAGGAATATAATTGTACAAATGTAATATCAGGTCATCATGCTGAATAATACAATGCTAGAATAATGTCTGAGACATGCTTGACACAAGTTATAATTTATCTGCGGAATCAGTGGCGCTATATAAATAAATGATGATGATGATTTACTAGTAGTGTTCTGTAGTTGAGTATTAAACCACTATGGGTGCTGGAGCATTTTAATCTTCCTCTACCAAGTTTGTTTGGCAGCTGCTACTCAATAACTAATAGCTTATTAGTTAAATCATGTTTTTGTGCAGACATTTAAATATTTAATCAACTTGAAACAATTGGAGTGGGTTAATAGTATCTGTGCAATATTACCAATATTACCAATACACAGAATCACAACAAGAACCAAAGTACATCTACATTGCAAAGAGATATCTGTATAGTCGGTTACAGTCAAGGCGATTTTGACCCCAAAATTCTTGATTATCTCCCTCTCTCTGGCTGACAGTAAAGTGGGACTCAGGGCTACCAACGTCTTTTAATGAACCTATCATCAATGCTATGTTTACGTTAATAATGTAAAAATATGTTATATTACTTTTCACTCATGTTTTTAAATAGCCTTTATATTTATTGTGTTAATAAAGAATGCAAAGCAATTTTAAGAGTTTATTGGGAAATATTTGCTGCAGTAAACAATCTGTTGTACATACTGGGACTACTAATGAAAGGAAGGTCAGATACTGCACATCCCACCCCTCTGACTTAAATCTTTAGCTCATAGAAAATAACCTTCACTATATAGTAAAGGCATGGTGCACTGAGATATATTATAGGATTAATGGGGATGTGTGCACATGGATGTCACACTCCTGTCATATTCTGTCCTGAAAACTTGCAACATTTATGGCTATAGACATTATACAGCATCATTTATATACAACTGTTTGATCCATGACTAAAGTAATTATGGCAACACACACTAAACCATTTATAAGGGAATTGCCATGTAAAACATAATACAAGCAAAACAGTAATGTAGTCAACATAATAGAGAAGCAAGCCATCTTAAACATGATGAATAACAAAGCCCAAAAATACAAATAAATAGATATACTGGACCTTGGTACTATATATATATATATATATATATATATATATATACTGTAGGAGGGACGGTAAAAAATATTACCATTTTAAACATTTATCTAGTTGTATTTGATAAATGTTTTAATAAAGTGGTAAGAAACATCCTCCTCCCATACATATTATTCAAATATCATTTACTAAAAGTGTCATTTTGATGTCTAATATGGATGTTTCGACTTAATTGCCCACAAATCTCAGTGTGTATGGGGGCAAACAGATAGTCAGTCTGATCAGCACACTAAGGCACTAAGGCTGGGTACACACTACAGGGCTTTCAGTTGGCTATCGGGCCAATCACCTGATAAACGACTGTTCGGCCCGATATTGCGTCAGTGTGTGTACGCTCCAGCGATGAGAGATTATCGTTCCAAAGCTCATCGTATCTTTTCATTTGATTTTTAAACTGAGCTAAATTTCGCGTTCAGCGATGGAACAATGTCAGTCCAGTCCTGCAGTGTGTATGTACTGACCATCAGGATCTCCATAGAGCTTACAGGGTCATGGGGATATATTTACTATGTGGTGGTTCAGTAGAACTGCCGATTCCTGGCATTTTTAAGTAATTGTTTACGGAACCACCACATAGTAAATATATCCCCAGGATCTTTTCAGCCGATGTCTATGACAGATGAAGAGCTCAGATCTGAAGGTAAATCCTGTAAAACATGTACAGTGTGTAAATGGGAGTTTTTATTATCAGTCATTGGTAAAATCCTTATAGTTCCCCCTGAAAAAAAAAAGGGGAGAAAATGTCTGTAGAGTGCACCCAGCCTAATAATGATCTGCCAGTTGGGGTCGATAGTAAATCATACTTGCCAACTCTCCCGGAATGTCCGAGAGACTCCCGCATTTTGAGTCTCACGGACTCCCGGGAGAGTATGGCAATCTCCCGAATTCTGCCCACTTCACTAGTGAAGTGGGCAGAATTTGGTCCAAGATGCCGCGGTTTTTTGGGAATCGCGGCATTTGGCCGGGTCCAAAATGACGTGATTTTTGGCACCCCACCCCCTCACGCCCACTTCCCACGGCAGGCTCCTGGAAACCAACTTTCGAAAGTTGGTAAGTATGTAGTAAATGTGTTCAGACGATGGCCATACCTGATTGTGTATGCGGTCATTGTCAGTCTGGCAATGGTGTCCGGTCAGTTACAGCCCAAATCAAATATGTAATATTACTCTACTAGTTGCTCCCACATGGAGCACAAACAGAACTAACTCTCCACATACCTGGTGATAACCAAGAATAGGTACTTTCCCCCCTCCCAAAAAAAAAAACCTCACAAAGCATACAGTAAAAATTGTTCAAAGGCCTCACACAGGTATTAATTTTCATTCATCCGTATGATGCGTATGTTTATTAATGCAAACGCAAAAAAAAAAACATGACATTTCAGGGGGATACACCTGAAAAAGGGAGACCTCCCACAAAATGCTGCGTTCCTTTCTGTGTTGCATAGGGATGAATCACTAGCTAACACCTGTGTATCTGTAACAATGTTTCATGCATTCTGTATATATGATTAAATGCATGAATGTGTTCCCCCTGAAAAAAAAAAAAATCTTCAGTACATTAAATAATACCATTAACATATTATCAATTGACTTTTGAATGACTGTGTGTTCTCCTAGGCATTATACATGTTGACTGTTGTATGAATCCTGGATCACTCTCCCTGGGAATTAGAACATCGTCGTGTTCCCTGAAATGTGAATATTCCGCATTGTCTATTTCTGTCCATCCATCATATATTGACTACACACTGTATTTACAGACTGGTGTAAACATCAAGAGGCATTCCTGCTGGGAAAGACATGGAATATAAATAACTGGGATCTGGAAGCTAAAGATATGATCCATCAAATGTAGGGATAATCAGATAACGCCGTAGAGATGAGAGAGGGGAGATCCGCATGTTTATATGAGGATGGGATGCTCTCTATGGGCTGAGGGTCTGGCAGGGGAGCTTCTGCAATACTCTCTAGGAATCCAGAGACATTCTTAGATAAGGCAAATATGCTGCGGGAAAATTAAAATGAATTAGAATTTTAACTCTTTGTGGTGCCACATTGTAGGGATATCATGTGTCCCATATTAACCAGGACACACAGCAACAACTGGAAATCTTTCATTTATAATATTCCTAAAATTTATATTTATGATGCACTCGGAAGGACGTAAATGTGAGCGCCAGTGACATGTCTGACACAGGTAAAATAAATGTTTCTGTATGTATATTACTGTATAATTAGACCTGTGACATAGCAGTGACAGCATCCACAGCTGACTCCAGGGTTCATGGGCTCCAGGCCACAACCCTTCAGCCTATTCCTTTCTCCCTCCATAAGATCATGGAAGCCCCAGCACAGCCTGTCCAGTTATAGGGCCTACCTGAGTCAGGGGCTCTGTGCAGTGATGTCCCCACACTGCACTCCAGCATCTAGTAAGCAGACTGCACTGGTGCTTCTGTGGTTACAGGGCGGGAGGAAATGGATCTGGATTGATTGCCAGCTCTAATGGGACAGGGACTGATGTGAATGATTCAATATTCTCTTTATAGTGCTGTGTAACTGAAGACAGACATGGAGGATAAGGGGGGATAGGCAACGAGGAGCAGACAGGAAACATGGGGGATTCTGCTATGCGGTGGAGGATCAAGATAAAAAAAAATGTAGACGAGAAAGAGAAGAAGGGGACAAATTTTGGAGAGCACACAGAATGTCATACAGAGCGGTGGATGAGGTTTATTGTGTGTGTAGTAAGTGTTATTGGTAGCATAGGCAAACCGAGGAGGGGTTTCCTCCTGCCTGGAAACCCCCCTCCCGGCCTGGGGTACTATATGCTTGAGGTGGTTGGACCCTGCCCCGGGACCACATTGCAGATTGTGTGCAGAGCCATTCTGTCTGCACTGTTCACAGCCATCTCTCCCTAGCAAGTATTGAAAGCAGCAAGAACAGGTAGGAGGGAGCAGGACAGTCTGTCAACTGTTCTGACACACTCAGTCAGGACTTTGTCCTGAATGTAGGGACAGTTGGGAGGTATGTCTGGCTTCACACAGCTCTGCTCAAAAAGGGAGAGCTGTGTGCCCCTAACAGTAGTGCACGCAGCATTGCCCGTATATATATGATGGGGATAGGAAGAGTTGGAGAGCAGCCAAGCACTGTCTAAAATCATAGCCACGCCCCAAAGCATGCTGGTCACACCCACTGGTGATGTGGCATGGAAACCCCTCTCTACAAATCCTGCGTTTGCCCCTGGGTAGTGTGCACTGGGGCTCAGTGGCCTTTACATATATTATATTATGCTATGTGTGCACTTCATAAAGTACACTAGCTTCCACTTTACACGATTAACTGGTGAGATTATAACCTCATTTAGAGTTAAGAATAGATCCGGATTAGAAAAACCATGTTTTACTGCAACGGGGCAAATGCAATTTTTTTTCATGCAGGACAAACTCTGTCTGCTCTTGCATATAGCTCACAAATACTGGGCAGCTTTATTTATAGACCGTGATTTAGATTTGAGCTGGGATGTGCCCCCCTCCCAGCTCTGAATGTGTCCACACATATTATTATTATCGTTATTATTATCGTTTATTTGTTAGGCGCCACAAGGTATCCGCAGCGCAGTACACAGCACAAACAGTACACTATACAGGGTATAACAATACAGAACAATAAACACAAAGTACCAGAACTTCAGAAACTCCAGGCAGGCAAATACTGTAAAGACGGAGCGGAAGAACAGGTGTGGAGACAGGAGGGGAGAGGGGCCCTGCTCATACGAGCTTACATCCTAAGGGAGGGTAGACAAAATGAGGCACAAGAGGGAGCCAGTGAAGCAAAGGGGAGAGAAAAAGGAGCCAGTGAGAAACAGAAGAGGTGAGAGGTTAAGTGGATGGTTGGTAGGCCTTAAGGAACAGGTGAGTTTTAAGTGCCCGCTTGAAGGAGCACAGATTGGGTGAGAGACGGATGGAGCGAGGGAGGTCGTTCCAGTGAAGGGGGGCAGCTTGGGAGAAGTCTTGTATTCTAGAGTGGGAAGAGGTAATCAGAGTGGAGGAGAGGCGGCGATCATTGGCCGAGCGCAGGGAGCGGGCGGGAGTGTGGGTGGAGAGGAGGTTAGAGATATAAGGGGCAGTAGACTGGGAGAGAGCCTTGTAGGTGGTGGTGAGGAGTTTGAAAAGGATTCTGTAAGGGAAGGGGAGCCAGTGTAAGGCAAGACAGAGAGGGGAGGCAGAGGAGGAGCGGCGTGAGAGGAAGATGAGTCTCGCAGCCGCATTAAGTATAGAGAGGAGGGGGGCGAGGTTGGAGCAGGGGAGGACAGTAAGGAGGAGATTGCAGTAGTCGAAGCGGGAGATGATGAGAGCATGGATGACAGTTTTGGTGGCATCCTGAGAGAGGAAGGGCCGGATGCGGGCAATGTTACGGAGTTGGAAGCGACAGGCTTGGGCAAGGGATTGAATGTGGGGCAAAAGAGAGAGAGGAGTCAAGAGTGACTCCTAGGCAGCGGAGTTGGATGACAGAGGAGATAGTGGAGTTGTTAACAGTTATAGAGAGGTCATAGTGGGAAGGGCGTCTGGGTGGGGGACATATTAAATTTGACCCTTTGCAGCACAACGTGTTTGTGCCAAGGTTCAAAATTGCCTCTATCTGATAATAGGAGTTGTATGTTAGATTTTCTCCCATATGTAAACTAGCCCCTATCATTCTCAATCTGACGCTGCTCCTTGGACTAGGGGCAATTGTCTCCCACATTGATGACTTAATGACACTAACCCCTCCACGTGGGTTATAATAGTCTTAAAGCTGCGCTAACACGTTATATCTATGCCACCTCCCTATGCAGCCAGTTTTCCCCCGGGCTCCACGGTTAGTGTCTCAGCCATAGACATTGTTGCTTCTCATTGGTCCTCCCACGTACACCCCTGTGCCAAGTGTTAAACCATAATGTTCACCCATTTTGGTGGCAGTGCAGCTTTAATGTATAGGACAACCTGGATTGTAAAGACATGCTACAGAGCAGAAGAGGCACATCAGGGCAGGTAATGACAAGGGAGCACACGTAAATCCCTTTATATGGTATATGTCCAAGTCTTTCCTAACATTCTCCAGATATAGGAGATAGAAGAGGTTTAAGTACAACGCACAGTGAAGGTAAGTACTTGATGTTTGTTTACGTCTAATAAGTAAATGCAGGACTTAGAGATACAGGAGGTAATGACAGGGTACTGCTAGAGATTAGTAATAGATATAGTTACAGATCAGGACATGGTACAGGGAGAGGTAGGACACACATAATTATAGGATACAAATACATACCACTATAGGATCCATTTCTAGGTATGTATAATATAAAGAGATAAGTGACAGCTACATAATGCACCGTCACCAGCACTTCTATTTCCATCCTCAGCAGTGCATTGTTCAATACAGGAGACCGTGAGGGGTAATCTGGTTACTCACTGACCTGTCACCTCGCGCCTCCTACATCTCCTGCTTGTTCCCATTTACCTCACTTTTCCCAGTTGAAGTAAGTTGTATGAATTATCACCAACAGACCCCCTTGAGATGTGAACACATAGGAGGTCATTTACAATGTACAGAACTGCAAAGGTGGGATGCAAAGTCCACTTTGCTGAGGTTGCACAACTCCATTTGCCAGGTGGGCCTAGGTTTCAACCAAACCGCATGGTTTTGCTGGGTAAGATGAAGACATTGACATCCCTCGATGGAAGGAGGTGCATGGAGTAGGAGCGTTACTCTGCTGGTGAAATGTTTGCAGCGTAGGATTAGTACATTTAGAAAAAGAGTTGCAGATTGAGCATTTTTTGGGGTTCCCTGCTTTTCGGAAGAGCACACAGCCATTTCCACCCCAAAAAAATACTCTTATTTTGAAATCAAGCATTTTGAGTCCAAATTCAAGCAAATCGGCATAGACTTCTGGGGTTTTCTATGTCTCATTACCAGGGCCGTAACTAGGGCTGTGCCACAGCGACGACCGCCGAGGGTGCAACGCTGAAGGGGGGCGCAATTTAGGAATATTTTAGCTTAATTTAATTAAAATTGAGGGCTAGGGGGGGCAGCATTTGTCTTTCTCGCCCCGGGCGCTAGAATTCTAAGTTACAGCTCTGCTCATCACAACACTGCTCAGGGCACCTGGCTCTGTTAACCTGCCACTGCATAGTGTTACATGGGTAGGAGGCTCAGGTATTTTGGTCATCGATCCTTATTTAAAACATATCAATGAACATACTTTATAAAAGCCAAATGATGTCATACAGCTACTAAAGACAAAAGTGTGCCACTTGTCGTGGCTCAATTACACATGTTGTCAGGCACAGTCACATACAGACACTAATCACTAAGGTTTTCTACCCAGTCCAATCCACTCTGTTCCACCGCCACAGTATGTCATTTGAGTGACAGGTAATGATGGGCATAGAAAGGTGCAGTACTGAAGTGGTTAACACTGCCCAAACCCCCCCCCCCCCCCCCACACACACACACACACACACACCTTCAGTTTCCCAGCATGTCTGTGAAGTGTTTACATGAAGGCCTCATTCTCTTCCATTACCTATGAGCCTGATAAAAGACAGATGAGGATCTCGCTATGGGAATGGCTCTTATCGCTGTGTACAGCAGAAGGGGCACCAGAGGTTAATTCCAGCAGCGGCTCTCCCTGCTGGGATTCAGGGGGTTGTTTAAGAAGGTGTTAGCAGGGTATCAGAAGATAAAGCAGTGATAGCAAGACAGACCTCCATCCTCGTTCTCTCTAAACCAGTATTGGGCAACCTGCGGCACTCCCGCTGTCTTGGTCATACTGGGATCTGTAGTTCCACAGCGGCCGGAGATGATTGAACCTGGTTTTACGTTGAAGCACATAGATTTACATGGAGGTGTCTGCAGAGGTGTAAACATTTGCACCAGCCAATGTGAAGAGTTTGGCAGATTGCTAACTTTACTTCTTTGGTGTAGGTTTAATCCTAGAGTGGAAGTAGTCTGTATCTGATGAGATGTTCTTACTGTCTCCACCATGTGCATTTTCCAGAGTATCCACAAATTCATCATTTAAGAATATCCCCCTTTTAGGGGTAAGGGATTGTTTACAAATACAGAGCAGTAGGCGTGTGCCTTGAAATGTTCTAAGAGCACAATCAGTTGCACTTTAAAAAATAAAAAATGCAAATGTTTGTCTGCATTATTTGTGAGCCACTAACAACATAGCAGCCAAACTGCCTTGGAGATGTCTGGTTTTCACTCAGCTGTCCCGGTGATATTTTATTGATACATTTGTGACGATAGCTGATTTTTTAGTATAATAATAATAATAATGAAAATAATAACAGTAATACTAATAATGATAATAACAATGGAGATAATAATAATAATAATAATAATAATAGTAATAATACATCTACTACTACTAATAATAATAATAATAATAAAATAATAGCAATACTAAAAACAATAATAACAATGGCAATAATGCTAATAAGATGAATAAAATGAATAATAAGAATAATAGTAGTAGTAATAATAATACTAAAAATAATAGTAATACTAATAATAATAATTGTAATAATAATAGTAATGTTGGCGGTGAGTTTTATATTTCTGTACATACAGTTTATCACACACCTTTGTCTCTGAGCTTAGTGAACAATCAGGGTAATTTGCGCAGGTATAAGATGACATGCAGGTCTGCATTATTTGAGGTTTGTAAATGACCATTACTGTGTAGAAACTGTGAGAACATGAGCATAGCCTGTGGGATAGTGATCAGCATCTGGTACACACGGCACATTGACTGTGACATTTGATGCATAATTTGTGACACAATAATGTGATATAATGTTCATGGTCTGGCACATAGGCATTGTAGATAATAAAAGTTATTTGTGCCGCTCCCTGGAAACATGGCCCAGGAGCCTGCGCAGAAGGTAGCAAGGACTCTGGCACAGTGCCAGTCTTCTCTACCTATTGCGCAGGCGCCAGTGCCATATTTCTCTCCTTGGGGATTTAGACCAGTCAGTGGCACTGGTTTCTGCTTATTGAGAGCAAAGAGGGTGCATCTTTGAGAGCTGGGGCCTCCGAGGGTAAGGCCTGGACCTCCTCACCTCCACATCCTGTAGCTACCAAAGGTTGCGTTCAAACATTGGCCCCTTTAAAGGAGTCAATGGGATGATGGTACCTTACTGGGTAGCTGCCACAGCTGTACCACAGAACACAACTTTAGGATGGTAAAACTCAGCAGTTTAGTAATCTGAGACTATGTATTTTTTTTTTATCATGTCCATTCACCACCCAACTCTACTGAACTGAGCATACAAAGCTCAGGAGTTCTGGTAAGAGTAGGTATCAGCATCAGGCACTCTTCAACGTCTGCCAACCTGCTGGCCGCTGGCAGTTTACCTTTTATTTGAAGAGCTATAGAGAGGAAAAGGTCAGAATTTACATAGACCGCTGTAGACTAATCCTGATGTATTTTTGTAGGCAATGCTTGCTGACAGCAATGGCGAAACAAGAGTGACACCAGGGTGTGTCTGTGGGGAAAAATAACAATCCACCATCTCCGGATTCACATACAGCAGAGCACACAAGACTGTTGTACAGAGAGCCGTGTAACTAAAGACAGACAGCAGGGATCGGGGCAATGTGTGAATGTGACCAGGTCTTTATCCACCTCCCCAGGCCCCTTCATTTTACTTTGCTAATATGAAAATAAGATACACAAACCGAAATAATAGTAGGATAATTTTGGATATGTTTACGTTTTTTTAATGGAGAATATAAGATATTATTTTGTATTGTATAATACGTGAGACACACAATTATTATAATGTATCCAATATTCATACTATCCTCCATATTCAGGAAGCCCAAGGGCAGTGTGACCTGTATGGGTTCCAGTAATTTAGCTTCTACAGTATGTTAGTTGTGTTATACCACTTTCAGACTGCCACCCCGGCAATATCCTGGGTATATGAACCCGGGACACTGCTGCGGGTCAGTGCAGGACAGGCGTGGGCTGGCAAGTTTAAGCTCGGGGGGCCCACAGACGACCGCATTACATGACACGGCCGCCTGTGCGCTGACGCCCTAACAGCGCACCCCTGGTGCAGGACACCCAGGCAAATACCCAGGTAGCCTATTCACACTGACCACGGGTTTGCCCGGGTCTTCATGGCAACATCACAAGACGAGCTCTGATTGGCTCCTCTTGTGATGGTTTGTTTTTGTTTTTTTTTGTTACTTTTCAATGGTATTCGGTGAGACCCGTGTTGAAAAACCCGGGTCTCACCATTCATACTGGCGGCTATCCAGGTCGGACCCGGAAATAACCCTGCAAAAGACCCAGGTCTAATTCCCGGGTTATCCGACCCGGGTAGATGCCCCGGGACCCATTTACACTGAGCCTAGACCCGGGTCGTCGGGGCTCGCCCTGGCAAACACCCGGGTCTTTGAGGCAGTATGAAGGGGGTATTAGTGGGTGTGAGATTCCAGGTTTGTGCGCATTGGCTTCTGATACTTTTCAGACCGTGATGTGTTTGTAGTGGGAGGTACAGAGCCCCAATCTTGAGCACAATGTACTATTGGGTCATTGTATGATCTTTCATGGCCTGACTATAGCACTGAAGAGTACATAGACTAAAGCAGGCGACACACAGGCTGATCCTGCTGCTGAGCCCATGCAATGACCCAATCATTTTATATTAGATTATTGTTGGTGTTTGTGGTCATTTTGTGGCCAGACACACTGCAATGTTGGATGTACTGACCAATCTCATCTGCGGTATCCTAGAACGTGTGACCAGCATACGGACCAAAATGTTCTACAATTAAGTGATGTTCAAGGTGGATTTTATTTTTCTGTGAACTTATAGAAAGAATGATTTCATATATTATTATTATTATTATCATTTATTTGTTGGGCGCCACAAGGTTTCCGCAGCGCCGCACATAGTACAAACAGTAGACTATACAGGGTATAACAGTACAGAACAATAAACAAAAGTACCAATACTTCAGAAACTCCAGGCAGGCAGATGCAATAGACACGGAGCAGAAGAACGGGTAAGGAGACAGGAGGGAAGAGGGCCCTGCTCAAGCGAGCTTACATCCTAAGGGAGGTTAAACAGACCAGGCACAAAAGGAGCCAGTTGAGGGAATGGGAGAGAGGGGAGAATGAGTGGAGGAGATGGGGGTTAAGTGGATGGTTAGTAGGCTTTGAGAAAGAGGTGAGTTTTGAGTGCACGTTTGAAGGAGCACAGAGTAGGAGAGAGGAGGATGGAGCGAGGGAGGTCATTCCAGTGAAGGGGGGCTGCACGGGAAAAGTCCTGGATTCTGGAATGGGAAGAGGTGATCAGTGTGAAGGAGAGGCGGCGGTCATTGGCCGAGCGCAGGGAGCGGGTGGGAGTGTGAATGGAGAGGAGGTTGGAGATATAAGGGGCAGTAGAGTGGGAGAGCGCCTTGTAAGTGGTGGTGAGGAATTTGAAAAGAATTCTGTAGGGGAAGGGGAGCCAGTGTAGAGCAAGGCAGAGAGGGGAGGCAGAGGAGGAGCGGCGTGAGAGGTAGATGAGTCTTGCGGCCGCATTGAGTATAGAGCGGAGGGGGGAGAGACGGGAGTGGGGGAGGCCGGTGAGGAGGAGGTTGCAGTAATCCAGGCGGGAGATGATGAGTGCGTGTATGATGGATTTGGTGGCCTCCTGAGAGAGAAAGGGACGGATGCGGGCGACAGACAATTCGCTCAAGTAATTTAGAGGCATAGGGGAGAAGAGAGATAGGGCGATAGTTGGCAAGAGATGTGGGGTCGAGATTGGGTTTCTTGAGGATAGGAGAGATGAGAGCATGTTTAAATGAGAGGGGTACTACACCAGAGGAGAGTGATAGGTTGAAAAGGTGTGCGAGGTAAGAGCAGGCAGTGGAAGAAAGAGAGCGAAGGAGGTGAGAGGGGATGGGATCGAGAGGGCAGGTAGAGGATGGAGAGGAAAGAATGAGAGAGCGAACTTCTTCACCTGTTGTAGGGCCGAAGGAGCACCAGAGTTAGGTGTTGGTGGGAGGTGAAGCGAAGAGGCAGGCGGGAGAAGGGGAGGAGGAGATGTTCAGTCTGATGGCCTCAATTTTGGAAGAGAAAAAGGTGGCAAAGTCAGAAGCCGACAGGGAAGACGGGACAGAAGGGGGAAATGATCCAAAAATAACCTGACTCCGGTCACCCATTTCTTTAATAGAAATCCTTTGTCACTTTTTTATTTCTTATTTTATTGGAAGAGCACTGAACATACAGGTTTAGCAAACAGTTCACATAGAACAAGACATGGTGGGGAAGGTGGATATTGGAGGGGATACGGAGAGGGGGGGGACAAGCTATTTTAAGATGTGTGCAAGTCAGCAACAATAGCATTTGCACCTGGTATACGCCAGGAATACAGAACATACACTTACGCCCATATTTTAAACCATTATTTTATTTGCAACAAACACCTTCATGATTTGGCATTGATAAAAGTGCTAAAATCTCTCTAATACAGAAGCAATAGCTGTCATGTCTCGTGTATGGAAAAAAAACCATTTTGATTAAACACGAACACACTATATACCCGACCAATCGGCATGATCAGATTATACACAAACAGCAAATCACAAGCAATGGTGGAGCCGTTGGTTGAGAAGAACTGTTATATCTAGCGCTACCAATTAGCCAGTTTATCTTGAAATTTCAAAGTGTAAAGAAACAGTCAAATTCTCTTTACAGATTATACATTTTGTTGTGATAAAAAAAACAGAAAATTGTCCCAGAACACAGAGACCTTCTGGCTGGTGGCTATACCTACACCTGGGGGTAAATGTATCAAGCTGAGAGTATTCCGGTGGGTTTGAAAAACAAATCAGATTGTAGCTGTCATTTATTTAGTACATTCTACAAAATAACTATAATATGATTGGTTGCTATAGGCAACATCTCCACTTTTCAAACCCCCTGGAAAACTCTCAGCTTGATACATTTACCCCCTGATGTGTCACAGTTACCCCTGACCTGGTGCAGGAAAGCTACTTCTACTAGAATAACTATCAATGGTGATATAGGGCACTCCTGTCGTGCCATTTCCTGTATATTTGCACACTTAACCTGATAATATTCATTCTCCAGTCCATCACTCTTGGTGGTATATGGCTCTCGCCAGTCCTTTATCCAATCCACGCAACTTGTTTCACTCTCCCAGAAGACTTGACAACCTTTTACACCTCATCACCCCAGTCTCCCTCTAAAGTCACCTTTAAGTCATCCTTTTCTGAATTCTCTTCTTCAGAACATTCTTCCAACTTAAAAAGTTGCATCTTTACAATTCAGATGCAATTATTTAATTTACTGTAGTCCGTCTTTAATTCACTTGTCCATGCCCTGAAGAGCAGAGCGGGGCCTTGGGAGGGTGTAATTGTATCACACCGACCAAAAAGTACCATAGTAAGTCAAATGCCATGGAACATTCATAAGGCTTACCATGGTACTTTACTGTAAGGGCAGGTGGCATGTAAGGTGATAGAATAATGGTATCAGGTAGGGTATAATAATAATAGGGGTATAATAATGGTATCAGGCAGGGTATAATAATAATAGGGGTAGAATAATGGTGTCAGGCAGGGTATAATAGTCCTAAGGGTAGAATAATGGTATCAGGCAGGGTATAATAGTCATAGGGGTAGAATAATGGTGTCAGGCATGGTATAATAATAATGGTGTCAGGCATGGTATAATAATAATAATAATAGGGGTATAATAATGGTGTCAGGCAGGGTATAATAGTCATAGGGGTAGATTAATGGAGTCAGGCAGAGTGTAATAACGACAGGGGATATTGATAACAGCCAGAATGTAATAGTTGCAGTGTGGTAAGGCACTTATGATATAATTTGGGTGGGATGTAGCAAATGAGACGATGTAATAATGTCAGGTGGACAGATAAAGCTTTTTTTAGTATGTGTGGAAGCTATCTTCCTAAATGTGCAAACCTGACTGAACCTAATTGCGCTGTCCACAAAGTCCCCTGTCATAATTGTCATACAGGTGATACTATCTAAAGCAGATAATAGGACATAGATTAGTACACACCTTTTTTTCTCCAGTTTAGCCCATCTCTTCAGTAAGCGTTGCTCTTACCACACATCTAATACTAAAGGTAGTATAAACAGTCATACTATGGACCTGGTGATATCACACAAGTGTACTTTCTGCCTTTGTACTTATGTATATAAGCGTGATCTCATCTTATACCACAGCTGAGAAGCCCATTATAGCTATTATATTATTAAACCCAAAAAATTGTAGGTGCCTATCTTTAAATGGGATCTCTATGGATCTTTTTTTTCTCCAACTCCCTATTCCTCTCCCTTATTAAAATCAGGGGTTCCAGCCAAGGGCCCATAAGAATTTGTGCCCCCTGATAATATTTCATCCCGGCCCACCTCTCCTTGCGAGAGATGAGCTTGACAAAAGTCTTATATTGCAACGTCTAATTAAGAAATTAGGTTTACAACAATAAATTTGCAATGCGTTGGGTCAGGTAAAAGAAACACCTGGTGGGTTAGAATGCTGTCCCTTTTTTCAAAAGTTTCTTCACAGTGATAGCAATAATAGCCCCCAGGATGGCCCCGCACCCCCCATATGTGTAATCTCTTGTGGGTGACTCTAGAACAAGACCCTTAGACCCCACTGTTTGATGGTTGCTCACCCCCACAAGCAAACCAGCAATGTGTGCAACTGCACCTATTTGCATTTCAAGGTGCAAGCACATTTCTCTTGAACTCTTTGGAAACACCCCTGTAAAAGCCTTCTACACCTGGTTTTGTGGGCTGGTGGATGCTCCAGAAAATGTGTAGTGTAGAAACAGTCTGGCCTAGTTCTACTTTAGGACCACCAGCTTTTTTTCATTTAAACATTTTTTACATCTTAAATTAATTATGAGAGTGAGACTATCTGCATGTTAGACAGCTCAGGGAATCAGGTGCCCTCGGCTCCATGCCCCCCTTCTCCCCCAGCACATGTCTCCCATGCTATTGGTTGGCATGAGGGCGTGCACAGGAGCTGCCTCCCAATTGGCTGCGTACACTCATAATGCATACACACTCCTAAGCTATTCAGAACGGGTAGGAGGAAAATACAATGTAAGGTATTACACTGACCCTTGTGCTCCACTTTCGCCGCAATCACTACGCTTCTGAGTGCAACTGATAGGTGTAAAGTGCATCTCTTTATAAGTATAGAACATGTAATCTTCAGTCTCCAGGACCTCATAGGTGGCAAAGCTTTTGTTGGGTGGGAAAAGAGCCGTGCAGCCTCTTGTATATCCACCCTCTCTACTACTATATCTCATTAAAAATTAAAACTCATTTCTGCATTGAGGTGTACAAGTGGGGACATTTGTGAACCTAATCTGCACTTAGCAGGGAGCACCATCAATCTGTCCATTAGCTGGTGCGAAACTTGGCACCCAGGTGTTTGCTGCCATCTTGGCGCACAGATCCATACATTTCTCCATAAACCTGGGCACATAGTGACATCACAGAAGAGTATTTGTGCTGCTGGTTTATTCAATTGCTGTTTGTATAGGACCCTTAGTAAGTCGGAGAAGCTGAATATTGCTGGATGTCTGATATATATTGTATTCTTGTATATGTTGTATTGCTGTGTCATGTGCACCTTGCACTGGATGGCAGTGCTGTATTCTGTGTCTACATTTGCCCTAGGATGGTCTACAGTGCAGTGCTTAGATAACGCACACCCTACAACATGACTCTAACCGCCCCGTACAAAATGCTCTGCTCCCCTATTTCCTACTTAAATGATTGTATGATGCTGGAGTGGATGAGAACTGATGAATGCCAGGGGTCCAAGTTCGGTTGCATTTTAGGTCTATTAGTTCCCATATTAATCTGTCCTTGCAGACATTGCACTTTGAGCAAAGAACTAGGGGCCTGATTCATTAAGGATCTTAACTTGAGAAACTTCTTATTTCAGTCTCCTGGACAAAACCATGTTACAATGCAAGGGGTGCAAAATAGTATTCTGTTTTGCATATAGGTTAAATACTGACTGTTTTTTCATGTAGCACACAAATATCAACTTTAAATTTCAGTGTACAAATAAGCTATCAAGTATTTGTGTGCTACATGAAAAAACAGTCAGTATTTAACCTATGTGCAAAATAGAATACTAATTTGCACCCCTTGCATTGTAACATGGTTTTGTCCAGGAGACTGAAATAAGAAGTTTCTCAAGTTAAGATCCTTAATGAATCAGGCCCCAGGATTTGAAGATTTTCTGTGCAGAGGGCAAATGACCATATCCCTAGAACTGATACTTTATTAATGCCAGTAGTATTATAACCTGCAAGTACTAGACACACTTTCATCCCCATTTTAGCCTGTTCTTAGTAAAGCTCTACATGTATATGTCTATATGTCTAGAAATCCCAGGCTGGTGCGAGGATGCAAGGTTTAGTTTTGTACAAACCCATCCAATGTGTGAGCTGTCAGAGGGAAGTATTATGCTAACTTGAATTTCCCTCTTGGAATACAGCAAGCCAATATTTGTCTTCAGGTAATATTCAAATCCTATTTAATGTACAGTTGTCCTTGGCAGCCTCAGCCAGCTGAGTAATTCAACCCAAGAAAATATGAATGTGCAATTAGCAGCCACATTTACCAGAGAATGACTTGTTAATCCTTGAGACAGGGGGGTCAATATTTATTCCTTGCAGGAGATGTGATGATATTTACACAGGATATGTACTTATGCCCTCTAATTAGGCCCTTGTAAGGCCATTACTACAATAGGATGCCATTAAGCTAACAGCACTGTATTACAGTTGTTACACATGACATCTCCTGTTCCCTGGGTACAATATGATGGATGTGAGCCACAGAGCTTGCAGCCTAGTATCAGCAAGCAGAGTGACACAGTACTTGGGTCTGTTACCAGGAACAATGCTCCAGACTGCAGTGTACATTGCCTGCAAATAGCGCCTCACTACTGGGTTCTGTATTCAGTGACCAGGTCAATGCTCTGCACTGGATGTATGAATTCTGTGTCCTTTATCCAGTGACCAGATCAATGATCTGCACTGGATGTACAAGTACTGTGGCTGTATGCAGGTCAATGCTCTGCACTGGATGTATGAATTCTGTGTCCTTTATCCAGTGACCAGATCAATGATCTGCACTGGATGTACAAGTACTGTGTCTGTATGCAGGTCAATGATCTGCACTGGATGTACGAGTACCATGTTCTGTATTTGGTGTCCAGGTCAATGCTCTGCACTGGATGTACAAGTACCGTGTTCTGTATTTGGTGTCCAGGTCAATGCTCTGCACTGGATATCTGAGTACTGTGTCCTGTATTCAGTGACCAGGTCAATGCTCTGCACTGGATGTATGAATTCTGTGTCCTTTATCCAGTGACCAGGTCAATGCTCTGCACTGGATGTACGAGTACTGTGTCCTGTATTGAATAGTCATGTAACATATCTCTGTGCCTGATGGCAGGATACTATGTATTGTATTCTGTGTCCCGGCAAGTGTTCTAGACCTGGTAGCTGAGCACTATATCCTGTTTTCAATATCTCTTTTCCATTCTCTACACTGAAATGTCCAAAAATTAGTTTCCTTATTCAACAGTCATGTAAAATGCTCCGCACTGGCTGTATGATAGAGGTGATTTCCGTTGTGAAAAGTAGAAGTCTCTTCACAAAGAAATAAATGACTGACTTTCATTGGTGCTGTATTGTGAGCATTTAACTTGTAGGACCCCTGAAATGATGACTTATGCCTGCATCCTAGGGGCTGATCAGAATGGGACACACATGCCCAGTCAGTGTCGGATTGGGGCATGAAGGGCCCACCGGGGAATGCAACACTAGGGGCCCACCAAAGGGAGTGTGGTCAGCCATCATAGAGGCGGAACCAGACACTAGAGGGGGAGTGGTCAGTCCACGAAAGACAGATAGCACCTTAGTGTAGTATATAAAGCATACAGTGTGTGTATAAAGAATACAGTCTTGACCTGCCCCCTTAGATTGGGCAGAACAGTCACCAAAAAGCAGGATTGTCCCACTAGACCAGGCTTGGCTAACCTGTGACACTCCAGGTGTTGTGAAACTACAAGCCCCAGCATGCTTTGCCAATATATAGCAGCTTATTGCTGTAAGGGTATGCTGGGACTTGTAGTTTCACAACACCTGGAGTACCACAAGTTAGCCAAGCCTGCACTAGACTCAGAACATTTGACAGACTGTCCTACCTGTTGTTGTCACTTTTACCACCTGCGGCTGCTGGTTTCTTTAGTTGCAGCTTGTCTGGATCCAGGAATGTTGAGGGCCCTATTTGGAAAAAATAATGGGTACATTTAGAAACGCAAACCATCCCTGCCATTAAATCAACAGCACCCACATTCAATTATAGACCCAAACCACCTCAGCATTAAAGGTCCCATCACCCTATAGTGTTCTCTGTGCAGCCCCCCCTCACTATAGTTTAGTATAGATAGGCAGCCCCCCTATACCACATAGTAGTTCCCCCAAAACAATGTTATGCCACACAGTAGTGCCCCAAAGTTATGCCACATAGTGCCCCCAATGTTATGCCACACAGTAGTGCCCCAAATGTTATGCCACGCAAGTGACCACAATACACACACACACACAATATAGTATATATAAATGGTTAAAAAATATACTGAACTTAACTAGAGCCATGATAGTTGGTGAGATGATTGTTGCTGCAGAGTAAGATGCAGTTTGTACGATTTGCTTTATAATAATGTCCCTAATTATCTGCACATTGGCTGGCAACACTCTCTAATATGCTTCACCTATTGACCAGGTGGTGCACGCCAATTTGTTTCCCCCCAGTGGTTGTGCCCAAGTCAAATTTAAATAAGTACCATTACATTTTAAATACAATGTGCAGCATAATCTTTTAGAACTTTTGCTCCACACATTAATCACAATAATGCTTCCACATTATTATTAGTAAACATTTCAAACAACAACCAGTTATTAATTTTTAATATAACCCGTTTCAGAAACAAAGTAATACATAAGTGGTATTTATCACTCAACAAATGGTTTCAGATCCATTGGTATTTTGTACGTATTGTGGAAATAATCACATATCAGCAGTAGTGCAGATGCCCCCCTGCCCCCCTGCCCAGCCTGTCCCTGGTGCTGGTAGTGACGATTAGCGTGCCCAGACTTTATACTGATGTGGATAAAGGAGCAAAGATGTCATCTATCGTCAGGTAATAAGAATAATGATAATATTTTCATGTTTCCCCAAGCTTAGTTTAATGCTGTAAGGCGTTGAAAAATATACTTACTCTGTGAATTAATGAATGCAAATATGAAAGTACTGATGGCTCGTTATCTCTTACAATGTAATTGATAAAGTCAAATCATCATCATCATCATCATCATTTATTTATATAGCGCCAACATATTCCGTAGCGCTTTACAATTGGGGACAAACGTAATAAACTAATAAACAAACTGGGTAAAACAGACAAAGATGTGAGAAGGCCCTGCTCGCAAGCTTACAATCTATGCCCTTTAGTTAAAAAGAAAAAAATATCAGAAGAGAGGATGAAAATGATCACCAATCACCAGCAGAATGTAAATGGAATATAATAAATAAAACAAGTCCTAAAGGCATAATGAAAAGACTGAGTGGGTAAGTACATTTTATGAGCTGTCAAAGTCTATGTTTCTCTATACTGCCTGCAGAAATAAGCTGAAATAAAAAGCTGCATTTTTGTAATATGTTCCATATAAAAAAAACAAAAAACAATATACTGAACTTACCTATATGTCGATATTGCTGCAGGGCAGGCTCTGCTCCTTCTCCCTACTTCATACGGCGGGAAGATCAGCTGACAGGGGGAGGGGGCGGGTCACATGATCGCAGCTGCGATCGCAATTGAGCAGCAGGGACGCCGGGTCCTTGTGAGGGGCCTACAGGTAGGCTCCGCCCACGGGTAAAAGGGTGTGTGGCTGTACGGTAGCGGGGCCTACCGGTGGTTTAACCGGTAGTCCGCTGGGCCAGTCCGACACTGTGCCCAGTACATGTGAATACACATAGGCTCCGATGCGGACTTACATGATTCTGGCACTAGTGCCTGGAGGTGCGGGACGTGGGAGGGAGGGGCAGGGCCGGATTAACCATAGGGCTAACTGGGCTACAGCCCAGGGGCCTATGGCATTCAGGGGGCCCTTGAAAGTGCTCAGCAGCAGTATTGATCGGTCGGGGGCAACCCCGGCACGATCAGTGCTGCTGAGCACTTTCACTGCGGTCCTTCTCCGGCGCACTGTAGTCTCCTTACTGAGGAGATCTCGTGAGTCTCACTCTCACGAGATCTCCTCAGTAAAGAGCGTACAGCACGCCAGAGAAGGAGGTAAGTGCCGGGTGGGGGGCGCGGCGGGCAGCTCGGATCGCGGGGGGGGGGGGGGGGGGGGGGGCCTCACGGGGGATTGGAGGCCCCTTAGCCCAGGGGCAAACATAAATGCATTTTGTTTCTTTCGGCCTTTTTATGCTACCTTTCTTGGAAACGTTGAGAGCATCCTCAGTGATTGCATATGGGTATACAGGGCTTTTTTTTGTCATAGAACGCTCAGAACGGCGTTCCAGCACCTTTTTTCCATGGGCTTTCTAAGTTTAATTAACTTTTTAACGTTTTTTTTTGTTCTCTGCACTATAGCAGCACCGTATCTTAGTGTGTGTCCTGCTTCCGGCAGCATCGTGACGTCATGACGCTACCAGTGAGAGGAGCCGCGATCAAGCAGAGAAGAAGCATAGAAGGTAAGTACAGACTACAGAAAGCAGGGGAGGGGGCGCAGAAAGAGAGGGCTACAGAAAAACGAGGGGGCAAAAAGAGAGGGCTACACAAAAATGAGAGGGCACTGTGGGTATATAAGACACAATAAAGCCCATTTACCAACACTGAATTTAGGTGCAATATTTGTAGTGACAACAAATAATCTAGAATTAGCTTTTATCTGTGTAGTGTAAATTTGATGGGTTACTATGATTTGGTGCTGAGTTTGCACCTAATTGCAATGTTGGGAACTACACCCTAGTAATGCAGTGGAACAAGCGTCTGCGGGCATGATCTGGCCACTAGTATATGCCTGTCACTGTGGGGAGCGTGTACTGCATGACATGATGGCATATCTATCAGCCCTCAGCCCCAGATCTCTCAGAGGACGTAGGCTGTGTCGTTCTGCTGTGAAAACTCTAATTCCAGCTAAGCTTTTGAAAGGTCTCTGAGTCTTTCCTCTGGGCAGCAAATCGCAGGGATAAAATGCTTTTTCTAATTACTAGGCATTTGAACCATTTTAAGGACAGGCACTTCTGTGACCCTTGGCTTTACCCACACCCCAAAATTCAAGAGGATTATTTGCCGAAACCTGTCATGAGGAGCAGAGGTGGATACTACACTGAGCCCACCAGGATAATTGTTGTGGTAGGGGATTGACTTCATGAATAACAGCTCCAAAGAGGAAGGGCCCTCTATCTCCATTTCACAAGACCAAAAGGTCACTTAGGGGGCAAAAGTCTTCAGACCCTGCCAAAGCTTCACCTAGGGACCGGGGTGGTGGGTTCCCCAGAGATTTCATGGAAGTGGGGGCCTCGGGCCCCACCTCCCCAAGTTCATCAGGGTCTACCGCACCGCCTAGATCTATGACAAAAAAAACACAAAAATAAAAGTGCAGGCGACATAACAAGAGGTGAAGTAAATAAATAAATGAGTGTCGAGTGATTACGGACTCAGCTTCACGGTTGAGCTATTTTAAAAATGTACCAGCCGAGGCAAAAGCAGGTGATGTGTAACTAAGAAAAGTGGGAAAAATGTGCACCATGTTCAGTCACGTAAGGTTCCTGCTCCCTCAGTGATTTTCTGGTAACCCCAGCTCGGGGGACTCCATTCCCTTAATCCGTCCCTGGAAGTGATGAACACACATCCGGTTGGATGTGGCCACGTGCCGTGCATTACAACATGCACACGTTATCCATATTACTAAACGTTGAGTGTTGGGGGGTATGTAAAACACAAGGAATATGTTTCTCTGAGCAAAATGACTTATTACTTCCAACTTGCAAAGGACACAGAGTAATAAAGTGAGTAAATTTATGTAAAATAACAGTGGAGAGAATTTATGGAGATTAGAGCAAAAGAAAACTAAAATGAACAGATGTTGTAACTCAAAAGCGACTAACAAGATTCTGTATTACTTCTAGTATAGTTTAAAAAATGGCTGGAAATGTCCGATCGGTTACTATGATCATCATCATCATCATTTATTTATATAGCGCCACTAATTCCGCAGCGCTGTACAGAGAACTCATTCACATCAGTCCCTGCCCCATTGGAGCTTACAGTCTAAATTCCCTACTATAGACACACACTCACACACAGAGACAGACAGACAGAGAGGGAGAGACTAGGGTCAATTTTTTTTTTTTTTGATTGCAGCCAATTACCCTTGATGTATCCCTTTCTCTCTGTGCATCATTGCTAATATATGTCCACCATCTAGTTTCCTTTAATTGTAAGAGGACAGGTTTTAAGGTTATAGGTAGCCCTAATTCCCACGCTTGAAGCACAATACCGCTCATCTGCTCCTACTAATTGGTGATGTCACACTCGTCACTTGCTAATTGCACTTTCAGCCTAGATACTAATGACAACAGGTAATTTCTGTCCTCAGCCACAAAGCTCTGAGAGACCAGCATGACCTCATGCTGATATGTTAAATGGTTCACTTCAAGGAGCGAGGACTTGTTCCAAATGCTTTTGCTATAAGTCTGCGCGCTGTTTGGTTATTTCTTATGCTAAGCTGATTAATACTCCATGAGCTGCTGTCATTTCCATTCCTCCATGACTTGAGAGCTCCTTCATTCCACAGCTAATTATGTGACCCGTGAAAAGGTTAAAACAGGTTTAAACTTCAAAAACTTCATATTGTTTGTCTCAGAGCAGATGAGAAGATTAGGAAAAGTGACAACCTGCACACAGTCCAAAATAATACTCTGCTGATGTCATGAGACCAGGAGGTTGTAAGACACAGGTATCACATGAGTGTAAGCTCTTGCACACAGATATTCAATATATGGCTCTAATAAGAAACTATCACAATTCCATTACCAGACTAACATAATTATTACATATTTCCTGCTATATCAGCATAGCACAATGCCCCCGCACTAGATTTTTTATTACACCAAAAATGTATAAGCACAATTGGCTCTATCATCCTGGGGTCTATCCCTGCATTAAAACACTGTGCACCAAGTTCAGCCACCAGATTGATTCAAGCATCTGCAAGAAAACACACTTCTTTTGTAACAAATGTATATAAGCTCTAAGTGTGTCCAGTGATTGGTGGTGGCACTGGCTTGAATTAATAACAGTGCAGGGAGGGTTGGCAGACAATGGCATAAATGAAGGGGAGAGCTATTCCAAGGGTTTGCTGGTGATATGATGAGTGTAAAGGAGGAATGATTAATGATATTGTCAGTACAATGGGGGCTGGCCATATGTTCTAGAAAGTGATGTGAGAATGGGACCAGTGCAAGGTAGAAGGCAGGCAATGGAATCAATGCAAGAACCACTGAAGTATTACTAGAACTGGAATTAAGCTCTAGGGGGACTGGAGCACTTAAAACAGCGGGTGTTATTCTTTTAAATAAATTTTAGGCAAAAACTGTGTGCACTATTGTTAGATACACGCAGCTCTGCCTTCACGAGCAGTACAGTGTGAAGCGGGACATACCTCCAAACTGTCCTTGTAGTCGGACCAAATCCTGACTAAGCGAGACAGTCACCCAAATTCGGGACTGCTCCAACAGATTCAGGACAGTTGGCAGACTGTCCTGTTTTCTCCTACCCGTTCTTGTCACTTTCACCACCTGTGGCTGCTGGTGTCTTTAGATTAGCTGCTGCTTGTCTGGGTTCTGGAATGTTAGGAGCCCTATTTGGAATAAAAAATGGGTACATGAAATTTAGAAACCATCAACCATCCCCGGCATTAAATCAGTGGCACCAACATTAAAATAATAGTCCTCACATTTGATAAATATATCTTATTTCCCTCCATGCAGCCTTGACATTAAATAGTATACACATTTAATAAATAGACCTATTTCCCTGCAACCAACCCCAACATTAAATAGTATTACCATTTAATAAATAGACCTATTTACCTCACTCACTCCAGCCTCAGCAATAAATTAATAGGATTTACATTTAATAAATATAACCTTTTCTCACAACCATCCCTGGCATTAAATAATATTCACATTTAATAAATAGCCCTTCTTCCCAAACTCAACCCCACATTAAATTAATAGCCCCAAACTACCCCAGCATTAAAGGTCCTGTAACCCCATCTTAATTTAACAGGCCCCACCAATAAATTAAATTGCCCCACCATCACCCCACAAATAAAATAGCACCCATTATATAATTAGCCCCACCATTAAATTAATAGCTCCCACCAATGTACTATTAAGACAGACCTCCCTCCCTACAGTTTTCTCTGTGCAGCCCCTCGCCCTCCCTATAGCTTTCTATATGCAGCCCCCTCACTTACCTTTAGCTGCAGTGGCCATTCTGCTGCATCACCCCTTAGACAGACAGATAGGAAGTGAAATGAGCACTTCCGGTCTGAGGCCATTCAGCAACAGGCAGCCTCATGATTGGCTGCCTGTTGCTTTCCACTGACCACCAATGCCTTTGATCACCACAACCCCCCGACCAAACCCGCAGCCCCACAGGTGCAAAAAAATACAATGAGGGCTAAAAAAAAACTAAAAAAAAAAAAAAAAAAAAAAGGATAGAATAGGTGGCCAGGTTAGACTACCAGCCCATCAGTAAGGCCCATGTCCAATCCGCCCCTGACCAGGAGGAAACAGATAAGCGAACAGTGCAGGCTGCTTCCTAGTGGTTGATTGAAAGGACTTTTCCACCAGTTGTTTTCTTTCAACTCTGAACATTCTGAAATAAAGTGTTTTAGAAGTGTTGTTATTATCGACATTGCCTGAAAGACATTTATGCAGAATTAATAATAGTCTGCAGTATTTTTTGGGTTAGGACTTCTATCCCAAAGTCTGTAAAACACTATGAGATTGCAGCCCATAAAATATTCATGGGGATATCCAAGAGTCAGCAACTCACTAACACAAATCTCCTACACAGGGCTGTCCCGGACGATCTTGAAACAGTATTAAATGTAAGTTACACTTACATGGTTATTAGCACATCCTGGTATTTATTACATTAACTGGTTGCAAAGTTTAAATTCTATACAGTAATCAGTCATTTGGTGCCCTACATTGGTATATATTGGTTATACATTTTGATGTTAATAAAGGTGTTCAGCTATGTTAATTTGGATGTTAAGCCACAAAGCTTTTGTTTCTTAAACAGGTTGCTGTTTATTAAAGTTGATAACACAGTAGAATGCAGTTATTGCCTGAATTACCTGCTGTACTACAAGCAGTATCACTTTATGCAGTCTTGTATGCAGATACACTTATACACTCTTGTATATGGTGGTATACAGGGCCGGACTGGCCATCTGGCACTTCTGGCAAATGCCAGAAGGGCCGATGGCCAGAAGGGCCGGTCCGCATGTCCGCCTAGCAGCAGCACCCTGCGCGTTGCTCGGCGGACGGAAAGTCAGTGACTGCCGACTATGTGAGTAATCACATGGGACGGCACCACGTGACAGGCACTGTCCCATGTGATTACTGCATAGTCGGCAGTCATTGATTCTCCGTTGGCTGACCAGCGCGCAGGGTGCTGCTGCTGCTGGATGTAAAAAGGTAAGTGTCTGTGTGTGTAAGTAATAGTGTGGCAAACAGTGGGGCTGGCAAACTGGGGCAAACAAACAAACAGTGGAGGAAAAACAGTGGGGCTAACAAACAAACAGTGGAGGAAAAACAGTGGGGCTAACAAACAAACAGTGGGGCTAACAAACAAACAGTGGGGCTAGCAAACAAACAGTGGAGGAAAAACAGTGGGGCTAACAAACAAACAGTGGGGCTAAAAAACAAACAGTGGGGCTAACAAACAAACAGTGGGGCTAACAAACAAACAGTGGGGCTAACAAACAAACAGTGGGTCTAACAAACAAACAAACAGTGGGTCTAACAAACAAACAAACAGTGGGGCTAACAAACAGTGGAGGAAAAACAGTGGGGCTAACAAACAAACAGTGGGGCTAACAAACAAACAGTGGGGCTAACAAACAGTGGAGGAAAAACAGTGGGGCTAACAAACAAACAGTGGGGCTAACAAACAAACAGTGGGGCTAACAAACAGTGGAGGAAAAACAGTGGGGCTAACAACCAGACAGTGGGGCTAACAAACAAACAGTGGAGGAAAAACAGTGGGGCTAACAAACAAACAGTGGGGCTAACAAACAAACAGTGGAGGAAAAACAGTGGGGCTAACAAACAAACAGTGGGGCTAACAAACAAACAGTGGGGCTAGCAAACAAACAGTGGAGGAAAAACAGTGGGGCTAACAAACAAACAGTGGGGCTAAAAAACAAACAGTGGGGCTAACAAACAAACAGTGGGGCTAACAAACAAACAGTGGGGCTAACAAACAAACAAACAGTGGGTCTAACAAACAAACAAACAGTGGGGCTAACAAACAGTGGAGGAAAAACAGTGGGGCTAACAAACAAACAGTGGGGCTAACAAACAAACAGTGGGGCTAACAAACAGTGGAGGAAAAACAGTGGGGCTAACAAACAAACAGTGGGGCTAACAAACAAACAGTGGGGCTAACAAACAGTGGAGGAAAAACAGTGGGGCTAACAACCAGACAGTGGGGCTAACAACCAGACAGTGGGGCTAACAACCAGTGGGGTTAACAGTGTGGCTGTGGGGCTAATTTTGTGCATGTGTGGCCCCATGTTGCTATAGTGTACGTGCGTGATTGGCCATGTTCATATAGTGTGCGCGAGCGCAGTATTTTAAATATAGCGTGTGTGTGTGTGCGTGCGCGCAGTATTTTAATATAATATGTGAGGGAAGGGAGGATCTTAATATAGTGTGGGAGGTAGGCTATTTAATGGTGGAGTGTAGGTGGGGGCTAATTATTTAAGGTGAGGTGAAAGAACCTTTGATTTAATGCTGGGGTGGTTTAGGGCTATCAATTGAATATGGGGCTGATTTTGGGGAGAAGGGCTATTTATTGAATGTGAATATGAATTATTTATTGTCGGGATTGGTTGTGGAAAATGGCTATATTTATTACATTTTAATGCTATTTAATTTATTGCTGGGACTGTTTGGAGGGAGGGAAATATGTCTTGAGTAAATGGGTATACTGTTAATTTAATGTTGGGGCTGGTTGGAGGGAAATAGGTCTACTTATTAAATGTGAATATTATTATTGTGGGGACTGGAGGGAGGCCTTATTATAAAACGTGAGTGCTATTGTTTTAACATTGGGGCTGGTTGGAGTTTTCTAAATCTCATGTACCCATTTTTTTTTTCAAAATAGGGCATCCAATATTCCAGGATCAAGACAAGAATGAACTGAGCTAAAGAAACCATCTGCTACAAGTGGTGAAAGTGACCAAGACAGGTAGGAGAGAGCAGGACAGTCTGCCAACTAACCTGAATCTGGTAGGGCAGTCCTGAATTTGGGTGACTGTCTCCCTTAGTCAGGATTTGGTCCGACTGCAAGGACAGTTGGGAGGTATGTCCCGCTTCACAACGTACTGCTTGTGAAGGCAAAGCTGTGTGCTTCTAACAGTAGGGCCTGTGTATTTGTCTAAAATGCTAAATGTAATGTATTATTATAATGTATGTATCAATGCCCCATGTTGGCCACACCCACAACACAATGAGGTCACGCCGTGTTCAGCGCCACCGCTACGCGGCGGCACATATTTTCATTCCTGCTGGAACTGAGGTGGGCCTGTGTACCTTAAATGCCAGGGCTGATATTTAGTCCCAGTCCGGCCCTGGTGGTATACACTGTTATATATTAGGTGTACTGCACAACAATGCAGTATATTGTGGTGGTACAGGCTCCTATCTAATATGTAATATATAAGCCTAGCGGCGTGTTAGTGTGTGTGTGTGTGTGTGTGTGTGTGTGTGTGTGTGTGTGTGTGTGTGTGTGTGTGTGTGTGTGTGTGTAAAAAACTATTTTCTCAGAAAGGGCTCATCCAATTGACCTGAAATTTGGTATACTGACATTATTTGACAAAAAAATTATAATAGTGAAGTCAGTTAACTTCCATCATCCCGTGGGAGGGGTAGTAAAGGCTAAATTTACCAGTTGAGGGCTCAAACTCTTGACCGTGTGGGTATTTATTTACCAGAGCCTGTGTTTGGTCATGGACAATTGTAGGTCACATTTTCACGAGTACGGAGAAGCAGTGACGTGAAAGTGCAGGTTATGAATACTGCCCTTCAAGGAAGACTGATTGAGCACAGCGATAAGGTGTTTAGCAGAAACATTGTGTATCGAGAGGTTTTAGAACAGTAAGACTATGGAGATTAAGGATGTGGCGATGAAGATGAAGTGATGGACAAGAATGATGAGGTGGTGACATGTGGACAAAACCACGTTAAAAAAGGGCGCTTACGTCGGGAAGTAACGCTCTTCCCCTGAGGAGGCCTGGCCTAGCCCCAAATGCATGACAAGAACCCTTTTAACACCTTAAGTAGCTTGATTTGACTAGAATGCATGAGTATCATGTACGGGTTAACTTGTATTACATATGGTGCATCCAGTCACACTGTGAAGTATTTTTGGGGAACCTATTATGAGCAACGGTACGTAGCTCTAGACAGTACATCCGTCTCTCTCAAGCTCTGATGGAAGAACAACGTGAAAAAGCCGAAGTTTGGAGGGTCTGGGCATGTGCAGTAGCGCAAACGGACATAGGCGTCCTGCCCCACTTCCGGTTTCCTCCTAGACCACCAGGGAAACGTGCAGGAGACAGAGCAAAGCGCTCCTTTATCAACAATGATCCATTTCCAATGACCATACTTAAAGGCTGCCTTCTCTTCTGGCGGAGTTGGCGCTACATACAGTGATAATGAGTATCACCTTCTCTAAATTTCTAAAGTGTCTGAGAAAATAGGTTTGCCAATAATGCTTAAGCTCCACTGCCTAGAAAGACTGAATATATTCACTAAATAAGACCCGCCATCGTTGTGAACTTGTGCACTATGCAGCCACACAGGTCACACAGAAACGTGTGTAGTACAATAGGTATGTACTACAGAAAATTTCCAGACGGTTAGACTAAGGAGAGTGTGCTGGAGGGGGGATGTTTATGTTCCCGCGTGTGTAAATATGACATCAACAATAAGTGTTTATTTGCAGTCTATTTGAGGCCTTATTTCCGAGCAGAAAAGCAATACCCGTTACTTCTGTACTTTATATGGAATGTGCCAAGATGTAGCTGGGGAAAGGACAGAGATGAAGACTTACGGTAACAGAATATTCATGTTTTCAGCAATGAGCATTGCAGCGTGAGGAGGTTTTAGATTTCAATACACAACAGTTACAAATACGCACGTCTCCAAGCACATAATCTGAACACTAATCGTAAGAGGAGACACTGTTCGGGTCATTTACTAAGACAAAATGACAAGTCAGGGAAGTGCCCCAAATAGCTGATCATTGGCTGTACGGACCTTCGCTTGACCAGAACATGGCAGTAATTGTTATCACACCTAAAACATAGGATGTGCTATGGGTGTTACTAGCAGTGACAGCAACAACAGAAACTATCGCCTGTGAAAACTAAGGGGTAGATTTACTAAAACTTCTAAAAATGAAAAGTGGAGGCGTTGGCCCCAAGTAACCAATCATTTACCTACCACAATTCAGAAAGCAAGAATCTGATCGGTTGCTGAGAACAACCCCTCCACCCAACACCTCTACTTCACCTTTTAGAAGTTTAAGCAAATCTACTTTTGAAGTGGCATTATGTGGTATAGTGACAACCTCTGGTTTGCATTGCAGAGGGAGCCCTGTCATTTTTAGGGTTTGCAAGGTATACCAATGCTCCACCTGACTTCATTTTAATTAGATCTATTGACTTGTACTCTCACATCTTAATGCAACATTCCTGTTAGCAATAAGTGTTACTTCCTAACCATGCGCATATGAATAATTCTACTGCACAGTGGGTTAGCATTTCTGCCTCACAGCACTGGGGTCATGAGTTGAATTCCCGACCATGGCCTTACCTGTGTGGAGTTTGTATGTTCTCCCTATGTTTGCGTGGGTTTCCTCTGGGTGCTCCAGTTTCCTCCCAAACTCCAAAAACATACTGGTAGGTTAATTGGCTGCTGCCAAAATTGACCCTAGTCTCTCCCTCTCTGTCTGTTTGTCTGTCTGTGTGCGAGTGTGTCTATATTAAGGCATTTAGACCAAGCTCCAATGGGGCAGGGACTGATGTGAAGTTCGCTGTACAGCGCTGCGGAATTAGTGGTGCTATATAAATAAATGATGATGATCCTGCACCATTTCAACCAGCTATTTGCTTTCATTGGTTAACATACAGTAGACAGATAAAAGCAGATTGGATGCTATGGGTTATTGCATAGTTCCTTCACCTTTAAATAATGTTAATAACCCTCTGAATTATCTTAGAGATATGAGGATAACAGGCACGCTAAGAGGACACTTGTCCCAATACATGATGCAACTTCTCATAGGAAGAGGGCAAGGGAAGATCTAAGTGCCAGTGCAAAGCAGCATTGCCCTGTGTATTGTGCAATGTGTAAACAGCTCAACGGGCGATGAAAGAATCCTGTTCATTGTCCTGCCAAGCACAAAATGAGAACAATGTACTAATCAGCAGTGTCGCTCACCCAGATGGATTCTGGGAACCTGCCAAAGCACAGCCTGTGAAGATCAGTTCTCAGACGAAATACTCCTAGACGTATTGCGAATACATCCTGTAAGGGAATGGAAGACATCTATAGGAGATGCTGTAGGTCTCTATTCACATTGGAGGTAGCCATGAAGTGAGACGATTTAAAAAAAATAAAAAATAAAAAAAATTGTGTGTGTGATTTTTCCACCTCCACTGTGTGCAGGCAATTGGGAGTATTTTCATGGATGTTGGTTAATTTCTTAACATGTATTTTTTTTTTTTTTTTTAAAAAAAACAAAACTTTATTTAAAGAGGAAACAGCATTGAGAATACAAAAATCTTATTACACAAAAGAATGTGATTTTCAAGATGTCTCCTCTTAGTTTTATGTGTTATATTAATGGGAAAAGGGGAAGTAAATAAGAGGCAGAAATATCACCAAAGACATTGCAAATGGAAGTACATGGAGCATAGCTAGAAACAATTTAACCATGTAGTTAAAAATCAGACATAAACAAGGAAAAGGGTCTTACCCACGGAGAACCGCACCCAGGCCGAGGGATTTGGAAGCTGCCCAAGACCTATATTCCAATACGGGAGGGGGGGGGGGGGGTTGTAGTAGATAGGCAAATGCAGCTTTCTAGTAAGTATCACAGGGCCCACACCTTGTCAAATTTATGTGATTTATGATAGAGGTGGTATGTAATACTCTCCATGCTCATGGCATGCCAGATGTAAGTCCATAGTTCCTGCATGGAGGGAGGAGTATGGTCCTTCCAATTCTTGGCAGCTGCTAAAATTCAACTAGCCAGTATATGAGAGCTGAGCTTGTTAGAAGGGGCGCACTCATCAGATATGGGGGCAAAAGAGAAGGAACGACCAGTGGTCCTTATAAAACTGTTGCTTTAACATGGAGTTTATGGACCATGTTCCAGAAGGTAACTATACGAGCGCAGGTCCACCATATATGTAGTATCATAGCCCTCTGGCCACATTCCCGGCAACAGCTCGAAATGGCCGTAAGGAAACATTCTAGACAGCTTGCCTGGAGTATAATACCACCACCTGTAGCACAAATTGTAGGCAGTTTCCTTGATAAATGCAGAGATCGAACTCTGGCAATCCCCTCAATGACCTCCACCCAACAAAAGTCATTTGGAGATAGGGGGTCCCAGGTCATTCTCCCATGCCCATTCATGCCATCCTGGCGTGTCGAGGGTGGTCTCTATAAGCCAATTATAAATCTCAGATAACATCCCTTTGGTGAGTGGGGAATACAGACACATATGCTCAAAGAAGGTAAGGGGCCAGAGAGTTTAGAAGGGCAAGGACAGAGTGATGTGTTGGACCTGGAAGCATTCAAAGTAAAGCAGGTGAAAGGGATCATACTTGCAGTAAATATCCGACATAGAGGCCCAAGTTCCATTGCCAACCTGGGCCAAGGCCACCCGTATTCCCACACGTATCCAGTGCTTAAACTGCTGTGATGAATTACAGGGAGGAAAGTGTGGATTGCTCCAGAGGGGCAATAAGAGAGGACTATTTGTATTTGACACAGCATAAGTCCCAGAGACAGACAAAATTCGCAAGACTGAAGGGAGGAGGCCTCTGGAGGTCTGTCTACATTACTGAGAACCCAAAAGTGATGCCAGGGAGCGGACCCCGATGAAGTGGGTCTTCAAGTCCACCCAGGCTACAAACTGGTAGGGGACACAAGTGACCGCAACAAATGGGATGCCAAATAATAAAGTTTGATGTCTGGGAAGCTTCTACCTCCACAGACTCTGGGCCTTTTGAGCACTGCAACGATTCTAGGGGGCTTGCCACACCATATAAATTTGAGGAGTGCAAATCCCGAAACACAAAGTCAAGTACATTCACCGGAAGAGTCTGGAAAAGGTATAGTAGTTTAGGGGTCAGGTTCATCTTGACAGCGATGATCTTTAATATGTATTCTATCCAGGACTAACTTGAAAACATGACCGTGCAAATTCAGCTTCAGTAAAATATAATGATTAACTAAATGGAAACTAACCCAATGAAAAGAGCTAAAAATTACAATATTTAAGTACCATCCAGGTAAATTTCAGCTTCCAAATCTTATAAGGGTGGATGAGGAAGTTCTGTACATAGCAGCCAATCAAATTTTCAATAGAAGAAAGAAATGGAAGATGCCAATCTATATTCTAAACCTTGTTACCAATGACCACTTTGGTTTGTAGAGCCTCAAGTTTAGAGCTCATTGAGATGAGGCTGACTGAGGACAGATTCTCATAAACCAGTGTATGATCAGAGACTGGAGGGTTTATCATTATTAACAAAACTGGAGCAGGATTCCGAAAAAAACACAAGCTCCGGGTAAAGCCAGATCATTTTAAACACTTTCATTAAAAATAGTATGTATGTACCAGGGCTCAGTGGGAATTATTGTTTTAATTAAGCACAAAGTTCCAATTAATTCACAAAGAACCTGTGTCACCAGTCAGAAACTTCAATATCAACATAGAGAACATGAGATAGTCATTATTGTGAGAGCAGAGTTGATCAGCCACGTCTCACCGTGAACACTGAGGGTGGGCGAGATGGCACAGTTTAAGTGGGCTCCCCCTGTGCAATGACATATCCATCATGGGGGATGTGAATCGAAATACCAGTCACTGGTGGCCAATAGGAATTGTTCCCGGTGACTGGCCTTTCCCCAGGCATCAGCCTCCTCCTCTAATATCCTACTGCATATTCCAAGTGATAATAAAGCCAGCGACGCTCCTGGTTTCTGCCTCATAGCACTGGGGTCATGAGTTTGATTCCCAACCATGGCCTTATCTGTGAGTTTGTATGGGTTTCCTCCAGGGGCTCAGACTTTCTCCCACACTCCAAACACATGCAAGCAGGTTAATTGACTGCTATTAAATGGACCTTGTTTCTGTCTTTGTATGTTAGGAAATTTAGACTATAAGCTCAATGGGGCAGGGACTGATTTGAATGAGTTCTCTGTAGAGCGCTGTGGAATTAGTGGCGCTATATATCTAAATGGTGATTAGGGTTAGTGGGAGTCAACAATGCTCTGCACAGAATTCCTTCCCCAAAAAGAGCAATAGAGGTATGATCTGCTGTCAAGACCAGCGCACTCCTAATACAGACACTGTAGCAGGTAGGAACCTGTGCGGGACTTGGGCAAATGCAAATTGTAGAGAGTAATGGGGGAGCATATGTGGAAAGAAGCACAGAGGCCTAGGTCTTCCCCACAATCCCCTCTTCACATTTGTCCCATACAGCGCTGCGAAATCAATGGCGCTATATAAATAAATGGGGATGATGATACCTCTCATCCAGCACTAATCTTGCACAGGCCGCCTAAATTCATATAACACACCTGGGCCCAGCTTCGTCTTCTATATTGAATTACTGTAGACAGGAGTCCCGTTTCCACCATGCGGCCACAGTAGCTCTATATCCAGTAGATATAAACCAGCTATAGTGAGACTACATTTCCCAGCATGCCATACCAGTGGATGGTATGACATGCAAGAACATGTGAGTAAAAGGCTATCAAGCCAAAGAACAATATAACAAAAAATGTGTTAATGTATAATGAATGTTTAAGTGGGGCAAAATATATCCACAGTAATTCTATATTCAGTCTATAAATCAGTGAATACACAAAAAAACAAACAACTCATTAACATACAGTATTTAAGCTGGGTACACACTATAGAAATTTCGACCAACTTTTTATGCCGAGCGATTTTACATGTGATCGATGGTCCGATCGCTCGGTCCATGGACTGTATATAGATTTAGGACAATAAAGGGAAGAGCGGACGTCCCTTTAGCGACTTTACAGCCATGTTGTCGTGAGCAATGACAAATTTCGTACTCACTGTTGTGGATCGGTCGGAAGTTTATACACACTACACAGCGGAAACGAGATTGGAGCGAAAATATTAAACGGTACGACCAACCAAATGAGGCGATAATCGTCCATTTGGGCAGACTTTCGACCATCGTGTCACTGCACACACTGACCCGACTTTTGAACGAGGGGTCGTATGTCGGCTGTTTGAGCCAATTATTGGACGAAACCAGTGTAGTGCGTACCCAGCTTAACACACCAGGGAGAGCTGCCTGCAATGAATATATAACATTCCATAAGTACAGTTGTTGAATGCTAGTCTTGCACTGAAGAGTCATGTCCCCTCAACAGGTGGACCATGCCCCATATGCAGCACTTTATGTATATATATATATATACAGAATGGGCTTAGCTCAGCCTGAGGAGCCAGCCTGCCAGGACAAACACTCAGTGCAGTGGTTTGGCCGAGTGCTATACAGTTGGCAGGGAGTATGGAGCCTGCTGACTTGTCAACAGCCTGTCACAGAGGTGTGAGATGTATAGTACCACACACACACAGGTCTCATTGCAAATACAAAGACATTTCACATCAAGAAGGCCCAATATCTCAGCGCAACACACTCAAATTTTAAGCACAACATTTGCAAGCTTAGGAAATGCGAAGCGTGATTGGTCGATGTGGAGATGGAGAAAGTGAAGGATGCATATTTAAAAACAAAAACACAAACCTCATTTCATGGTGTATTGTGATCAATGCTTGATCCAAGATAGTTAGAAGTGACAGAGTCCATACAACAACTGTACATTTAATAACAAGTTTCATTGTAAAGGGCAAGGTGCCCGTCAAGGAGGGTTATTTAGACACATTGTGTGAAGCCACAAATTTACATTAAACCATAAATCAGAAGTTGCTTATCCAATTTGCACTACATAAAAAGCAAGGCGTCTTATTGGCCGATCTAGTTTTACAGCAATTTAGCATCTAAATGCAATGTTATCACTGGGCACTACCGCTCACAACTGCTGCGTCACCATCTTTTCAATTCAAGTGATACTTGAAGCACAAGGATATCTCCACAAAATCTAGGACCTGAGAGATAGGGAACACATAGAGCCCCAAATTCCATTTCATTAACCCATCAGACCATTTATTCCACAGTATTATTAAAAGAGCGCCCCATTTATAGAGATAAACCAATAAGTGGTAAAATAAAATCTTATGGCTTCTTTGTCAGAGATTTTATTAAACTTTAGGACTTTTAGATTTTCAATTACGTACCAATAAGTAAAAACAGACTAAACGAGGTTGTTCTTTTTCAAGTAATATCTCACTTCCTTCTTTAAGGAGATCTTCAGCACAATTTTCAGTAGTAACCAACAAGTCCTGCAAATTCCTTACACCAGAGAGCTTTACAATACAATTGCAAATTGTTTAAGTGATCTTTATGTTAAAATGTTTTATTTTTCCCCCCTCATTCTTACAGGCAGTACAATCATTACAAAGTATAAGAGAAACCTATATAGAGCCAACAAATGTAATGGTAAAAACATAGTGTGGGAAAAGGCTCAACATAACTTCCCTGGGAAACTCAAATTTCCCATTTATTTTGTCAATACACAAATCATTTGCATGCAAATGGACAGACTACATGACCAGACACAAGCCCTTCCTTTCTCCCATATCATGAAAACAAACATCGCACACAAGCAAATAGTGCCACCTAGTGTCCAGTGGCAAAATGTAAATCAATACAGCAAGACATGCATACATGGATTACATACATGGTAATGGGAACAGCAGCGACATTACATGCTCCCAACAAATGGCGAATGTCAAGAGTATAAACAAGTTAGCGAAAGGAAAATACAAACTCCCAAGACAGATGTCAAAATTGAGGATTGAGTTTTTTATTTTAGTGCTTCAGTTTCCCATAATTAGCAGCATGTTTGCTTAGTTAGCCTTTTGCACATATATTAGAGAAAAATCTCAGGTCACCGACTCCATGTTTGGTTTTAAGAAAACCCATTACCTATATCCCGTGAGGGAAGCCATTTTGTGGTCCCTGGATAAGTTGAGGCAGTGATTCAATCCACAAGATGGCTGCCTCCACTGAAATACAATGTAAAATAAGGCAAATCATATATAAAATATTGTTATATACAAATTGTTCCCCACAAAACAATATAATGCGATTTGTTACAAACTACAAAAGTGTTGAATGAGATGACACCACATCAATACATTAGGCCTGATTCATTAAGGAAAGTAATGGGGGGGGGGGGGGGGGGAAGAATAGTATCTTTGCACCTGGACAAAGCCTTGCTGCTCTGGAATGGGAGGTAATTGTAAAATGTGGGGACAGATTTATAATTGGGGTAAGGCATGTTTCCTAGTCCACTTTAAATTTCAGGGTAAAAATAAAGCTATTTGTGCGCTACAGGATAAAACAGCCTTGCATTGTAACATGGTTCATCCAGGAGAACATTTACTCCTATTTTCTGATTTCCTTAATGAATCAGGCCCTATGTGTCTAGGCAAAAGGATGCTTACATATATATTAAAAAAAAAAAAAAATCCAAATATAAAATAAGTAAATTTCAGAAAACATTTAATAAGGCACGTATTCATTGTCAAGACACTGTACCATCTATACATAATAGATCTAGAGATTTAAATATTACACCAAAATTAATTTTTAAGCTACATTAGAGGGAGTGCACAGTTAATGTAATTTTCTTAGGTTAAGAAATAAGGTTGGCACTTAGATAGCTGGTCATACAATGACAATGGGTTCAGAACACAAAGTTCTAGTGGAAAACAATACAAAACCCCCCTTCCCCCATCACATCTGGCCTGTGGGACACTGGAGCATGCTATGCGACTGTATGACTTCTGCTTGTGACAACTAGATTCACATGGGCAGGTACAAGGAGGACTAGGTGGGAAATTGAGTCCAGGGGTCAATGCGCACCCTTAGGTGTACAGGGTTCCCTCTTCTAAAGACCATTTCATGAAACATTTGAAGGATCACCAATGCTAAAATACCATTTGCCTAATGCAAGATGAAAAGTATTTATATGTAAGAATATATTTTATATGTATATTATTTTATTAGTATCCCAACTTAATTATGAAGGACCACTTAACCTAAAATATACAACATAAACAAGGCATCTTGAGAATAAGGCTTTTACTACATATAAGCTCCAATAAGTCTAACCTGCACACACATTTTTGGGGGGGGGGGGGGGGGGGGGGGGAAGACATGAATATCCTTGTTACATGAAAGAAAACACTGTTCTGCAACACTGACTATGTATTTTCTGGTACTGCTAGTTGTATCGATCCATAACATGGTGCACTGTACTTGGATGTAGTTTAACATATAGCAAAATTAACATCTTTGTAGTCAATAAAGAACACCTAAAAGCAGAACATTTCACTGGCTGTTATGGGATAGAACATTCATGCACAAACCACCATTATTCAAAAGTGACTAATCTCACAAGTGTTCTTTGCTCAATTGCGAGTACCACAACAGATTGCTTCTGCTAGACAGTGGTTGGTATCCATGTCCCACACATCCATGGTCACTAGGCCATGCTCCAAAGCCATTGCAAGGTTAAAGAATGGTCACACACACAGGGGTATAGGGAAGATCAGGGTTGAGACAAGAAACAGAGGCGCATTGTAAGGAATTATGATATCTACAAGCAGACTTTCCTGTACTATTTTAAAGCGTAAATGTAATTTATTTTATTTTTTAAAGAAAAGACTGCCCTCCCCCCCCAACCCCCTTTGCTTTCCATAAAGCCTCCTTGACATCAGTGACCTACATGCTTATTCCAAAACTATTATACTACTTTGTTCTTAATGATCTGCGTTTTCAAGTTTATGGCGTACTTAAGTCAGTTTCCATTCAATATTTTAAGTGATGGTATGACCTTGAATAAAATTAAAAATTTATAAATACAAAAATTAAAAGGATTTGATCTGTACACCCAAACAGAGAATGAGAAAATATATCTTATCTAAAATGTACAATACTGCGCAAAAGTTTTGGCCAGGTGTGGAAAAAATGTTGCAAAGAAAGAATGCTCTCAAAAATGGAAGTGTTAATAGTTTATTTTTTATCAATTAACAAAATGCAAAGTGAATGAACAGAATCAAATCAATATTTGTTGTGACCACCCTTTGCCTTCAACACACCATCAATTCTTCTAGGTACACTCGCACACAGTTTTTGAAGGAACTCGGCAGGGAGGTTGTTCCAAACATCTTTGGAAACTAACCACAGATCTTGGTGGATGTAGGCTTGCTCAAATCCTCCTATCTTCATGTAGTCCCAGACAGTCTGGCTGTTGAGATCAGGGCTCTATGGGGCTATATCATCACTTCCAGGACTCCTTGTCCTTCTTACACTAAAGATAGTTCCTAATCACATTGGCTGTATGTTTGGGGTTCTTGTCCTGCTGCAGAATAAATTTGGAGCCAATCAGACACCTCCCTGATGGTATTGCATGATGGACAAGTACCTGCCTGTATTTCTCAGCACTGACACCATTAATCCTGACCAAATCCCCAATGCCATTTACCAAAATACAGTCCCAAACTTGCAAGAAACCTTCACCATGCTTCACTGCTGCCTGCAGACATGCATTGTACTGCCGTTTTGCAGGCAAAATATTGATTTGGATTTCTCTTCTGTTCATTCACTTTGCATTTTGTTACTTGATAAAAATAAACTATTAACAATTCTATTTTTGAAAGTACTCTACTTTGCAGCATTTTTCCCACACCTGCCCAAGAACCTGCACAGTAGTGTGTCTATCTATATCCTTACCTCTATCTATATCTACACATACAAACACACTTGATCAAAGTGTGCTGGTATATGGTGCTATGCCATAACTCCACTTCTACGCCAGGCCTGTCCAACCTGCGGCCCTCCAGGTGTTGTGAAACTACAAGCCCCAGCATGCTTTGCAGGTAGACAACCAGTTGATAGCTGGAAGGGCATGCTGGGACTTGTAGTTTCACAACACCTGGAGGGCTGCAGGTTGGACAGGCCTGTCCTACGCCCTTCATTGTAAAACTATTAAGTTACATTTTCCATACTGAAACTATAGATTTTCAGAAATTACAAAAGTATAGTGTTCTATGCACAAAACATTCACAGTGAAATTACTTATTCTTTTGGAGTTGCTATGCGAGTCCTCTTTTTGCCTTTCTACTTTATATAGGACATTGACCAGCAGGTGGCAGCATCATTAGTAATAAACTGCAGTTCTAACCACTTAATACTATATTAATATACTGCATGATAATGTCAGTATGCTGAAACGCTATAGGCTGTGGAAAACAACCCACATTACGGAACTTGAAATATAGAATGCACATGACATTTGTCTGAAGAAATGCACATTTACACGTCTACTTGTTGCATAAACATATTAGCAGCAGAATAAGCCTCATTACATACAGCATAGCTGGTAAACTATCATTGTTGAAGGACAACTTAACGTCTTTGGTCATCTATGTGCGCTGTAGCAAACATTCCCAGGAAGTGCATCACAAGTCCATTACAAGTGGTTTCGCAAGTGCAGTCATTAAGACAAAAAGCTGAGGACTTTGGGGGGTTGTCCACTTTTGCAAACCCCTCCTTGCCCACCCTGCAGATTTGGGAAAACAGATTTCTATATAGAGTTGGAGCCCATTAAAAATACAAGGGTTAGTCGCACAGAAAAGAATGGCTTACTCTGCCTGTTTCTACATAGAAAAATATTGAATAGATCTATACATTCTCTACACATCCTTAGCACACAAAGAATATACAATCTATACAGTTAATATATTTTCTAAAACATTTGTGGCTTGTGCGTAGTCTGATATATATCTTTTTTTTATTCTGTTAAAATAGCATAAAAAAATATAATATATGACCACTTCTATAAATCTCTCAATATAGTATATATATATATATATCTATATGCTGTTACAGCAAAACTACAACCCCAGCATTGCTGGTCACAAGTACATAGATCGTGGCCCTCTCTCCAAGCTATAAATATACATAGATAAGCTGAAGACACCGGCTACTCGTGACCAAGAGGTCCACATGTTGTGGCAACTGATTGCAGAAAATGGAATGATTGTCATTTAAGAACCTCAAATAGAAATGGAATTTTTTTTCCCCTGCAGATTAAAAATACATTCAGGATTCCCGAAAGATGACGTTTGTGCAACTCCATCTTTGAAGAACTGGTCTATTCTATATGGATACACCAAACTGAAAGTCCTCTCTCAGGATCCTACTCCACGACAACTGGCAATCTGATCTATGCGCTAATCATGGTGCCTGGAAAGAAAGTACTTGAAGAACTCATATACCGACCAGGCAATGGCCGTGGAGGGCATCTGATAGATGACTCGTGCCTGCACTCCCTTGAAGTAGCCTCCCATGCCTCCAAGTTGATAGACCGTCCTGATGGCATTGACCATGCCTGAAAGGTGCCCACTGATGTTCACAGAACTGAGGGCCATGTTCTCCTGCGTGTTCAATAAAGTTTTGCAGACGTCCAACGGAGTGGTGGCCGCAGCCGCCACGGCCCCCGCGATAGCGCCGGAGACGATGTGGGAGCCTGGGTGGTACTGCCGCTGTGGGTTCAGCCGCTCCTGAGTGAGCTCATAGGTAATGAAGTGAATGGCTTGGAAAGGGATGTTCATGAACAGCTGGGTGGTATAACTGCGATAGAAAGCTCCCACACCTTCGGTCCTGCTTATATTCTGGATGCAGTGCAGCATGCTCCTGTAGGGGGAGTTGTACATCTGCATGCGTTGCTTGACCACTGGTGAGGATACAAAAGGAGAAATCAAGACAGGAAGAAGTTGGAACAACATTTAATGCAATCATACTACACTTTAACATAATATAATTTATAAGCCTGCTCATCTAGTTAATGTGTATGGACGAGTTTCCAGGTCACTGTAGCCTTGCACTGTGCTGACTTATGAGGACTTCACACTAGAGTTCAATTCAAAATTAAAAGTGTGATGGAGTATATTCATCCGTCCATCATAAACAGCTCTTAGATAGTACTTAACAGGGGATCTTATTAATACATTATGCAAATTACTTGGGACAAGTTATTTTTCTATAATTTCTAGCACCAAGGCTAAAATAAATTATACTAGAATTTCTTTCCCCAAAATAATGCTTCTCAAAGGGACAATGATGAGAACTATCTGGCTAACAAGTTCCGGGATAACAGATTCTATAAATGTATTAAAATTCAATACAGATATAAATCACCCCATAAGAAAAAAAAAAAAAAGACAAAAACAGGCCAAACTCTAGAATACTGAAATACAACAACAGGGGATCGAGCAGTACAAAAACAGAAGTACCTTCTGCTGGGTTCATGACCGCATCATGCAGCACCGTTGCCAGACTTCCTGCAACTCCTAAAAAGAAAACTGAAAGTTAAAAGAAATAATGGGAGGTTCTAGGAGCACAATGCAAATACTGTAAACCGGATAGGTACAGTCAGTCCTGTAATGGTACCCAGAAATAAATATAACATTTTAGATTATCTTTATTATACACCCAAAGTATAATGCAGTGGTTTATCGTTCTTCCGGTCATAAAATAATATTTTGCTTTAGTGGTATTTATTTTTCTTTGTGAATATTTAATTTTTAATACAAATAACAAATACAATATATAAAAAAGGTAATAAAATAAAAAAATGGTCTTATCACAGTGGTCTGGAATAGAGTGCATGGTAAAATAGAAAGGATATGGAAACATCGAACAACGTTAAAATTAGTTACTTTTATATGCTTTTAACTAGTATTTTTTCCCTGTAGTGGCTGAATGGATTAGCAGAGTCTTTTGGTGTTAGAGAAGCTATAGAGGATCTCTGGCGAATGTACGGGCAATACGATTCTCGCGAGTACGTTGGCGTCATTTGAAGAAACTGCCTATTGAAAGGGGCGAGAAAGGCACCAGTTGACGCCAACGCAGTACCAAGAATCATACTGTCCGTATGTTCACCATTGTTAATCCATTTGGCCGCTACAGACAGCCCCCCCTTTTGTATCGGGGTAAAGCTTTCCAGAGCCATATGAACAGGAGCGAGACAATATGCTGCAAATACGGAGGTCCACATCACATTCCAATTGTGTTGGGGGATCTGTCCCTTCATCTGTGGAGGAATCAAATAACATCTAAGTACCGCTGGGATCATCATTATCAAATTTGGAAACAATTTATAAAATGGTTTTTCAGCCACCATCTGATTGCATTAAAGCCAATTTATGTGAACCGATTACCCCAGAATTAGGAAGCCTGTGGACAAGCATATTCATATATGGGATATATGCAAATTATTGATGTTTATATGTGCCTATGAGAAGGTATTAATGGTCAGGCATTGTATGAACATTTGCTGAGAGATAGGTATTATTTTAATAAAATGTGCTATTTTTATCAATATGCTTTCCATTTTGTGGATATCCGTAAAAGGTTACAGTGCCCGTTATTTGGAGAACTGCAGATTTGTTAGGCGCCACTCACTAGCTGGACTTATTAGCGACTGGCTACTTTTATTTCTGTGAAGCATTACATGCCCCTCTCCCCTCCCCCAATATAGTATAGAAATATTTGTCCCTATATTTTCACTGTCTGTCATTGCATTTAAACAGGTCCTTCAAAGAAAAACAAAAAAAAACCCCAACATCGCCGGCCTCACCAAGCACATTAACATTGGAGACCCCACCTCAGTTGAGAAGCCTTAATAGGTAGGCAACATGGCAAGGAGTCCACTCTTCATTATACGAGTGATCAGTGCCAGCACTCAGTGTTACAAATAGCAATGGCTGTCCAGACCAGGGAAGTACATGGAGATCTTTCTGCCAAGGAGAGGAACCGAAGGAGAGGAGGGCAGTGCTGACTGGAGGAGCCGATGATCAAACAGAGGAGCCAGTGCAGCACATGACTGCTTCATCACATGAAGTCTCCTTATCTCCTATTCCCCATACAGCAAAAGGAGACAGGTTTCATAGGATTGAGCTACACCATGACCGAATAGCCCACCAGTTAGCACTCCTCTCTAATATGGCATAAGAATAGACAAGATCCAATTGGTGAACTTGGTAGCCATACAGAGGCGAGTGTGAGGTGCATGACTATCATACGAAATCTGTCTGCAACCCACCTCCAGGACAGCATAGAAATAAGAGATAGACAGGTTTCATAGGTTAACAGTCATGCCCAGCACCACCTAGGCACCTTGGATCCTCCAATCAGCAATCCTGTGCCAACTCTCAATGTAAAATGCTTCTAGACACAAAGCTTGGGAAACATGGATCTACTATGCAGAGACTAAACAAAAAGATTGATGGGGAGGTTATTACCATTAGCCACATGGCTGTTTCCAACATGGTTAATCATGCCTCCTATAGTCGTTTTCATTTTCTCATAGCAAGCAAAGTACAGGGCATGTGCTGGGCCAGCTCCAAGCATAGTCACGTTGATCCCTCGCAAGGGGGTAAACAACCCTTCAGTCTGGACCATCTTCTTCAGAGCCTCCATGACTCCTCGGTACTGGGCCTTGGGGTCTGGCTGCAAGCTTTGCATTCTGGTCTGAAAAAAAAAAGACACATCAAGCAATCAGTGGAGCACAGAAAATATAACCAGAGGCCTCTCCCAGATTAGATGGCAGCATCTCACTAGCATGTTGGATATAGAAAAGCAATCATCCCTGTATAACATGCCACTTTCTTTTCTCAGAAACCAGAGATCCGGCGTGCCAAATAGATGCAACAGACCAGACTGCAAACACATTTCATTTATGTAAGCTGAAGTCACCAGCTCACAAGTAGATAGTTTAGGGATATTGGTTTCCTCTCACGGCAGTACGTGTAAGGAGGAATTCTTAAAAACATACCGAGCAGGGTACGCTTTTTCTAATACAATAATGCAGACAATAGTTTGATCGGCTTAAGGCCGATTACTCTACGGGCGACATTGAGGAAAGAGAGACTTGCCATAATGCAGATAGACAGACAGTATGTCCAACACTTCTGATATACGGCTGCTATAAACTGCAACTGGAGAAAATGCTGTAATTGAGAATCTTGTCACTTACAATGGCCAGAGTGAGATTATATAATATATACAGTGGCTCGAGGCATTGCTGGTTTTAAGGAATACTTGCCTCATTTTCTCCAGTAGCAATTTATAGCAGCCGTATATCAGAAGTGTTGGACATACTGTGTCTATCTGGATTATGGCAAGTCTCTTTCCTCAATGTCACCCTTATAGTAAATCAGCCTTTTTAAGTCGGTCAAACTATTGTCTGCGTTATTGTATTTGAAAAGTTACTACCACCGATTATACCATGAGGAGATACCACCAGAATGGGAGGAAGAAGAGATAAGCCGTCTCACATTGGGGAATTCGTTGGATAGGACTGTATCCAGTAATGGATCTGTAAATATTTATAAAAAGTCCAATTGAGAAAAGGACATAAAACCCACCCTCAAATAGGTCCTGTATTCTAACAGCTCCCTGACTATGCCAAAGATGTAGTCGAAGGTTCGAGATCAATTTTGATAACGCTATTACAGAAAGGTGGGAAGAAGGGAGAAGAAACTCTTGGGTTGAAATACACACCTTGTCCCAAACAAAGGAGTCCGCGATACTGCGCAGGGTGGTACTAGATACCAGTCTGCTAACCCTATCCAGCCACAATAGGTCCTCCAGACAGAATGAGGAGGAGAGATAGTATTCAATGGTAACCTAGGGTTCATGGGGGAGCAGGGCCACCCCAATATTTAAGTTAGTCCAACAGGGAAGCTTGTGGGTAAACTTCCAGATTGGGAGTGGCAAGACCCCCTTTCAGTTTGGTGCGATACAGGTGTTCTCTAGCAAATCTGGAGAACGGACCTCTCCAAACAAAACTTAAAGCTACATAATAAAATTTGTTAAAAAGCCTGGGGAACTATATAAGGGAAAGAGTGGAAGAGATAAAGGATCTTTGGGAGCATCATCTTCAATCGCGCTATCCTGCCCAAAAACGCGAGACCTTAAAGCTGTCCTTGGACTTTGTAAGGGAGTCAAATTGTTGTAAGAGCGGTAAGTAATTACACTCAACAGTTAGAGGATTCGGAGAAATAAGTATCCCTAGATACCTCAGGGAAGAAGTACATCACTAAAATTTATATGCAGATATGAGAGATTGAAGAGATTCCTGCATAAATCCAACTCCCGGATCTTCAGCTCATAGTAAGATACTTCAGAGGAGTCTAGCATAATTTGGCACATAGCAGCCAGTGAGGTCTTAGGGTCAGTTATAAAGAAAAGGACATCATCAAAAAAAGTATGCAAATATTGTGTATGTTACCAATTCGGGACCCCTTCACGGTATCAGATTTTCTAATTCTTTCAGCCGCCAAGGTCGCCATAGCAGAAGTTATTAGGGAGAGGGGGCACCCTGTCTAGTTCCATTCGTAATCTGGAAGGTAGAGGAACCCATTGCTGAAGACCCGAGCCAAAGGCCTGGTGTACAGGGTGCGTATTGCCTGGAGAACGAAACCACTGAGTCAAAGTTTAGCCAGATATTCCCAGTGAATCCTATCAAATGCCTTTTCGGCATCCAACAAGAGCAACAGAGACAGAGAACAGTCAGCATGAGTAGCAATAAGATTGAGAACCTCTCTTGTGTTGTCTGGTGTAGGCAACATTCCTGTGGATTATGAGTTTAGCGGAGAAACCCCATCTATATTGAATATTTGACCATGTGTAGACTTTTCCCGTCAGGTCACCAAAGCCCTACGCTCTGCAGAGTAGTGGGGGAGATATCCGGAAAGAGTTGGAGATCCCCTAATACCTTGTGGGTAGAGGATGACGGCAGAGAGGCTCGGAGAGTCTGTTCCTTAATGCAGAAAAAGCGCATTCTATCTTTAAGTGAAGAATCTAGAACATTCCTGGGTTTGGGCAACCTGTAGATTCAGTCTACAAGAAGATCGTTATACGAGACAGAGGGCAGCAATTTGTGAAACAAATCAGTTGCAAACTCATACAGATCTGCGTTGGAGGCAGTGTCCAGGGTGCCCCATGCTTTAATGTTGTAGCACCTGAATCTTTCCTCCAGGACGATAAGTTTGTCCTTGATCGCAGACACATCCTGCAATAGACCATGGACAGATATCAAGTCATTGTGTGAAGAGACCAGCTCTTCCATCTTATTACCCAGATGGTCCATACAGGATCCAAGGCTCACCAAATCAGTTTTGATTTTGTTGACTTTTCTGAATTCAGAGGCAACATCCATTATGAGGGCTGTCAGCAGGGATTGGATAGATCTCAGGGTGACAGAACCCCTTAATTTCAAGTGCCTGGGAATACCCTAGATCCATAGAAGGTTCCTGTTGTGATCTGGGAGGTGAAACCTGAGGAGGGTGTCCCACCGCCTTAACTGTTGCACGAGAGTGAGCCGTGTTGGAGGATGATTGGGCAGAGCCAGCTCAGGGGGGGAGAGGGGGGGGGGGGAGAGGGGGGGGGGGAAGAGGGGGGGGGGGAGGGAGAGGGGGATCCAAGATGTTAACCATAACCTCCGAGAACCCCAGGTATAGTTGGTGTAAGAGGAGTTATGGCATGAGGAACGATGAGGTCAGAATGAGGCCCAGTAGAGAAATGTAACTATGCATTGCTAAACAGTCCCATTGTGTTACCATTAGGAGTTAACATATCCGGGTGGACAGTGTTGGGACACCTGAAAGCAGGTACTGAAACGACCATCAGATGTCAGTAGCGCGCCACAAGTAGCAGCTTTCTCAGTATATTTCCGTTCTAAAATATAGGCTGCTGCAGAGCCGCTTAAGCCGCGTGTTAGATAGTCAGTCACTTCAGAGTCCAATACATGTTCCAAGCGTAAGATTATGGCTAATCAGTTGTGCAGTACAAAATGAAGGTGCATTGCGAGATGGGGAAAGTCAGAATACTTGTCGCCCAATCGACCCCACAGGTAACATCACACAGATGATGATTGTCCACTTTGGTGTGTGTGTGTGTTTCGGACACATGCAGTGTAAGGAAAGGTAGACTTGCGAGGAAACTTGGCCACTTATGAAGATCCAAGTAGGTTCCGCAGAAAGGACTTACCACCGTGCAGTGGGTAACCAGAAAGTGAGGCGTGTACTGTCTCAGCAGTAAGGACGGGCATGCAATGTCTGAACTGCTGCAGGGGGAGGATGGAAGGGTGCTGACCTGTGCATCAAAGTGCCATGGGTTCCGTTACAGGGCTCCCCTCTTGGGAAGCTGCCCTCAGGTCAAAGCACAGAGGTAGTGGGTAGAAACAACCGCACAAGGGACGGAAGCAACATGAAGGTGCGCGGCTGTGGCTAGCAGCGGTAAAACAGCAGAACTTTTGTGGTTTGTGGCCTGCTGCAAGTGCAAATGCTGACTCACTGGAGGGGCCTCCACGAGGAAACACAGGATGTGAGCAGAGATCACCAGCCAAAAACATGGGGACTCAACCTCACTACCTGATGTTTAGCAGAGTCAGGGACAGAGATCCTCCAAAACCCATGTGATGACCGCCAGGCCATATGCCACTGGCGTTGACTTTTAACCAATAAGTGCAGGTTATTTACTTTAATAAATAATGATGGTTTCTTTTGCTGGCATCACTTAGTTCATGTTTGATTGCAGCTGTTAGAACCTCCAGGTTGGTATAATTCAAGGGAGAAGACCGAAGATCATGTAAACACTGCAACGTATAATAAGCAGACAGAAGTACAAACCCTTTATTCTAACGTACATACATCCGTTACAGCTTATGAACTCCCATCGTGACAAGATATTGTTACTGGAAGCTGCAGGGCTTGGGAAGTGCTCAGACAAGGCATGGAAGTGGGATGTAGGAAGCAAAACGTGACAAAATACACTTTTGCATGTCCCTAGCCACAACTGCTAGAAGCACAATGTTACTTGGACATTCTTGTTTTGAAAGAAAATTGAGAAATATTCAAAGGTCTTCTACATTGAAAATTCACTACTCCATTAGTTATAAATGCAACACTACAATGAGGCTGGGATTAGTGACAAGTATAGATTAGACCCATGACCTGTCTGCAGAGGAGGAGCTAGCTGGTATGTGCGTAGTGTTCAGCTAGACACTCATTTGTTAACACATTTCAAATGGTACCAGTCTCCCATGTAACATGAGAAATGTCATTTCAGTTTTTAACAATGGATTCTAGAACGTTCATTTCCTCTTAATATCACACCTGGTTTGACTCACTAAAGGAAGGTTTTTGTAGCATATTTTTCCCCAATAGCTGTAAAATTATTCTAGTCACTTAAGGATATTATTCTGGAATTAAAAAACAAAACATCCATCTTTATAATTGTAAACACAAGCAGACTGGTATGATCCATGGCACGCCTGCACCGTGACATGTAGTGTAAGGTTACAGACACAAATTAGCAGGCTGCTCTAATGGTCACTAGCAGATCAGCTCACAGCTTGGCTACTGTCTGCATTAGACACCGAGCTAGGACTGACCACAGGGAGGGATGTGCCAGAATGCAGTCTCTACACCAGAACAACATAAGTCACTTTCCAGGTCCACTCTGGCTGTTGGACAAATATGGTACAACAGGCTTCTAGATATCACAAGAGCCAGGGAAGATCAAGGGAGAAATTACCTCCAAATATCTACATTTTAGGCACCAAGATTACCATGGGTTTATCTTAAATTCTACTATCCCCTTCACCATTTTTGTTTCTTGGACCTTAGGAATATTTATCACGGTGTCAAGCACACACCCAACACAAATGTGTAAGGCAGCCAGGAGTCACATTGCTCTCTACAAAGGTCACACAATACATTATGCTCCGTGAGTACAGAAGACGTCTGCTTGCACATAAGGAATGTGTACATGGAGGATAGACTGGCTGGCAGTGTCCAGCAATCTCCCTTTTGAGATATCTATTTTTCTGTGATTGTATTCCTACATCATTCTACCTATATTACCAGTTTATAATAATTCTATTGTGCATCACATATGAAGTCATTGTTGTGCTGCCGATTTCCCGTCTTTACTGTTTAACAGTCAGCAACCCAGAGAAACATATACTCAAGATTGCTGTCCTTAACTATACCTAACACAGATGAATGAACAGTACATGCCAGACACTTACGTTATCCTTCTGTGCAGGCTATAGGCAAACTAGGCAAGCTGTGTCTGCACTTCTGCCTATTCTGTCATATTTGGACCTTTCAGGACCTGGCCACACCCTCAATGACATTAAATCCCACCCCAAATGATGTCACAAATAGCTTGTCATTGTCTGAGACAATGTGATTGACAGGAGAGCTCTGGGAGAGGGAGAGAGAGGAAGCAAATCATTAAACTGTACTAAGTAGACAGCTCTGCCAGCAGCACAATCACACAAACTATGTAAAGTTTTAGAATGATTTTTATACATTCATCCCATGTATACATTAGACAAACCTGCAAGAACAATAAGACCTTTTACCAGCATACAAAGACAGGTATACAATTGAGATTTTAAAGGAATGATTGACAGTCACTTCCCTCTGCTTGGAATATTCTTCACGCTACAACTTTATAGTCATGTTAGACTTTAATGATGCCCTGCAGTACTAAACCATCTCCAGCAACAATGACCATGCAGCTCTCTCCTGGTCTTACAGGCCATCCTTGAAGTTAGAAGTAGCAGAACACTATATTCTAAGTACAGGGAATTACAAGATTTTGACAGCTGCATTTATCGCCTCTTGGCTATATCTTCAGCCCTGTGTCCGCTTGCCATAACATACCTATGTCCCGTCTCACACTAATGAAGCCACACCCACCATTAGGCCACAACCCAAGTTATTATATTGCAGGTTAAGAAGACAAAGAGCAGAGCTCTGGAGGGAGATGAGAGAAGATTGTGCCAGACCAGAAGATTGATAACCTACTGACTGGTGAGCTCTGTCTGCAGTAAAACATTAATAGAACATAGCCAGTGTCCCATATCAGGTATATCTGTACACTTTGAACTGTAAATATTCCCATCACACACATAAAAGAATAAACTGCCTTTACATTTAGAGGGGCATTTTACACCAGAGTTTTCCTGCACTAGCTTAATCAGCCTCACATCACTCCTGTGCTGTTGGGGAACACTGCACCTTCTGCTATCCAATTCCCAGTCTGTGACTTTCTGTTTTCCTGTGTATATGATACAGTCCCTGTCACATGTAGGCCGTGGACCGCCTTCCACATGATCCGTGCACTCATTTCCTCCTACTGTAAATATATAATGATAGTCTACAAGTTGCTGTATCCCCAGACACTTCAAAAACCGGGGTTATCCCGGACCAGAAGATTAAATGCAATATGTTGTGCGACTTTAGCCAAACCCATCTAAAATTTACATATTTGGGGTCAGAGTACATTCAACCAGCACAAAATTGATCATTTGACTAATTTATTAAAAACCTGTCAGGCTGAATTTTTATGAACATTGTCCAGCAAACAAAATGGCTGTCCCTATTACGTGTAGACAACCTCTCCTTTTGGCCTCTGTCCCTCTTGTGAATGCTTATAAACAAGTGTGCGCACTGCTGACTGCAGTCATGCACAGGGCAGCATCCACAGCTGGCAGCCATGATGGAGTAGCCTCAATTTACACGGTTGTCCTGTTGAGAAAGACACATTACCTCCCAGAAATGTGCTATTTTCATATAGATGTGTTCAACTAGTGATCAAATCTTACACAATATAAATTTATATATGTTTAACTGTCCAGGATTATTGGGAGTGATCCGATTATGCTCCAGGTTTGTTAGTAAGCGCCCATTGCTATAGGTTACTAACTTACATCAGTTTCAAAAGCATCTACCAAACTACATCGTAAGAAAAACACAGTCTGCTTTATCTGGTAGATAAAACGCACAGTACATCGGCAGCCACTATGGATACCCCATCTTAAGACAAGATCATTTTTGTTTTCAAATTTCTCCAAGCCTTACAAGTGAGATTACAGAAGAGTAAAACTAATGACATTCTGTGTACAAGCCGAACAAATCAATGCCAACTTGAGACAACAGTGACAGCGTAAACCAGCTGTCAAACACAACCAAGCACTGTAAATTGACAAGCTCCGCCTGTCAAGCATGTCTATATTTGTAAATGTATGTGAGACGCAGGTATGCTGCCTACTGAACTAGGTAACACACGTCAGCGCAGGTGAGTGCATTAGGCTGGAAAAGGCTTAATACGGAACACTTAAAGAAACAATGAGAGCGGGTAGGAAAACAGATTGGGTGTGTCAAGCATTTGTTTTTTTTACCCTCTCAGGATCTGAAGGTATGTTGAAGTGTAGTAAATGGAACCGATGCAACATTGCTGTAATGTGGAGTAGACATTGTACAATTTATCCATGGAGATATTATAGAGGACCTTGGTTTGAGCTGAGCGATATATGGGGGACAGTGGTCAGAATGACGGATGGGGTGGGGAGAAAAGGAACCAGGCTGGGATCAATATTTAGCTTTAGAGAGATAAAAAATACCACACACATACGTGTTCCTCTATCAAGGCTGTTTGGTGAGTAATGCTTTGATTTCCATTATGAGTTATATTTTCCAAATTTGTTTTTGTACACCGAATTTTTTTTTAATTTTTTTTTTAATTAAATAAAAATAAGAAATCTGAAATGGTTTTAAAGAGCAAATAAACAAGGGTATCTGAATAATATCAGTTTCCACTGCTGTAGTGTTATTCTACATTACATATACCCACCCTGTATATAAACATTTCTGGGGTGAGAAGAGGTCTGCTAGGCATACTCAGCACTTGCTTGTTGAGTAATTCATCCTGTTCTAGTTTCCAGATCTAGTTATGAAACCAGCCTATCACCACGCTCAAACAATTGCAGTAACTCCTTCCTCATTTACTCCTATGGCACAAATCTTAGAAAACCAAGTAATCAGGATATACAAAAGAAGTCAAGATCTTCAGGCGAGATAATGCACGATGTTACATATACTACAAGGAGAAGTTTAAAAAAAACCAAAAAAAAAAAAACCTTACTTAATATTATATAACCAATAAAAATAAATTTAACACGAGTGAGGAAGTAATTTTGTGGGGTGAACATACAATCATGAAAAGGCACTTCACCAGGAACCAGCGACACGTCCAACATCAATGGCTGCATCCACTTTAAGAGGCCTCTTCAATAATCACACAATAATCCATTGGGGTCACGTCATGGTGTCAGACAAGCAGTTTGTACCAAAACACGATAGGGTTCTTACTGATGCTTGATGTGGCTCAGAGAATTAATTTAATTGTTTTTTTTTCTTATGCACAGAGAAAATAAAAGTTATTTATTTTTTTTTGCCTGATTATTCGATTGGATCTTCAGAGGTACGCGATGTGTATAAAAGCACTTCACCTGCAGCCTTAGCTTGTTTTTTGTATATTAATGGACCTACCCATTGACTTGTAGTAGTTTCATATCTTACGGTTAGAGGCACATTATTCATATTATATACACTACATGTAGGGTTACAGGAGCTGCCGCTAGCAGTCCAGTTCCGATGGCAACAGCCTGAACAATCTGCATTCCTGTCCCAGACAGATCTCATTTCACAACTCACATCAGCACAGACCAGGAATGACACGGCACTTTTAGCTCAATCATTCAGCCAAATAACTTGGGTGGGGAATTAAACAGGCATTTAGCAAGATCGCATTGATATTTAGGTACTTATGAAAACAAAGTACAGCTTTGAAAGTGCCCATAAGCCCTTTATCTGTTGCATAAACCATTTTTATGAACTAGTTGCAAATAGAGCTAACCACTATAGGGAGAGGCACTTGCCAAGAATCATTTATATTAAACATGCCTGACACATGTTTCCTCTGTCTCCTTGCTCCGTAAACTAATCTGAACTGCAATTCTGGAAATCCACTACATTTTACAACTGGGACAGTTTACCGCATGCCTGCTGCTGGAAGAATGGGGATTTTAATACACCTGGCATTCTCTATTACTATTGGAATAAACACAGAAATTGACTGAACACCAGCAGTGAACACCATGGCCATCCAATAGATCTTATACTATTATCCAATGACATACGATAAACAAATATCCTTGTTCAATTCTTTACCCGAGACACAAACAGAACTCAGTTTAGTTGCCAAGTTAGCGCACAAACCTATAACAAAAAAACCAAAAAAACTATATTTGTTTTATCCACTGTATTGCTGAAATTACAAGTGACATGATACAAAAACAAAACTAGTAGCTCCTTAAACAAGATGACTACTTCACTTTCCATGCTTCCTATTGGCCGAGAGCTGCTGTGATGTCATAACAGCAAACACTACATCAGGAGAGAATTACTGCAGCCCCCTGTGACTGCTCCATCTTTGATGGGCTTAGAAATGCAGATTTTTAAAGGAGATTAAAAATGCTGAAGACGTACTTTAAAATAGGTGTTTAAATCAAGATTACCACCATAAACTCAGAGACTAGGTAACACAAATGGCTCAAAATACAAAAGGATTATGGACACACTCATACTGAATTAAACAGAGAATAACTTACCACCCAAGGACAGCAACCAGCTCCTTATAAACCAATACATATAGAACGATCACTTATGCACCATTCCAAAGGTTTACTAATATCTTCTTAGCAATAACCATCTATGTATGCACTGTGTCAGCCATGTAATCTTACTTCTTATTGAGTTGTTACAGCGGTTCAACTATTGTGCCCGATAGTTTTATATGTTACATTGTGAGTGTTCATATGGGTGTTATTTGCAGCTATGTTTAACAGAAGGAGTTCTATAGAGAACCGTTCAATTTACATTATAGGATTTATGTGAATGACTATTTTCTGTGATTTAAGTTAAGGTAATACCGTGACTAGGATCCCAGGACACAGTGTTTCATTAACGTAATGTGAGCCTGCTGAATCATTCATAAGGGTGGGGACAGGACCCTTCTCAGTACTGTAACAATATAAAGTATAAGATACAGAAATGTTACTTTACCATTAAGATTTCAGAATAAAAAACAGGCTCAGACACTTACTGGAAATGGATATTTAACAGCACCAAAATAGCTGCTAGTGCAGTCAAAGTATCTAACAATAGTGAAATATGTTTAGATTATATGATATAGCTGATTGTTATGAATATTGTTGCTCCTTTTGGTAGAAATAAAGCACACAGTAAAGCCGTTTTCAATGCATCCCCGTATCTGTATAAGAAACTAGCTAAACTTGATGATCATGAACTTTGGAAATAGATTAGTCTGGATTTTCACATCTCATCCACTACTACAGCATGCTTGAGAGCATCTAGACAGCTGCCATATTTGGATAGTTGGGGAAGGCAAGATACATTTTATAAACCAATAAATCCTTTGTGATGCACAGAGGTATTCCATTAGGCAGAGGTACTTAAACTCTGTCCTCAAGAGCTACCAACAGTTCATGTTTTCAGGATTTATTTAATCATGCACTGCGTCAATTATTGCACCTGTTTCTACAGACAGAAATCCTGAAAACATGACCCGTTGATGGCTCTTAAAGACTGGGCTTGAGCACCTCTGCTAGAAGGCAACATAAAAAAAACCAAAAAAAAAAACCACTACAAATTAAACCCTTAACTGGGGAATTTGAATAAAAAGTTTTAGTTTTTCCATGCAAAGCACCAAATCCACCAAGTAAACAGTGCAGACTTCTGCAAACGGTTATGTAGAGAGCTACAAAGTGCAAAGATTGGTTTTATACAACTACAAGGTTAATCTTACTCCAGAGGATCAATAATGTATTATAACACTAGTAAGATATAGAAAGCAAGTGACAGACATCTTGCCATTTAAATAGGCCAGAGTTCACAGAAATCCCAAGCATATGCCTAACATAACCCAGGGGGTTAAATCCTTTACTCTCTGTATCACTAGTTAAGACAACATGCCATGGTACACAGGAGCAAGTCACAGCCAATAAGGTCTCTGCTGGAAAACTACCTGCAGATATCATCGGTAGCAGAGCCCGTATACAGCCTTGTGACAAGACCTTATATATTGCTTTGTAATAGGGACTGGACTAGAATAGGCAAGATATTGTTTATCGATTTCCTAGAGGAACTCACAGTACAATACAACAGAATTCTACTGCATATTGTAGATCAGTGGTCAGGGAATAGGGGTAAATTACCCCAAATGAAATTCCTGGGGGTAATGCTGCCGAGTAACATGCTGTCAGTTGGAGTGTAGACCCCTTTAAATGTGAAATTGCTGTTGTACCAGAAGAGCCTCAAGGGTTGGCAGAGGCACTTCTTGAGCTTCGATGCAATAATGAAGCATGTATTGCATTTGAAAACAAAGCAGATCTGTCATATTTTTGGATGTCAACAGCTGCAAAGGCATTCAAAATTGCACATGAGGAGGCAGTCAAAAAGTTGCTGCCTTTTGCAACAACCTAGCTTTACGAACAAGGATTTTCCACTCTAACGAACATAAAACAAAGCATAGAAATCGATTGGACGCTGGAGACTGTATCCACATTGCTCTGACATCAAAAATGAAGCAATATCATTTCTCCAAAACCTGTAGTTTTGAAGTTGAAGCTTTCAAAGAAATTTTCAAAAGATTCAATAAAATTTTGAATTCCAATAATTAATAATATGATTTCCTTCCTTTCAAATCAAGGGGGTAACATCGGCATATCTAAATATATTTTGGAGTAAAAGGTAAAAAAGTTCCCTGACCCCTGTTGTAGATGATACTGCTGGATTAAGTAACCATCTCCTGCAGTGTGATTTAATTTATAGGGAGAACTTGTATCATATTGCCACAACATGATAATCCAGTGTTAACACAACCCATGACTGGCCAACCTGTGGCTCTCTCCAGGTGTTATTGAAACTACAAGCCCCAGCATGCTTTGCCAGTAGAAAGCCAATCTATAGCTGGCAGGGCATGCTGGAAGTTGTAGTTTCAGCACACCTGGAGAGCCACAGAATGGCCAGCCCTGAAGTCTGTCACAAATTGACTACAGTAATGACATGTTACCTCATATTTCAGGTTCGCCCACTGGCCAATTTTCTTCACTATATATCTGTGGATTTGCCGCAATATTTTTTATTGGCGTGTAACCATGGTAGATATGTCAGAATATAAAATACATTAAGGCTGCATTGCCACCTATGAATCATTGTCCAAAAGTGTCCCTCTTCTTCAAACAAAGTTACTATGGATCACAGTGCAGTAATATGGTGTTAAGAAAAGAAATAGGTAAGGAAATTTAAAAAAAAAAAAAAAAAAAAAAAAAAAAGACAGTTAAGAACAAAGATCAGCAAGTAAAAATTGGAGCGTGCAGGACTTCCAGGCACAGCCGTGACACATTACCTACAACTCAAACTTTAGAAACAGGCTGTGTCATCGACAGTATGGACAGATACAGGGTCTTGTGAAAAAAAAAAAAGTAAAAAATCTGTAGAAAATAAGAGCCCAGGAAACAAAAAAAATAAATAAAAAGTATTTATTTTACACACCAATGTGAGACTATGTAGAATTTATTCAATGCATAGGTGTCTGTAGAATAGGAAATGAACACAAGGCAAAACTGGTGCAAAAGGCACTCTGCTGTGTTTCTAATGGATGGTGGTGTTTTATATGCCCAACAGTGCAAATAATATAGATGTAAAAAAAATAAAAATAAATGTGCAGCTTATTTAAAAGTACAAATCAAGTGACAATATGAAGGATTTCACTCAAGATCTTGGGTCAATTTGTTGGTGCAATTCCATATACACTTTACACCCAGAGTTGCCTCATCTGTGTGGTATGGTTCAACAGTGATATGTTCAGTCAGATCTGTTGGTGAAGCAGTTTTCGTGCACTATCACCCTCCAAGCCATAACCCAGTTAATCTAGTACAGACCTTTATAAATACATCTATTTATATGAAGTAAAGAAAAGAAACTAGAGCAAAGAGTTATTTGAGAATTCTATAATTGTGGCAATGCCATTCTCACATGACTCCCCCCTTCTCACTCCAACTGTTCACTGCTCCACGGTCATAAATGCCCTCTTTGTAGCTATACGTTTGGAATGGGGTTTAAAAAATGGTTTGTTTTGAACTTTAGAAAGTTATTTTCTGGCAAACGAAGACACAGTCCAGAAGATGTGGAAAGAAACAAATGACTTGCTTGGAATGAAAAAAATACACCCGATTTTCCAAAATCAATAAAATGATAGAGATTGACAATTAAACGGATAAGAACATGTAGATTATAATTTCAGCAGGTCTCCTACAAAAATTATGTAGAGCTTGCATGCACTATCGCTCATAACACTTTATAAAGTACTTACACATGAGGCTAAGAACAATTACCCACTGGCACCCAAATTCATGCTTACTAGCTTTTCTTTTAATTAATAATGGAAAAGCTTGTAACAGGCCATGGGGATCAAACCTCCTGGCTCCAAAGACCTTATTTATATCCACTTCCACTTGTGGTCACTCGCATTGACTCTAGGGGGTATATTTACTAAATGACAGGTTTGAAGAAGTGGAGATGCTGCCTATAGCGACCAGATTCTAGTTATTATTTAGTACATTCTACAAAATAAATAGAATCTGATTGGTTGCTATAGGCAAAATCTCCACTTTTTCAAACTCCCAGCTTAGTAACTATACCCCCAAGTGTCCTCCTTTAACCCCATCAACCACAGGTATAAGCACTGGTCACACATTGTGCTTGGCATGCAGTGTCGCTGGCATTTATTAACACCATTGCGTTACCAGCCTAAGGTTGGCTTCGTGCTTTAAGTAACTGGTGTTTTTTTGTAGGGTTAAACAATTTGGACCACTATACCACATTCAATTGATTTCAGCCAGGTGCAAATTAAAGCCACAAGCAGGAACTCCCACCTACACATTATTATGCACATTGAAGTCAGCAGCCTAGGTCATTCCAACCTTCAACATCTCCTTTCCAGAATTATTCAACTGAAAAAAAAATCTCATTAAAAAAAAAAAAATCTCCACAATCTAACATGTCTAAACACTTCCACATGATGGCTTGTGAAATACATAAGCTACTTATATGTAGTTACACATGCTCTTCTTGCAATAATAGAATGCAAGTTGCCAACACTTCTTGGTAAACCTGTTGAGGCACAACATGTTATAATACACAAGTGATACTTCTATATAGCATATATTGTAAACTTGCGAGCAGGGTTCTCTTACCTCTCTGTCTGTATGTATTACCCAGTATTGTCTTATTAATGTTTGTTCCCATCTGTAAAGCACTACGGAATTTGCTGGCGCTATATAAATAAATGATGATGAGATATATATATATATATCATTATTATATAGGTCAACAGCAAAATCTGACATCACTTCAGTGTTAAGTAATAATGTATACCTCTAATTATAAACCATTACATGTCCCCTAGGATTTATAGTCTGTACATAAACACTCCGCTTTTGTATTACCCAACTCCTGTTACTTCAAATACTTACATAACATAGGAAGTGCATGATCTCTTACATCAGCAATTCATATAAACATTTTATTCAGCAAGTGAAACAAAGTATTGTTGCTTATGAGTTTTCATATGTATTATGTATAAATACAGTAATGTCAGTGTGCAAGCAGACAATCGCACTCCAGTGAATAAGAAGTATGATTAAACTTTCTCCATGCATTAGGGATCAGCAGGATACACTGGTGTATGAGCAGTTACCCATGTGTGCACTGGCAGCACATAGACCCTGCACTGTAGACATACAGTCCAATGTCCTGCTGCAGCCTTCCCCCATGCACAGCGCCATCACACCTGTCACACACCCGCCCCCCCTCTCACCTTGACAGAGTCCACCGGATACATGACAGAGTGCTCCAGGATTCCTGCCACGGCCCCGGCTACCATGTGCGTCAGCGGGGAGACCCCGTCCGGCAGGCTCTCGTAGTCGTCCCCATCGCCGGGGAGCGAGGAGGGGACTCCCTCTCTCGCCTCCACGGGGATCCCGGCGCTTCGTAGCTCCATGCCGGAGACAGGAGCGCGGACTCCTCCCCTGAATGCAGCGAACAGGCCGAGCTCTGCCCGCTGACTGAAGCCAGCGCGCCGCACACCAACCTACACACGCCAGGGTGACGTCACTGCCAGGGCGGGGCCAGCTGACCATGCACCCGCGGGCACACAGCGTCTCTCTACCTTGGAGACCGGCGGCGGGGTGGTTGATGATTGGCTCTTCCATTTACAAGTCAGTTAGGTCACGCCCTCTGTGGCTGACAGGATCACGTGGTAGGGCCGCGGGAAAAACCCTGGGATGGGACGCGGGAGAGTCCAGAATTCTGCAAGGATCAGTCCAACATCAGACCCCAGAGTGGGCAATGTCTGGGGATCAGTCACAGTGTATGGAACTAGATCAGAAGAGACCAATTGCTGCATGACAGTTTCTAGCACTGCAGTAGACTTTGTGGTTATCTACTTTGCAGAGATGCGTTGTTTTTAGGCTATTTTTGGACATGATACATAAAACATAAAGGGCCGGATGCATTAAGGCGCACAAAAACGAACCTTTTGTCAAATGCACGTTAATTCAACAAGGATCAGGTCTGATAAAAGTAAAACGTCTCTTGTTAAATCCGGATCTAGGTCTGCTCCGCTCTAACAGGCCATACACAGAGCCGTAACTTAGAATTCTAGCACCTGGGACGAGAAAGACAAATGCCGCCCCCCCTAGCCCTCAATTTTAACCAAATAAACCTAAAATATTCCTAAACTGTGCCCCCCTTCAGCACTGCGTCCTGGGCGCTCGCCCCTATCGCATGGCCCTAATTACAGCCCTGGCAATACACTGCAGGATATGCACAACACATATGTGTTATATAAAGACTGAAAGGAACACACAAAAAAAAATGTCACCTGTTAATAATATAGTCATGACAAAACATTAACAAAAAAAAGTTTTTCTCTGTAATTTATTAGAATGTTATGAATGTCTACTGTACATAAAATGCATTTTTACATTTGCTCTAGTGAGGGGCTGGCTGCCAAGTTGTAGCCAGAAGGGCAAGACTCGGCTCAGCAGCCCATTAGGAACATTTTAAAGGAAAAAAATACAGGTAGCCCAGTGACCCAGGTCCCAGCCCAAGGTAGCCCACTATGAAGTGCCCCTCCCCAGCCCAGCCAAACCCTGGATGTACTAAGGGTCCTTTGTGCTCGAAAGAGTGATTGGATTTTTCTGCATTCACTGACGTATGGTCTGGTTCTGGGTATGCGCAGAGCGATTTTATGCAAAATACATAAATATATGTATACAGAGAATCTAATAACTGTTGCAAAAGGCAATCATTAGTTAAAAGCCTGGGCCTATACTTACAGCACCCAATCTCTCAGGGGCTGCTGATGACTGTTATGTATGAGGCTAAACTGATTGCACAGACTCCACGGAACGCTGTGTGAGCGTCAGCCAGCCCCACAGTGCTCAGATAGGAAGTGCGTTCACTTCCTGTCTGAGTAGTACGGCGCTACAGAACGGCGCCTGTGGTTACATCTCAAGGTAAGTAATGTGCGAGTAGTACTCGATAATTTGAGAATTCCAGTCTATTATGCCAAGTTTCATATTTTTGGTCACGTGACCACACTTGATTTCACTTGGCCCTACCGCTTAGGGGTGCCTTGCTATTTAATGTCCTCTGGACCTTCCACAAGTTGTTAGATCCCAACTGTGTCAGAAACAAAGTCTGCAGCAGCTAGTAATCTCATCCATGTTATACATGTATTAGATAATATAGAGCATACTTGCCAACTCTCCTGGAATGTCCGGGAGACTCCCAAAATTCAGATAGATCTCCCGGGAGAGCAAGCATGTATCCCGCATACGACAACTTGCCCCTCAAAATGACGAGATTCACAGTGAATCGGGTCGTTTTGGCCCCGCCCCCCACGACAAAAACAATATTTTGTTGCGGGGGCATGGCCAAAATGTCACATTTCGCGGCACACAGCCCCCCCAACCATGCCCCCCCCTGCCCGGGATCTCCCGGAATTAAGTTTCCAAAAGTTGGCAAGTATGATATAGAGTTTTGTACATATATTGTCACAATTCAAACTAATGCATTAAGTGGAAAGCATTTTCATGATGTCAATATTTGTCTCCAGTAATATATTTTATAAAATGTCACATTTTAATGTCCTTTTTCCTTTGCAACTTTTAAGCAGGGATTTTGAAATTGGAAAATTGTCAATAGAAATACCTCTTGTCTGCTACAGTCACATTCTGCCGTATTGACCGCATTTACACTAGTGTATGAGTAAGCAGGCTTTACAGATAATGTTCTACACGTGAGGGTCATGCTATCTTGATATCTTTACAACAAAACACTAGGGAAGGACAGCACAAAATAAGATGTTTCTATTGCTTTTTATTGTTGATTAAGCATGAAAGGAATAAGACAGAATAAGAAGGTCAATGTAAGTCCCACTGCCAGGGGTCATGTAGTGTATTCATCAAATAATCAATCAATCAATGAAATATAGCATTACAGTATCTGAGGTCAGAGCTGTTTCGGTGGTTCGCTTGCGTAGCTGACTCAAAAATACAAACTTGTTGCAATTGGCCATCAGTTCATCTCAGTACTAAATACTCTCCCAATACCCCTCAATTCATTTTGATCTTTGGCATATAGCCTTCACTCATTTTATTAAAAGTAAATTTGTGTGTCCGACTGGCCCCCAATAAGATCTGTAATGAGAGATCATTGTTTTGGCACATAAACACATCATGACAATTTAGATGTATGTACTTAATTTTATATACCCTACAATCTTTCCTCATCAGTTTACAGGAAGCTCACATGTGTACACTATGTTTTTGGGGTACTCTGCTCCTTCCACTCTGTTCATTCGGTGGCTTCCTGCTTCCCTCCATCCCAATCCTCGCACCATGCGTCACTGTCACATGTAGCTCTCCTCTAATTAGAACAATCACAAGACAAGCCACTGTCACCCCCACAAGATAAGAAAAACATATCCTGAAATGCTCTGTGCTGATGACCACATGATGATGTGACTGGCTACAGTTCTATCCCTGCACATTGTAAAATTGATTACACATGGACGTGCAGGAGTTGAATACAATGAGTATTCTGGCTCTAGTGAAATTCATCCAAGCCAATGATCTTACTCATGTTCTTGTTAGCTAAATTAAGATTGTTTACATTAAATTACTTTTGCATCATTAAACAAAGTCTGTCACTTTCTCAATGTGGCTACAGTGTACTCAGGTCCCAATTCAATGCCCAACTCATTATAAGTAGTAGTATTAGTATTATATTTAAGCGTTACTTTTTCTGCATGTTGTCAATGTGGTAGGAGAGAGAGACAATCAGTGTATGGAAAATGGGGCTGTTGTAAAGAAAATTAGTTAAAAATAAAAACGTATCATGGTAATGTAATATGTGTTTTACTTCTTGCAGTAAAAAGGATAAAGTTTAGGCAAATTTCAGCTGCACATTTTTTTCTTAATGACAGGATTATGATTTTTTTAACTGTATCAAAAAGGAAAAAATTTAACAAACAGTCAGAACCAGATGTTACCTATATGGAGGGGTTTGCAATGATAGAGACATGGAGGGAGCAATGAGAGAGACATGAGGGTAGCAATGACAGTTTTTCTCTTTCTGGTGAATGAGGACATTATGTGCCGGATTCATCAAGACATGTAATTGTTGATTTTGAGCATATTGTGCGCAAAATCACTCTTCGAATGCAAGGCGCACTTACTACAGCCTAGGATTTCAGGGAGTGAACTGGGAGGTTTTGCCGTAGGGAATTTACAGTACTGAACTGTCAAACTCAAATGCACGCAGCCACGTCCAAATCTAGCTCGTCCATATTAAAGTTACTTGTTTTTCTGTCGTATCTCTAGCTCCAGCTCATAGTTGCCTACTCTCCCGGAATGTTTGGGAGACTCACGAATTTTTGGGAGTTTTCCCGGACTCCCGGGAAAGCAGGCAAACCTCCCTGATCCAGCTATCTCCGTTGGTAAAGTGGGTGGGGGCGGGACTAAACGTGTTACCGTGGCCTAACGACACAATTTGCGTGGTCACGCCCCCTCGATGGACCCGCTCCCGAACAGTTTATTTGAAAAGTCGGCAAGTATGCTCCAGCTACAGGGCTAGTCTGAGTCCTGATCAGTAGTGATGACAGTCTCAAATGCATGCTATAACGTGTTTGCAATCACGAGCAACTGTAAAAATTTATTTTATGTTCAGTAGACATTAACAGCATAATAATAAATGTATTTCATGGTATTTTTAAAAGCAAACAAACATTTTTTTAACCTGTTTTATCATTAATGCCTATGTTAATAACAGGTGACTTAAATGCAGTATTTTGTTTGTTTTCAGTGTGTTCTTTGATGAATAAATAATCCACAAAAGTATTTGACATATCCTGCAGTGTATTGTGCAGTAGAGCACAGCAGACAGGGGCAGGCTAGGCTGGGGGGCATCTGTCACCCAGGCCGGTCCCATAGTGGGCTATCTTGGGCTGGGTCGCTAGGCTACCTGCATTTTTTTTTCCTTTAAAATAGGCTGCTGAGTCGATTTCAAAAGCACAGGTATCTTGAGATCCGTGCCTTGATAAATTCGGGAGTATGCAAAGTCTAAATACGTGCGTTATAATACTGAACGCGGGTTACGCTCAGAATACAGGCCCAATACCCCCAAAGCCTTAATTCAGCTCCTCCTATATCCCTTTGTTTAGTTTCCCATTCAGTTTAATATTATTGCAGAAAAGTTCTAGAAAAAGTTTTAAAAGTCTTAATACTAAAAGGTCTTTTTAGAAATGACAGGGAGAGAAAAACATGGGAATTCAAACTGATAAGAACATTCTAGTCATTAACTCAATGGCTCAATCTAACACCTGGATTTATGACCCACTACATGGACACACTTCACACCCCACAGCAGAGCAACTCTAGGGGGTAAATGTATCAAGCTGAGAGTTTTCCGGTGGGTTTGAAAAGTGGAGATGTTGCCTATAGCAACCAATCAGATTCTAGCTGTCATTTTGTAGAATGTACTAAACAAATGATAGCTAAAATTTGATTGGTTTTTCAAAGCCGCAGGTAAACTCTCAGCTTCATACATTTACCCCCAGATCTCTGAACTCTTAGGACTTTTACTCTTCCATCCGTAACGAAAACCTTCATTTAATTACTTTAGCTTATCTTAATGATGTATCCCCCCACCCCCATACAAATTTATTTATGTAACAGCTCTTAAATGTTGTGCCTTTTCCTCAGTCATTCATTTGTAAACTTGCCCGATGAAGGGGCCTCTGTGCTCTGAAAAATAGCAAATATAATAAAAAAAAATTCTGGTTAGCCAATAAAGGTATCACTCCTATAATACTTTTGTCTTTTTTGACACAAACGTATTTAGCATCACATAGGAAAAGTTTTGCAATGAAAAGAAACCATTAAGTTGCACCTGTCACCATGATCAATATTTTCTTATCGAGTAGATTACATCATGAGTGCTTGTTATTCGTTTCAGATAGGCTACACCTAAAAAAAAAATTTTGATCACATCTGGGGGTAAATGTATGAATCTCCGGATTCTTCATCTCCGGCGTGTTCAGCCTCTTCAGCGCTTAAATTTAAAGCGGCGCTGCATTGTAAAGGGAAGTTACAATGCAGCGCCGCTTTAAATTTAAGCGCTGAAGAGGCTGAACACGCCGGAGATGAAGAATCCGGAGATTCATACATTTACCCCCTGAAGTGCTTTAATGCTTGAAATACGAACCTAAAACCCCTCACCATTTGTTTGATGGAGCTTCTAAAGAAAACTTTTTTTTCTTTGGAGAACAGCAAGTACAGGTGTGGAAAATAAATCCTGTCTCTTGTTTCATAAGTAGACTGTTTGTTATTGTATACTTGGAGGTAAATGTATCAAGATGCGAGTTTCCTGCAGGTTTGAAAAGTGACCAATTATATTCTAATTATCATTTATTTATTACAGTTAACATGACAGCTAAAATCTGATTGGTTGCTACAGGTAACATCTCCACTTTTCAAACCCACCAGAAACTTGAGAGCTTGATAAATTTACCCCTTGATCTAGGTGTTCCCTTCCACTCTGCAAGATGGCAGCTTCCACTGATTTGTAGAGAGCAAAAAAAATATTCACATGTTCTTTTCTGTATCAACCCAGCATATATTTTTCTTTGATTGTGACCTATTTTATCCTTTTATAGAGATATTAAACTTGTAAGAAGACTGTAAACTGTCTCTTCCTTTACAATCAACTAGACATGGGATAACTCATCAGGAGTGGAGCAGCACAGTGGCTTATTGGTTATCACTTGTGCCTCACAGCACTGGGTTCATGAGTTCGATTCCTGACCATGGCCTTATCTGTGTGGAGTTTGTATGTTCTCCCCGTGTCTGTGTGGGTTTCCTCCGGTTTCCTCTCACATCCCAAAAACATACTGGTAGATAAATTGGCTGATATTAAATTGCCCTTAGTCTCTCTCTGTGTGTGTATGTTAGGGCATTTAGATTGTAAGCTCCAATGGGGCAGGGACTGATGTGAGTGAGTTCTCTGAACAGCGCTGCGGAATTAGTGGCACCATATAAATAAATAGATGATGATGATGATGTCTAGTTGATTGTAAAGGAAGTCTTGAGAAGCCAGGTCCAGGAATCAGATATCAGTAAGCTCCCACGTGATTATGTTGCTCAGTCCGAGAACCGATCTGTCCAATTTAACCAGCAGCATGTATATCCATATTGGAAACAAATTCCATTGTTCAGAGACGTGACCATCATTATACACAGAATTACTATCATTTCAAAACTCCGTCCTTATCCTTCTATATGATTTACTACTTGTTATCTATATGATTTCTCTCTTCCTCCCTATATAGGGAAGTTGTTACTTTTTAATGGATCTAAGTCTTTTATGTGAAGTTGAAGACTTGATTTGATCTGTACGCATTCTGCATGATAGGTTTATAATGGCCTTCTCTGATTGGTTATAGCAGGCGTGCCCAAACAATGCAGGCTGTGGCAGGTTGGTTTCACCTAATGAGCATTTAAGGATTACCGTGGCAGGGGAATAGAAATGTACTTCAAGGAATATATGAGAAATTATGCTTTATTAAACGTAAATTGTACTCCTTTGTACATGCTTCATTTCCAATGACCTCATTATTCTGCATCTCTGTATATATTAGCACAGCCGCAAAAGCAGGAAGTGGATTCAAAGCAGTGACCATCACAGACTGGTACATGTGTAGGAAGTCCCAAAAAATATTTCAATATGGAATTATGATAGTGATTTCTCTCCATAGACATCTATCAAGTATATATTTTCTACCTATTGTCCCCTGTCTGTCTATTGTCCATCTCTGTCCTCTGTTCCGTCATGTCTTTTCCTACATTCTGTATAAGTCCCCAGTTATACTCGCACACATTCGGCTACAGAATCTGTGCACCTTAGAAATAAATACTAATTAGCCAATGCCTATAGGTTAGGCATATCTCCGGTACTGCTCTGCTGTGTGAAGTACATACAAGGTTTGTGTCTGGAAACAATCCAGGAGATAGCATTAGTTACTAACTTTTTTTTTTTTTTTAAAGAGCTCTTGCAGTGCTTATGAGATATATCCAGCCACCTACTTCATAGGGTAGGGGTATCTCCTGTTATGTTTCATGTATCTCCCAGTTCCTTATTTGTAATAGAACCATTTAACAGTTTCATATTATATTGATAATTTCAGTATGTATTCTGTTAACTTTCACAGAGTACACACAACATACTGAGAATTTACCACTGGAGTAATCAGTATACGTTACCGATGATCACTTTTAAAGACGTTGAACAGATGTATCTCACATGCAAGTTAATAAGTGTTTTAAATTTTGCCGTTTTCTTTCAGCAAGAGCTGGTCTGCCTGGGGTTGGTGAACATATTGGGGCTGATTTAGTGTTAGAAAACCCATCGAATGGTACAAATTTGCAGCTGGACAAACAAGGTTGCAAGTGACGCAAGTACAATTTATTTTTATTTTTGGCATGCAGGAAAAATGCAGGCTGCTTTTGCATGTAGTACCCCAATAGACTGCTTTATTTCCACACTGCGATTTAGAGTTGCGCTAGGATGCAGATCGTCATCATCATCATCACCAGTTATTTATATAGCACCAGCAATTCTGCAGCGTTGTACAGAGAATATTTGTCACTCACATTAGTCTCTGCCCCATTGGGGCTTACAGTCTAAATTCCCTAAGACATACATACAATTCTCCTAACTCTAATTCTGTTCACATATTTTTAGTTCCGATGAACTCTCCGCAGTAGAATTTGGTTTTACCAAGGTGCAATTTGCACACTCTGGATTTACTCCTGACTATAAATGAGGCCTAAAAGGAAAAATGGAGGTGTTTGCCTCTAGCAATCAGATTCTATCTGTCATTTTCTAGAATGTACTAGATTAGGCCTGGCCAACCTGTGGCTCTCCAAGTGTTGTGAAACTACAAGTCCCAGCATGTTCTCTCCCCTCTCTACCTTCACCTTTCTCGCTCTCTACGTTCACCTTTCTCCCTCTCTACATTCACCTTGCTCCCTCTCAACCTTTACCTTTCTCTCATCCCTACCTTCACCTTTCTCCCTTTCAACCTTTACTTTCTACCTCCCTACCTTCAACTTTCTCTCTCTACGTTCACCTTTCTCTCCCCCCTACCTTCACATTTCTCCCTCTCTACCTTCACCTTTCTCTCCTTTCCTACCTTCTCCTCCCCCCCTTACATTTACTTTTTTCTCTTTTCTCCCTCCCTACCTTCACTTTCCCCCCCTCTACCTTCACCTTTGTCCCCCCTACCTACACTTTTCTCCCTCTCTACCACCACCTTACCACCCCCTACCTACACTTCCCCCACCACCATAACCTTTCTCCCTTTTTTCCCTCTCTACCTTCTTCTTTCTCCCCACACCTTCACTTTTCTCCCTCTCTACCTTCACCTTTTACTCCCCTACATCTTTCTCCCTACCTTCACCATTCTCCCTCTCTATGTTCAACTTTCCCCCCTACCTTCACCTTTCTCCCCACTCCTACCTTCACCTTTCTCCTCCACTACCTTCACCTTTCTCTCCCTCCCTACCTTCACCTTTCCCTCCCTCCCTTCAACTTTTCCTCCATCCCTACCTTCACCTATTTCCCCCTCTACCTTCACTTTTCTCTCCTTCTACCTTCACCTTTCTCTCCCTCTCTACCTGCACCTTTTTCTCCCTCTCTACCTTCACCTTTCCACCCCCTCCCTTCACTTTTCTCCCTCTCTACCTTCATCTTTCTCCCCACACCTCCACTTTTCTCCCTCCCTACCTTCACCCCCATCCTCCATCTTCACCTTTTTCCACCACCTTCACTTTTCTTCCTCTCTACCTTCGCCTTTCTCCCCCCCACCTTTGCATTTCTCTCATCCTACCTTCACCTTTCTCTTCCCCCTACCTTCACCTTTCTCCCTCTCTTCGTTCACCTTTCTCTCTCTACCTTCACCTTTCTCTCCCCCTATCTTCACTTTTCTCCCTCCCTTCCTTCACCATTTTCTCCCTGCTACCTTCACTTTTTTCTCCTCCCTTCACCCTTTTCTCCCTCCCTATCTTCACCTTTCTCTCTCCCCTACCTTCACCTTTCTCTCTCCCCTTACCTTCACCTTTCTCTCTCTACTCTACCTTCATCTTTCTCTCCCTCCCTGCCTTCACCTTTCTCCCCCCTACCTACACCTTTCTCCTCCCACATTCACATTTCTACCTCTCTACCTTCATCTTTCTCCCTACCTACCTAGATTACTTATTGATGCTGTCAGTATTCTCCTTTTTTTCTACCATTACCTTCTGCCTCCCCACTTCGACCTGTTCCCCTACCTTCACATGTCTTACCCACCACCTTCACCTTTCTACCCCCTACCTTCTCTTTTCTCCCTTTCTACCCTACCTTTCTTCCTGCTTTCCTTCCCCTTTATTCCCCTCCTCCTTCACCTTTCTACTCCCCTACCTTCACCTTTTTCCCCACACCTTCACCTGCCCTACCTTCACCTTTCTCTCTCCTTTCACCTCTCTCCCCCCACATTCAGTTTTCTCTCTCTACCTTCACCTTTCAATCCCCTACCTACACTTTTCTCCCCCCCATCACCTTTCTCCCCCCTCTCTTCACTTTTCTCTCTCTCTCTACCTTCATTATTCTCCCACCTCCACTTTTCTCCCTCCCTACCTTCACCCCCTCCATCTTCACCTTTTTCCACCACATTCACCTTTTTCCCTCTCTACCTTCGCCTTCCCCTCCCACCTTCACTTTTCTCCCTCTCATCCTTTGCCTTTCCCCCACCTCACCTTTCTCCCTCTCTACCTTCGCCTTCCCCCCACCTTGGCCTTTCTCTCCCCCTACCTTCGCCTCCCCCCTACCTTCACCTCTCTACGTTCACCTTTCCACCCCCTACCTACATTCCCCCCCTTCACAATCACCTTTCTCTCCTCCCTTCACTTTTTTCCCTCTCTACCTTCATCTTTCTCCCCACACCTTTAATTTTCTCTCTCCCTACCATCACCCTCCCTCCATCTCCACCGTTTTCCACCACCTTCATTTCTCCATCTCTACCTTTGCCTACCCCCTCACCTTCTCCTTTCTCTCCCCCTACCTTGACCTTTCTCCCTCTCTACCTTCAACTTTCTCCATCTCTACTTTCACCTTTCTCCCCTCACCCTCCCACATCCGTTTCCTTTCTCCACTCCCTCATCTTCCCCATTCATTCCATCTAGCTCTTCCATATATCTTTCTTCTTACTCTTCCTCATGCACCTTTCCATCTGCATTCTAGATACGACCTTACGTCTACCTGTTAATTACTATGTTTATTCTTATTGCCCGTACTGCAGCTCAGTTTATGATCACTTTAGGAATTGCATATCTAAGGCTGGCTCTACATATTCTTCAGCATTGTTGTTTTGGGGAGCATTTGACATTGAAAGTCCCTCATGGTACCCTGGTTGCTACTTTGATCTGATGCTAAACAAGTTCTGTAAATTTTAGATTGTTATATGAACTTGCTGCATTACGTAATTACTTGCCAGCTCGTTATGGTTTTCTTGTGCTTCTTTCTTTTAAGTTATTTTACCCAAATATTTTCTATTTCCTATCCCCAGCTTTATCCCACCTTAATCTCCCCCCTGTTCTTCTTCACCCCACTTCCTTCACCTCTTACGTTACCTTTCTCAACTTGTTCCTATCATTCCTCTTTGTTTCCTATCCTATCACTTCCCATCCCCTTTCCTACCTCTCCTCCCTCCACCTACCCTCTCCCATGTCCTTCTATACTTACCTCACACTCACCCCCACCAGCTTCCTTTCCACCGTTCCACACCCAGTGGAGTAGCCAGGTTTTGAAGTGAGGGGGAGCAATGCATAAAAAATATAATACATTGAGTATGAAAGTGAGTCTATGTCCAGAGCTTACAGTGATAACAGTATAAAGGTATTGTAATCTCCAAATCATTTGTGTGATTCACTGTGATATTTAGGATTTCTAATGATGACTAACACATAATTTATTTAGTAGGTTATATATTCCTGTTAAAACAAGTACCACAATCAAGATAATTGGTACACATGCAGATAATATTAATAAATGGGGGTTCATTGTGGCCTGTTTGAGCAGCATATTGAAGTTGGAGGTGGGGCTGGAGTCAGTATAAATGTGTTTGATTTGTGCATCAAATGACTATCATATACATTAATTTTGAGGCAATATCTGGAGCAGAAGAAAAAGAACTTGATTTTCTTACAAAGGACAGCAGTCAGGAGCACATGCTTACCGTTCTGCTCTGCCCCAACACACACACTCCTCAGAGGCGGATCTCTCCATCACCCCGCCCTCAGGCTCACGCGCACACTGCACGTCACACAATAGAGAGACAGCAGTGGGGAGGATCTGCATTACAGCATTACAGTGCCTCGTCTCAGGGCTAGATAATACCGCCCTCCTCTCACTATTCACACCGCCGTGTAGCATCCTTTCACCCAGTCATGCCAGAATAGATTGTCGCCCCATCCCCATTGATCTCACTACTGATTCGGCTCCGCTGCTAACTGCTAGGACAACCGGCCCTCAAGGCACCAATCTTAACTACAGTTGTGTTAGGGAGAGCATTCGTTCCCCCACTGGCTACACCGTGATTCACACATTATTACCTATTCTGTTCTCCACCCCTTTCTGTCTTCTTTTCATCCCTCTCTTCCACGTTTGATATCTACCCTCAGTGCCCCTGATGGGACGATGGTCATATTGTACAGCTGAAATACACAGATTTTAAAGGACTCCCTTTCCCTTTGGAGTTTTCTATCGTGATGCATCTTAACGTCTCTTTCTACTTCTGCTTATCCCCTTCCCTCTAATTGCTCCAATCCGTAGACCATGAAGCTTTCTCTTGGTTTGCCCAGCCTGCAATACCCACACGTGTCTTCGATCTTTACCATCACTTCAGTTTCTGTTTCTCACCATCAACTGTCTCCATGATTTACACTTATATGGCAGTCTCACATCCACCACATTTGAAATGAGGGCCTCATAATGTGAAAGTCCTCAATAGTCTCACACATTGCAAGGTCTGCAGATGTGGTGTTTGTTCCACACATCACATGCTACATCACATGAGCCTTCCTTTTTACATTCTCCACATCCTATGTCTTATCTGGCTTTGGACAATTCTAAACATGGGGTAATTGCCATTTTCCTGTATAAAAGAATTATATTTGTTGTATATCATGGTCCCGCTTCATCTTAGAATTCTGAATGGTTTACTTATTACATTGGTCAATATATATGGATCCAGTAATCCCGTATGTTTGCCAGGACATATCCGTCAAACTCAATCTCTTCTGGTTGTACCGTCGGACTTCTACACTCTTATAGATATTAAAATGTATCACACTCATTTTTGCTAGTGCAGCTTATAAAGACCTCCAGCACCTATCCAATATCCCAATTTTATGAGTAATCCTCAGCTGTGCAGTAAAGAAGAGCACCATTACCTATGATCTTATCATTGTTTTTATGTATAGCGCTACCTGTATACAACAATGATATTGAAGATCATCATGTAATGGCGATTATCGCAAACGGTGCTCATCTTACACAAGTACTCTGCCTCCATACATCTTGCCATTGTGTCACAACTGGGAATGTCTTACTTCAGGTTGTGAAAAAAAAAAAAAAATTGTGGGTTTTTTAGGTATGTTTTCAAAGTGGAATTTGTCTTTGTCGTTTCATTTACATAACATACAAATAGCAGCTGTACTCTAAAACCGGTTTTGTGTCACGTGTGTATACTTTCATTCTGCCTGAGTGATTATGTAATCCTGTTACTCACAAGTTAAAACCTCTCCATATACAATGGTGTGCAAAGTCTATTACGTTCTTATAAAACTTGGTATATCTGTGAACTTTCCTTTATCCAGTTTTGATATAGTCCATATTGGAATATATTTACATTGTATCTAGTCAGTCCTGTACTATTGGCTGTCAGAGTCGAGACATACATTCTTTCTCTGTAAATATTCTGCAGGTCACATTTTCACCCGAACAGGAATATAAAGTTTGCTGCATCTTTGTGTCCCACAAAACTCCAATAAGAATTTCCAGAATGTTGTTGTAACAATTCCAGACACGTTGCAAGACCGCTGGCAATGTCGTGGAAGTGGCCCGATATGGTAATAAGTATGGGCAAAAAAATCATGATACCCAAGAATGATTATAATGTTAAACAATGTGGACCTACCTGTAAATCTGCTCAGTGGGCAGGCTCCAATATGGCCCAAAAGGATCAGGCCACTTATCCTGGTCACCAGTTTTCATCTGATATAATCATTTAAATGGCCAAACTAGACAGGGATTGGCCCATAGGTAGCTAGCCTAAGGTACGCATTCACCTGCATGTTCATAGAGTTGCCCACACCCAGTTAGATTTTGGTTACTCAATCCAACCAAGTATTGTGCCCAATGTGTGCGCATAATCAAAATCCGATCCAGTTGAATATGGTTTGGTAGAAAAACAGGTCATAAGTTAACCAGTCTTGATGTATGCAGCTGTGTTGGATCTTTGTTCCACCGGGAATTTCTGGCAGACAATGATTGGCAATGTAATCCTTGCACCTGGACAAACAGATCAGTGCACTTAGACCGCCCTGTTAGCCAAACGCTCCCTGATCTGGTTATTCCACAATCTTGCTGAACAGATCGGTAAGTGTATGGACAGATTGCAGCCTATAGTTTCGCTAGAAATTAGTAACCTCATTAAGTCATAAGGAGGTGAGAGGCGGCATTCTCATGAATATTTATTATGGATTATTTACAATTTATACTATTTAAAATGGGATTACTCTGGACTTACTTTGGCAATCACCTATAACATGGACCAAATTGTTTTCTTTTCAAAGTTAAGATTTATACACAGCACCATTCTCAAAACCAGAGAATTATATTATAAAGTTTATTTGTGATTACACTGTGACAGCACCCTTAGTTCTGAAGGGAAGTGTGGTACACGTCATCCACCTACTATAAATCCTTAGCAGCTCCTGCAGCGTGGTAGAGACAGCGCCCCTCAGGCACCCGGTACGTAGAACATCATGTGATATATGTACACTGTAGAACAATGAGCACTTCTTACTTCCTGGAACCTTATAGAGTGGATACAAGTTTACATTTCCTGCCATTTGCTTCAGTTTGAAGGATGAGGTCAATCAATTTGGTCATATTCATGGCCAGTTAGACAGTGACGTAAACTCGTGATGTGGATGTGTACAGTGGTGAACCTAGCACAGTACAAGGCAACTATTAGTAACATTCACAAATCTATATTGCACCAAAGAGCCTTCGTCTGGGTAATGTTTTTGTCCTGGAATATACAATGACACAGTCCTTCAGGATAAACGTAACTTGCAGGCACATGTGGCTTTAAATCTGTTACACAGCAAACTATGCAGCACAAAACTAAATACACAAAACCATAGCTCTGTCAGAGTATTAACTAATACATTGTAAGCACACCTGCTTACCAGTCTGTGTGCATCATATATATATATATATATATATGTATATATATATATGCATGCATGCACCGGATTCTTACTTACTTCTTTGCTGCTGCCTTAGTCAGAATGAATATCAGCCCACCATTGACTTCGAGTACTGACAGGGTCCCAGAGTGATTTTTATTTCCCCCTAATAGAGTACTGGCTCCACAATATTCTTGGTGCAATATAACTTGCTTCCATGACAGTACCCAGTGTTCTGTCACAATAGGTAAATGTATCCATATCGTGACAATACAGCCATGAGAATGTTACAAACATTATTTTTCACAAAGTCTGCTGCCTCAGTTTTTATGATGGCAATTTGCATATACTCCAGAATGTCATGAAGAGTGCTCAGATGAATTGCAATTGATTTCAAAGTCCATCTTTGCCATGACAATGAACTTTATTCCAAAATCAACATTTCCACTGCATTTCAGCCCTGCCACAAAAGGACCAGCTGACATCAGGTCAGTGATTCTCTCATTAACACAGGTGAGTGTGTTGATGAGGACAAGGCTGGAGATCACTCTGTCATGCTGATTGAGTTAGAATAACAGACTGGAGCTTTAAAACGATGGTGGTGCTTGAAATCATTGTTCTTCCTCTGTTAACCATGTTTACCTGCAAGGAAACATGTGCAGTCATCATTGCTTTGCACAAAAAGGGCTTCCCAGGCAAGATGCTGCTAGTAAGATTGCACCCAAATTAACCATTTATCGGATCATCAAGAACTTCAAGGAGAGAGGTTCAATAGTTGTGAAGAAGGCTTCAGGGTGCCCAAGAACATCCTGCAAGCGCCAGGACCGTCTCCTAAAGTTGATTCAGCTGCGGGATCGGGGCACCACCAATGCAGAGCTTGCTCAGGAATGGCAACAGGCAGGTGTGAGTGCATCTGCACGCACAGTGAAGCGAAGACTTTTGGAGGATGGGCTGGTGTCAAGAAGGCCAGCAAAGAAGAAACTTGTCTCCAGGAAAAACATCAGGGATAGACTGATATTCTGCAAAAAGGTGCAGGGATTGGAATGCTGAGGACTGGGGTAAAGTAATTTTCTCTGATAAATCCTCTTTCAGATTGTTTGGGGCATCTGGTAAAACGCTTGTCTGTAGAAGGAAAGGTGAGCGCTACCATCAGTCCTGTGTCATGCCAACAGTAAAGCATCCTGAGACCATTCATGTGTGGGGTTGCTTCTCAGCCAAGGGAGTGGGCTCACTCACAATTTTGCCTAAGAACACAGCCATGAATAAAGAATGGTACCAAAACATCCTCCAAGAGCAACTTCTCCCAACCATCCAAGTACAGTTTGGTGACTAACAATGCCTTTTCCAGCATGATGGAGCATCTTGCCTTCAGGCAAAAGTGATAACTAAGTGGCTCGGGGATCAAAACATCGAAATTTTAGGTCTATGGCCAGGAAATTCCCCAGACCTTAATCCCATTGAGAACTTGCGGTCAAGAGGCGGGTGTACAAACAAAAACCCACAAATTCTGACAAACTCCAAGCACTGATTATACAAGAATGGACGGCTATCAGTCACTATGTGGCCCAGAAGGTGATTGACAGCACGCCAGGGCGAATTGCAGAGGTCTTCAAAAAGAAGGGTTAACACTGCAAATATTGACTCTTTGCATAAATTTAATGTAATTGTCAATAAAAAGCTTTGACACTTATGAAATGCTTGTGATATTACTTCAGTATACCATAGTAACATCTGACAAACAGGTCTAAAAAGAATGAAGCAGCAAACTTTATGGAAACCAATACTTGTGTCATTCTCAAACTTTTGGCCATGACTGTACTTGAGATGTTTGGCGTGCTATGAACAGTGGCTGTGTACAACATTTATCTGTTATTAGCCATTGTCTGCACAACCTTATGTATGCACTGGCAGGACCTGAACCCTGCTGGTAGTATTATGGTCCAGCCTACAGATGAAGCAGAATTCCAGTGGGTACAGGCAGTGTGATTACCACAGAGGTCAACTCTGTTCATGCTCCCAAATCACCTTAATAAACCAATAAATTGCTTTAATAAATAACCTCCAGCTCCTCTTGTCCTTCTTGCAGTGTCAACATGAGCTGCTGTTGGCTGTATAGATATAAGACGTTACAAGCTGTGTTAAGGAGCGCAGCAAGTCAATAAGACTCCAGCATCCAGCACCACAATGGAAATGCATCCCGTGAGCACTGGCGGATCCAGGGAGGGGGGCTGGGGGCGATCGGGGCAGTACACTGTATGCAGGTCCGTTCGGCAGAGACAGGCAGACAGAGAGTCCTGCCCGGCTGCTCTGATTGTGTTTTAAGCACAATCAGAGCAGCCGGGCAGCACACTCTCCCTGTCTGTCACTGCCGAACGGACCTGCACAGAGTGTGCAGCCGCAGGCAGCCTTAGCTGTCAAAAAGGGGGCGGGGATTAAATCACCTCCCCCTAAATCGCCCCCCGTAAAATAATATTCTGGCCCCTGCCCGTGAGTAGGTGTTAAGGGACACTTCTGCTTATAATTTAAAATAAAATGGGTAAAATTCGATAGTATGATAATTATATCAACTTTAAAAAGGATCTATGCAATCCCACCCTTCGTAATCACCTTCCTTCAAGTAGTAAAATGGTCTTAGTTGGCTTCCAGCTGTCTCCCTGCACAGAGCCATTTATTTGTACTATACCAATCTGTGAGCCTGAGGAATCATGGCTGCCGACGTGTATATCAGCTCTCTCTCTCTACTACTTAGAGAGGGGACTTGGCAGTGGGATATTGCATGCAGTCCTGCTGTAAAGGTGGAAAACCCATAATATAGGGACAGTCATTCTGACTTAATTTTAAATATAATAATAATTTATTTAATACCTTTCTCCCAATAGCACTCAAAGCACTTTTCATTGCTGAAGAGTGTGAGGCAGCCACCTTGGGCATACTCACCTATTATTCTATGTAATCATGCACACCAGTCCCTGCCCCACTGGAGCTTATACTCTAAATTCCCTACCACACACACACGTCCATTTTTTTTCAGAAGCCAATTAACCCTTGCAAACACAGGAAGAACATACTAACTCCACACAGACGGTTCCCTTGCAGGAATTGAACCCATGGCCCCCGAGCTGTGAAGCAGCAATGCTAACCACTGCACCACCATGCTTTCCTATAAAACATAACTGAAGATCAAAGTGAGCCAGAGAGGATTAACAAGACTCAACAGATCTTGTTTATCTGCTGCCACAGCTCATGGATTTGCATTCCGCATACTATGATGTGTAGTCACTATTTGTTACTATCATGTCCCAGCTGTCTGGGGGCTCTGCACACACAGATACTACACTCCCACTGCAGTTATCTAGGCGTACATAGTGGGAGAACATACAGTGCACCTTGTGTGTGTGCAGAGATAACGGGTGGGTGTGATACCGAGAAACTGTGGAACATGAATAAATGTTATAAACTGAACATAAGAATTCTCAATGTAAGTAAACATAGGTGCAATGGCTAAATATCAATATAGATGATGAAAATAAAATGTACAGAAAAAACCCATTGGTAAATGCATTTTTTTATGTTGGCTTGGTCAGTTGTTCAAAATTAACATGCGGGGTCACATAGCCAACCAGGTTTTGTGCTAGTTTCTGCTAAATCGTATGTATTGTTATTCTTCTAATGGGCAGCTATCACCATTTCTTCCATTCTTTTATGGATTCCCCAAATAAAAAATGGGATAGATTCGAGATATACCCGCACCCTAGAGATGTATTATATTTAGGCAGCATAGCTCCACATTTAATGAAGGACATAATGCTGGGTATATACAGCCTGTCCTCACCAATACATTTTCCAATTATCCCCCAGCCTGGGCCCTGCACAGTACACACTTCTCCATTTAGATTGTAAGCTCTTATGACTGGGCCCTATTTGAACATCGCTTTGGTTCTGTACCTGTCAGTACTCTCTGTGCAATCTTTACTTTTGATGGTACAGAGATAGGTATAATGTCCCCACTTTATAAGTTCCGTTAAGAAAGACTTGGAATAATGGGGATTTTTCTACTGATAGCACCATTGAGTCTCACCCAATTTCCCACTTAGTGTAGTGACAGCTCCTTCTCCTAACTAGGGAGAATGGGCACCCACCAGCATACATGACGCATGCACTGATAATGGGCATGTAACATCACCCCTGCTGGCAGGTAGACTGGCTCGTTAACCATGCTGCCGGCTGCGATGAGCATTCCTCTGCTCGCAGTTGGTGCAGTGGCTGAATATACACACATATGTATATATATACATACATAAAAAGCATATTAGCTGTGTTTTATCATGGCCAGTTTCGACATCACCAAGTAAACTTCATCGCTAGGAGATAAAAACCTGCAGATACTCTTATTATCATACAAGAGATTTTTTTGTTTTTTTAAAAAGAGTCACTCTACAATGTATTAGAGGGTCCAGTTTTTATAGAAGTCCATCATTTACTGTATGTGCTGGCATGTTAATGTATATCCCATTATAAGTTATATTGTTAGAATAGTGAGTTATATTATATACCCAATTATATGTTAATAAAATTGTACTTTTGTATTTCGTATAATATTAATAATAATAAAAATAATAATAATCATAGTGATACTTTTTAGCACCTCTAGTTAATATTCATAAAGACACACATAGAAAATTGATATTAGATTGGCCTCATCACCATATAATTATATGCTCGTGTTCAGGTCTCTGTTCCTGAAGACTATATAACTTGTCATGGTATTTGCTGAGCTGCTGTGTGTCAGCACTGCTGACGTTTATCTCTAATTCCTGACCTGTAACGCGGGTGTCAGGGTGGTTACCATTCATGCTGGCTGAATTTTAGCTACTGCTCCTGTAGATAAGGATGATGCTGTACAGCTAGAGGTAGAAGATAAGTTTCAGCAACATATGCTTATAAAGCCAGTATAGAGTGTCGACTCTGCTGGATTAGGATTCTGCTGGATTAATATATAACGGCCATGTGTGAATTTCTAATTGAATGAGTTTACACACTGCCAGCGTAGAACTAACAGTAACATATCTTTCACATATAGATATAAACCTATGCAGTTAATGTGGTGCTGCACTTGGAAATATGTAGTGGAGGACAGGGTGCCGTTCTATCTCAGTATGCCTTCATATACAGAACAGCTGCTTACCTACATTTGTGGAACTGGGCAGATTTAGTTTTTCTGAGCGAGATTCCTGAACCAACTTTCTACGTTGGTGGAGAGAGCGCAATTTTAGTGGCGTTACTGTCTGTGTGCAGCGGTGCGTGGCTATTTACACTTTGCAAAACAATATATATTAATTTTCCACCAGCTGGTGGTCTTCGGGGGTCCGCTCCTATACTCTTAAAAGGATCCACTTTAAACAACCGTGTTGCACTACAAGAAGAAGAAGCTTCACAGACAGAAAAAGTCTCAATGTCCCCTCTGATGAATAATTTATTGTAGGAGAGAAATGGGAAAAGTTGTACTTATGAAAGGGGTTGTTCTAAAGTGGCAGGAAGATGAATTTTGATGTAACATCTTTTGCACAGTTCACCTCTTCAGAGTTTTGCCTCTACGCACATCTTGGTGCACATCTAAGTCGGGTTGGCTACTACCGAGAGTGGAGAGTAGGCCTGCAGCTTGATGTGTACACCAATACCACACATGTGGCTCAGTGTGTCCTTGTGTGCAGATTTCCAGTAAGTTATAATCTAAAAAGCCTTAAGTGTTTTTTTTTTTTTTGAATGATGGTAGGAAGATAAGCTGGCTATGGTTCAGAGTGTACAAGGCTCATTTGCGAAGTTGAACAATTTGGCCCTGCAGCGCAAATGCCATTTTCTGATGTCATGTGTTTATTTTTGTGTGTTTACTAAGCTAAGCGATGACTTAGCGCATCGGTTTTTAAACTGTGTGCCGCAGCTCCCTGGGGTACCGTGGCGCTGTCACAGGGGTGCCGCGGCCAGGGCTGCTTGTCCACCGGGCAAACAAAAAAGATAGAAATAAAAATTACTTACAAATTCGGCGGCACCTGGGACCCAGCATCCTCCTCCCTCCTCTCATTCCTTCTCACTGAATGATGGGCGTGACATCCTCAGTGAGGAGCGGTGCAGAGAGGAGCCTGAAGAAAGAAGACCAGTTAAAAAGTAAGAAAAAGAACGGAGGAGAATCAGCGGTGGGGGAGGGGGGGGGCACAGTGTGACATGGTGAAGGGACAGTGTGACATGGTAAAGGGGTACATAGTGTGACGTGGTGAACTGGGGGAACAGTGTGATGTGGTGAAGGGGAGAATTGTGATCGTAAACGGGCACAGTGTGATCGTGAAGGAGCGCAGAGTGATCGTGAAGGGGCGCAGAGTGATCGTGAAGAGACGCAGTGTGATCGTGAAGGGGCGCAGTGTGATCGTGAAGGGGCGCAGAGTGATCGTGAGGGGGCGCAGTGTGATCGTGAAGGAGCGCAGTGTGATCGTGAAGGGGCGCAGTGTGATCGTGAAGGGACGCAGTGTGATCGTGAAGGGGCGCAGTGTGATCGTGAAGGGGCGCAGAGTGATCGTGAAGAGACGCAGTGTGATCGTGAAGGGGCGCAGTGTGATCGTGAAGGGGCGCAGAGTGATCGTGAGGGGGCGCAGTGTGATCGTGAAGGAGCGCAGTGTGATCGTGAAGGGGCGCAGTGTGATCGTGAAGGGACGCAGTGTGATCGTGAAGGGGCGCAGTGTGATCGTGAAGGGGTGCAGAGTGATCGTGAAGAGACGCAGTGTGATCGTGAAGGGGCGCAGTGTGATCGTGAAGGGGCGCAGAGTGATCGTGAGGGGGCGCAGTGTGATCGTGAAGGAGCGCAGTGTGATCGTGAAGGGGCGCAGTGTGATCGTGAAGGGACGCAGTGTGATCGTGAAGGGGCGCAGAGTGATCGTGAAGAGACGCAGTGTGATCGTGAAGGGGCGCAGTGTGATCGTGAAGGGGCGCAGAGTGATCGTGAGGGGGCGCAGTGTGATCGTGAAGGGGCGCAGTGTGATCGTGAAGGGGCGCAGTGTGATCGTGAAGGGGCGCAGTGTGATCGTGAAGGGGCGCAGTGTGATCGTGAAGGGACGCAGTGTGATCGTGAAGGGGCGCAGTGTGATCGTGAAGGGGCGCAGTGTGATCGTGAAGGGGCGCAGAGTGATCGTGAAGGGGCGCAGTGTGATCGTGAAGGGTCGCAGAGTGATCGTGAAGGAGTGCAGTGTGATCGTGAAGGGGCGCAGTGTGATCGTGATGAAGGGGCGCAGTGTGATCGTGATGAAGGGGCGCAGTGTGATCGTGAAGGGGCGCAGTGTGATCGCAGAGTGATCGTGAAGGGACGCAGAGTGATCGTGACGGGGTGCAGTGTGATCGTGAAGAGGCGCAGAGTGATCGTAAAGGGGCGCAGAGTGATCGTGAAGGGGCGCAGAGTGATCGTGAAGGGGCGCAGTGTGATCGTGAAGGAGCGCAGTGTGATCGTGAAGGGGCGCAGAGTGATCGTGAAGGGGCGCAGTGTGATCGTGAAGGGGCGCAGAGTGATCGTGAAGGAGTGCAGTGTGATCGTGAAGGGGCGCAGTGTGATCGTGATGAAGGGGCGCAGTGTGATCGTGAAGGGGCGCAGTGTGATCGTGAAGGGGCGCAGAGTGATCGCAGAGTGATCGTGAAGGGACGCAGAGTGATCGTGAAGGGGTGCAGTGTGATCGTGAAGAGGCGCAGAGTGATCGTGAAGGGGCGCAGAGTGATCGTGAAGGGGCGCAGAGTGATCGTGAAGGGGCGCAGTGTGTTTGTGAAGGGGCGCAGTGTGATCGTGAAGGGGCGCAGTGTGTTCGTGAAGGAGCGCAGTGTGATCGTGAAGGGGCGCAGAGTGATCGTGAAGGAGCGCAGTGTGATCGTGAAGGGACGCAGTGTGATCGTGAAGGGGCGCAGAGTGATCGTGAAGAGGCGCAGTGTGATCGTGTAGGGGCGCAGAGTGATCGTGAAGGGGCGCAGTGTGATCGTGAAGGGGCGCATGTGAGCGTGAAGGGGCGCAGAGTGATCGTGTAGGGGCGCAGAGTGATCGTGAAGGGACGCAGTGTGATCGTGAAGGGGCGCAGAGTGAGCGTGAAGGGGCGCAGAGTGATCGTGAAGGGACGCAGTGTGATCGTGAAGGGGCGCAGAGTGATGAAGGGGCACAGTGTGATCGTGAAGGGGCGCAGTGTGATCGTGAAGGGGTGCAGAGTGATGAAGGGGCACAGTGTGATCGTGAAGGGGCGCAGTGTGATCGTGAAGGGGCGCAGAGTGATGAAGGGGCACAGTGTGTTCGTGAAGGGGCAGTGTGATCGTGAAGGGGCACAGTGTGACAATAAAGGGGTGCAGAGTGATGGGGCACAGAGTGATCATGAAGGGGCACAGTGTGACAATAAAGGGGCGCAGAGTGATCATGAAGGGGCACAGAGTGATCATGAAGGGGCAGTGTGATCGTGAAGGGGCACAGTGTGACAATAAAGGGGCGCAGAGTGATCATGAAGGGGCACAGAGTGATCATGAAGGGGCAGTGTGATCGTGAAGGGGCAGTGTGATCGTGAAGGGGCACAGTGTGACAATAAAGGGGCGCAGAGTGATGAAAGGGCACAGAGTGATCATGAAGGGGTAGTGTAATGGTGAAGGGACGCAGAGTGATGAAGGGTCACAGTTTGATGATTTTTGTACATATTGTTATTTTATTTTGTTTGATCTTATTCCTGTTAGTGATAGCTGTAAATTGTAATTTGACAGTATAATTGGAAAAAAATAATATATATTCTTTTCCTAGGCGTTATGTGCATTATTTTTGCAAACAACTTAATAAGTATTTCTGTCCTGACCTAAATACTTACATTTTTTGACCCAACTACTTAAAAAACGGGACTACGCAGTAATTATTTTGGCTTAGGGGGGCTTTGAAAAAATCATGGAGACCCTAGGGGTGCCTCGAACTGAGAAAGTTTGGGAACCACTGGCTTAGAGGATCGAGTTGGTGGGTGGAGAGGATGAAATGTGTTCCTCCCAAGGCGGTCCTTGCTGAATATTGATAAATTGACTGATAAGTGCCTCACTCTACACCAACATAAAAGAGCAAGTTTTCTTGTTCCTCCAAGGGGTAAATATAGAGCATTTAGGAAGGGGGAACATTGCACAGAGCCTCTCCACATCCAGATGTCATGCGATTAGTATGTTGGATCTGGCCCATTGCACAAAATGCACCAATGTATCTGCTTCCCTATGTTATTGTTTTTGGGATTGCCCTGCGATTAAAACATTCTGGCTGCAGGTTAGATATTATGCTTTGATGACCTATTGAATTTTCTACCTTTGTTCCCTGAGTGGACCATTTTGGGCAACTCCACAACTTCTGCTTAACTGACTACATGTAGTAAAAACCTCTCCATATCCTATTTACAGTGGCCCAAGCAATGGGCCAGCAATGGATTGATGCCATTCCACCGACTGTCACTGTTCAAAGAAAAACTACTTCTATTATTTTAAAGTGGATTGGCTTGAAACGGTTTTACATAAGGAACAAAAAGTAGGACCATTTTTTGCAACTTGGGAAAGTTTTATTGAAACACTTTCTGACACAGTCAAATTACAGATTAAGAACTGTTTCCACTTGCTGAACGATCCACCAATTCAGTTATAAAATTCTCCAGATTCTCACGTGAGTCCTCTTCTTTTTGTTAGACCCCCCTCCCTCCTCTTCTTCCATTCTTTCCTTCCCCTCCTTTACCTGTTCCACAATAGATGGAACATATGCAAAAATAAAAATGTTAGAAGTAACCGATTATATCTTAATTTATACTAAATGGAAACATACATCATATAATTAACCAAAAACAAAACGTGTGCAAGTGTAAGTAGAAGAATTGATGCATTGATGCTGTTTTGAAGGCAGAGGGTGGTCACACCAAATATTGATTTGATTTAGATTTCTCTTCTGTTCATTCACTTTGCATTTTGTTAATTGATAAAAAATAAACTATTAACACTTCCATTTTTTGAAAGCATTCTTACTTTACAGCTTCTTTTCCACACCTGCCTCAAACTTCTGCACAGTATTTATATATATATATATATATATATATATATATATATATATTAGTCAGCGCACCCCATCTGTTTGCTTGCAGTCTTTAAGGAATACCACGGACGGACTGAGAACTGCTATCAAGAAATCGTTGTGATCGTGAAGACATTGGTGTTACACATGTTTTAATACCCTTCAGAAGTGGAATATATCACTATATCTGGTACGCAGATTTTAATATTTATTTTGTGCACTCGTGGTGGTGTCCTATTACTATTTTGGGATAGTTATGCCATATACCCCATAGTGTTGTGGGGAACCTGGTGATATTGCTGTGATTTTTGCAGTATTACACTATGTTTGCTGTTTTCCTGTATTTTGTATGGATCGGTGGAGATCTGGAGGACTAAAGGCAAAGCACAGATTACTCCATTATCTTCTGTAAAGTTTATCATCTACAACTTCATGGTACGCAAGTTACTGCTCTATTCCACACTATACAATTGATAATACACTCAGAGGCGCCCTGCTTGTTCTTCTGTTACAGCAATCCATCCCGTCCGGATTAACCATCTGGTTTCAGGCTATCGAGGCTGCCACTCTTACAAGAGTCAAGTGTTTTTTATGCATTGTGGATTTGGGACTGAATTTTCATATATATTGTATGTATATCTTTTTATATATATAATCTTTCCACCTCATTTATTTGAAGTGGTTACGCTGTGGTGATCAGCGCCAGTTATATCTCTTTGTGTTTATATATATATATATATATATATATATATATATATATATATATATATAGAATTGAGGCTCATTAAAAATAAAGATTTTAAAAAATGCACAAATGTGACGCGTTTAGTAGTAAAAACTGTGATGAGTCCCCTCACGCTCATGACCTAATTTAGGCATCAATGAGACGTGTCACAGCAGCAGTTTAGGATAAAAATGATAAAGCTGTACTCATCTTCATCAACACTTATTTATATGGTGCCAGCAGCTTCCGTAGATTCTGTAATTCATTAAAGTGACAGCAGGTGGGAATTTGAAGTCACAATGTAACATTTCTCACCATGTATATTTCCATCTGGGTCTGCATAGTTGTGTAGAGCATTTGCACCCAGCACTTCCCAAATAGAGAAGTAGGCATACACTTACATTGGGGGCAGGGCCGGTGCTACCATTAGGCAACCCTAGGTGATTGCCTTGTGTTCCAAAAGCACCTAAAACACTGGATGAGTGACATAAAGCAGTGTTTTTAATGCTTCGCTGTGCCCCACGCGGAGGAGATGCACACATGAAGGAGAAGCTGTTAGTGATACACTGGGAGTGTGGTGCTTGGCTGTGATATTGTGATGAGCTCCCTAGGAGAAGAGGACCACATACTTGTTCTCCAACGGCGAACAGATAAGCTCCTGGCAGCTGTGAGACACTACAGCCCTGAACCAAGCAAAACTGTAAAGATTCACTGCGGCACAATCATGGGCCGACGTGCCAGGTTTTTTGAACCTGCTTCTCATCGTCCCAAATCCCCCACTGAGGATGTATTACTAAACCAGGTAAGACCTTCATGCACTCCTCAAATATATTTTGGGCACTAGACCCAAGGACACATATTGTGAGGATTCGCAACACTAGTTCCAGATGACAGCTGTCAGAAAACAGATCAGAGTGACAGCTACAAAAACCTCTGTTAAGAAAAACAATCTAGCTAGTCACCTCACCTGAACTGCTGCACAGCTTTACTTACCCTGTTATCAGCCCTTCAGTGAAAAGATCAAGTCAATCAGAACAATTTATCTAACCTGTTTGTAGTCTTTATAAAGTCCCTCAGTTCTACAAAGTGTTTGCAGGAGTAAAGTTTTTTTTTGGATCTCTCTGCTTGTGCTTCGAAGACTTGTTTGACTGTACATCATGATTCTACCTTCTCCAAACTTTCGTCCTTAGCTTCATCCCCCACTTTTCTACCTTTTTGTTAGGAACTCCCAAGTCAGTACAGTGAAACTCGGGAACTACTCAGAAGGCCAGGTGTTCGCTGGAGCCCCTAGTGGTGGGGACAGACTGGGCTGCGGGCCGACCGAGGGTCGAGTAGTGTATACTGACTTAAAGGAGTTTCCCAGGAGTGATTGGTGGACGGTATATAAGAGAAATCCAAGGTCAAAAGGTCACAGGCACAGATGCAATATCCAAGGGCAAGCGAAGGGTCAAACTCACAGGCAAAGAAGAAAAATCCGAATTCCAGGCAAAAAGGTCAAGGTCAGAAGAGAAGGTTCACAGGTCCAATAACAAGCAGGGGTCAAACATGGGAGGTCAAATCTAAGGTAGCAGGAACCTAAACGGATAGTACAAGCAGGCAGCAGGACTGAGGACAGAACGCTATAACCGGCATTGAGGCTGCAAACCTCACTGCCTTAAATACCAGTAGTGGCCAATCAGAGCCTAGCTCTGACATCACATGGGCAGGCTCATACCTGCCATATTAATCAGCCCACAGGCTGTCAAAGCAGGAAGTGACGTCCCGGTTGCCATAGCGACGACCGGGACGCCTGCAGAAAATAGGTGAGAGTCGCGGCGGTGTCCGCGGCCGCCGCGATTGCTAACACTTTTCCAGTCCCTTGACTTTGGCTTCATCCATCACTATTCTACCTTCTACAACCCTTTGACTTCAGCTTGCACCTCACGACCGGTCCTCTCAGGACTAAGCAGCTTGGCTGACATGGTATGCCTCTGATAGCTACCCCAGCCAAGTGGTTTCTTCCTGGGATCTGCCAGCAGTGTGTCACAAATAAAATTAGATGCCAAGCAAAGTGGGCACATATAAATTCAGGCACTAGGCCTGTGGCCACCAATGTAATTCAAGTCTTAGGCCTGTGACACAAGGTAGATAGACTTCATGCGTGTAACTGCAGTAAGTCGGGTACTAGACCCGCGCCCTCTATTCAGACCTTAGGCCTGTGGTGCATTAGGAGTTTCTCACCTTCTCTGTATCCTTGACCTCTACTTCGGTGCCCTGTTGCCTACCCTTATCCTCTGGGTCATCGGGAGGCTCCACTAGACACCAAGGAGATGTGGGTGTCGTTCATTTAGTCCCCTGTTCTTGGGACTATGCCCTAGACATAGTTTACCCTCCCTTTCAGTGTACACTGTTGCCAATTTTGTACAGTGCAGTTTAGACCCACTTTGGTATTCCCTTAGGTATCCCTGTCAACTGTCCATAGTCTACCCTCAGTCAGGCCCCCATTAAAGGTATATGTATTTGACTGTTTTTCGCTTTGATTGTTTGCTGTTGTATTCCTGCACCTGAAACTGCTGTTTTGTTGTGGATTCTGAGGTGGTGAACTATAATCAAGGAGAACCCATGCCATTCACAGTAACTCTGTGTGGTGTTCGCTCCTAGTTCTGCACTCGCACTTGTGCGGGAAGCGTTTCCATGTCAGATACTCGTTAGATCCCGATCCCAGGCTAGCGCAAGCGCAACAGTAGCAACGGGGTGTGGCCAAGGTGCCTTATGCCAGCTATACGTCCTCCACAAACACTCTTCATGTCCCACTGGATATTCAAGGGTATGAAGGATTCCGTGGTTGCAAAGAGCCCTTTGGTCAGGTTGGTAATTCTCCACAGGTCGATGCATAGAGTGCAGGTAGGACCCTTTACATGATCACATCTATACACTATAATCCCAGTGTGAGAAGCAGAGGTTGCTCCCCCACATCTTGCTAAGGTAAGAAGCAGCAGGGGTGGGGGGACCTCTAAATGTATATTTCCTGTGGTATTGTAAGTCCACACTAAACAATAAAGCTCATTTATGAACGGCATATCCTTCAGCCCAGCAATGCATCGTTATGTGCACAAATGCAAATACTTTTCTGAACAGATCTTTTTGTGGTGTATGCCGCTAATCTTCTGCTGTAAACGTAGGCCCTCTGCTATGGCTGCAATCTTCACCTGCAGGGCCATGCACTTGCATAGAAAATTAGGTGAAGTTGTGGAAATGTAGGCTTGTAATATTACAAAAGAGCATTTGCTATGCAGTTTTCCACTATTGTCTTTTTGACCTTTACTATCTTCTTCCTAACCTGAGCAGACTCCTGATTGGCTGCAACTCACTGTTGGAATATGATACTTCGTACCTTTCCTGCTTTATAAATATAGATTTATGATTGAGGTGGACACTGTAGAGAGTACACTGACGATATTAAATGTTTGGGGTGAAATCTATTTCTTTAAAGGCCTCCGAACCTCTGAAGTACCTTTAGGTCGGCCGAGTACTAGCTCAGTCTCTCTCACCTCAGGTTCCTGAAGAAGCAAACAGGTGTTCTGCAGGTTCTACAAGGATTGTGTAATGCAGACAGAACAAGTCTGGCAGGGTACAGTTACCAGTGTTGTAATAAATGGAGGCCAAGCCTTCTCTCTCAATGAAAATGAATAGGGTAGGACTTTATATACATCTTCTAGTTCTGCACTACAGCACAGTTCACGGAGATACTTTAGGCAGTGAAGATGCGTCACACAAGAACTGACATGTGTGTGACGTAGTGGGACTGTCACTTCCTCACCTCTCCTGCACAGGTTACTTGCTCACTCTGGGTACCAGTCCGCCTCTGGCCATCCTCTGCTACACTCTGGATACCTGGAGGTACAGTCTTGGACCTCAAGGCTGTTTCTCAGGCTGCTCACATTACTTGACTCACGGGCAGGAACGACGTACATCAGTGTTGCCCTCCGAGGCAGGTTTATCTGAGTTTGTGGGGTTTAATATTTGTATCCTCTGAGCCAGGATTGGCTGGACTGTCACAATTTTAAACTGAAGCTCCCTCATACATGCCTCAAAGGCAATGCATTCACTGGCACGTCACAAGAGGGTGTCAGTCTTTCTCGACAGTACTCAAGAGGCATTCAATCGCATTTATAAATGATCTCATGATGACTTAACAGAGCAATTTACCTTTACAGTCATTCAGATAGTGCATCCGATAAGAGGCTCTCCCGATGATGACTCTGCTCCATTGACACTTCTATTGTCGCTGCAGGAACTTCCAGATTGTGACCCGGTGTCTGTACTATGAAGGCACGACCATGACCATGTGCACAGTCCAGCCTGCCGAGAAGGATCCAACGATCCCTCTCCGGCAATGCTGGATGCTACAGCCTCTAGGCAATCCCAAACGAATCTTTTCGGAGCTTGATAAATTCCTCCAGACCGCAGTCCCTATTGAGAATTATGGGGATTACAGTATCCTGCATTAGTTTGCGGATGAGTTACAAGTGCAGAGGGGACGAGAGCGCTCTGAAAACATTAATAATGAGATTCATGGCATGTCATCGAGGCCCCCGTCCTTCCCACTTCACTAGGAAGTGAGCAGGAAGCAGGCAAATGGCCCGCTCATCTGGGAGACCTACACGGAATTCTGGAGTCTTTTGGACATTCTGGGACAGTGAGCAAGTATGTAATAATATTACCCCGGCGCGGGGAGGGGAAGAGAGACGGGGGGAAAACCTAACAGCAAAGGGACAGAGAACCAAACCAACAACAAAAACCAAAAAAACACAAAAAAACAACACAAAAACAAAAAATGATTTAGACAAGTAGGTCAATCTGCGTACTTGTATTACTTGCTGATAAAAATAGTGGAGTACACTTACTTCATCATATAAAAGCAATGCAGGTGTAAGAAAAAAAAGTAATTTTAGAAAGACAGAGCTATCTAAGAGATACTGGCCACCTCTTAGAAGCCCTTAAAGATATTCAGTGGGAAAACGACTTCCTACTCCTTACATGTGATGTAGTTTCCCTCTATACTATTATCGATCATAAGGTGGGCTGTGAGCACACTAGGTCAGTTCTAGACTGTCACTCACCGGACTGTGAGTGTTACTTCTCGTGTGTTTAGGAACCGTGGCCGTCCACCATCCTGAGGGTCTGCGCATGTGCAGCCCTTTCAAACCTTCAGTACATGTCCCTTTTAGTTAATTGGCTGATCAGGCAACACTCCCTATTTAAAGCACCTGTGGTCTATACCTCGTTGCCTGATCTTGGAGTCTCATTCCTCATGAGCCTCTGAAGGTGTTCCTGTGTTTCCTCGTGTATTTAGCTCCTGCTGATTCCTGTTGTTCGTTTGTGGTTTCCAGACCACTTCAACTCTCCTGTGTTTCATCGTGACTGCACCAGCTGTGTGACGCATCTTCACTGCCTCCTCCGGAGAAATGTTCATTCGAGTTGCCCCAGATTCCATTTTTGGGTTATATTGTCTCCGGAGTTGGCCTGCAAATGGATCCAGAAAAGGTGAATGCTGTATTACATTGGCCTCAGCCAACTACTCTTCGTGCCATTCAGCGTTTTTTAGGTTTTGCCAATTACTATAGACGCTTCATTCAAGATTTCTCTTCGATTGCATCTCCTATTGTGGCCCTGACTCGTAAAGGGGCCAATACTAAGCAATGGTCATCTGAGGCTCTTCAAGCCTTTCAGTTTCTTAAAGAGTCCTTTTCCTCTGCTCCCATTCTTCGACAGCCTGATGTGACGCTTCCCTTCTTCCTAGAGGTAGATGCCTCTAATGTTGGTTTAGGAGCCATTCTCTCCCAAAGATCGGAGCAACAAAAATTCCATCCTTGTGCCTTTTACTCTCGGGGTCTTCTGCCTGCGGAGAAGAATTACACCATCGGGGACAAGGAGTTGCTGGCTATTAAAGTAGCATTAGAGGAGTGGAGATACTTGTTGGAGGGAGCTCTTCATCCTGTGACAATTTTCACGGATCATAAGAACTTGTCATATCTACAGTCTGCTCAATGTTTGAATCCTCGTCAAGCAAGATGGTCTCTTTTCTTTTCTCGTTTTGAGTTAATCATAACCTTCAAACCAGCTGCAAAGAACAAAAAAGCCGACGCTCTATCTCGAGCCTTTGTGACGTCCTCTGACGTTGAAGAGGTTTCCAACCACTCTATACTAGACCCCAAATGTGTTTCGCTGGCTGCTTCTTCCACTAAGGTGCTACCATTTGGGAAAACCCTCGTGCCTCCTACTCTTAGGAAGAAAATCCTTTTGTGGTTCCACTCTTCTCGTTTTTCTGGACACTCTGGTGAACGCAAGACCTTTGAGATTCTCTCTCGAAGTTACTGGTGGCCTTCTATGAGGAGAGATGTCAAAGAGTTTGTAGCCGCTTGTGAATTGTGTTCTAAGTTCAAGACCCCCCGCAGAACTCCTGCGGGTTTGCTTCAACCACTACCCATTCCGTCCAAGCCATGGACCCATATTAGTATGGACTTTGTTACTGATCTTCCTCCTAGTAAAAACTGCAATACTATTTGGGTAGTGGTGGACAGATTTTCGAAGATGGCGCATTTCGTTCCCTTGTCTGGTTTACCCTCCTCTTCTACTCTGGCTGAGCATTTCATCAAAGAAATCTTTCGTATTCATGGATGTCCGTCTGAGATTGTGTCAGATAGAGGAGTACAATTTGTTTCCAGATTCTGGCGGGCCCTTTGTAAGACCTTGGGCATACGATTAGCACTCTCATCTTCCTACCATCCTCAATCAAACGGACAAACTGAGAGGGTCAATCAAGATCTTGAGACGTTTATAAGGATGTTCTCATCAGCCAATCAAGACAACTGGGTAGAATTGCTTCCTTGGGCTGAATTCGCTCATAACAACATGTACCATGAGTCATCTTCTAAAACTCCATTCTTTGTGGTTTACGGTCACCATCCGTCTTTTCCGGAATTTCCTGCCCTCCCTCCCACCCAAGTTCCTGCTGTAGAGACTGTTTGTCAAACTTTCAAAAATATTTGGTCTCAGGTCAAAACCTGTTTAAAGAAGACATCTGCCAAATATAAGTCTTTTGCAGATAAAAAGAGGCGGGCTATTCCACCACTAAATATTGGAGATCGTGTCTGGTTATCTACCAAAAATATACGTTTGAAGGTCCCATCTATGAAATTTGCTCCTCGTTTTATTGGTCCGTATAGGATCATTCAAGTGATAAATCCAGTTTGTTTCAAACTTCTACTTCCTAAGAATCTTCGTATTTCCAACGCCTTCCATGTGTCTTTGCTCAAACCTCTCATCATCAACCGTTTCTCGGTCCCTCCTTCAGCACCTCGGCCAGTTCAAATTCATCAGGAGGAAGACTTTGAGATTACTCATATATTGGATGCAAAAATTTCGCGAGGAGTTCTTCGTTTCCTCGTTCATTGGAAGGGCTTTGGTCCTGAGGAGCGTTCATGGATCAAAGCTGAAGATCTCAACGCTCCAGCTCTTCTTAAGAAGTTTTATTCCAAGTATCCGGACAAACCCGGTTCCAGGTGTTCTGTGCCCACCTTTAAAAGGGGGGGTACTGTCACTCACCGGACTGTGAGTGTTACTTCTCGTGTGTTTAGGAACCGTGGCCGTCCACCATCCTGAGGGTCTGCGCATGTGCAGCCCTTTCAAACCTTTAGTACATGTCCCTTTTAGTTAATTGGCTGATCAGGCAACACTCCCTATTTAAAGCACCTGTGGTCTATACCTCGTTGCCTGATCTTGGAGTCTCATTCCTCATGAGCCTCTGAAGGTGTTCCTGTGTTTCCTCGTGTATTCAGCTCCTGCTGATTCCTGTTGTTCGTTTGTGGTTTCCAGACCACTTCAACTCTCCTGTGTTTCATCGTGACTGCACCAGCTGATTCCTATCCGCTGCCTCCGTGCTTCTACAGTTTCCAGATCACTTCAACTCTCCTGTGTTTCATAGTGACTACACCAGCTGATTCTTATCCGCTGCCTCCGTGCTTCTACAGGTTCCAGACCACTTCAACTCTCCTGTGTTTCATCCTGACTGCACCAGCTGATTCCTATCCGCTGCCTCCGTGCTTCTACAGTTTCCAAACCACTTCAACTCTCCTGTGTTTCATCGTGACTGCACCTGCTGATTCCTATCCGCTGCCTCCGTGCTTCTACAGTATCCTGCTCACCTCAACTCTCCCGTGTTCCATCATGACTGCACCAGCTGATTCCTATCCGCTGCCTCCGTGTATCTGCAGTCTCCTGCTCATCGCACCCTCCAGTACTCATCGTGTCTGCAGCCAGCCGATCCGCTGACTCCGTGCTTCTACAGTGTTCCTGCTTCTGTCAACTCGCCTGTCTGCATCGGATCAACGCTCCGCTGCTTTCATCTCAGCTAGACCGCCTCAACTCTCCCGTGTTCTCCAGGTGTCCAGTTCTATATACTACTGCTTCCTGAGTATTGTTTTCATCCTTGCTGGTCTACCTACCGTGCGCTGCACCTACTTGGTTACCGCTACCACCCTCCTGGGACTTCGCATCCTGCCGGCCTCCAGCCGTTCAGGTATCCCTGCACTTCTTTCTGACAGCCTGCTCTCCTGAACCACGGTATGCATACTTCTCATTGACTGTGCTGGTGTATTGCATATCTAGCTGGACTGAGTTGTTCTCCTCTGGAGTTCCTATCCACTGAGACTATTGCCATCATTTGACTGTGTTACCTTTTAGCCTGGATAGTTCTTGTGACTTTGTATATTTGTGCAGTGCTGCTCAGTTATTACTATTTTGTGCATATCATCGTGGGATCAAGTTCAGTGTGCCCGTGTATACTCTGCATTGCATTTATCTCCCCGTGCTCCTCCTCACATATATATTTCAGTGGTACAACTTGCTAGAGGCAGACCACTGTTTCCTGTTTCCTGAGTCACCAGTTTCCAGTATCCTTTCACATAGCAGTGGTACAACTTGCTAACGCAGACCACTGACTACCCTCACATTTTCCTTGTCCATCCAGTTCCTCGTGTACAGTCATCTATATATTACCAGTGCTGCTAGTCATAGACTTTCCACGAGCATTCTCTTACCATCTGCTGTCTCCTGTTCCGTGATCACCCCGCTACCAGAGTATCATATTACCACCTATACTGCTCTGGTAAGTCCATCATCTGGTGATACCTGGGTAAAGACTCCTAGTGCCCGTGACACAGACCTTCCTCCGGACCAGATAGATTTCCTTATTGATATCATATCCTTTGTACTTCATCACAACTATTTCTGGACCAGTGGGAACTACTACAGACAGGTTCGCGGGACTGCTATGGGCGCAAAATTTGCGCCAAGTTACGCAAACCTGTTTGTAGCCCACTGGAAAGAATCATACATCTTCAACAATAACCCCTTTCGTGATAATGTCCATCTATGGCTGAGGTATATAGATGACGTGTTTTGTATTTGGAAGGGAGACCATACTACACTTGAATCATTCCTCCAATACATTAACGATAACCAATTAAATATGGCATTTACCCACCATGCTAGTGCCACAAATGTAGAATTTCTTGATCTTGAAATCTATATTGAAGATGGCCAGATCACTACTAAGAATTTCTTCAAAAAAGTAGATTGCAATTCCTACATTCATACATCCAGTAGTCATCACCCTAATTGGTTAAAAAACATCCCAAAGGGACAATACACGAGATTGAGACGTAATTGTACACACCTGGCACAATTCGATGAACAGGCCCTCACCCTAAAAGAGAGATTCCTAGAGAAAAAATATAGATCAGAGGACATAGAGTCTGCTTACATTCAAGTTAGGAATTTGAATAGGGATACCCTTCTTGAAAGAAAGGCATCACCAGCCAACAAGAAATCAAGCAACAAACCTATTCTTCCTTTTGTTACCAAATACAGTAAAGATGCAAAAAAAAGTTGAGAATATTTTCAAGAAACATTGGAACATCCTGCTGGGAGACAAAGACCTGAGAAATATTCTACCCCTGCAACCACAATTTGTCTACAGAAAATCAGACAATCTAAAAACCCAACTTGTAAGCAGTACTATTGCCCCAGAAAAGAAGGGAGGAGATACCTGGCTTAACGAAAATAAAAAAGGTTTTTATTTTTGCAATAGATGTATAGCCTGTAAAAATAGTAAGCTTATAAGCACAAAACCAATCACCTCGTACATTTCAAATAGCACTGGTGAATAATTTCAAATTAAAGAAAAATTGACTTGTGATACGGCAGGAATAATTTACCTTTTAGAGTGTCCGTGTGGGAAGCAATACGTAGGGAGGACGATCAGGAAGCTTTCCACTAGAATAGCGGAACACCAAAGGAATATTAAAAAGGAGTTGAAGACGCATAGCGTCCCCGAACATTTTTCTAAGTATCATCAGCATGACCATTCCCTTCTGAGATTCATAGGCATACATAAAGTGAATAAGCCCTGGAGAGGAGGGGATTATGTCAAGAGAATCTCACAGGAGGAAGCCAAATACATTTACAACCTGAAGACATTAGTACCAAGTGGCTTGAATATTGATTTTGATTTAAATACATTCCTATAACTGTACAACTTTTGTTTGGTTTGTTTATCTCATTGGTTGCTTGTTTTTGACAATTAGCGATCTTTGGAGGCGTGTCCTCAGCGTGTCAATTAAGAATCTATCCTATCAACAAGGATATTTACTAACGTGAACAGCATATCTAGGTCCCGGTTTTTGACCACACTCATTACTGTGTCGCTAGCCTTCCCTGAAGAAGCCCTAATTTGGGTGAAACGCGTAGGAGCTTACACAGCACATCTTTTTGCAATATCGCTAATAATTTATACATTTATTCTGACTCTGCGGCGTTCCAGTGCCATCACCTCCAGCGCGCATGCGCGGAAAACCGGCTCTTTAAATCCTCTTACTTCCGGCGGGCTCGCCCTGTATGAGCAACGGACTGGGAGGAAAGATTAAGGAACTGGACACCCGGAGGATGTTTTTTTTCCGGATAGGGTAAGTGCACTGCCCTTTACTTATACTACATATTCCCAGTTGCTTCCGGATATCTTTTTATACGGATTTATACATCCAGTCTGATAGTCCGGTTCACGGACTCAATAATAAGTACCATACAGAATTTCTGATTTTTGTTTGGATATATATGACTATTTTTCATCTTGACCTACCCATCCCTTTTTGGGAATTTTTCACAATTTCCACATTATCTTCTTATCATTATTTCCATACTGTACATCCTGCTTCAACCAAGACATTTGTCATCCAGTTATTCAGCAGGCTGGTTTGAACACTAGGGGCTAGATTTACTAAGCTGCGGGTTTGAAAAAGTGGGGATGTTGCCTATAGCAACCAATCAGATTCTAGTTTTCATTTATTTAGTACATTCTACAAAATGACAGCTACAATCTGATTGGTTGCTATAAGCAACATCCCCACTTTTTCAAACCCGCAGCTTAGTAAATCTAGCCCTAGGAGTTATTCACTGCCAACATGGGACGTATTGGCTATTAGACTGTACCTTTCTAAAATTACTCTTTTTTCTTACACCTGCATTGCTTTTATATGATGAAGTAAGTGTACTCCACTATTTTTATCAGCATTAAATACAAGTACGCAGATTGGCCTACTTGTCTAAATCATTTTTTGTTTTTGTGTTGTTTTTTTGTGTTTTTTTGGTTTTTGTTGTTGGTTTGGTTCTCTGTCCCTTTGCTGTTAGGTTTTTCCCCCGTCTCTCTTCCCCTCCCCGCGCCGGGGTATTGACCTTTTCTAACCATTATAGGGTTTGGGACCATACCCTACCATTTATCCCCTTGGCTGCATCCCCCTACCCTAGGGAAGCGCAGAATATTCACATTCAGTTCTGTAATAAAAATAGTATCTTACTATAGAGTCCCATTAAACACCACAACAGTTACCAAAGTGGTTCACAGAGTACTGAAGCCCCTTGAGGTGTCCGAGAGTGGAATTCTATGGTTTGTACCTTATCATTACAGCTGAATTCTTGATCTATAGTATCTGGCATGGGGACTTTGGTCATTTTTACTGAAGCTCAGGCCGTTTTTCAGAAGTTGACATCCTTTGATTATTTGGTTGAGGCCTGTGTATGAGTGGGCTACAATAACAGTTGTACAGTCCATTCATTTCTATACACATGAAGAAAGAGTGTTATTCCTATACACATGAAGAAAGAGTGTTATTCCTATACACATGAAGAAAGAGTGTTACTAGCTAATAGGCAAGGATTTCACACATAACCTATTGCAAAAAAAGGGATTTCCGCATGGCAAATATCATCATGGTTTGTGTCACACCACTTCCTCTCTCTATCTGTTTCTCATTAATTACCCACATAGGGACATATATAAAAGCAGCTACAGTACCGGTAGGAGAAGTTACAATGTAGATATTATTCTTGGCCTGGCATGCTGGATGGTTGACAAGTCATTATCAAGTTTGTGACAAAGCCACCAATACACAGCTGCTCATTATATTGTGTCTTACAGAAACAGTGTGTCACGTTAGGGCTATGCATGTGTGCTACGTGTAAAAGCAGCAGTATACGTGTGCTATGTGTAAAAAGAGCCACTATGTGTGTTCTACGTGTAAAAGCAGCCAGTATACGTGTGCTACATGTAAAAGCAGCAGTATACGTGTGCTACGTGTAAAAGCAGCCAGTATAGGTGTAAAAGCAGCCAGTATAGGTGTAAAAGCAGCAGTATATGTGTAAAAGCAGCAGTATACGTGTGCTACATGTAAAAGCAGCAGTATACGCGTGCTACGTGTAAAAGCAGCAGTATACGTGTGCTACGTGTAAAAGCAGCCAGTATACGTGTGCTACATGTAAAAGCAGCAGTATACGTGTGCTACGTGTAAAAGCAGCCAGTATAGGTGTAAAAGCAGCCAGTATAGGTGTAAAAGCAGCAGTATATGTGTAAAAGCAGCAGTATACGTGTGCTACGTGTAAAAGCAGCAGTATACGTGTGCTACGTGTAAAAGCAGCAGTATACGCGTGCTACGTGTAAAAGCAGCAGTATACGTGTGCTACGTGTAAAAGCAGCAGTATACGTGTGCTACGTGTAAAAGCAGCAGTATACGTGTGCTACGTGTAAAAGCAGCAGTATACGTGTGCTACGTGTAAAAGCAGCAGTATACGTGTGCTACGTGTAAAAGCAGCCAGTATAGGTGTAAAAGCAGCAGGTATAGGTGTAAAAGCAGCAGTATACGTGTGCTACGTGTAAAAGCAGCAGTATACGCGTGCTACGTGTAAAAGCAGCAGTATACGTGTGCTACGTGTAAAAGCAGCAGTATACGTGTGCTACGTGTAAAAGCAGCAGTATACGTGTGCTACGTGTAAAAGCAGCCAGTATAGGTGTAAAAGCAGCAGGTATAGGTGTAAAAGCAGCAGTATACGTGTGCTACGTGTAAAAGTGGCCAGTATACGCGTGCTACGTGTAAACGCAGCCAGTATAGGTGTAAAAGCAGCAGTATACGTGTGCTACGTGTAAAAGTGGCCAGTATACGCGTGCTACGTGTAAAAGCAGCCAGTATAGGTGTAAAAGCAGCAGTATATGTGTAAAAGCAGCAGTATACGTGTGCTACGTGTAAAAGCAGCAGTATACGTGTGCTACGTGTAAAAGCAGCAGTATACGTGTGCTACGTGTAAAAGCAGCAGTATACGTGTGCTACGTGTAAAAGCAGCAGTATACGCGTGCTACGTGTAAAAGCAGCCAGTATAGGTGTAAAAGCAGCAGGTATAGGTGTAAAAGCAGCAGTATACGTGTGCTACGTGTAAAAGCAGCAGTATACGTGTGCTACGTGTAAAAGCAGCAGTATACGTGTGCTACGTGTAAAAGCAGCAGTATACGTGTGCTACGTGTAAAAGCAGCCAGTATAGGTGTAAAAGCAGCAGGTATAGGTGTAAAAGCAGCAGTATACGTGTGCTACGTGTAAAAGTGGCCAGTATACGCGTGCTACGTGTAAAAGCAGCCAGTATAGGTGTAAAAGCAGCAGTATACGTGCAAAAGCAGCAGTATATGTGTAAAAGCAGCAGTACGTGCTACGTTCCAGTATACGTGTGCTACGTGTATAAGATGCACAGTATTTTCCCTGCACGCAGACACAAATTGCACATACATCTCTTGCATCACAACATGGTTTGTGCAGGTGTAAATGTAGCTGGATTTGCTCCTAACTATAATTGTGGCCCTCAGTATATTCATAACATACCAAGCACAGTGCTGTCCCTCCTCACCCTGCCACTACTCCACGTCACTGGTGCAGTGGCCATGATTAGCATGTTAGTCTGCATACATTGCAAGCTAATCTCTGGGGGCATGGAGCCTCTCCCCGGATCAGGAAGCAGCTCAGTATACTGTACATAGATCTGTCACTGATAGCATCACTCACATAGAAGACCAGTCACTGACAGCATCACTCTCATAGAAGACCAGTCACTGACAGCATCACTCATTAGGGATAGAGGTTTATTTAGGCCTTAGGAAGAGCTAAGTTACCCCAACTCTATCCTGAATCTGCACCCCAAGAACAACCCAATGTTATTAAGACCTCAAACTGGATTAGGCGTGACCCTAACCTGAAACCCTATGTCTAATTACATGTAACACGGTGGTCACCTCACCTCACCTCTGCTCTCAGGAAAAGCCTTCCCTCACTAGACTATATGTGCGGGGAAGTGGAACCATCTGAAGAACCGTAACATGCCAAAGTGTAAACGTTTCTGCCTTGATCTCTGGCAGCTCAGAACTGGAAAAAAAAATCCCTCAAACCCTCAACAGTAGGATGACCCCATCAGCCGATGAAAACTATCCCACAACTGGCACCATCTTGCTCCTCAAATCTAGGCACACCTGCAGAAATGGAGGCACGCGGCACCATCAAAGACCATTTCTGAGCTGCGATTCGGCCTCTTTGCACTTGATAATTGAGGCCCATTGTCAGCTTAGGGAGACGACCTTTATGAATGTGACCGAGATCCAGCTCATGAGACAGAACGGGTAGCTATGCAGGAGTGATTTAAGGAGCAATTAACTGAGCAATTTAAGGAAGGCTTAAGAAATATCCTTGTGTTGTAAAGTTGGATGTCAGAGGGAAAAGAGAGAGTTTGCATACCCTGCACTCTATAGTGTTCTTGACCTTGGCCTACGAGGCCTACAAGGGTCCTTATGAAGCACATTACGTATTTTCATTTGCATCAATGCATGTGTTACAGGTAAGCGCATGGATTTGAAGGCTAAGACGGCAGCTTCTGCTCTGGTGCAAATTATTTTGTTTTATGATGGGTGTAAGAGTGCTAATAACTAAATGCAGACTAGGTGGACTCGTGCTCCTCATTTTATACCCACATGCAAAAACAAGATTTCCATCTATGCAACAGGAAACTTCAAGAAGATCAAAGGGGTGAAATAGGCGCATTTAGAGGGCGTTCTCTGGCTTGCAAGTAGCTGCAGTGTATTTGATTCCAGAGCCTCCATCGCACTATCCCTGGCACAGAAATACTTGGGGCACAATCATTGGGAAGGAGAAAGTCCCCTCTTCTGAAACAGCAGACAATAAAAAAGACCATTACAGTAGATAGAAGAAGGTGCGTGCTCTATAAGATCGCATCCACCATAGTGCCCTAAATAAATGCTGGCACTCTCATTTTAAAGAGGGCAGTCTGCTCCTATAAATTAGGGTGTCTCCTCTTTTCATTTTAACAAATATTTTTTTTTTAATGAAATCGTGATCACCAATCAAAAAAACTCACAATATTTATGTCATACCTGCCGACTTTCTTCAGTTCCCTACCGGGAGCCAGCCAGTGGAGGGGGCGTGAGGGGGGCGGGACGACCCAAATTGCGTCATGTTGGCCCCGCCCCCTGTGATGTCATGACGCAAACGGGGCCAAACGCCGCGATTCACCGGGAATCACGGCGTTTGGGATCTAATTCTGCCCACTTCACTAGGAAGTGGGGCACTTCCTAGTGAAGTGGGCAGAATTCGGGAGATTGTCACATTCGCCCGGGAGTCCGGGAGACTCTCGCAAAATGCGGGAGTCTCCCGGACATTCCGGGAGAGTTGGCAAGTATGATTTATGTAAATACAGGAGGGGGGGGCTCTTTTAGAAACTGCATTTGTTTCCCCCTCTACTTCAAATAAAGGAGCCCACTTCTTAAGTTAACCCGTACACACATAGTGCTTTTATTGTTGGAAGAACACCAGCTGCTCAGAAAGGTACAACAATATCTTTTGTTTTTACTTGTCTGCCCCACTTTGATATAGTAAAAATTAAAAATATTCTGCTATTGCGCCACCTTGTGGAAAGTATTGTACATTCAAGGCTTGGGTTACAAAGGTATTTGGCCCTAGGTTGTCTGGTTTCAGAATTGTACGCCATCACCACTTATTTTTTGCCTTTTTTTGTGACATTAAAATGCACTCATCTTATATTTGAAAAATCAGACACGACATATCTGTGCTCCTTAAAGCTAAGTCCACCCACAAAAGAGGGTATTTTTAGTGAGATATCTGCAGTCATTCAGGAAGGTTTGCAACCCATTCTTTTCAAGAATTTGTTCAACCATTTTTGTAAATGAAAAAAAATAAAATAATTGTTTTCCTCCATTGTGCCACTTTCTGGATCTGATGAGCCAAAAAGTGTCAAAATAGGCTCTGCACTAGGCACTAGGCTTATGCACCCAATCCGCACATAGCAAGGAATATCCTCAATCCCGCTCCCGCTGGTGACATCAGCCAGCGCAGACCTTTATACCCCCGCAGGGACTGCTATTTTGACCGCAAATTCATGTTCTTTACCCCAAAAAAATAATGGGTGGAACTGCGCAAAAATAGACAAATGACATCACAAACTTGTGACATCACATTTCCGCAGCAGTTTTTCACTTTTGTGGTACATAAATGACCCTAATTGTTCATCTGGCACTAAAATAGTTTACAATGCACCACAAATATCTGCCGTGGAGAAACAAATACTCATTGGAGGGTTTAATTGGCCACTTTTGCACAAGAAGCGCTGTTGTAACTGTGTATTTCGTTTTCCAGATTCAGAGCTCGTAGTACATATAACACCTTCTAAATATCGTGAAAGCGGGTGGACTCAACCCCAAGATGTTTTTTCCGCAGATATGTGTTTTCCCTTTCATGGGAGGAGCCAAGAAGATGGGGGGGGGGGGAGGGGGGTGTTGCTAGCTAAATGGGAGCTTAGCGTGCTATAATATCTCATATTGCAGGACAAACTGTACAAATGACCTCATTAGAGAAGAATTTGCATTTGGGGGATTCCGGAGTTACCTGGTAACCCGCAGCCTACTTCCTCCTGCAAAATGACCATTTACTTTTTAGACGACTACTGGTAATGGTATAGATGTTCTACTCATTCAATGGGATTTCTTTTGCACCTTCCATTTGATGCAGGCAAGGACAGATGTGAATGATTCAATATTCTCTGGAAAATGCTGCGTAATATGGTGGCGCTATACAAATAAACGATAATACGATAATAATAAAAAAGAATAAAAATAGTCCTTATTTCCCATTACTCCATTTCTTATTTATGAACTAAATGGGTACCAAGAAGCTTTATTTTAGAAGAAAAATGTAATTATAAAAGTTGTAATTATAGTAAGGGGGTCGCGCACTGATGTACGTGCTCGGTATCGAAGCAGATGCCTCTGATGAAATCGCCAGCTGTGAAGAAAAGCGTTAGTAGAATAGAAGCTTTCCATAAGCGGGACGTTAATCTTTAGTTTACAGACTGACAGGGTGTCCGCACACTCTTCCATATACTGTATGTAGCTGATGCATGGTACAAAGCACTTGTATTTCATTCCTGTAGACCAGTGTTTCCCAACCCTAGTAAACAAGTACCTCTAACAGTGCAGGCTTTCCATATCTCTTTGCTGGAGCACAGGTGTAGTCATTACTGACTGACACGTTTTGAAAGATCCACAGATGTTATATCACTTGTGACCTGGAAAACCTGCACTGTTAGGGGTACTTAAGGACTAGGGTTGGGAAACACTGCTGTAGACTATAAACTTTAGAAACGTTTGGCTCTGAATTCCATAGTCGGAGTACAGCAGTAGAGAAGTATTCCAGACCTGCATTATAGGCCAGTGTGGGGCAAAGGTGGCAGAGGTGCATCCACAGCACTGCTACCCGCACACAGGCCAGCAGCCTGAACGCTTTGTGCCCACCGCATGACTTGCGACATTTTTTTTTTACTGCCTGTCAATGTGTGACTCTGACCCTATCATTGTCTGTCCTATTACAGGATCCTAGCCTGCATAGTAGAAGGAAAAGTAAAACAGCAGTGAAGGGCAATTCAAATACAATTGACTGAATTCTTTTATGTTACTCTGACACCTTGTGGACAGCATCAGATACTGCATGACAACACTGCATGCAAAGCTTGGCAAAGCGAGCGCTCAGTCTCAAGACAGACATGTATCCACAAAGGTATCATTTAAAAATTGCCTACGTGCCATGATATATTAATATAATCCATGAAAACCATATATCTATCTATCTATCTATCTATATATATATATATATATATACATATATATATATATATATATATATATATATATACACACACACACACACGTTTATATAGTATATACATTTATATAGAGTCTCCCGGAATTTCCAGGAGACTCCCACATTTCGGGGGAGTCTCATAGAATCCCGGGAGAGTATGGCAATCTCCCACATCTGCCCACTTGCTAGTGAAGTGGGCAGAATTAGGTCCAAAATGTCGCGATGGCCCCGCCTCCCGCTGTAAAAGGACGTGTTTGCGTCATTTAGTCATGGGGGCGGTGCCAAAATTACACGATTTTTCTGAGCCCCATGTACGCCCACCTTCCCTCTGTAGCTCCCGGATCATACTTGCCATAAGTTGGCAAGTATGATATAGATACATTAGTAAAAGCAAAAAGAAGTAAAAGTCAATATGGTTGTCCGTATGATTCTTTCTTGACAGCCCCTTTCCGATTCTTGTGGAATTCTATTCATATGAAAGGAAAGAGACAAAGACAATCCGTGAGTATTAATACAACAATGTGCACCTTCCATACAAATGTTAATTCAATGATTAAAAATCACCAATATGGATTTATATCAAAACGATAGAACAACTAGATAAGCACTGATAGGAAGTGATTAAACAAATATAGTAGATCATTTATAAAGCACTTGGGGGAGGGGGGGCTCTTCCTGAGTTGAACGCAAATTGCGTTTTTACTGTATAATACGCTTTTTAATTCTGAGCAAACACACAGAGCTCTAATTCAAAAACTAGTGGTTTGTGCACATGCTCAGATGTAAAGAAGTGTATTACACAACCAAAAATTGTGTGCAACTCTGCATGAGCCCCTTGATGCGCTCTGTAGAGCACCTTGGTCTTGCACTAGAGCGCCGAGATGGCTCCCCTAGCACACATCAAAGCCTATTTACTGCTCTCAGAAGACAGCTCCGCAAGCCAGAAGTGCGCCCTGGTGTGCGGAGAGGCAGAAATATCTGAAGAGGCGCAATTTGCAAAAGTATAAATGTCATATCAGAGTCCATCCTACTACTATTTCAGTACTATTCATTTAAAATCAAATAATCTTCTTTATTAATCATTTTTCTCCTAAAATACTGATCAGTTTAACCTCATCTATAGCTTAAATGAATCATGAGAATAAGGGGTCTTCATTACATATGAACTGGAAGGGTGCCCACATTTTTGCACATGCTACATTCACCGTTTTATGTAATCTGGTAAATTCAGCAAATAAATAGCAACTGGGCAATAAAATATGCAGATATGTAACGTTTAGGTTTGTACCCTGCAGAGAATATGTTACCTTCTTTTCACTTAGAATTCAATGAAATTTGTATGACCAGGGGTGTCATACAACCGTATTTCATACCTCCCAACGGTCATGATTTCAGTGCTGAATTTAGGGGTCTGTCCCACCCCACTGTGACATGGCCACGCCCTTTGTCCTGCTGTCGGGGACTTGCATGTTGGGAGGTTTGGTATATCGTGGGTACAGTCTGGAACACAGCTGAGTGCATCCCCCTTGGTTAACGCCACAAACAAATGCTTAAAGCTTAATGCTCCGCAATAAAGAACATTTTTCTGCTCAAACATTTTGTATTTTATCTATTTTTCCTGTCTGCAAGACTTATTATTTTCCGCATATCCAGAGCTTATAGTCCGACTGGTTACTGTACCAAATGTAATGTCAGCAATGAGCGCTGATGTCTTTTTTTTTACCAGCCCACTTGATTAAGTTTATCCCGCGAGTCCACCAAAATGATCTGTTTAAATATAACTATAGTCCCTCCCACCCATTTATAGCCCCCACCCCCAGATAATGGTAAATTATTTTTTATTTCAATTTACTTAGCCAGCGATGAAACAGAACATCACTAATTTCCCCGCTCCCAGTCTGCACGGTTCCCATTGTGATGGCTGTGCTGTCCCAGATTTCCATGCAGTAATCTTGTCTGTACAATACAATGTATTATGCCATATTTGACAGCAACATTATAGGTAAACCTATCACATGTCACGTTATTAGACTGGCAGGAGACCTGTAGGGTTAACCCTGGCCAACGAGCGCGCCTAGTATGTAAATTGGTGGACAGAGCGCTTGGGCTGAATAGCAGGGGCGCACGGAGGATAATCGGGGGGGGGGGTTTCTCCCCGCTGACTGAAAACCCCCCCCCAAAAAAAAAACACGAGAGAGAGCTGCTGCGCATGCGCAGGTCCGTTTCGCCAGCGCTGTCCTGTACAGCAGCCGCGGCGCTGTCTAAGAAGCGTCTGCGGCGGTGCTGTATTAGTTAGCGCAGGGGGTGTTTCTAGAGACTCAGAAACCCCCCCTGCATGCGCCACTGAATAGGGCAGTGCTGTATTCTCTGTACCACCGCCCTCTACGTAAGTACTCTCAGCGTTTACGAATTGTGAGCACCCGTGTAGCGCACAGTGAACCTTTACTTAGAGAAGAGGCTGCAGAGGAACAAGTGAAGCACCAACTCAGAGGATCTAAGTTTACTTATTTCATATTGGGTGCTCTGTAATATGAGTGGTGATCCTGGGCAAAAAATGGGCATGGGGCGGTAAATAAAATAATTCCTGTCATCCTTAGGCTATTCTTTACTATAAATAAAAACAAACAAACATGCAATCTTCCTGACAGGTCAATTGTTTAACATTTTATGGCTGGGACAAAGATTATTAGGGTATGTTTACAAAACTGCGGGTTTGAAAAAGTGGAGATGTTGCCTATAGCAACCAATCAGATTCTAGCTGTCATTTTGTAGAATGTACTAAATAAATGATAACTAGAATCTGATTGGTTGCTATAGGCAACATCTCCACTTTATCAAACCTGCAGATTAGTAAATATACCCCCTGTGTCTTTACCAAACACAGCTAGGTTTTCAACTTATTAATAACCTTCCATGTAATTACTTTATATTTGTATGGGGGCTGAGGTTCCTCCAGCTTGAATATACTGAACAGGAATTCAGCTGATCACACAACTTGATTTCAATTAATTTTAATCCAAAAGTGAATTATGTATTTATGTTGATTATCGCACTTGCAGAACCATGTAAACCTTTCATACCATGTATTAGCCACTCACTGCCTATTTTACTATCTATTCACTTCAGCAATGGACTTTCAAACTTTTCGAATAGTAAAAGCTACAGATGTAAAACATTAACAATACAGAGAGAAAGTCTGTTTCACCCGTCAGGCAGCTGTAAGAGTATATTTATTTGGCAATGTGTGTTGTTTGTGTAGTAACTGGAGGCGTTGGGGGACCAGCGAGACTAATTAATAACAGTCACTTGCAATGGTCTGCAGGGGTCAGAGGTCGAACAGACCCACTCTGTGCCCTGCAGAAACTGATGAGCAGCAGCCTAAACACAATAAAATGAAACCACTTACCCTCATTACACACTTTCTGGCATATATTACAAGCATCATAAATATAAAGGCAGGACAGATTTATGGCGTCATTTAAATTAATACTATCAATAAAATTGCATAATTTAAATTTATGTGTAAACATACATTTCAATCTAGAGGGAAAAGCCCTAAATAAAGGGATAGAGACGTCATACAAGTTGAAGTGTGCACTGTTAGAGTCCCTGCAGGGGATGGAAAGGAGCCTGCAGAGGGGAGAGCACTGTGAAAAGACAGTGTGGATAAGGCTGGGAACACACTACAGAAACATTATCCTGAAATGTCTGGCTGAAAGTCCTGAACAGCATCTCAATTCATGTGACAAGATTTACCTTCAGATCTGTGCTCTTCATCTGTCATAACCATCTGCTGAAAAGATGGTGACTCTGTAAACTCTACAGATATCTGCCTACACTGCTGGTGGTGAGTGCATGCACAATACAGAGATCTGCCTACACTGCTGGTGGTGAGTGCATGCACAATACAGAGATCTGCCTACACTGCTGGTGGTGAGTGCATGCACAATACAGAGATCTGCCTACACTGCTGGTGGTGAGTGCATGCACAATACAGAGATCTGCCTACACTGCTGGTGGTGAGTGCATGCACAATACAGAGATCTGCCTACACTGCTGGTGGTGAGTGCATGCACAATACAGAGATCTGCCTACACTGCTGGTGGTGAGTGCATGCACAATACAGAGATCTGCCTACACTGCTGGTGGTGAGTGCATGCACAATACAGAGATCTGTCTACACTGCTGGTGGTGAGTGCATGCACAATACAGAGATCTGCCTACACTGCTGGTGGTGAGTGCATGCACAATACAGAGATCTGCCTACACTGCTGGTGGTGAGTGCATGCACAATACAGAGATCTGCCTACACTGCTGGTGGTGAGTGCATGCACAATACAGAGATCTGCCTACACTGCTGGTGGTGAGTGCATGCACAATACAGAGATCTGCCTACACTGCTGGTGGTGAGTGCATGCACAATACAGAGATCTGCCTACACTGCTGGTGGTGAGTGCATGCACAATACAGAGATCTGCCTACACTGCTGGTGGTGAGTGCATGCACAATACAGAGATCTGCCTACACTGCTGGTGGTGAGTGCATGCACAATACAGAGATCTGCCTACACTGCTGGTGGTGAGTGCATGCACAATACAGAGATCTACCTACACTGCTGGTGGTGAGTGCATGCACAATACAGAGATCTGCCTACACTGCTGGTGGTGAGTGCATGCACAATACAGAGATCTGCCTACACTGCTGGTGGTGAGTGCATGCACACTTCCACATTTGCCCGACATTGTTTCATCGTTTACAGAGATTTTTAGTCCGTTTACAAAATCAAATCAAACAATATGATGAGCTTTGGAATGATAATTAATGATCGTGGGAGCATACACACAAATCCAATATCAGACCCAACGGTGGTTTATTGTGTGATTGGTGCAATAATCAGGTGAAAAACCTGTAGTGTGTACCTAGGCTGAGAGTAATGCTACTAAAGCAGACACTTGTTTAAAACTGGTAGTAGCCAGGCCCGGCGCTCCCATTAGGCAACCTTAGGCAGTTGCCTAGGGCGTCGGGACCTGCAGGGCTCCGCTGACTAGATTATCTAATCTAGTCAGCGGTTCAGCGGCTCGGGAACGTAGTGCAGCGGCGGCTGTTTTTCAATGTCTGCGGCGCATCTCACACATGATCACTGACTGACTTCAGTGATCATGTGATAGTCTGTCCGGCGGCGCCTCTGAAGTATCACACTGTCTGTCACTGACAGTGTGAATAAAGTTGTTCCTGACGTCCCCCTCCCCTCCCCTCTCAGCATGCATCGCGAGGAGCAGCTAGAGGAAGAAAAGGTAAGCAAAAATCTAATTCTTTTTGTATTTAGTGTTCGGGGGGCGCGGCGGTGGCAAAATTTTGCCTAGGGCGCCGCAAACCCTAGCACCGGCCCTGGTAGTAGCTGGTTCATAGCACACAGCAAAATACCAGCAGGTGGGATCCCCAACTTTAGGGGGACCCCAGAAGTAAGATCTACCCAGCAGACATAGTGAACGCCATACTTGCCAAATCTCCTGGACTCCCGCATTTTGCGAGAGTCTCACTGACTCCCGGGAGAGTATGGAAATCTCACGCTTCTGGCAGAATTCTGCCCACTTCCTAGTGAAGTGGGCAGAATTAGGTCCAAAACGTTGCGATTCACCAGGAGTTTGGCCCCTCCCCCTGCTGTCAAATGACGCATTTTACCATCATGAGGGCGGGGGCAAAATGACGCAAATTTTGGAGCCCCACCCCTATCACGCCCACCTCCCCCGGCAGGCTCCCGGAGCAAGTCTACAGAAAGTTGGTAAGTATGATGAACGCACCACAGAGAAATGTAAGAGAGAAGTGTGGAGGGCGCCTTCCTACAGGTACCCTATGGAGTAGCCCCCTTAGAAAGACCTGCAAACCGTGAAGGGGGGTCATTGTACGCTGCAGCGCAGATAATTGGGAGTGCGGCTGTAAGGGATGAAACTGTATGGCAGAGGAGTGAGGGGGTGGTTGCTACTCATGATAAGAGAGTCCCTGGATATTGGGATAGAGGATCTGAGAGGTGGCTGTCTGCATGCCTGCAAGTGGTTGGGATGAAATTATTGGAAGCGCCTGTGTGATGCAACCTGTGGAACTACTGCTCCCAGCAGCTGGTATGTAATATGACGACATCCATATTGCTGTAATTAAGAGGCAGGAGTTTGAGGCGTTAATAGAGCACTAACATCTGCAGAAGAATGTGCAGGAGGAGACTGGCTTTATATATATATATATATATATATATATATATATATATATATATATAATATATATACACACACACATACACACACACACACACAAGTTTTCTTGCAACCTGTCCCCACTGGACATCGGGTGGTCCACATTATGAAGATTATCAGGTTTGGCCATGGCCTCACTAGTGCTCTGCTTCCTGGTGGCTGTCTCTGTTCCCCGGGACCAGCCACAAATAGTACATGAGCAGCCCGTGTTCAGCCCTGCACATTGTGCTGAATACAGTGCATGAGACCAGAGCTCTCACTCAAACCTGGGGGCAGTCGCTCCGTCGCACAAGCTCACAGTGTTTTATATAGTATTGTACTCGTTCAGATACTGGTATGACAGCAGGTGCATGGTTCTAGGACCTGTTTGTAGTACCGGAGGTGGGTTGTGTCTGCAGCAAGGTCCTGATCCACTCAACTTTAAAACACATCCCAGCATCAAGAAAATTAACTTCAATGGCTTTTACGTAACAAAAAATATGCTGACACTTTAATAGCTCTCATGTCTCAAGACTTTAAAAAAAATAAACCTGTGTGTGTTTAACATTATTACCATGCTTGAGCACCTTCGCTCCAAAGCAGCCATTCCAAGGTACATAAGGAACGAGTTGGAATGTGTCCCTCTTTCCTCTATTTGTTTTGACAAACAGACCTCATAGTTTCTGAGCTGATGCATCTAATCACGTCACACAATATATTATAGAAACATAGAATTTTGCTGTGTCTTGTGTGAGATATGTGCAAATTTTGGAAATGTTCTTTAGATGTATGTAACATGATTTAGATATAGAGTCAATGTGGGGAACAAAGGATAGGTGTGAGTCAAGGATTACACATAGGCAGCGAGCTTGTGGGGTGGGATTTATGGTCATGTTATCAACAGAGATAGAAATGTCAGGTATGCTCTTGTTGGTGGGTGGGAATATTATTAACTCTGTTTTAGAAAGATTAAGTTTGAGTTGGCGAGAGGACATCCAAGATGAAATGGCAGAAAGACAGTCAGTTACACGGGACAACACAGATATCGAGATATCAGGAGAGGATAGACAGATTTGGGTATCATCCGCATAGAGATGATACTGAAAGCCAAATGAACTTATTAGATTTCCAAGAGAAGCGGTATAAATAGAGGACAGCAAAGGACCTAGCATTGAGCCTTGCGGTACTACAACTGATAGAGGAAGCGGAGCAGAGGTGGCTCCAGAGAAATTAACAGTGAAAGAGTGATTAGAGAGGTAGGATGAGAACCAGGATAGAACAGTGTCTTGAAGACCTAGGGATTGCAGCGTTTGTATGAGAAGAGAGTGGTCAACGGTGTCAAATGCAGCCGAGAGATCCAGGAGAATTAGGAGAGAGTATTGGCGTTTAGTTTTAGCAGTGATCAGATCATTGACAACCTTGGTCAACGCAGTCTCTGTGGAGTGTTGAGAACGAAAGCCAGACTGAAGAGGATCCAACAGGTTGTTTGCAGAAAGAAAGCGTGTGAGGCGAGTGTAGGCAAGTCTCTTTAGAACAGTGTTGGCTAACCTGTGACACTCAAGGTGTTGTGAAACTACAAGTCCCAGCATGCTTTGCCAATATATAGCAGCTTATTGCTGGAAGGGTATACTGGGACTTGTTGTTTCACAACACCTGGAGTGTCACAGGTTAGCCAACACTGCTCTAGAAGCTTGGAGGGGTATGGGAGCTGAGTGATGGGACGGTAATTTGAGAGAGAGTTTGGGTCGGAATTTTGTTTTTTTTAGAATAGGAGTAACCACTGCATGCTTGTATAGTGTTGTAAAGATGCCAGTAAAGAGCGAGAGATTACAGATTTTAGTTAGAGGTGAAATGAGCACAGGAGACATGGACATACCAATTTGCGAGGGAATAGGATCAAGAGGACAGGAGGTAGAGTAGCAAGATAAGAAGAGAGTAGAAATTTCCTCTTCATTTGTGGGGTCAAATGAAGAGAGGGTGTCAGAGGGTAGTGGGAAGGAATTGAGCTGATTGCTTGTCGAGGAAGAGGATACCATTTCTAGTCTGATCTTATCAATCTTGTCCTTGAAGTAGGAAGCAAGGTCCTGAGCACTGATAGTAGATGGAGCGTTTGGGGTGGGAGGATTGAGAAGATATTTAAATTAAGGATGAGCGGGATCGGATTCCGCTAATCCGAGCCCACCCGAACAGTGCGGAGCCGACGGGATCCGAGCACTGTTTGGGTACTTCCGCCCGGGAAAAAAATCCGAAACGAGGCTATGACATCCAAGTCTCGCATCGGATCTCGCGAGACTCGGATGTCATAAATTTGGCGCTTGCGGCCACCATCTTCATTTGGGCTGTGATCTTTGAAGAGGGAGGTTGTCGGGTAGTGGTGCTCCTGTGTGATCAGTCCAGTGGTGCTGTCACGCGCCGTCCCTGTGTCTCTTCCTCCGCACAGGGACGGGCGCTCTCTTCCAACAATAGACGCTAGGCAACCGGCCGTCACTTCCGGTTCCCGGCAGCTGCGCGTCCCGTTGCCTAGCAACAGGACGCCATCCTCAGTATCCGGCGGTGGTGTTCAGCGTCACCACCGCCGTAGATAGTCCTGCCCCCTGTGTCCCATATATAAAGCAGACTCTGGCACATGATGAGTGCCAGAGTATTAGGTCATATCCTTGCTCCAGCGTTCCTGTGACTTTATATCTGTGACTCCTGTGTATTACCCGGCTTGTTCATGACCATTCCGATTCTGTGCTTCCCTGTGAATTGACCTTGGCTAGTGTGACCATTCTTCTGCGCTTCTGATACCTGACCCGGCTTTCTCCTAACTACGGACATTGGATTTCCCCTGTGGCATCTACTGATCTCTCGGTTCTGACCCGGCTTGCCTGACACAGCTTCCATCCAATCGCTTCACTGGTTGCTCCCTCTGAGGACCGCGACCTGCGTGTTCCCGCAGCTAAGACCATACTTCCTTGCGGGGGTTCCTGGTGAAGACCTGGAACACGTTAGACTCCGCGCCTCTTTGGTGAGTAGTGCCAAAACCAGTAAGAAATACTCCTGAACCGTGGCAGTATACTCTGGCCATGACGTCAGATGGAACAGGTGAGCCCTCAGCCCGGGATCTCCTCATCCATCTGGGCCGCTGAGTGGAACAGCAGGAGGCGGACCAAGCTCGTTTACTCCAGTGTGTCCAAGGAATTATGTCACGGCTAGACACCTTGCAGGCGGTCCAACCTCCTCCGGCCGAACCCTCCGTTGCTCCCTCTCTCTCTGCTGCGGCCACAGTAGCTCCATCTTCCTCCCTGACTTCGTCTACCGGGCTTAGAATTCCTGCTCCGGAGAAGTATGACGGAGATCCAAAGAGGTGCAGAGGGTTCCTCAACCAGTGTGCCATCCACTTTGAGTGCAACTCTTCAGCCTACTCCTCTGAGCGTACCAAGGTGGCCTTTATAATATCTCTTCTCAATGGGCAAGCCTTGGCCTGGGCTTCACCGCTATGGGAGCGCAATGACCCTTTGCTGGAAAGTTCGGCTACTTTTATTGACATGTTCCGAAGAGTTTTCCATGAACCAGGTCGGGTTTTGTCTGCTGCTTCCAGTCTCCTAAATCTCCGGCAAGGTTCCATGTCTGTCGGCCAATATGCGGTACAATTCCGCACCCTATCTTCTGAGCTTCGGTGGAATAATGAGGCCCTCATTGCCACCTTCTGGCAGGGTCTTACTGACCGAATCAAAGATGAACTTGTCACTATAGAACTCCCCTCGGAACTGGACTCTCTTATTTCTCTATGTATCAAGGTCGACGTACTCCTCGACTGGCCCCCCAATTTCAAAATCCCCTATCTTCCACGGAAGAGCCAATGCAGCTTGGCCGTTCAAGATTGACGCCTGAAGAACGCGAGAGACGGTTCAAGCAGGAATTCTGTTTATACTGTGGAGAGGCTGGTCATGTATTAAGTCTTTGCCCTAAGAGACCGGGAAACGCCTCCTCCTAGACGGTAAAAGGGAGGCCGCCCTAGGAGTTGCCGTTTTCACTCCCTATTATAGTTTTCACTCCCTATTCTACCTCTAATCCCGAGTTCCTGATGCCCGTCCTGCTTATGACCACTAAAGGACTCCAGCAAACCCTTGCCTTCGTAGATTCCGGTGCCGCAGGGAATTTTATCTCGGCCTCTCTTGCCTCACAGCTCCGATTTCCCATTCAAGATCTGCCTCAACCGCTTACACTCACAGCCGTGGTGTCACGGTCGTCTGAATTTCTTGATCCGATTCGGGACCCTTGGGACTAGCTGGAGCAGGAGTGAAACAGAACTTAGCAGCCTGGATGATCTTCTTGCTCATGTTCTTGCTGATTGTAGAATATAGCAGGGGAATGAGCAGTCTGGAAATGTAGACAGGAACAGTGCACTAGTAATGCAGACAGGAACACTGCACTTGTAATGCAGTCAGGAACACTGCACTTGTAATGCAGTCAGAAACACTGCACTTGTAATGCAGTCAGGAACACTGCACTTAGGAATGCAGACAGGAACACTGGAGCCAAGAACTATCCTCTGGAGAGAAGTGTGTTGTTCTGGCAATGAAAAGATCACAGCAGCAGGTTTAAATAGGGTGTCCCAAACAACTATTGGCTGATCAGTTCATGTGATCACAGCTGCAGAATCTGGTTGGTCTGGAATGATCACCTGACTGCATCCAAGATGGCCGCGCCCATGCAGCAGAACAAACAGTATGTGTTTGTTTACAAACGGAGGTGTGGAGGATGGGAATGCTGCAGATGACCAGTGTTACCACAATCTGTGAATCCTCTAATTCTGGGCCTTCCTTGTCTTCGAACCCATTCTCAACTCAACTGTGTCCGAGCTGAAGTTATCTCCTGGGGTCCGCATTGTCATAACAAGTGCTTCTCCTCCCCTCGTCCACAAGTCTGTTTAACTCGCACCGTTCCAGAAGAGACTACCCTTCCGTCGGCCTATCAGACCTTCAAAGACGTCTTTTCCAAGAAGAGATCGGAGATCCTGCCGCCTCATCGCCCTTGGGATTGCCCGATTGAACTGATTCCGGGCAAACAGATTCCCCGTGGAAGGACTTATCTCTTATCTTTACCCGAGAGTCAAGCCATGTCACAATACATTTCCGAGAATTTATCCCGGGAATTCATCCGAAAATCTTCGTCCCCACCTGGCGCAGGATTCTTCTTCGTTAAAAAGAAGGATGGGGGCCTTCGCCCCTGTATCGATTACCGACAACTGAACAAAATTACCATCAAGAACCGCTATCCATTACCCCTCATTACCGATCTGTTTGATAAAATCAGCGGAGCTCAAGTCTTTTCCAAACTGGACTTACGAGGGGCCTACAATCTTGTGCGGATTCGTCACGGAGACGAATAGAAGACTGCGTTCAATACGCGAGACGGACACTTCGAATACCTTGTGATGCCCTTTGGGCTTTGTAACGCCCCCGCAGTCTTCCAGTCCTTTGTCAACGAGGTCTTCCAAGACGTCTTATATCATTTTGTTGTTGTCTATTTGGACGATATCCTAATATTCTCACAAGATATAATTTCCCATCGGGGTCATGTGAAGGAGGTCTTATCACGTTTACGCACCCACCAACTGTACTGCAAACTAGAAAAATGTATCTTTGAGGTCAAACAGATCCCTTTTCTACATCGTTTCAGGCTCTGGATTGCACATGGATCCACAAAAGGTATCAGCCGTTGCTAGTTGGCCTCGTCCCCAGGGCACCAAAGCCATCCAAAGATTTATTGGGTTTACCAACTACTACAGGCAGTTCAAGAACTTTTCCTCTGTAATCGCTCCAATAACTGCCCTGACTCGAAAATCGGCTGATCCAAAAAATTGGCCTCCTGACGCCTTAGAGGCCTTCGACCGGCTGAAACTAGCCTTTACGTCTGCCCCCGTTCTCTCACAACCGGACCAACTAAAACCCTTTTTTCTTAAAGTGGATGCATCCGCTGTTGGTATAGGGGCAGTCCTGTTCCAGAAATCCGGACTTAGTCCGCATCTCCCCTGTGGGTTCTTCTCGAAAAGAATTACGGCATTGGCGACAAGGAGCTCCTCGCGATCAAATCTGCCCTGGAGGAGTGGCGCCATCTTCTGGAGGGCTCCCGCCATCCTGTGACAGTCTTTACGGACCACAAAAATCTGCTCTACATTAGTGAAGCACGGTGTCTTAACCCACGTCAGGCACGATGGGCATCCTTCTTCTCTCTTTTTTATCTAGTCCTGACTTACTATCCTGGTTCCAAAAATGTGCGGGCAGATGCTCTCTCTCGTTCATTCGACAATTCTGACCTATGTTCTCCCTCGGAGCCTCTTCCCATCATCTCTCCCACCAGTATCATTGCCCTTACCGGGGCCTCTGCTAGAACACCCCCCAGAGGTTGTTCCTACTTGGAAACAAATTTACGACCCAAAGCTCTACGGTGGGCACACTCCTCCAAACTATCTGGACATGCTGGTGTCAAGAAGACATATGAATTTCTACGGCAACGATTCTGGTGGCTAACCTTACATTCCGATGTTCGAGAATTTGTGGCTTCCTACGCAACTTGTGCCCGTTGTAAGAATCCGAGGTCAGCACCTTTTGGTCTTTTGCAACCACTTCCTATTCCTGATCTTCCATGGCAAAGCATATCGATGGATTTCATCACCGATCTCCCTACTAGCGACGGGTTTACTACTATCAGGGTTGTGGTGGACAGATTCTCTAAGGTGGCCCATTTCGTGCCCCTGGTTGCTCTTCCTTCTGCATCTCAATTGGCTACTATCTTCATCAAAGAGATCTTTAGGCTCCATGGCTGTCCTCATGAAATCATCTCGGATCGTGGAGTCCAATTCGTGTCACAGTTCTGGAAGGCCTTTTGCAAGATACTCGGTTCTGAACTCAAATATTCTTCTGGCTATCATCCTCAAACCAATGGCCAGACAGAGCGCGTTAACCAAGACCTAGAGGTCTTTCTACGATGTTTTTCATCAGAGAACCAATCCAAATGGTCTAGTCTCCTACCCTGGGCAGAATTTGCACATAACTTTCATCATCACGAATCCTCAGGTTCCTCTCCCTTCTATGTCGTTTATGGAACCCAGCCCACCCTCCATAACTTCTCCAGTCATATTCCATCTCCAGTTCCTGCTGCTGATACTCTAACTCGGGACTTCTCTCGCATTTGGGAAAAAACTAAAAACAAGCTTCAGGAGACTTCCCAACATTATAAGCAAGCTGCTGATCGTCATAGAAGAAATATTCCCTTGCTTCAGATCCATGACAAGGTTTGGTTGTCTACTTGCAACCTCAAACTTTGAGTACCCTCTCAGAAATTGGCTCCACGTTATATTGGCCCTTTCCCTATCACACATGTTATCAACCCGGTAACGTATAGACTCCGGCTGCCTCCCTCTCTAAGGATTCACAATGTGTTTCATGTGTCTCTCCTCAAACCATTAATCCTTAATAAGTTTTATCGCTCGCCCCCTCCTCCTGCTCCTATTCAGACAGCTGTAGGCGAAGAAATTGAAGTCAGTCGCATCTTGGATTTCCGTATCCTTCACGGACGGCATCAGTTCTTGGTTCACTGGAAAGGTTTTCGGGCCTGGGTGAATAAGGAGGATCTTCACGCATCACGTCTATTAAAACAATTTCTCAAAGAGAGATCAATCCGACAAATAGAGAGAGGAGGTACTGTCACGCGCCGTCCCTGTGTCTCTTCCTCCGCACAGGGACAGGCGCTCTCTTCCAACAATAGACGCTAGGCAACCGGCTGTCACTTCCGGTTCCCGGCAGCTGCGCGTCCCGTTGCCTAGCAACGGGACGCGATCCTCAGTATCAGCGTCACCACCGCCGTAGGTAGTCCTGCTCCTTGTGTCCCATATATAAACAGACTCTGGCACATGATGAGTGCCAGAGTATTAGGTCATATCCTTGCTCCAGCGTTCCTGTGACTTTATATCTGTGACTCCTGTGTATTACCCGGCTTGTTCCTGACCATTCCTAGTCTGTGCTCCCTGTGAATTGACCTTGGCTAGTGTGACCATTCTTCTGCGCTTCTGATACCTGACCCGGCTTTCTCCTAACTACGGACATTGGATTTCCCCTGTGGCATCTACTGATCTCTCGGTTCTGACCCGGCTTGCCTGACACCGCTTCCATCCAATCGCTTCACTGGTTGCTCCCTCTGAGGACCGCGACCTGCGTGTTCCCGCAGCTAAGACCATACTTCCTTGCGGGGGTTCCTGGTGAAGACCTGGAACACGTTAGACTCCGCGCCTCTTTGGTGAGTAGTGCCAAAACCAGTAAGAAATACTCCTGAACCGTGACAGGTGTTTATTATTTTATCCTGTGCTCTGTCCTGCTGAGTCCAGTGGTGCTTTGGCCAGTGTCTATCCTGCTGAGTCCAGTGGTGCTTTTGTCCTGTGCTTTGTTCTGATAAGTCCATAGTAATTTTATAATTATTAACAAATCATAAAAAAAAATGTAAAAAAAAAAAATTATACAAAAATAATTAAAAAAAAAAAATAAAAAAATAATTTAAAAAGTATAAAAAAAAATCTAGAGCAATATATTCTTGCAGTCCAGAAATCTTAGTACTGCTAAATTTACCTACGTTCACTGTTCTTGCAGTCCAGAAATATTAGTACTGCTAAATTTACCTACGTTCACTGTTCTTACAGTCCAGAAATATTAGTACTGCTAAATTTACCTACGTTCACTGTTTCTGCAGTCCCAAAAAATAGGTACTGCAATCTAAATTACTACGTTCACTGTCTCTGCAGTCCCAAAAAATAGGTACTGCAATCTATATTACTACGTTCACTGTTTCTCCAGTCCCAAAATATAGGTACTGCAATCTAAATTACTACGTTCACTGTTTCTGCAGTCCCAAAAAATAGGTACTGCAATCTATATTACTATGTTTACTGTTTCTGCAGTCCCAAAAAATAGGTACTGCAATCTAAATTACTACGTTCACTGTTTCTGCAGTCCCAAAAAATTGGTACTGCAATCTATATTACTACGTTCACTGTTTCTGCAGTCCCAAAAAATAGGTACTGCAATCTAAATTACTACGTTCACTGTTTCTGCAGTCCCAAAAAATAGGTACTGCAATCTATATTACTACCTTCACTGTTTCTGCAGTCCCAAAAAGATAGGTACTGCAATCTAAATTACTACGTTCACTGTTTCTGCAGTCCCAAAAAATAAGTACTGCAATCTATATTACTACATTCACTGTTTCCGCAGTCCCAAAGTGTGTGTGGTTTAGGGGTACGCTCTCTTGTGCTGCATATAATGGAGTACAAAAATTTGGAGGATAAAGTAGGGAAAGATCAAGACCCACTTCCTCCTAATGCTGAAGCTGCTGCCACTAGTCATGACATAGACGATGAAATGCCATCAACGTCATCTGCCAAGGGCGATGTCCAATCTCCTAGTAGAGGGCATGTAAAATCCAAAAAGCCAAAGTTCACTAAAATTAGTAAAAAAAGAAAATTCAAATCATCTGAGGAGAAACGTAAACTTGCCAATATGCCATTTACGACACAGAGTGACAAGGAACGGCTTAGGCCCTGGCCTGTGTTCATGACTAGTGGTTCAGCTTCACCCAAGGATCTAAGCCCTCCTCCTCCCCACCCCTCTAAAAAATTTAAGAGACTTAAGCTGTCATCAACAACACAGCAAACAACTCTGCCTTCTAAAGAGATGGCATCACAAATCCCCAAGGCGAGTCCAAGGGTGTTGGTGGTTGCAAAGCCTGACCTTCCCATCACTGTATGGGAAGACGTGGCTCCTTCCACCATTTGCAGCACGCCCTCTGCATATGCTGGAAGGATCACCCACAGTCCAGTTACAGATTTGGCTAATGAAGGTGTCAATGTTGTACACCCGGAAGAGGATATTGATGTAGCTGGCGCTGAGGAGGAACTTGACGAGGAGGATGCTGATGTGGTTATCTTAAATGAAGCACCAGGGGGGGAAACAGTTGTTGTCCATGGGATGAAAAAGCCCATCGCCATGCCTGGTCAGAAGTCCAAAAAATCCACCTCTTCGGTCTGGAGTTATTTTTATCCCAATCCGGACAACAAATGTATGGCCATATGTAGCTTATGTAAAGCTCAAATAAGCAGGGGTAAGGATCTTGACCACCTAGGGACATCCTCCCTTATACGTCACCTGAAGAACCTTCATAATTCAGTGTTTAGTTCAGGACCTGTGGCTAGGACCGTCAGCAGTCCAGGGACACCTAAATCCCTTGGTCCTGTTGGATACACACCACCAACACCCTCCTCGTCAACTTCCTCCACGATCTCCATCAGATATAGTCCTGCAGGCCAGAGTCCTCTTCAATCCGGGATTCATCCGAGGAATCCTGCAGCGGTACACCTACTACTGCCGCTGCTGCTGTTGCTGGTAGTCGGTCATCTTCCCAGAGGGGAAGTCGTAAGAAGGCTACGTCTTTCACCAACCAGTTGACAGTCCAACAGTCGTTTGCGATGAGCAGAAAGTACGACAGTAGTCACCTTGATGCAAAGCGGATAACTGCGGCTGTAACAAACAGCTATGTTGGTGTTAGACGTGCGTCCGGTGTCCGCCATCAGTGGAGTGGGATTTAAACGGTTGATGGAGGTATTGTGTCCCCGGTACCAAATCCAGTCTAGATTCCACTTCACTAGGCAGGCGATACCCGGGATGTACAGAGAAGTACGAACAAGTGTCCTCAGTGCTCTGAAAAATGCGGTTGTACCCACTGTCCATTTAACCACGGACATGTGGACAAGTGGTTCAGGGCAAACGAAGGACTATATGACTGTGACAGCCCACTGGGTAGATGCATCGCCTTCCGCAGCAACAGCAGCAGCTACATCAGTAGCAGCATTTCCACAACGGCTACTCGTTCCAAGGCAGGCAACTTTGTGTATCACCGGTTTTAATAAGAGGCATAACGCTGACAACCTCTTAGAGAAACTGAGGGAAATAATCTCGCAGTGGCTTACCCCACTTAGACTCTCCTGAGGATTTGTGGTGTCAGACAACGCCAGTAACATTGTGCGGGCATTACATATGGGCAATTTTCAGCACGTCCCATGTTTTGCCCACACTGTTAATTTGGTGGTGCAGCATTACCTGAAGAGTGACAGGGGTGTGCAGGAGATGCTTGCGGTGGCCCGCAAAATTGCTGGACACTTTCGGCATTCTGCCAGTGCCTACCGCAGACTCGAGCAACATCAATATGCTGCAGAGGATGGAGGAGCAGCAAAAGGCCATTCAAGCCTACACAGCCACCTACGACATAGGAAAAGGATTGGGAATGCGCCTGAGTCAAGCGCAGTGGAGACTGATTTCCGTGTTGTGCAAGGTTCTCCAGCCGTTTGAACTTGCCACACGAGAAGTCAGTTCCGACACTGCCAGCTTGAGTCAGGTGATTCCCCTAATCAGGCTGTTGCAGAAGCAGCTGGAGAAAGTGAGGGAGGAGCTGGTAAAGCATTGCGATTCAACAAAACATGTAGCTCTTGTGGATGAAGCCCTTCGTACGCTTTGCCAGGATCCGAGGGTGGTCACTCTTTTAAAGTCAGAGGAATACATTCTGGCCACCGTGCTGGATCCTCGGTTTAAAGCGTATGTTGTGTCTCTATTTCCGGCGGACACAAGTCTACAGCGGTGCAAAGACCTGCTGGTCAGGAGATTGTCCTCTGAAGAGGACTGTGACATGCCAACAGCTCCTCCTTCATTTTCTTCAACACCTGTGGCTGCGAGGAAAAAGTTCAGTTTTCCTAAAAGACCCGCTGGCGGGGACGCTGAGAACATCTGGTCCGGACTGAAGGACCTGCCAACCATTGCAGACATGTCTACTGTCGCTGCATTAGATGCTGTCACAATTGAAAAAATGGTGGAGGATTACTTTGCTGACACCATCCAAGTAGACATGTCAGACAGTCCTTATTTTTACGGGCAGGAAAAAAATGCAGTTTGGAAGCCAATGTACAAACTGGCTATATTTTACCTGAGTTGTCCCCCCTCCAGTGTGTACTCGGAAAGAGTTTTTAGTGCAGCGGGGAACCTGGTCAGTGAGCGGCGAAGGAGGTTGCTTCCGCAAAACGTTGAAAAAATGATGTTCATAAAAATGAATTATCAATTCCTCAATCAAGAACAGCACTGGCCTCCAGAGACTACAGAGGGACCTGTGGTTGTGGAGTCCAGCGGGGACGAATTGATAATGTGTGAGGATGAGGAAGTACACACTGAAGAGGACAAGGAATCAGAGGATGAGGATGAGGACGACATCTTGCCTCAGTAGAGCCAGTTTAGTTTGTACAGGGAGAGATGAACAGCTTTTATTGTGTGGGGGCCCAAACAAACCAATCATTTCAGCCATAGTAGTTTGGCAGGCCCTGTCGCTGAAATGATTGGTTTGTTAAAGTGTGCATGTCCTATTTCAACAACATAAGGGTGGGTGGGAGGGCCCAAGGACAATTCCATCTTGCACCTCTTTTTTTTCTTTGCCAGCTCGTTTTGTGGGGGTCCAAACAAACCAATCATTTCAGCCACAGTTTTGTAGGCCCTGTCGCTGAAATGATTGGTTTGTTAAAGTGCGCATGTCCTATTTCAACAACATCAGGGTGGGTGGGAGGGCCCAAGGACAATTCCATCTTGCAACTCTTTTTTTGGCATTATGTGCTCTTTGGGGCCTAGTTTTTCAAACTGCCATCCTGTCTGCCACTGCAGTGCCACTCCTATATAGTCATCCTATGGCAAAGCGGATAACTACGGCCGTAAAAGCTATGTTGGTGTTAGACGTGCATCCGGTGTCTGCCATCTGTGCAGTGGAATTTAGACGGTTGATGGAGGTCATGTGTCCCCGATACCAAATCCCGTCGAGATTCCACTTCAATAGGCAGTCCAGAAATATTAGTATCAGATATTAAACTACTTTCACTGTTCCTGCAGTGCAGAAATATTAGTATCAGATATTAAAGTACATTCACTGTTCCTGCAGTGCAGAAATATTAGTATCAGATATTAAAGTACATTCACTGTTCCTGCAGTGCAGAAATATTAGTATCAGATATTAAACTACGTTCACTGTTCCTGCTACATCAAAAAAGCATGAACCTGCCCTGCCATCAACTAAAACTAGAGGTAGTGACGCGCTTGAACTCCACCCTCTATATGCTGAGGATGGAGGAGCAGCAAAAAAGCCATTCAAGCCTACACAGCCACCTACGATGGGCCATGTGTTTGTGTCGCTTAGCTTAGACATCCAGCTACCTCGGTGCAACCTTTTGGACTAAAAACAATATTGTGAGGTGTGAGGTGTTCACAATAGACTGGAAATTAGAGGAAATTAATTTTATTGAGGTTAATAATAGTGTAGGAGTGAAAAAAACAACGAAATATGGATTTTAGCACTTTTTATGCTTTTTTAAAAAAAAAATCAGAACCCAAAACCCAAAATCAGAACCAAAACCTTTCGTGGGGTGTTTTGGCAAAACAAATCAGAACCCAAAACCTCAAGCTAATCAGAACCCAAAACCCAAAACACCAAAAGTGGCCGGTGCACACCCTTAATTTAAATGTATTGAAAAGGCGTTTGGGGTTAGAAGTCTGAGCATAGATAAGAGATTGGAAGTATGTTTGTTTTGCAGTGTCCAGAGCATTTCGATAGGAGCGGTAGATAGAAGTATATGTGAAGAAGTCATTAGAGGTGCGAGATTTACGCCAGTGACGTTCTGCTTTACTTCTCTCCAGTGGCAGTGCATGTCCTTGTACAGGGGCAAACGCAGGATTTGTAGAGGGGGATTTCCACACCACGCCGCCGGTGGCCGTGACCAGTATGCATGGGCTATCATTTTAGACACTACTTGGCTGCTCTCCAACTCTTCCTATCCCCATAATATACATGAGCAATGCTGTGTGCACTACTGTTAGGTGCACGTGGCTCTCCATTTTCAAGCAGAGCTGTGTGAAGCCGGAGCATGATCCAGCCACCTCAATTATACAGTGCCCCAAGCTTAGTGGGGGGTTTTACAGGCACTAGGAAACCCCCCTCAGTTTGCCTATGTTGTGCTCTAATATAACTCTTCCTTTGAAGAATGTTTCCCTCCTGTAACTTGCTAAAACCCTTGATATATTTGAAAGTTTCTATCGTGTCCCCAGTTCCCTTCTCTGCTCCAAATTATACATATTAAGACCTTTAAGTCTTTTCGGGTGAGTATTGTCTCAGTGGACAACCAATCACTACAAACCCCATCTTGTCATAGTTACTGAATTTGACTATAATATACTTTTTTTTTTCATTTTGAATACCCCTCTTCAATAGATTTTTACTTAGAAAAGCCTAGAAAATAAGGATAAATTGTTAGACTCACATATAACATACAGGAAAAATAGTAACGTTATTATGTAAGTGGCCAATAATATAAAAAAATAGGGACACATCCAGGGGCAAAGTTTTAAAACCTGGAACTGTCCCTGGAAATTAGGGACTGCTGGCAACTATGTAATATTAATATTGAATACCACCCCCGTGCTTACAATACCGAGTGTTCCATTGCTCAGATGAATAAGATCTAATTTTGGGGGGAAAAATAACATGGCTGGTTATAGGTTCACTTTAAAAGAACTTTGAATTTCAAACTAATTTTCTCAAAACATTCAATATAATAATCAAAACTATTTTTTGAATAGAATGTTATAGAATAGAATGAAAGTAAAAGTAATCTTACAGTTTAGAAGATCTCACTAGACTTTGATCTCCATCCCCGTCAGGTTTCTCTGTAGTGGGCCTCAGTCTCCTACCATGGTGCAGTACATGCAGGGCCGCCTCTTCCATTGGGCAGGTGCCCAGGGGCCCTGCGGGCAAGGGGGCCCATCCGAGGCAGCGCTGAAAAACAAAAAATCCTGCAAAAAAAAAGAAAAAAAAGAAAATCCTTACCTTGCGGTCACGTCAGCGGCGATCCGGCTCCCTCCCTGGTCCCTTCTTCCGTGCTGTGCTCGCAGTGAATGTTGGGCGTGATGTCATGCCCAACATTCACTGGCAAAGACAGCACGGAGGACCGCAGAAGAGACTAAGCGCTGAAAAAAAGAAGAGAAGGGGATCGGACTTAAGGGGGACCCTATATATATATATATATGTATATATATATATATATATATATATATATATATATATATATATAAAATCACTTTTTTTACATACATATAGATTTTTTTTTACACACACATATATATATATATTTAGGGGCCCCGGTGCACTGCATTGCTCGAGGGCCCATAATGTAGTTAGGGTGGCCTTGCGTACATGGCCTTCCTTTAATGCACCATGATTGGCTGTCATTCGTAGATAAATATTTTGATTGTTTTTAGAGCGCATACTGATATCGGGGAAATGGATGAAGAACAGAAGCAACACCTTTTTTCTGGTGCACCAATTTCCATAAATAAACGAATAAATGTCTGGAGCACAAATTTACTTTTTTTTTCATTAAATGCTAATTTGGTTCAAATACGATTGAATTAATAAAAGGTATTCATTTTCCACAATGGGTGGCATTAATGCTTTGCAGACTAATTTTCAGAGGAAAAACTATATTTCAAATATGTTTATATATTCTATCTGGAATGTACTTCCACGACCAATTAGAGTAACCTCCAGTCTCCAAGCCTTCAAATTTGTCCTTAAAGATAAAATATAATAATGATGATATAATTACATGAGCCCTACGGCGTCCCTAGAGTGCAGTAGCAATTTGACACAAGAATCAAACAAGGGCAACAAAGCCCGGTTGCAAAATGGCGCTTACCAATTCGCTTTGCGCGTGACGACGCCTGCGCAGTCTGAACCGGTGGGATATCGTGATCTCGCGAGATGCGGACAGGTGTCTGGTTGCTAGGGCCGCCCGGCTGAGCAGCGGGCCTGTGACAGGGGAGCCGGCTCCCGAGGCTGCGGGTACTCCCCCCACCCAAACTCCTCCCCGGGGAGAGAGAGAGCCGCCTGTCCTGCCGCGGTGACGTGTCCTTCACCTGGCGGAGGCGGCGGAGGGTGACAGGAGCGGGGCTGACGAGGAAGGTACATGTGGGAGCCGGGCAGAGGGGGTGTGATGTGACAGCTGCCGGGTGCATGAGTATGTAGCTGACCTGATCACTGTGTGTTGTTGTCTGCCAGTGTGTATGTGTGTATGTATATATATATATATATATATATATATATATATGTGTGTTTGTGTATACACACCCACCTACCTACCTGCATGGATGCATATGTGCTCCAGCTCCACCACATAGTCATATTTATTAATAGGGTATATGTTCTGTGTTGTACTCCAGCTATAGATCCTGCATATCTGATTATTCTGCCACTACAGAGCAGTCATACATGCAATGTATTGTGGCACTCCTGTCTACTGAATATTAGAAGTCCCAGAGGAGTTGTGTGATCATATAACAGACTGCAGCCCAGATGCTTTTTTATACAGGTCACAGACATATAGATAAATGGTGATGGTGATGTTTGTCACTGACTTCTAATTTCTGTAATAATGTACTGTAGGAGGTGCATTGTTCCTTATAATACACACGCATTCCCAATGATGACATCAGCACTCACTGTTTATACAGATATTATTTTCCTTTATATATTTATTAGAATCACTTGTGTATTACAGCATAATAAACATAATGATTTCACCTGTTTTGCAATGACGTCTTCTGTATGTATCGGCTGTCTCATTCATTTATGTCTGTTTATATGTAAGGCAGCCAGACCTCTTCTTTCTTTGTTATATATTATATATATATATTAGTATTTTACAGTATTGTAACTCAGTTGTCTATTTATATTTCCGGGCAATTAATAACGTAGGCACATGTCAATATGCACTCTGAAAGTTTGCAGAAGCAGCAGTGCTGTGCTGTAACCAGTAATGTCCTTTTGTGTTATTTATACAATCTATAGTTATATAGTTTTTCCTGTCACATTTGTAGATGACCTGGCTATCAGCTACTGGTTATTCTCATACTATAGTAATGTTACTCTGCAGCAGATGAATCCTATAGCATTAGAGGCGTTTATGTGTGTTTTCCAGAGCTGCATGTACTCAGTGATGTACCTCTTATCTGCGCAGGTAAAGAAACATGAGTAACGTTGCACTGGAAGAAATGCAGTAACAAAGGTGCAGTTATGGGTTGAATGTTGCCACTGTCCTGTCTGTGTGCTCATCGTGTTGTAAGTCTCCAAAATGGGAAGGTAAGTAATCAGCACTGTGGATGTGGAGTATAATTAGCAGATAGCAATACAAACAAGTACAGGTAGCAAAGAAATCAAATGCTGTTACATTAATATGAATGTTTACTCTTCCGTAGGTGTCACAAACACCCATTAATTGCTCCAACGGGTTTTCCAGCATGCTTGGAGCAATTTTCCCCAGACACACGCAGGAGTTACACACATCAGGCAGTCACACACATCTGTGGGTAGCATGGTGGCTCAGTGGTTAGCACTTCTGTCTCAAAGCACTGGGTTCATGAGTTTGATTCCCGACCTTGGCCTTATCTGTGTGGAGTTTGTATGTTCTCCCAGTGTTTGCGTGGGTTTCCTCTGGGTGCTCCGGTTTCCTCCCAGACTCCAAAAACATACTGGTAGGTTAATTGGCTGCTATTAAATTGCCCTTAGTCTATCTCGATCTGTGTGTGTGTATGTTAGGGGATTTAGATTGTAAGCTCCAATGAGGCAAGGACTGATGTGAATGAGTACTCTGTGCAGTGCTGCGGAATTAGTGGCGCTATATAAATAAATAGATGATGATGATGAGTAGAGAAATACCATTTACAATTTTTTTAAAGAAATATATATATATTATATATTGTAAGTTTTTCAGCCTTGTTGGAGTGCTTAAAAGCTATTGGCGACATCTATAGAAGAATTTACGTTCCTTTTAATGTGACTGTATTCTGTTAGCCCCAGCCATTGGAGCAACTGTAGCTATGTGAATACATTCATGTGGCATGTTCATTTTCTTTTCATATTACTTTGTATTATGTTTACATTCGGTGTTTAATTGCAATAGAAAAAATACAGTGGTAAAATCACCGTCTGGCGCCAACCTCTTATCCTTTTGGATTGAGCACAATGGACACCAGTACTTTACTCACTAGTATTTCAAGTGTATACCTGCATACATTTATATTTTAATGTATTCCTTGTATTTTGCTCTTTACATTTCTGTTTCAGTGTTCTGTGATGTTTAATTAAATTGTATATTTTTTTTCTCCTCACATGTCACATCACCTGTAGTGATGACACCATCCTATTACATCTTCCTCTCTTCCCCTAATCTTCTTTTCTTCTGTTTGTATATTGCTTATTCCCATTCCAACACTACAAATCCCTTGGTGTTTCATCTCCAGACTGAGCATATCCTGCCTCCTTCCGGCTTCCTGGCACTTTAGCATATCCCCTGGTGGGTGTCCGCGTGTGGTTAATACCACCCTACGGCAGCTGGTGATCATTGGCGCAGTGACTGCCATCCTGTTCTTGCTGATCTACTCTCTGCTCTTGGTCAGGACCAAGTACAGTCGTTCCCAGCGAGACCGGAAATATCACAGGTAAGAAGAAAGTGATGTAAAGGTGCCTTTAACAAAAAGGCCGAGGGCTTGTTCCCTGAGAGGAGAGCAACATTGTCTTCATTCTGAGAGCAAAGAAAAACTGGTTTATCCACCAAATTACCTCGGTGACTTCTCCTAACAGAACTGACTAGTAGGCATTTTTATTAAATGATGTTTTCTCTCATAGCAGTTTGTTTGTATGGGCCTCGTGTCACATCCAAGCACTGATCTCTTATTCTTATACCAGCACCTTTTTCTGTTCCGTAATTAATAAACGAGGATGTTGGCACACCCCTCCCCCAGGCAACACTATCATCCAGAACTTTTGGCAGAGAGATGTTTATGGAACTGTTCTCTTACAATTAAGGACATAAGTGTTTCAGCCTGTCTTAATGTCTTCCTAAAGGGCCCATATTTCATAATACAAGTCTATCATTTTGGGTGATTGCCTAACATTTAGCCGAGTCTGTCTATTTTCATTTACCTATATCATTTTAATTTTCACTGTGTACGTACAGGAGGCTTAGATTATGTACACTGTTAATTGTTTAGTTCTGGATACTTAGTGTTGACCCTATAGTAAATTTGAGTATTTGTAAGAAAAAAATGGCAAACCACTTGGCGGAGATCTCTTATTGGACATTTGCTATATGTACCAGTGTAGCTTGTCTACAGTATTCCTGTTCATGCAAAGTTTGCGGGCTCTCCCTCATTTTTACCTGTCTGGTGTTTAAAACTTTCTCTGGTATAGTGTTTTATTGATGGTTCGCTTTAGGGTGTGTAATAATGTTTTTAGGATGCTCACCAGTTCTGACAGACATGTTTACATCTCCCAATGAAAAAAATTTCCCTTCCAAAATACAAACATAGCTTTTAATTATATATGTATACCGGCAGTATTGTTTTATTTTTTATCTGAACACTTTCTGGAGCTACACAGTTATATTGCCCTGTATATTAGAGGTGGTGGGTTGTTATTTCAGTCCTGAAGTTTGGGGGTGCAGGAGAAGCTGCATGGTCTCTGTAAATCTCCAATGTCTGCTGTAGTTTTGTCTTTTCCATCCCTAAGGTTCCGCAGCCTCACATGTATCAGTCTATTCAGATGATGAATTTCTGTATGTTACATCTCGTTAGTACAAAATAAACTCCAGGCATCTGATAATAATTCTGTATTTATTAGGATAAGGCAGAGACTAAATGGATTATTGTAAGCTGGTATTCCATATACAGATTTATTTTCTGGCTTATGTTTTTTTTAACAAGTAAATATATAATTATAAATGTATTCAAGAACACACACTTGCTGTTGTTACCTAGCCGGCCAGTTGAGATAATAGAGGTGTATCCGGCACAGCAATGTAAAGCCGCCTTGGGATGGGCCCGAGGCGCTCTTTAGTGTGGCCTCATTGTGACCGCTATGGCTTCTCCTCAGGTACCTGGCTCGTGTTACTGATATGGAAGCCACGGATACCAACAACCCCAATCTTAACTATGGAGTGGTGGTGGACTGTGGAAGCAGCGGCTCACGGATCTTTGTGTATTGCTGGCCGCGGCATAACGGCAATCCACACGACCTGCTGGATATTAAACAAATGAGAGACCAGAACAGGAAGACTGTGGTCATGAAGATCAAACCAGGTAATAGCGGTGGTTGTGTGTTTGTGCATCAAGCCAAACCAGCTCTTACTGCATATGTATATGTGAGTATACTACTTGCTGAATGCCAGTAACAACGTACATCTGACATACCATAGGCTTCATCTACATGTTCCACCTCGGCACTGCTGGTTACATTGCCGTTATGGCATGTAATGTATGATATGGGTTACTCTGTGCTGAATAACCCCTCTATATATTTTATTGAAAACTTTATCTAGAAAAATAAAGTCAAAATCCTATATAAAGAGAGGACGTATTTCCCTTTAAGAACCATGCATATCGCATTGCTTTGTGTTTTTTCCTTCTATTAGGAAGCCCTTGGGTTTATACTTATTGCAATTGGCCGGGGTACTCAATAGCATATACCTGGTGGAAATGGTTGTCACATGATTCAGTGTGAGCCTCATGATTGGCTTACTTCTTACTCTGGGTTGACCTCTTGGCCTAGCTTCACCCCGCTGCTGCTGAGCCCATTAGACTCATTGTCAGCAATATTGTGATGGTCAGTAATACCAACCGCTCTTAGGATAGGATAGATGGAGCTTTTCCAGGCTCTAGAAACCAGTGTGTTGAGTATATGTTCATTGAAGGGTGTATACCAGCGGTTCCCAAAAGTGTGCTCCGTGGCTCCCAGGGGTGCCGTGGCCAGGAAGAGAAAACAAATAAAAAAAAAAACTTGCTACTCACTGAATGTCGAGCGTGACGTCATCACGCCTGACATTCAGTGACAAGTGGCAGGAGAGAGTGATGCTGGGTCCCAGGCGCCGCTGGATTGGTAAGTTGTTGTTTTTTTTTGGGGGGGGGGGGCGTCTCTTCCTGGCCCCTGGGATGCAGAGGGGGCACAGAGTGAGGAGGGTGCAGAGGGGGCACAGAGAGAGGGGGCACAGAGTGAGGGGGGGGGTGCAGATGGGGCACAGAGTGAGGGGGGGGCGCAGAGGGGGCACAGAGTGAGGGGATGCAGAGGGGGCACAGAGTGAGGGGATGCAGAGGGGGCACAGAGTGTGTGCAGATGATGGAGGGCACAGTGTGAGTTAGCTGTACATTCTTTGACAGAAATCTAATTGAAAAAAATATATAAAAAATATTCTTTTCCCTTGGATTTATGTGTATTATTTTTGCATACAACTAAATAAGTATTTCTATCCTGACCTAAATACTTATAACGTTTTTTTGACCCAACTACTTATATATACTTACTGCTCGATAAGTATTTTGGAGGGGTGCCTTGAAAAAATTATGCCGAGAACTGCAAAAGTTTGGGAACCACTGGTGTATACAGTGATCCCAAGAAATATTAATATTGGATAATATTTGTTAGGCACAATAATTGCAAGTTAAACCATGCCTGTAATGAAAGAATTCCTTCAGAAACAAAGAAGCTATTGCTATTTAGAAATAACAGTTATTAAACAGAATCCTTTTCTCTATCGGCTGGATGAACGAGATGCTGAATATTGCATCTAGCGTTATACACAAGCCCACATGAGGAGTGCACAGTCTGAGAGAGCAGAGTGTATGAGCAACTTGTAGGCGCATTCAGTGTTTTTCATGTGGACCTATCAGCCTGAAAGCATAAATCATGTTTTGATCCTGTAAATTAAAGTCAGATTTCAGCATCTGGCTCACAAATGGCCAAAAAATATAGTTTTTGTTGTTTTTATTAATGGAGCCAAGTGCATTGATGCTAAAGGGAGCCGTGCATCAAATGTTCATTGATCAGTTATGTTACACATGGTGCTCACACATGTCTGGAGCTCTTCTTATTGCCTGAAGACTCCCAGTGTGAGAAGTGAAATAACGCAGCAGTCAGCACATACTGTAAGCACTTCTCCTATCATCAGGCAAATCGTAGTGACAGGACTGGGCGGAGAGGTTCCAGTTATGACAGGTCAGTGACAGGCGGTGGGCAGGGCTCAGCAAAATAATAAAGGAACAGCTATGTATAGTAGTAATACACTACCAACTATAACCCACTCATTGAGGTGATTTTTCAGCAGCCAACTAACCTACAAGTATGTTTTTGGAGTGTGGGAGAAACCGAAGCACCCTGAGGAAACACACGTAAACACGGGGAGAACATACAAACTCCATACGGATAAGGCCATGGTCATATGCTTTATAGAGTTTCCTTTCCCAATGAAATATCTGTCCTTAATGTACCCAGCCAGCGAATGGAGTAATGAGTGAGGCCCCTTGTTCCTTGTCTTCATTGGATGGGCAGCATGGTGGCTTAGTGGTTAGCACTTCTGCCTCACAGCGCTGGGGTCATGAGTTCAATTCCAGACCATGTCCTTATCTGTGTGGAGTTTGTATGTTCTCCACATGTTTCCGTGGGTTTCCACCGGGTGCTCCGGTTTCCTCCCACACTCCAAAAACATACTGGTAGGTTAATTGGCTGCTATCAAATTGACCCTACTCTGTCTGTCTGTCTGTCTGTCTGTCTGTCTGTCTGTTAGGGAATTTAGACTGTAAGCCCCAATGGGGCAGGGACTGATGTGAATGAGTTCTCTGTACAGCACTGCGGAATCAATGACGCTATATAAATAAATGGTGATGATGATGGGCACTGATGTATACATAACACTCTTCTGCTCCACCTTGCTACGACTGGGACCTGTGTGCAATTGTTTTGGGACTACAAAATAGGCAGTTCCCAATACAGTATATTGCCTATCTGACCATCGGGAGACCCGAAAGCAGATTGTGATCCCCGACCCACAGATGGCACACCTCTGCTTTAGGTGATGATCAGGGAGGCAGGAGGGCAGTGAGTGGTATGTGTGTCTGTACACCACTGGGATCAGTGGCTTGGTACCTATAAATAAATGCAGTACTATTGTAGGGGAACAACATAGCGTGAGGAGAGGAACAAAAAATAATCTGGATAGTAAACCTCTGTAAGCGGACTATACCTTCTCCTTGATTAAGTTTCATGTATTCTGTCTGGAGCTTATATTGTGCCATCCAGCTGTAGAAAGTGTCATCTGGTATCCAGTATATACTGTAGAAAATTATATTTATTGCTTAATAGTTAATGCACCTTGTAGACATATTTGTAAAATTCTGTTTATAATCCCTGGTAGCACCTGTGCAGACAGAATTCTGCCTCAAAACTGAGCTGTCTTTCCATGTACAACTTCTCACATCTTCTCAATTAGCCCTGATCACACTACAGGTATAGACTATGTACCTCTAACAGCTGATATGTATTATACAATAAAATCCCGTTGTTTTTAGATGGGGCCCTAAAAGTCACATTCCATTTTACCACAATTTAAAAATGGTACCATAGGCTGGAGTCGTGATACGCTATTGTAAATGTCTTTTGCTGGTGCTCTTTGCTAAAGCTGGATTGATTTGCTGCTTCTTGTTTTTTTCCCATAAATGGACCTAAAAAGAGAAGTAATCCTACTTTATTTTTGCATATAGCAGAATACATAGACCGAATAGGGCGCTAGGTAAGTAGCATTAACCCAACACAGTGCTCAGGCTTTTTACCTGCAGTAATGACATGTTCATGCCAGCCAGTGCCCATACATGAGAATAACAACACTGCCCATCCATAATTATATCGGCCCTGTGCTAGCAGCTAGAGCTTTATGCTGTGCTCCCTGTTTATAATAATGGCCTTTAGCACCAGGTGTATTCTCTGCATCAATTTACATTAACACGTCTTACTGTTTATCTGTTATGACCTCTCTTTTATTAGACCACCCGTGCAGTAATGCCAGTTTGAGCCGTTGTTTTACCCTGGTGGTATAATGAGGGCACACTGTGCCAATAACCATGCCCATTCACCATTCCTGCACTGAAAAGGTACCAACGTTTAAGCATTTTCTACGTACCAGAAGTGGCCAGAGAGGCCTGTGTTTATGTAATACCCTTCCACCCCATGAGAAGCCTGCTTTCACCCTGTCAGTGGCATAGTCTGTGCTACACAGCTGCCCGGTGGTTGCCATAGCTAGCTAATGCTGATGTGCTGCCCATCTAATGATGGCTGCGTCATGTCCTCCCTTCTGTACCTAGATCTATAATGAAAATAAAATAGTTGTATAAATAACTAAAGCTGAAGGGCTGTGACCTGGCCCACCCATAACTGCCTGCCCGACTTGTGTCTTGGTTGCCTATGGGCTTATCCTAACATAACGTTAGAAGAACAAAGCTTTGTTTCTTATTCATCATTAAATATGAGGTTAATTTGGCTTATTTGCCAGGGCGGCGTTCTCAACACCTCACTATGGCAGCCATGCACTCCAGCACACAGACTCCTAGTCAGAGCACGGCTGTCAGTAACAATCCCAGGTTCCAGTATAGTGGGGAGATCCTGGCACCCTATCGCTGTACGTAGTGTTGTCAGCTTCAATGGGCAAACCTAGACTTCAATATACAGCACCGAAAATCCTGTAACACCACAATGACAACCTCATCAGGGACTTTACTTGGTGTAGGGAACCCCAGGGAGCTGCCTATCAGCACTGACAGATGCAGTCTATCCTGATTCTAAAAATGGCTGGCTATAGGGACGACCTGAGAGGGTATTTTGGTTAAAAAGAAATATAAAAAAACCTCACATAATGTACACATATTTGGTATCCCTATGTGAACCTAACAAATATTCCTTGGGTTGAATTAACTACGTAAAAATAACTATGAGAAGTATCACGTGAAAGTGTATCTGTTTGCTAAATTTGCCAAAAATGTATTTACTTTCCAATGCCACCCAAAGAAAGCCTTATCTATCTTGGGTGGGGGGCAAAAAAAAAGAAATAGATAATTGACTAGGTCACACAAAGTAAATGTAAAATAAAGATTAATGGCATGTACCTCCTATACTTGCTTGTGTTAGTACATAGTGCAAAACCTACTGACATTCCAAAATCATCAATTCTAGAATAGGCTGATGGTTTCAACACCAGAAAGAAACACAAAGCTGTCACCACTTGGTGTAATCGTTTGGATATTTTCTACCAAAATTTATTAGCAGTATGTGACTTCCTGATATTCTTGATCAGTAATGTTCTGTTTTCCATGATAATTTAGCCAAGGGTGATGCTGATATTTAAAGCTACATACCCACTGGTATTAAGATTCTGCATTTAACATGTGTTTCTAATACACATTAAGGATATATAAAGGAATGTGAAAATAGAAATCATTGTACCACCTGAGACTGTCTAGATCTTCATTTTTATTTGCATTTACTTAGCACTGCAGTGCTTATTTTAAGTTCTTTTTGCTCCATTTCAGTGCATCAGCACAGTTGCACGCTTACATTCATCACAATGTGAACACGCAATCAATGTGGTGCAGCCAAGAAGCATTTACTTATGCGTTTGGCTTGAACAAGATTACTCCTTGTTTTTGTCAGATTGATGTTTTATAAAACAGATTGATCACACTTGTAAAAGTATATCACATGTATGTATAAACGCAGTGCGGTTTTATATGCATTAAGCACAGTGCAAACACCAGGGTGTGTGTTTTGGAGTTCACCTGGTCCCCAAACTAAAAAAAATACCGCATAATTCCAATCAGTCAATGCTGTGTTAATCCTTAGTGGTTTTATGTTCATGTTTGCAACAAATAGGGGTCCATTCAGTTAGCTGTGAGGTTCTATAGTAGCCTTGTGGCGCTGTGTTCATACACACAAAACCGGCAGTTAAAGTAATGAGAACCTCGCTCAGAGTTTGCTCACTGCCCTATAAGGTGCGAGCAGAAAATGTGGCCATTATTCAAAACATTACACGGAATGACAAGACGTGATGCTACTGCGGCACCCTGCGGCTAGTTGAATAGGCCCCATAGATGCAGAAAGCAGAGAGAAGCCTATCCGAGCTGTTTTATTGCATGGTCAAGAAAGAGAGGAGTCTGCGTTGCTGGGTCCTGTCCCACTCCTCAGGTGCTGACATTAGTAATGCACTAGACAAAAAAGAAATCACCATTTACATTTCTTGACAGCATTACAAAGTGTCAATGTAGTATGTATTGCATATAGGCACATATAGGGCCTGATTCATTAAGGATCTTAACTTGAGAATCTTCTTATTTCAGTCTCCTGGACAAAACCATGTAACAATGCAAGGGGTGCAAATTAGTTTTCTGTTTTGCACATAAGTTAAATACTGACTGTTTTTTCATCTAGCACACAAATACTTGATAGCTTATTTGTACACTGAAATTTAAACTTGATATTTGTGTGCTGCATGAAAAAACAGTCAGTATGTAACTTATGTGCAAAACAGAAAACTAATTTGCACCCCTTGCATTGTAACATGGTTTTGTCCAGGAGACTGAAATAAGAAGATTCTCAAGTTAAGATCCTTAATGAATCACGCCCAAGGTGTTACACAAATGTGGAATACATGAACACATACTGTACATGCATAAAAATAAAAATCATCCTCTTCCAATGTTGATAACCAACAGCATTTCTTCGGACCGTCAATGATACTTCACTGCAATGTTTATTTTCCACGTTGGATCATTTCATACATCTCCGGAGAGACGTTTTCGTTTGAATACATTTATTGTGCGCCTATTTTTATCTCCTTATAAACACTGGTGCAGTGTAACCCTACGCTGATGAAAACAAGATTAATCAGATTCTTTATTTAAGTTTTTGGGAATTGGTGTATTTAGTTTATGAGCTCCCCCTCATGCATCCTCTCTGGAGCAGAGATGTGGTGACCTCTATTACATGTCATCTTAGCCATGCTATATTATGTCCGTCTACTGTTTCTAGTATTATTATCATATCATATCATAACCCAATGTTACTGTTGTGCTCAGCTAATCGTGTTCTTATGTTTCTCTCAGTCTGCCCAATGTAGTAAGATTACATGCATGTGTATTATATTTTTACTGCGTGTTGTATTACATCTCCTGGGGTTAGACCATTGCATGACATACACTGCAAACGTGGGAAAGCACCATCTACCCAACCCCCCAAAAGTAACTTCCTGGACTGTAGCGTTCCTTTATCGCCTATCCACACTATTTATGTGTTCTCTCATCCTCAGAGTTTATATTTTTGTACAAAATATATGAACGTGGAATATTATGCATTGTGATGAAAATATTTTTACTAACATTATCCTTGTATCCCCCCTTCTCAAAGTATTACACATCTCTGAAGTTCATCGTTATCTACTAAATCTTCAACTCTTATGAACTTTCCATATGGTAAATTCTCTGTAAGCGCTTTGTGGGGGCAGCTAGAAGCTTTAAGTCTGCAATTCTTACCAGTATGTTTTGTATATAATCTGATATCAGTCTCCCTGCTTGATGGGCCCCTTCCGTATCTAGATTATATATAGTAGTATGGGTTTTTTTCAAATGTAAATTTGATGCCTGTGACCCTCGCCCCTGCAAGGCTATGGTGTTCCAGGGTCAACAGCCGGAGTTTGAGAATGCCAAAAATAAATTCTGCAATGACCTTTCCATTCCCCAGATCAGCGTGGGCCTACATGGATGTTCTATGACTATGTAGGATAAGGACCCCTCATTAAATGTAGAGCTGGGAGGTGTTACTTTGTGTATACACCTGACATTTGTTCATGTCATGAAATCTACTACAAATTTCATCCCAGGGTCAAGTAATAGAAACTGTTAAAGGAACTCATTTCCACTTGTACGTTTATTTTGAGTGCTTTGAGAATCTGAGTTATGGGGAATAAGATTGTATGTTAAAAATGTCTAGTGGGGTTAAAAGGGAACTGTCCTTTAGAAATCTAGGACTTTTAGGGTGGCGATCCTAACAGGTACACATTTACCTGTATCAGCAGCTGTACATTATTGTTGGTTTCGTAAGGCTGCAATACTCGAGTACGTCACAAGGTGGCGATAGTGTCTGGACTTCTGTATAATTCTCATTCACGGATTTTGTGATATTTGTTTGGTTGAAGTCTCCTGTTTATATGGTGTCTGTATTTTGCTTGTTTTTGTGCTTTAAAAATATGTATATTTTTATATTAAATATAAAATATGCGACTAAGCAGTAGTAGTATCCAATACAGATGCGCAACAGAGTATCTTTATATCAGCTTGGCTATCAATCATCATCATCATCTATATTGCGCCACTAATTCCGCCGCACTGTACAGAGAACTCGCTCACATCAGTCCCTGCCCCATTGGAGCTTACAGTCTAAATCCCCTAACATACACACACAGAGGGAGAGACTAGGGTCAATTTGACAGCAGCCAATTAACCTACCAGTATGTTTTTGGAGTGTGGGAGGAAACCCACGCAAACACGGGGAGAACATACATACTCCACACAGATAAGGCCATGGTCGGGAATCAAACTCATGACCCCACTGCTGTGAGGCAGAAGTGCTAACCACTGAGCCACCATACTGCCCCTCTGATATAAAGCGACACTAGTTTATTGTTGGAGGATGATATTTAGTCTACTGAACATAAACTTGTCTCAGTCACTACAGTCTAGTTACACATTGGAAAGTGTGAGTGGGTGTGATAAATGTATGCAATGACCATAGCTAGTAATCGGCTCTCACTCAGGCACATTCCAGGTACATGCATCACTAGCACACAGGAATCCCAAACCTTCACATCACTGATAGGGGACCCTGGAGGCCCCATTACCTGGACCTCTCCTAATGGCTCTTCATTCATGTTTAATGTCCTCCACTCTAGCAAATCCTATTATTGGAATGCTGCTGAGAAAGATGAAATACGCCATTCCCAATGCACAATATTATTTATATATCTGCATGATTCAGTAGATGATAAAGGGAAGGAGATGTTGAATATAGACTTAATAGCAGTGGTCACAGTGGGAATTTAGAAGTGGCGGTATGAAAAATGTAATGGGAATGTAAGGGAGTGGAATTCAATAGTTTACAGTGAAGGCATTAGGAGAAGTGCTTACGATAATAGACACTATAATAGCAATAAATATATATTTAATATAATATTTTTCACCTGGGAAAGATTTATAGTTGGGGTAGGGCATGTCCTAGATCATCTTTCAATATCAATGTAAAAACAAAGCTATGAAGTGTTTGTGTACTAGATGAAAAAACAGCCAGTATCTAACTTATGTGCAAAATAATAAACTAATTTGCACCCCTTGTATTGTAACATGGTTTGTCCCTGAGAACATTTACTCCTTATTTTGCCCTGCTGCTTTCCTTAATGACTCAGGCCGGTAGTGTTCTGATTAGTTCTAATGAACTACTTCATGCTTTCATGTCAGGGTAATTCCCACATACAACTTTGATGTAAATTGCAGTCAGTATGTGTTCCATGATTGGTAACACCGCACAACGTACATCTTGTCTGTACATGCAGGAACAACCATACAAAGGTGAGTATTGCTGGGCAGGATGTCAGCTAGTCACTCACCTGGAAGCCCAAATTCTGCCTGGACCACTATGGTGCTGACCTAATGAAGAGCAGGCTGTGGCTAAGGACATTATAGATGGGGCGGATAAGTAGCTGTTCTACAGTTAGACAGAGCAGTAGAGGGGTGAATAGGGAGGTCAGTCCTTATCTGACACACCCCAGTAAATGTGCCGGGCTGGCTGATGGTGTGACCGCTCAGGAGTTGCATTGGTGCATCAGGGTAAGTTCACTGGCAGCCAATGGAAATATAGGTGCAGGTGCGGTATAGACAGGTGTTGGTGGTAGGAGAGTCAATTATTGTCATTCTCCCGGGTGCTTGTGCTCAGCATATGATTGTTGGAGGCGCTAGGGAGGTGAAATCAGTACCAGTGACAAAGTAAGAGGGTAACATTTCCAGAGAATTAGACTGTAAGCTTAAATCATGAACCTCCAATGTAGTATTGTCTAAAATACTATCTGCTACACCTGAAAGACCACAAGCTTATGGAGTTTAATACGTGTCTTCCCTTTAGCATGTAAGCTCTCATAAGCAGGGCCCTCTTTCCATTCCATCACCCTCTGTACCTCTAGCCCTGCTTCCCTCACCCGGTCGTCTTGTGCCCTACTTCACGTTGGAGATTACTCTCCCTCTTAAGCTGGGTACACACTACACGGTTTTCGTCCAATAATCGGCTCAATCAGCCGACATACGACCGCTCGTTCAAAAGTCGGGTCAGTGTGTGTTGTGACACGATGGTTGAACGTCTGCCCAAATGGACGATTGTCGCCTCATTTGGTTGGTTGTATCGTTAAAAATTTTCGTTCCAATCTCGTTTCCGCTGTCTAGTGTGTATAAACTTCTGACCGATCCACAACTGTGAGTGCGAAATTACAGTCATTGCTCACAACAACATGGCTGTAAAAAGTCGCTAAAGGGACGTCCGCTCTTCCCTTTATCGTCCTAAACAAGTGTGTATGCAGTCCATGGACCGAGCGATCGGACCATCGGTCGCATGTAAAATCGATCGGCCTAAAAAGTTGGTGGAAAATTCTGTAGTGTGTAACCAGCTTTACTCGCTGTCCTGTAACTAAACTTGATCTGCTTTACCAGGTTATCTGTGTGTAATCTGTGAATTAGTAGATGTCTGGTCTTTGTATAATGATGTAATCTATTATGGATTGTTGCTGTGTTTTGTATACTACTGTTAATTTCATGTACAGCACTGCAGACCTTTTATGGCATAAATAATCAGATAATTATACCGTATATACTCGTGTATAAGCCGAGTTTTTCATGCTGAAAAAGGGCACTCGGCTTATACACGGGTGAACTTACCTGGTGTCCGGTCCCTCAGCGCCTCCCTCTCCCTCTCCCTCTCCCTCTCCCTCTCCCTCTCCCTCTCCATAATAAACAAACAATACAGCCACCATGTTCATACATTTATATCCCTACCCCTTTATTTAGGTTAGGTTGTACCCAATGCCAATTATTTTATAATCATTTATGAATGTTCCTTGTCACCTACTGTTATTTATGGTTTCGCTAAAAATGATTTCATAGATTGAACCTATCATTTTTATTTAGGTTTTTAAATTAGCGCTCTGTTCCACCCTAGGCTTATACTCGAGTCAATAAGTTTTCCCAGTTTTATGTAGTAAAATTAGGTGCCTCGGCTTATATTCGGGTCGACTTATACTTGAGGTATATACGGTAAGTGGATAAGAAGTTAGTGAAGGATGGGGGTTTGGGCTGATTTTTCTCTCTATAGTAGCGGCAGATTGTACCCCAATGTGAGACTAGAAACTGGGGGCGGTGAATTGAAAGCAGTGTGCGAGATATTCTAGAGAGGGACCAGGGCTTAGACAAGGGAAATGGGGGAACAATTACACATATCAGTACAAATAGCAAATGTATGGTAAGACATGCTAGGAGTTCCCCACACAAAATAGGTCATCTAGACTTGATGGTGTAGGAGAGAATTATGATATATTAGATATAACTGAGATTGGGCAGTGACTGTGTAAGGATGTAGCATGTTTACAAAGGATAAGAAACAGGAAGAGATTGTGTATATGTAAAACCCTGTATAAGACCTTCCCAGTGGGAGGTTGCATGTGGCAGTGATCACAATCCAGGGTATTATGGGTAACTATGCTGGTGTACTTTTCTCCATGTTATAAGCCACCTAGTATAAATGATTCTACTGAAATTCAATTCTTACTACAAATTGAAAGGACAAGAAAGAAAAATGTGAATTTTAACTATCCCGATAGAAATAAATAATAATCTGATTTTGGCAGACAAAGCTGATTTGTATTTATTTTAAATAATGCAGTTGTGGGGGGTTGTTGCTGGATTTGGTACTATGTAATAGAAGAAATATTATGTTTAATGTATAGGTGATGGGGCTGTAACTGATTAGTGATCACAATAAGGTTTACACGTGACTTAGGTTACAATGTAAGGAAGCTACAGGTGCTATGACATTTAGGGCAATGTTTAAGCAGCTGAGAGACACATTGAGTCTTGTAGACTGGGGAAATCTACACTTAAATACGTGTTCTGGGGCCAAGGGGGAAAACTAAAAATGTATTTTGCTGCGAGTACATAGGGAATGGCTACCACATTACCTGGAATAAAAAGGTCACAGTAGTAAATAAGTATTAGACGTGATAAGGGAAAAAGAGAACATTTATGTGGCTAAAGCTAGAAGGGACTGAAAAGTAATCATGGATATACAAGGAATGTAGCAAAATGTGGAAAAAGTAACTCAGGACAGCAAATCCTATGCTGATGGGGAAACCATCTTTCTTCCATTCACCAGTGATGGAGAGTGCATCCGGGAACAGAGGGAGGTGGCAGTGTGTGGGTGGGGGGAAGAGGGCACCGGGGGAACATGGTTATGTCTAAAACTGCTCCTTGGATGGAGTAAAACATTTGCAAGTTTGTATAAAAAAAAAACAACAAGCTACACTTTGTCTTTCCATATGTGTGTTTGAGTGCATAGCTAACAGACCTAAGTTTGCTATAGGTGTAAGAAATAAGCTGTCATTAAAATTACTGCGAGGCCCCCAGCCTATAAGGGAGATGGTACCTGAGCCAAGGTGCTCGAATATGTTCCCAGCACATGTGTAAGTGACTTATAGTCTTACATTGGCCAAACACCATTATCATCTTTCACGTGCATTCATGTTCAGAGAGATCTTACAATTATCACTTTAATCCAATATCTATATATATATATATATATATATATATATATATATATATATATATATATATATATATATATATATATATATATATAGCTAGTTCTCTGTCATTTCTAAGCTGCCCTGATATGTGAGAGCTACAGAACCATATACGGAGTGTCGCCCCCTGCAGGTATAGGTCTGCCTAGCAACATGTGAGACCGCAGCTGTGAGGTTCTAGACCCAGTAGATCTGATACCCCCCTTACATCCAAGCATATTGTTCATAAATGCAGTAGTGTTTATACAAACCAATGGCTATCAATCTTTTCACACCATCTCATTAACAGCAAATTTCATCCTAATCTAAATATGTGTTATTGGGTGGAATTAGCTGAGTTAGAGAAGCATTTGAAATGTTTCTTACCTGCGCTCTGAGCATGGGGGTGTCCCACCATACATAGCACGCTCTGAGCATGGGGGTGTCCCACCATACATAGCACGCTCTGAGCATGGGGGTGTCCCACCATACATAGCACGCTCTGAGCATGGGGGTGTCCCACCATACATAGCACGCTCTGAGCATGGGGGTGTCCCGCCATACATAGCACGCTCTGAGCATGGGGGTGTCCCGTCATACATAGCATGCTCTGAGCATGGGGGTGTCCCACCATACATAGCACGCTCTGAGCATGGGGGTGTCCCACCATACATAGCACGCTCTGAGCATGGGGGTGTCCCACCATACATAGCACGCTCTGAGAATAGGGGTGTCCCACCATACATAGCACGCTCTGAGAATAGGGGTGTCCCACCATACATAGCACGCTCTGAGCATGGGGGTGTCCCACCATACATAGCACGCTCTGAGAATAGGGGTGTCCCGCCATACATAGCACGCTCTGAGCATGGGGGTGTCCCACCATACATAGCACGCTCTGAGCATGGGGGTGTCCCACCATACATAGCACGCTCTGAGCATGGGGGTGTCCCACCATACATAGCACGCTCTGAGAATAGGGGTGTCCCACCATACATAGCACGCTCTGAGCATGGGGGTGTCCCACCATACATAGCACGCTCTGAGCATGGGGGTGTCCCACCATACATAGCATCTCACATTTTATTTTGTTGCCTAATTCTGCACAAAACCACATTTTGAAGTAACCTTTAAGCTGTCTGCGGTGGTGACTTCATGTTGTGCAGTGATTTCAGCATGTATCTGTCGCCTACACAAAGTGAGGAGAGATACTCGTGGCTCATTCTTCACTATTACTATTTCCTAGTGAATTGCTTCATTCTCCAGAATATTGGCTGCCTCCGCTGTGAGTAGGCGCAGGTACAGTGTAATAGTAACATGAAGGTAGAACTAAGTATCATGACTGACAAGGTCATAGTGGTTAGTGGTATCCTGAATTCTGTATGTGTACATGTCTATTTGTGTATGTTTATGGTACAGTTTCTTGTGTGTATATAAATGTTTAGTTGTGTTTGTATATTTGTGTTTTCCTTGTGGATTAAAGCTGTCCCTGATGTGATCTATTTACAAGGCAGCACATGTCTGGGAGCAGAGCTCCTCTGACACAACCAGATGTATATTACATGAGCGGTCACTAGCCACACACATCTTTTCCGCCCACTCCTACATTTCCAGGGCACATTGGTCATTGGACATAGCTGGAATAACTTCAGGAACCACACTTCCCAGACAGACTTGTTTCACCTGCCAACTGTCTACTTCTAGGTATTTCGGAGCTCGCCATCACGCCAGAGAAAGCCAGTGACTACATATCTCCGTTGCTGAACTTTGCTGCTAGCCATATTCCCCGGGATAAGCACAAAGAGACCCCTCTGTATATCCTGTGTACGGCAGGGCTGCGGATCCTGACTGAGAGGTGAGGGCGTCCATCTTTATGTTAACACCACAGAGAAAAGGCCGTATCGACAGTACAGTCCTGACATCACCACGGAAACCACACACAATAATAATTACTAAGAGAATCATTTGTTTTTTTGGGTGAGGGAAGGGGATGTTTGTACTCTCATTTTAGCAGTGCGTGACCTCTGAGCTTTTGTGGTTTTGGGTTGCGCCCATTAAACTCTTTAGCCTTTTGGATGTTTGGATTATTAACATTTTTTGGGGTAAAACTGCTTTTGATCCAATTCCTCCTCCGTGCGACCACAACGTAAATGTACTTAGTGCACTTCTTTGTTTCAGCCAGCAGGAGGCCATACTTGAAGATCTACGAACAGATATCCCAGTACACTACGACTTTCTCTTCTCTGACTCCCACGCAGAGGTCATCTCAGGGAAGCAGGAAGGTACGTGAGGCAGTGCAGACTACTCTCAACAGAGGCCTGCTTTATACCAGTACCGCCATGTCATTATCAAGACAATCCCCCCCTTTCATAAAGCCAGTGCATGCAGTAACTTGTATAGAACATGCATCTTTCTAAGTGACGTATACCGCTGGTACTGTATATGATGCTTTCACCTTATATCTCATCACATACACATTGATTTGTTGGAATAAAATGACTGTCTTGTTGCTTCTGTAGGAGTGTACGCTTGGATTGGCATCAACTTTGTCCTTGGTCGCTTTGATCATCTAGAGGATGGTAAGTTTCTCACACATCACTGACTACAGCTAGAGACGTTTCTGTGGCTGTACGTTTATCTCTTACCCTTGGTCCCCACAGAAGATGAGGCAGTGGTGGAGGTAAATGTACCTGGTAGTGACAACAAGGACGCCATCTTACGCAAGCGTACCGCCGGCATCCTGGACATGGGCGGGGTCTCCACTCAGATCGCATACGAAGTACCTAAAAGTGTAAGCTTTGCCTCCTCCCAGCAGGTCATTATCAGTAATATTTTACTCCTTTTTATTTGCTCTTTTATTTTGCTTTCGGTTTTGTGTCATAAACAGCTACAGCAAAAGTTAAATATAAACACAGTGGAAGGTTTATTTATACCATTACCTCAACACAATTACTTTGTTTTGTTGTGTCCGGGACCCTTGACAGTGATGTAATTTTGTGTTCAACCAATAAACTCGCTAGGAACTAGTGACGTTGTGGCTTGTAATGAGGAATATTGGTTCAGCTCACAAAATGGCTGACTAATGTAATTTATACGCGCAGTAGTAGATTAGGACACGGTCAATAAACCTCCCATTGTGTTATGTAGAGTCTTCATTTAATATTATTTCTGGGAATATGGCTGGTTCTTTTTCTCATTTTCGCTGTCCTGCTGCCAGATTGCTGGTTATGTGCTATTCTTATTTATGTCTTTATGTCTGCAATGTTTCCATACGTTTGTCTAGACCACCTGTGTTGTGTTGTTTTCCGCATGAGCTACTTCTCCCAAATTACCCCGAATGCTTTTTTTTTTTTTTTTTGTCTTGCCTCTTAGTATAGAATGTTCGGCTTTATCATCGTTTGCCTATGAGCAGACCTTGTGATGAAGGGTAAAGTGGTAGGGTCAGGTGCCACAAGAAGGCGGATAGGCTGCACATGCAGAAAGAGGAATGGAATACAGTGGTTTATTTTCAGAACACTTAATATAGACCATGGTCTATATTAAACAGGGTACTATCCTTTTGTATATGTAAAGAGAGATGTATACAGAAGCGGTATGCAGCCATCTCTTGAATGCTGTGTTTTTTTATGTGGCTGGACTGGGTTAACTCGACAACACTGGCCAAGTCATTGATGCTGATACAGAAATGGGTGCCAGTATACACGGGTTTTTAAGACAATGTATAATAGATCAATAATGGCAAAAAGTCATACCTGCTGATCCATCTTGCTAATTCTTATACACCTGCCTACACTGACATCCGGTTCTGCATAGACAGCTGTAGTTCCACTGCTGTACCCAGTGCTGTCTCCATTCTCCTTCACCTGTGTAGGAATAACATCTAGAACACAGCCAGCGGAGTCTCTGGATGATGGTAAACTGCCCTTACTGACAGCCATATTACCAGGACATTACATGTTGCTCCAATGTAAGCTCGGGACAGATATATCACATTGCTCTCACGGCATGCATAACCACATTAATGTGACATGGCTCCTTATTGGCCATACAATGTCACCTGACCAGTTTGTTGCTGCTGATGCCCAAACTGGAGGCTGCAGGTCAGTAAAGTGATGACACAGCCATTATTCATGAGAGGACTGGTGCTGTAGGGGCAGGAGGATCCCCACTCTGCGTGCTAATTACAGAAGTAAAGATACCCCCCTGCCCTTCTTAATTGCAGCACCGTTAAAGTGATTGGTTGTGGAGACGCAAGTTGGGGACACATCTATGCAGTAATCATGCAGATCACACAATCACCGACCGTTTGTTCAGACATTGTATCGTATCAATACACATCACAACTGTAGAATTGGGTTTCTAACCTTCTTAAAAATCATGATCAATGATGGAACGATGTCGGACAAATATGGAAGTGTGTATGCACCACGACCAGCAGTGTAGGCAGATCTCTATAGTGTACAGAGTCACCATCTTTTCAGATGATGGTTCTGCACAGATCTGAAGGTGAATCCTGTAGGTGTGCACGTATGATTCGGCTGCTTATCGGGACTTTCAATCATTGGTGAGATAGTTACAGAAATTGCATCTGAAGTAAGATTACATAGGTGTGTACCCAGCTTCAGGTCAGCGGGGATACTGCATTAATAACGGCTGTAGCTTTTGCAATAAGATGCAAGACTATTGGGCAAAATGTTACCACCGAAAATAGATAAATCAATGTCTCACACAGCAGCCTCTTAGTCAGTTGGATTAGGATTTTGGTTGTGCAAAATGACCAATCAAATCGCATAGTGTGTCACCAGGAGGAACAACAACTAGCGGTCTGTAGGTTCCCTAATTATGCTCCATGTGTTACCCTGCAGCTCTACAGACTAATGCAGGGAACCCGCTGTAGGATTCAATTACACAGCCTGAAGTATTTAAAGCTGGCAAATAATCAGGGGAAATTAAAGGCAATTTTAGAAAACCAAGGCTCTTTTGTGCTGAATACATGGAATCCGATCCTACACACTGTCATTATGTCCTCTCCCGTTACTGACCATATATTATCTGTGGACGGGGCTTGCACTAAACCTGTGCTTAATAAGGACTGGACACTGCTGTATTTCAGCTGAACATTCCCTTGTGTTTAGCCACAAAACATAATATAAAAGATTTCCAAACAGGAGATGAATCTCTGTCTGCCAAGGTTCATAAAGAAAGAGACATTTTTATGTTTCAGGAGCAGAGAGGATTCATGTAATGATCTTTAAGTAAAAGGCTCCTGTCTTACCCCGTCTTCACAATACACAGCTGATCTTGTCAGAAGCCAGTGATTTACATGTGATTCTCTCCTCTATACATCATAGCTTAATCTAGTGCAGTGGTTAAACATACTGAATACTAATACAATGTGTTTTATGCTGTAAATAATATAAATATGTCCGCTCTCATTTGTCCATGATAGATGTATCCTTGCCTCTGCTAAATATTATTGCTATGTAATATGTAAATAGCTGAAAGTCCTTTTGATTTATGACTCAATCACGTTGGTATTTTTCCATATCATTTTTTTTATTTTTTTATTATTCCGTTATGTATGTAAATGCAATGAAAGGGATGAATAAAGTAAAACAACGGATGACAAATGCAAATAAAAGTAAAGGGATCTGATACAAATCTTAGGATGTAGACTCATGACTCATTCCATCCTGCACTTTCAATAGCTTTTTCCAAAGAATGTTCCTATAGTCTACACTGAGATCATAAGAAGAGTGGAATACATTTTTAGTATCGATTATCTCTGTCTCTCTATAGATTACTGTACAGTGCAGTCCTGATATATAGATATAGATATATATAGATAGATAGATAGATATAATCTTTTATTGATCTGCGTGCCTTTTTTCTTTCTATTCGCTCTTGTTTTCTCTTTATTTTTTTTAAATGGACTCCGCTTCCCAGAGCACAGGACTATGCAAGTTCAGGAGCAGCTCACTCTTGTCTGTGGTCCCATGATGCTCCAGGACTTACATCCTGGACCTTGAGTGTAAAGTGCAGCAAATAGATAGCTCACCTGATTGGGGAAAGATTCTCAGCCCTGGAGCATCATGGGAGTGCAGGCGTCAGCTGGGGTGAGGGAGTTTCATTCCAAAAATAAAAAGCAAATGTGCATGAAGTTCTTCATTAAGCTCTGCATGTTTTTCAAATTATCTCTGTGAGTGTGATTTAATGCCTGTTCTAGAAGATGTTTATACGCGCTAAATGCTTGACATGTCTCCGTGTGCACTGCACGTGCTGGGTGCGCCCGCTGCCATTTGACAACCGTCCCACCTTTCCATCCGTCTGCAGGAAGAGATGGCTAAGAACCTGCTGGCAGAGTTCAACCTTGGCTGCGACGCCCACGAGACCCAGCACGTGTACAGAGTGTACGTGGCCACCTTCCTGGGCTTTGGAGGCAACGCTGCTCGACAGAGATATGAGGGCTACATCTTCTCCAGCACAATGGAAAAGAACAGGTCAGGGCCACAACCCCACGAACTTATCTGTATTGTTGTGTAGGTTTATTTATCATTTTACTGACCGTGGTTACTGGTCTCAGGCTTCTAGGAAAGAAGGTGGGCCTGTCTTCAGATGTGCCATACTTGGACCCGTGCCTTCCTTTTGATATCCCGGATACAATTCAGCAGGAGGGACAGACTATGTTCGTGCGTGGCACAGGCGACTTCCATCTCTGCCGTCGGATCATCCAGCCTCTCATGAACTTGTCCAATGAGACACAGACTACCTTAAACGGCATTTACCAACCACCGCTGCCCTACCACAACAGTGAGTTCTACGGCTTCTCAGAGTTCTACTATTGCACGGAGGACGTGCTGCGCATGGGGGGTGACTACAGATCGCCCCGCTTCCTTCGTGCTGCACAGGTAAGAGAAGGATGTCTGAAGTTGTAGACAGTTGTTAGGGCACTTTTAAAAGTACAATCATACTTTCCAAAATAGTATTTGCCATATGTCCTATTAGTACATCAGTACACCATTTCTAGCAACGTCTTCTTCTCAAGATGGTCAAGTCTGAGCGAGTAAATCGAATCAAAAAAGTGCTGGGACTCTTCCTACAGGGACAGGGTCTTGGGCACAGATCTCCGGCAGAATCACTAATGAGGGTCATTATTGGATGTGAAAAATATGTCCAAAAATGGACCTCTCCTTTCATTTTCTGTCATTATAACAACTCTTCCTTGTACCCACAGGATTACTGTGCCACCAAATGGTCAGTTCTGAAGGAGAGGTTTGACCGTGGTCTGTATGCATCACATGCTGACATGCACAGGCTACAGTGAGTATCAGATACCATAACAGCAGTTCTCATCGTTGTTTCCTGTCCGTTCATTGATTTGTATTACTCTGAAGAGTTTCTAGATCTAGTGCTTCCTATAGACAAATACCGCTCCTCTTTCCTGACTACAGGTACCAGTGCTTCAAGTCTGCCTGGATGTATGAGGTTTTCCACACAGGCTTCTCCTTCCCTGCTAATTACAGCGGCCTAAAGACTGTCCTGCAGGTGTATGATAAGGAGGTGCAGTGGACGCTGGGAGCCATCTTGTACCGCACGCGGTTCTTACCACTGAGGTAAGACGTAAACGTGTGCTTGTAACTTGCATTCTATAATTACATGGCCTGTCATTAATAATAATATTGTGGATGTGACTGGGGACTGTTAACAACTTTTATAAACATGTTTATCATTTCAACAAACAATTTTTGGATAGTTATTTTTTCCGTTTAGAGCATTATCTCTGGGAATTATACCAGCTGCCTACAGCCGCTTATTGTGAAATAAGAGCATTGCAGTAAAATGTTTGTATATGAATAATACATATGAGAAATCAAATCCATTAGTCAGACTAAGGATATAGTTGTTGTTGAAACACATTCACGGGTCGTTGTTTGGCTCATGCAGATTAGAGCTCTGCATCAACTGACACTAATGTGAAATCCTTTCTCTCGTTGTATTCTTATCACCACAGAGACATCCAGCAGGACCACTTCCGTGGTAGCCATCCGCACTGGCGCGGGGCATCGTTTGTATACAACCACTACTTGTTCTTGGTCTGTTTCCTGGTGGTCCTGCTCTCTATCATGTTATATCTGCTCAGACTACGGCGCATCCATCGCCGCATGCAGCGGAACACATCATCTTCTGCACTGTGGGTAGAGCAAGGGATACAGCCGTCTGGGCTCCCCAATCCCTTGTGAGGAAACGCCAGCAATATTTTGCACATCTTCCCTACCATTGCTGGATTGAGAGGTTGGACCTGTCTGTCACTCTAATGGGACCTGTGTAAACTGTCCAGTGGCTGCAGGCCAGAGAGGAATCCTGATGAAGCCTGGCATGGCGGGGTTAACCTGGCTCCTGGAACTGCGGTTGTGGATTTGTCGGGTGGCAACAGATAAAAGCCATGTTTTATGCCTCAGGGTCCCCCATCCTGTCTCTAATAAGGGGGTGCGATGTGTGGCTTGTATGGAAGACACAGCACATGGGTTCTCACTTGAGGCCACACACACTCCTCTGTAATAATGCCAGTCCTGCACTTCTGCTGGCATCAAAAGACACTCTGTTATAAGGTGTAAATAAGAGAATTGTTGTGTTATGATGATTCCAGTACTGTCATTGGCAGATCTTGTCCTAGAATAGAGAGCTAAGAAGCATGGAACCTTCCGTACTAAGCTGTTGAATTGTTAAACCATCGCCACCACGTAGAAGGCAGTCATTCTGTGCGCTGAACTAATGCTCTCGAGAAGTCAGTCTATTAATTCACTAGGAGCTAGGTGCAAGTGCCTCCTGCCTCATTGATGTCACTAGTTCCTAGCAAAGCGATAGGCTAATTATTGGCACAGCCCACAAAATGGCTGCCTCCACTGTGTGAATGTGACTGGAAGTACACTTTAATTTTTCACTTCAGACCTGTCCCTGTCCTTGCTATCCTTTCCCGAGTTTTTTGCATCTTTCTCGTGCTGCTCTGTGACAATGACTCATGTTCTTTTGTTCACAGGAACAGGTTCTGTGATCTTTCTGCTCTCTGGCACACTAAAGAGTTAAAATGCATGGGTGACGTGGGGTTCTAATTGTACGAATGCAAACATTTTCTGAAGACACCTGCACCCTAGGGTAACAGTACGTCTAAGACAGATGGAGTCTGTCACTCCCTGAGAGAAAACCAGAATAACACATGTCAGGGGCTGACATATTAGGTGGCTTAGAGGGAAATCGCCTGTAATTGAGGGCAGCTGATTAAACATATAAGCATAGGTCTTGTGTATACTGTACACTAGTTCTCTGCATATTTGCATGTAAACGTGTCTCTTTGGAGCTGATGTAGATTACAAATTCCATTGAAGAGTTAAGTGATGGGTGCACCGTTGATTTGGTTTGGTGACTGGACAGTCCCAGGAACCTGTGACAGTGGTAAAGAAGGGGGTCTGCATTAGAGTACTCTGTGAGTATTTTACCCTGAGAGTTAGGGGGGGTCCTTATTAGTCAACAGAAATGGGGTTCACTCCTGTGACACCTTCCTTCACCCCCCCCCCCCTCATCATTTTTTTCTATATATGGTGCTGGGTTGTAAAAATAGGGGGGTGGGATTCCCCTTTAAAGGAGTTAATTGTTATGGAGGGTAAGCTGGTAGCTAGTACTGAGTATGTACGTGATGTCTCAGAACAGTACATGTCCTGTAAACAGCCTCATATTTTCTTTTAATAACCATGCTTGGGACAAAATCCATTTGGTGAGTGTTGACGTCAGCCCGAATCCATCTGGAAAGACGAATTCCATCTGAGAAAATGTGTAACGCCAGCTCTGTTATCCTCTGCCCAGTTCTTACTGCTTTTCCTTACTTCCCATTCTCTCTCTGCTACTGAAACAGCCCGCAGCCCCATTCTACTCTCCCTGTCCTCTGCCTGTTCTCCTCTCAAGTTTCTACCTGTCTTCTGCTCCCAGATGTTCCTCTCCCCAGAGCCACTTGAAGTTCACATGCGTGTGGGGTGTTTTGGGTTTTTTTCTTTTTGTTTTCATTTTTTTTTTTTAATGTCTTCCCCTTTGTTAATTTATAATTTTTTTTTAAAGTAAATACCACCTTAATACTTGGAACTGTGTCTTGTTCTGTGGCTGTAGACCTTGAAGAGAAACATTCCTGTTTTCAGCTGGATCTGTAATGCATTTATTAAATCAAGATGTCTGCTGTCTTCAAGACTGTTCTTGCCAGCCGCCCCATGCAGAAAACACATGTATTCCCTGTCCATCCCCTGTAACGGATCACAACATGGTGCCGGAAGTGGGGGCAGCTGGACAGGACATGCTCTAAATGAGAAAATACAATGGCACTTTCAGAGTACTAGATTAGCTGTGCAGCCCTCAGAACAATGTAATAAATGTGACCATTGAAAGATTAACATTTTGGAATAAATGCACCATTACTGAACTCTACAGGGGATTATGTAATGTACCATGCATCTATCCCCCAAAAAAAAAAAAAAGGTTAATTTATCTTAAAGGAACAATTACTTTACTAGAACATGTGTTTATTATTTAACATGGAGACACAACAGGAAGAAGTACCTTGCTAAAGCAGCATACAATCAAAAGGAAAAGGGTTAGAAGCATGAGGTGAAAGATAAAACAATGGGCCTGATACAGAGTTTTACACATAATGCGAGTAAGCGAGTGTGTTTCCGTGCATGCATGTATGCATCGCTGTGTTTCCGTGCATGCATGTATGCATCGCTGTACACATCTGGTGCATCATCCGCCTCTTCATCAGCAGCCTATGAGGGTCTGGTTTACTATAAATCATAATTAGCATGTACTCACACCTACCCTACATACACTCTCTATTGGGCGTATGCATGTTTCTGCAGGTATTTGCGTGAACGCGTCTTTAGTCTACTTGTCCTGTGTTTGCATGCCCCTTCATCATCAGTTATTTATATAGCGCCACTAATTCTGCAGCGCTGTACAGAGAACTCACTCACATCAGTCCTTGCTCCATTGGAGCTTACAGTCTAAATTCCCTAACACACGCACACACACGCACACACACACACACACTCACACACACACGTCAATTTAATAGCAGCCATTTAACCTACTAGTCTGTTCCTTCCCTCTGCCTGTGCAGATGGGTGTAAGTGATAGAATCACGCAAGTCTGCATAGGAGAATATGCAGACATCCACTTCTCGGGCATGTGCAGAGCAATTTTGCACAAGATACACTACGCAAACTGGCATATGTTCCACCCTACATCAGCCTGATAGTGTGCATTGTGAACTGGAAAAGTGGTGGGAAGTTTTGAGGGAACTATGTAAATGTATTTATTTTATTTAGCTCTTCGTATTGTTCCCATGAGCACATACTACACTCTCACAGGAATCGCTCCTTTCCCATTCATCACTGGTCTATCCTTGGCATAGTTCTTTGTCTCCCCTACTGCACCCAAACCCTGTTTACCCCATGATGTTTTGTTTACATAATTTGTTAATGTCCCCCTGATGTAGGAACGTGCCTTTTGGTGTTGGCTTTTCCTTTCAGCCACACCCTTGTTTTGCAGTTACATGGACTCTGTGAGAGTGGCGATTGAGAGGATTTCATTAAGCCCTGTGCACTGACCCCATCCGGCTCCTTCCTCAGATACGTTACCTCTGTGAAAGCATACACCTTTGCTAGTGACTGATCTTCACAAAGGCCGTGTTTGTTTGTGTTTGTTTACATGCCAAAACAAGGCTTACTGAGTCCATTAAATAGGAGGTATAAAGACCAGACAAATCTAGGTGTCTTGACCTTTGACTTGTGATGTGAACCTCAGAGCGACTCTGACACCCAAAATCTCGCCTCTTCATGGACGCTTGAGTATGTCAGTCAGTCACTAGCAGGGGTCAGAAACACAAGACAAAAGGTGATGGGGAGAACAACACTGACTGTGACAGCCGATCATACCAGCTTGCTCCACCCAGTCTGGCTGTAGGCTGCAAGACTCCCAGATGGAATCTGATCCTGCCAGTATGGAGTGACTTCTAACACTATACATCTGGATGTAGGAGATGCCCTCCCATCACACATTGGGGCTGTAAGCTGCCTCTAAACATGACCTTGTGTGCTAGCTGTGTGTCCAGTACTAATACAGCTCTCTTCTTGTCATTCATTTGCATTGCATCGTCTTCTTCCCATCTCTTTCCATGAGGCTGGACATGTCACACAGATATATGTGCCCAACATAGTGGAAGAGCTAGTCTCATATTTAAAACTGAACTAATAGGGGATTGGAAAAACAACTTTGGACTATACTGTACACGATTGTTCTTCTTGGAGGCAAGTCCATTCTCCCTAAACCTTGTCGTGCTGTAAACCGAACTACAGGATGTGTAGTCAGTTTGGGCAAAATGGTCACATATCTGGTTGTTCAGTTGGTATGTTGTATAAATTCATTATTAGTTAGAAGGTTATGTACAGTATCCAACACTTGTATAAAACACACCACCTTTATTCCCGCACACAATTTATTTAATATTACACTTGGGATGAAGCGAACAGTGTAAATTTCATATTTTGATAATATTTATTTTCCTTGCCCTTGTTTTTTCATTTTACCTATACCTTCAATAATGGTTGTAACTGTTTATAAAAATGCAAAATTATATGTACAGATTTTTTAAGCATTGGTTGTAAGAGAAATTTTAACATGCTGGATGCATGAACTTCCAATCCCATCAAATATCTTATGTAATCAATACATAGATAATAGAATGCTCTAGCGGTTCTGTTTGAGGATACGTGACCCAATCATTTACTAGCATGAATTATCCTGTAGTGCAGTTGTTTCTTTCTTTTCGTGTCTTATCAATAGTCAGCAGATAAGTCTAAAAAAGTAGTGATTTAAATTGTTAGTAGAGATGAGTGATTCAGAGAAATCGGGCAGATCTGAATTTTGGGGAACCGAGTCATGAGATGGTTTCTCATGCCGAATTCATACCTGAAAACCTAATTTTCTGCAAAATATCAGATCTCACGAGTTTTAGAACAAAATCTTCCATATATATATATATATATTAGAGAGAGAGAGAGAGAGACACCTCTCCCTGTTTTCATCTGCCATTTTAGAAGTGATTGGAGGTGGGGAGGAGGGTGGCTGCAATTCTGTGCTAAGAAAATTGCCTATAAAGGATTGGACAGGGTGAAAGAGGCAATTTATAGAGAAGTAGCTGTGATTTTACTGCAGTTTATATAGAGGTCAGTCTGCTAGAATTGTGTGCTGATCAACTATGTGTCAGGGAGTTTAGAGTAGTTGCTACTGGTTATTATAGTGTATATATAGAAAAGACACCTCAACTATTTAGTGGAGAAAAAACAGGGTGCTGTATGTCTGAGCAGCACACCCCAAAAAGCAAATGGATTTCTTGCTTTTAAAATCCCAAGTGTTTCAAGCAGAAACACTTACAAACACTCTCACTATCGCTTTATCACTAGCTGTTAATATGTTTTGAGCACTGTACAGTTTTGTAGGCATTCTGTTTAATGAGGTTTTATGTTTTTAAGGCAATATTTGACATGTAGGTTTAATACAAAACCTGAAAACATTCCTCTTCTGGGTGTGGCTCACCTTCATCTATCTACTTGTCTAAAATGACCATCCTGCCACCCTATTTCATACGGATTATAGCATGCTTTGCACACAAAACTTTGTTGTTCACCATCATTCTTTCAGCATAATAGAGCTAGCACACAATGCCAGGTAATTCACAGGCAAGTTACTCTTTGTATCGCTGGCTTCAGAAAGAGACATACTGTTGTAATTTTGTTGGAAAAACTCAAGAATGTTATAGCAAAATGGCTCATCCCACTAAGACTTTTCAGTATTCCTCATTGCCAACAATAGAGCCAACATTGTGTGAGCATTACAGCTGGGTGAATTTCCACACGTACCATACTTTGCACACGCAATAAACTTGGTCAGTTCTGGAGATGCTGTCTGTGGCCCATAACATTTCAAAGAAATGACTTATCATGCACACTGTATGCACATTGCTGTGCCACTATGTTTCATAGGAATTACATATTTTATTAAACTGCCATGTATTTGTACTGCTGCTCTCACTAATTTTAGCTAGCCAGATTACTGCAGACTTTGGCCAAAACTGGTGAAAATGTTGACAGTTGTGAAGAGATCATTAGAAAAAGGCTGTAAATAACTGCAAATAAACAGTGGCTACTGTGTGTAGCAAAATATCTCCCTCCGTACATCTTAATATCCAATAAGCTTCTGATCCGTTTACATATATATTGATGAAAGATAGCCGTACAATTTGTAGTTTAGGTTTAGAAGTCCACGGAATTCCTGGAAGTCTTTAGAAACTATGCAGTAAAATGCTGGAATGTACCCCCTGTAGAACTGCTACTGACAGACACAGTAGATAAGATTCAATAAAATAATAGGCATCTTCCCAGAAAACCAGAGAATGCAGAGCTGCTGCCATTAATAATATGCTATTGTGATCCAGGAGTAGCCTGACTTCCAGTATAGAGGGAGAAAGGATTTCTTCCCTTTTATTCTGGCCAAACAGGCTGTGTCCACAATTGGTCAACAATGATCTCATTGAAATTGTTAGTATTATCAGGCATGTAGTTACATGTGATCAGAACATGACCAGTATTACTCTAAGGGGCAGATTCAATTTAGTGCGAGGTGCGATGTCCGGCTGCACGCATTGCTGCCAATTACAGTAAGGAATCTCCGCGCATTTTTGTTTAACAGTGAAAGTGATCCAGCTACTCTGTCCAGTTTGGCCATCCCATAAGCTTATCTCTCGATAGTTCCAATTTTGGCAGGACAGTTCCGATTCTCGGACCCCAAAGCACTGCGGAAAATCATAAAGCAGACATGGTTTGTCAGGTCTGGTTTTGGTTTGCATGGATCAGGGACAAAGAAATTTTCCTTTTTTTTTACTGGTGGGAGGTACACAGGCATGCGCCCATGGCGCTCGGCTCTCAGGCCGGGCCGGGCCATGTCGCCAGCTTTTGGGCAGAATGAAACGCAGATGTCACTTTGTAAGTAGCCCTGCACTGAGTAATATCCAAAACCTGTTTCAAAATATAATCCAAGGATAAGCAATATTGTAATAGCCCCAAGTGCAAGCAGATCTCTATTTATTCATATCTTTAGAAGGGCGTTCACTCAGTCTGTCCCCCTCAAGCTACTATGTAGTGTGCAGAGTTTGTATGTGACAAGGCAGTACCTGCTGTAATATGGGCAGAGAAGAATCTACCAGACATCATCAAGACAAAAAATTGGTCTAGTTCCATGTTAAAAAACATACAAACCTGGCAACAGTTTTTCTAAGTAGCCCAATTTGGCTGGGAACTATCCGGCAAACCAAGGACTGTGCTTTCTTTTCTTTTATGGGGGTCTTTTTTGCCTCCTGGATCTGCAGACCGCCACACAGCCAATAAAAGTCCAAATTACCTGCTGTCTCTCAGATTAATAGCAAACATAAAAAAACAATGCATTATTATAAATAATTTTAAAACTTGACCTGTTGCCAACCCTTAAAGACTGGAGCAGCAAGCCCAGAAGGCCAGGCTTTGTGCACAATGCTGTATGGTATTTATAGCTGAGCAGAACAGGATATGCTGAAACATATAGTTTATTGACTTAAATGGTTACTGTTATTGTAGAGGCCTCTGGTGTGAAGGGGCAAATATGGGGGAGCGCAGAAAGATTTTATTGTTACTATAGTTGGTAATCTCATTGGACTCCTATAGACTTCTAGTATCAGCCAGTTATGAACGAATGTCCACAATTTTAATGACTAAAGTGTTTTACAATATCAGGTATTTAATTCAGTCCAGGATAATACATGACAAATAACTGTGGAAAGCAGGATCACAGCAATATGTCTTGGATGGAATGGCATGTATTCTTCCAATATCATCGTTCTTAAAGCATAAAACTTACATTTATACATTTTCAACTGACAAGGACAGGGGAAGAAGGACAATACCTACGACTGTAAATGTCTCCATAGGGTACATATCTGCTACACAATATTCTGTTGCTTCCATCTGACGGCTTACATATCAGGTGAGCGTAGCATGACACAGTGGTGAATCAGAGTTTGGGGAGTCAGTTCTCTTATTCAAGTAAAGTTTATTTCAATATATATGTTTTTCTAATAAAAAAATCCGTACTGCGCTCATTATACCATACTGAGATATCTGAAGTGGCAAAGTTGGTCTCCCTGTCATAGTGTAAAGCACTAAGCAGCACAGTGGCTTAGTGGTTAGCACTTCTGTTCAATTCCCGACCATGGCCTTATCTGTGTGGAGCTTGTATGTTCTCCCCCTGTTTGCATGGGTTTCCTCCGGGTGCTCCGGTTTCCTCCCACACGCCAAAAACATACTAGTAGGTTAATTGGCTGCTATCAAAATTGACCCTAGGCTGTGTGTGTGTGTGTGTGTCAGGGAATATAGACTGTAGGCTCCATTGGGCAGGGACTGGTGTGATTGAGTTGTCTGTACAGCGCTGTGGATTTAGGGGTGCTATATAAATAAATGATGATGATGAAAACAGTTTTAATTTTGTATAGCATTGGCTTTGGTGGAGGACTTGGGTAGTGGGACTTGCGGTCTTAATTACTGGATGCAAGTTTGTGTTTGTGTCCCCAAGCAGCTAATTCAGTGCTAAATGTTCTTGATCTAAATACCAATTCCTCTATTCTCAATGCCCCACAGAAGGCCAGAGAGAAATGCCAAGCGAAAAATACTTGATTTCTAATCTGAAGTGCAACTCTGCCCCTGTACTACCCCCATCGCCTTAAGGTTTTCAAAAGACAATGGTCTCCTAACATAATTTCTCTCCTTGCCCTTTCTTCTTTTTTTTTTTTAAATATGTTTTATTGATAAGATCAAGTACGTAATATACATAAATATAAATACGTTGCACACAACACTCCCCAACAATGCTTTTACAGTTTTAAGTCAGCTGTGTACTGATCTGGTACCGTAACAATGTTAATTTTTAACTATTATAACAGGGGAGGGGGTATATGGCAGAGTTGAAGAAAGGGTATAGAATAGGCTTGTAGGGGGGAGGTGGGTAAAGATTGGTAAGGAATGTTGGGAAGAAAGAAAGTTCACGCAATTATTGAGGAGGGACGGTCTAAACTGACAAACCTGTCCCAGGTCCTGTGTCTGTCAGAATCAGAGCAGGGGTTGATTGTGAGAGACCATACTTGGTGAAAAGATACTGAGGAACCCCTCAGAATGCTGGTGATATGTTCCATCTGGTAGGAATGCCAAACTCGACAACAGACCACTTCAAGCATTGGAGGTATAGGATTTTTCCTATTTTGCAAGTTGCCGCACTAGTAATATGTCGGAAGAGCTTATAGGCGTGAGAGGGGAGATCTGGAATAGCTACGGGTAGCAGCACATGTTTGTGGTCGGTGTGTACAGGAATAGCAAGGATTCCTGAGGCTAAAGTGATGACGGCGGTCCAGTACGGGCGTATTTTGGGACTCTCCCACCATATGTGCATGAAGGTTCCAGTTTGATCACAATTTCTCCAACAAGCCGCGCTTGTCTGCGGGTATATAAGGTGTAATTTGGATGCGACAGTACCATCTGTGGATTAATTTATTGGCCTTAATGCGGACATTCATTTATGGAGCAGTGTGCTGTCCATTCGTAGATATCCAACCAGTCTTCGTGTTCTAATGACTCCCTCAGGTCTGTTTCCCACTGTGTCTGGAAATGGTCTTTTACTTCCATGGTAGGGGGAGCAATGTATTATACAAGACAGAGATGAGACCTTTTGAGGACGATCCAGAGAGACATAGATGCTCAAACACAGTGGGTGACCTGGCTGATAGCTGAGTTTTGAACATCTGGTGGAAATGTCTGATCTGCAAGTATTGGTGGAACTCTCCTATTGTAAACCCACACTGCTTTGATAAGTCAAAGAACTGTGAGAATGAGACGGTTCTAGTGATATGATTTAAAAGTAACAATTTACCCCCAGTGCCCCATTTGTTATACATGGGCACAAAAGGCCAGGTGTGAAGGTGTGGTTGGACCAGAGGGGTATCAAAATTGAGGGGACGGGAGACAGAGATGCCATTCCATTACATCGGGACCAAATTGAGAGTGAAAGGGCAACCACTGGATGAGATTGAGCTGGGGGCTGGGTGTTGTGTAGCAGGAAGCCGGAGAATAGAGCAGATCGGGGATCCCTCCAGTAGGTCTGATTCTATATCAACCAAGATCCTGGTTCCAGGAGTGGAATGCCACTGCACACATTGGGCCAATCGGGCCTCATAGTAATAGCTGCAAAGATTGGGGATGCCGAGGCCACCTGCCATGGGGGAGCGTTGGAGTATACGGGCAGAGATCCTAAGCCTCTTATTTGACCAGATAAAGCACATTAAAGTGATCTGTAACATTTTGAGGGTTGAGGGGGGACCCTAATGGGGAGTGTGTGAAAGAGGTAGAGCAGTCTAGGAAGCAGACTCATTTTCACTGATGTGATCCGTCCCACCCAATATATCATAAGTTTGTCCAAGGATAACAGATCTTTTTTAATGCATGTGATGAGCAGGGGATACTTCTTGCCCTTTCTATAGCCCTTCATGGGCTAACCCACCATAATAAATTTAATTAGCTTTGGCAGACCCTTGAAAAGGCCATTGTTATCCTTTTCCTGGAAAACCGAGCCTCATCCATAAAATAGTTTATTCCAACCTCATTGTAGATGGGACCCTTTTCTTAACCTGAATTATTCATCATAGGGCAAATAGGCCTGGTTCCTAAAGAGTGCTCACAAGGAAGGCTCCCAATGAGACCCTGATTCTGCTGGGGGGATAGAGGAGGAATTGTGGCAGACCTAAATCCTCATCATCACCATTTTATTTGTAAAGATCCATGGCACCGGACTGTCACAGTTACAAATCATACAAAATACAATTGCACATAAAAGTGAAATAAGTACAGACAAGGTTGGCAAAGGACGAGCAGATGGGGTAGAGAGGGTAGAGAGGGTAGAGAGGGCCCTGCCTGTGAGAGTTTACAGGCTAGAGGGAGAGGGCAATGCTAAGACAATAGGAGCTAATGGGACAGGACTGTAGCTGGTAGAACATGCAGAGGTTATTAGGTAGGGCTAGGATAGGCAATAGCGAAAAGGTAGATGTTAAAAGAGTGCTTGAAAAACTAAAGGTTGGGGAAGAGTTTGGTCAGGCGAAATAGGTGACGGAGAAACGCAAGAGGTGTCGGCAGTTGTGAGAGGTGATTACCAGGGAGAAAACATAACATGTTTAGAGACCTGGGGGTAAATGTATCAAGCTGAGATTTTTCTGGCGGATTTAAAAAACGAATCAGATTCTAGCTATCATTTATTTAGTACATTCTACAAAATGAAAGCTAGACTCTGATTGGTTGCTATAGTCAACATCTCCACTTTTCAAACCTGCCGGAAAATGATACATTTATCCCTCGATCTGCTTTAACCGGTTCTCCTTTCCCATTTCTATATTCAGACCCCTGACCCCTATAAACTGAAGCTAATCTTATCTGCTAGTAAGTGCGAAACCTCTAAGGTGGCCATAATGTGCTCAATGATGTCAACAGTTGTTGCACAGAGCAAACCAACACATGTAGATGCTGTCACTCCCTTCCCTCTATAGGTAGCCCTACTATGAGCCTAAACACCTCCATAGTTATATGTCTCCCAATCTCTGCTCCATACTGTACAATATACATATTTGCATTAAACCTCACTTGCTTATTCCTAGCTCGGTCACGTTCCCATTTAACATGTCTTTCCAAGTTCTTCCGTAAGCAGAAAAGACAAACATAATGTACAATGTAGCCAGATACAGTATTTTTTGCTTGTATCTGTGCACTGTGCATACATGTATTGCAGTAGAGCTGAGTTAGCTAATCATTCATTTGAACATCAATTCAAGTGTTTGAGTTTGTGGTTTCCCTGAGAGAGAAGGAGCTGCAGGTACAGCAAGGGACATGCTGTATATTATAATATATGGGGCAGCAGGGTGGCTCAGTGGTTAGCACTTCTGCCTCACAGTGCTGGGGTCATGAGTTCAATTCCTGGCTATGGCCTTATCTGTGTGGAGTTTGTATGTTCTCCCCGTGTTTGCATGGGTTTCCTCCGGGTGCTCTGGTTTTCTCCCACACTCCAAACACTGGTAGGTTAATTGGCTGCTATCAAAATTGACCATAGTCTCTCTCTGTCTCTGTGTGTGTGTGTATATGTTAGGGAATTTAGACTGTAAGCTCCAATGGGGCAGGGACTGATGTGAATGAGTTCTCTGTACAGTGCTGCAGAATCAGTGGTACAATATAAATGATGATGATGATGATATACATTTGCCAGCCCTCCACTCCTGCTTCTGTTGTCCTGAATTCTAGTAAAAACTCAGCATCTGTTTGCATTTTGTGAGTGCTGATAACTGCACAGTACCACTTCTCTTGTTCTGAATGCTAGATGGAATTCATAGTGTCTGCTTTTAGTTTGTATTAATTGGAAATTGTACAGTTATGTACATTGTTCTGTATACTGAATTTGATATTGAATATCTCTTCCACTAATTTTACACTGTGCTAGGAGAAAAGATAGATAATGATGGGTTTCACATTTATAGCTTGAATGCAGCTTATGAATTCAGTGAATTGCTGTACTTATTTATAGACTGCTCTTATTTTTCACTCTTTATATCTTTCGCCCTGCTGTCCAGTGTTTGGGTGTGTCAGGCTGCCGGGCAGATGATGAGGTAGAGTTAAACAGTACAGTGTGTGAGACACTTATTAAATCTTCTAATGCCCAAATGTTCCCAATTGTAAAGTGCTATGGAATCTGCTGGCGCTATAGAAATAAATGATGATGATGAATGTGGAAAACAAGTGCAATATGGCTTCACACAACATGCAACATATTTATAGTGGAGATGTCACCCCCCCTGTTTTGTGACAAGTGCAGGGGGGGGGCATGGCTTTGCTGTGGCTTGTAGTCTGCAAGGTTTCTGAGTCCCAAAGAAGGTACACAGTGAAAGTCAGTGTAGCCGTGGCATAGGGCAGGAGCGGAAGTAGAGATAAGTGATGTTGCTGTAAAATTTTGCAGCAGCAGAAAAACATACATTTTTATCTTGAGATGGCTTACTAGTGGCTTGTGTCTAACGTACCTACTGATCACTGTGAGACTTGCCCTGTCCTTGTCCTTCAGTATTTCATAATGGTCACTGTTTTGTAAATATTAGTTGTTTTTAATAATAGTATTAATTAAAAATGTCAAGATAAGAGTGTGGTAACAACACAGGCCTAAACACAACTATTAAGAGAAGTCATTGGCTAATATACAAGCAGTCAGACTGAAAGGTACGTCGCTGCTGTACCGGTACTATGATTAGTCAGAGAAGAACTCTATAAAGGCTTTATGAGGTTAGAGGAGAATAAATTCTCATGCTCTAATGAGCCACACCAGTTGCTGGGAACAAGAGGAGTTATACGTCCATGGCGTTACAATATTCAAAAGAAACCACCTCGTCCCTCAGCAAGTGCAGCACTTGAACGCCAGAGGGTTATAAAGCCATTATATAGTGTCTCTGTGGATGTTGACACAAACCCAGAGGTAGCAAAACAGGAGCATTTCATCAAAAAACAAGATCTTTATTTTCTGTATCACTAGTGTAGACAATCTGCACCTGCCAATGGTTTTTGAAGAAAAGGTAATTGCATTGGCAGCCTTATGTGTACCAAATTCTGAAGAGATAATGCAAGGTTCTGATACTGAAGATAATGCTAATGATTATGAGAGTGAGGTAGAGCAAGAGTAGAGTATACTAACATATGGAAAACCTTCTCCCCAGATGTTATCCCTAAGGCTGACATCGTCCCCCATCCCCCCTACATAAAGTACTTCTACTTGGCATTATGATATTATTATTATTATTATTATTATTATTATTATTACTAGTATTATTGCAATGCTGGCCAGTGCTACCAGTCATGATGACATTGACAATGATGAATTAGCAGCCTTACAATTAGTGATTGTATTTCTAGTGGTGATGATAAATTAGACTCTAGTCTAATAATGATACAGTGTTGATTGATGACATCTTGATGGATAGGAATAGGCAGATTGAGATGAGATCAGCAGATATAAAGTTTTTGTTGTCGCTGCAAGGAATGTTCCCGTAACACCCTGTATCTGTGCAATGTTTCAACAATGAAAAGCAAGAATGAGTTTCATAAACTAAACGGCAAGAACTTCCAAATCCAAATAAATAGCAAAGTTGTCTGTTTAACGTCACGTGCTGAGAAGAGAATCAATTGGCACTGTAACCTGTACATATTTACGGTTTATATACTTTGTGAGTGCATCAGTAGAACATTCATGTTTTATATACTATTTATATTTTTATCACTTTATTTTCTATGTACAGTATAGTACCTATAAAAACATATTCAGCTTTTTGGAATTTTCATATATTAATGTTACTATATAAAATATAGTTGGATTCATTCAAGTATTCTTTCCATTGACCAAGATACAATTTTGCAGTTTTTACCTCAGAAATTATCAAGTCTGATAATCATCTTCCTCCATTCCCCCAGAATGCATTGCTTCTCACGTGTTAGGCATTTTATGGTGGCACACCGTATCTACTTTCATTTCAATCAGCCTTGCTCCAAATATGTTATATACACTTTTTACCCAGTATTGTTTATTACTGTTTGTCCCCAATTGTAAAGTGCTATGGAATTTGCTGGCACTATATAAATAATTGTTGATGATGATGATACACTATATGGACAAAAGTATTTGGAAGCTTGACCTTTATACCAGCAGGGACTGTAATAACATTGTATTCAAATACATATAGTTTAATATGGAGTTGGCCCCCCTTTTACAGCGATAATAGCTTCCACGTTCCTTGGAAGACTTTTTACAAGATGTTGGAGTGTTTCTGTGGGAATTTGTGCCCATTCATTCTGTAGAGCATTTATGAGGTCAGCCACTGATGTTGGATGAGAAGGCCTGGCTCACAATCTCCATTCCAGTTCATCCCAAAGGTGTTCGATGGGGTTGAGGTCAGGGCTCTGTGTGAGCCAGTCAAGTTCTTCTACACCAAACTCATCAAACCATGTATTTGTAGTCCTTACTTTGTGCACTGGGGCACAGCCATGTTGGAATAGAAAAGAGCCTAAACCAAACTGTTGCCACAAAGTTGGAAGCATAGCATTGTCCAAAATGACTTGGTATGCTGAAGAATTAAGATTGCCCTTCACTGGAGATAAGGGGCCTAGCCCAAACCATGAAAAACAGCCCCATACCATTATCCTTCCTCCACCAAACTTCAGAGTTGGCATAATGGAGTCAGGCAGGTAACATTCTCCAGGCCTCCGCCAAACCAAGACTCGCCCATCTGACTGCCAAACAGAGAAGCGTGATTCGTCACTCCACAGAACACGTTTATACTGCTCCACAGTTCAATGTCGGTGTGCTTTACACCACTCCACCCAACGCTTGGCATTAGTCTTGGTGATGTAAGGCTTGCATGCAGCTGCTCGGCTATAGAAACCCATTTCATTAAGCTCTCGCTGTACAGTTTTTGTGCTTACATTAATGCCAGTGGAAGTTCGGAACTCTTCAGCTGTGGAATCAGCAGAGCGTTGGAAACTTTTATGCACCATGTGCCTTAGTTGTTGATCCCGCTCTGTGATTTTACTTGGTCTTCCGCTTCATGGCTGAGTTGCGGTTGTTTCTTAACGCTTCTATTTACAGTTGACCATGGATTATCCAGCAGGGATGAAATTTCACAAACCGTCTTATTGCAAAGGGGGCATCCTATCACAGTACAACGCTTGAAGTCACTGAGCTCTTCAGAACGACTCTTTTTGTATCACAAATATTTGCAAATGGAGACTGCATGGCTAAGGTGCTTTATTTTATACACCTCTGTCAATGGGTCTGATAAAAACACCTCAATTCAATAATTAACACGTGTGGCCAAATACTTTTGCCCATATAGTGTATGTATGTATATGTACAGTATATCTTTACTTTAAGTTAAGAAGAAGTCATTACACAAGATGAAATTGGAAGTCTGCATCAGATAGAATAGGAATTTGAATATAATTTGTTGTGCAGCTTTTTGAGCGACAAAAATAATATAATGGATGTCTGCTGGATGGGGCCTACTGGAATGTTGACGGTCAAAGCAGCTATGGCCTTTACAGAAATCTTATTGGTTTGTGCACTTGTTGTTTGCAAGTAAAATAAATACTGTTTATTCTGAATTTGGTTGTGCTGGTTAACTGGCAATTTTCAAAGTCACTATTTTAATTTCTTAAATGAGTAGTTATTACCCTTTCATTATTTTATATATTTCTATAGAGGTCCATTTTGGTGCTGCCATACCAAATTGTCTCTCACTTTAATCAGTCCTATATAACCTGGATCATATTACATGCACCTCATCTTGTGCATTGTTGCAATGTAATTAGAGTTCCCTACCACATGAAATAGTCTTTTCAGTATGATTGTGTGTCTACCTAAGCAACTGGGTCATGTCATGGTTATGAAGTGTTTCAGGCCCACTGATATCCTAGACAATTGCAGATCATGTGGGACCTATTTTGGCTGCTCACTCTCATCAAGGAGATGAGGATCTCAGTCTTGTGTGCAATGAATGAAGAATTTGCTGTAGTCTGTATAATCAAGGCCTCGAACATGACCAAATAAACACGGATTCCCAGACTCAAGCAATCTGTGCTCAGGTCAGATAAATCCACAGATCTTAAGCTTAGTTCTGAATTGTCACCAAGCCATGTATGGCCTTCACCCAACCTCAATTATTGTGACTTGTGTTTGTATTTGCAAATAAATACTGCAGAATTCTAAATTCAGTTATGTAGATTAATTGCCAATTTTCAAAACCAATGCAGTGACAATCTCATCCTGTAATGTGAGAGTTCACTTCTCTAGAAGGAGGTGATACCTATTGTATGTCATGCTTCAGACTCAGGGACTGGATCAGCAAGATCAGCCTGTGCTATGGAGTCAATGACTGGGGGAATCAGCACTTGGTTCACCACAGACAGTGCTTTGGTCCATGGGAAAAGAGCCAGTATCCCTAAAGTATTAACTCTGTTTTTTCTCTCTCTTTTGTCTCTCTTTCTGTTTCCCTCATTTCTCTCTGTTTCTCTTTTTTCTCTCTCTTTCCTTGCTCCTTCTCGTTCGATTTGTTTCTCTCTCTTTTCTCTGTCCACATTTCACTCCTTTCTCTCTGTCCATATCTCTCGTTTTTTCTCTCTCTGTTTCTGTCTTTTTTTCTCTCTCCATTTCTCTTTTCTCTCTCTTTGTTGCTCTCTCTTTTCTCTCTCCTTGTTTCTCTTTTCTTTCTCTGTTTCTCTCTTGTCTCTCTTTTCTCTCTCCTTGTTTCTGTCTCTCTTCTCTCTCCGTTTCTCTCTCTTTTCTCTCTCCTTGTTTCTCTTTTCTCTCTCCTTGTTTCTCTTTTCTCTCTCCTTGTTTCTCTTTTCTCTCTCCTTGTTTCTCTTTTCTTTCTCTCTTCTCTCTCCCTGTTTCTATCTCTCTTCTCTCTCCCTGTTTCTGTCTCTCTTCTCTCTCCGTTTCTCTCTCTTTGTTGCTCTCTCTTTTCGCTCTCCTTGTTTCTCTTTTCTCTCTCCTTGTTTCTCTTTTCTTTCTCCGTTTCTTTCTCTCTTCTCTCTCCCTGTTTCTCCCTTTTCTCTTTCTCAGTTTCTCCCTTTTCTTCCACTCCATTTCTCTCTTTTTTATCTCTGTTTCTCTCACTTCTCTCTTTTATCTCTCACTGTTTCTCTCTTCTCTCTCCGTTTCTCTCTTTTTTTCTCCGTTTCCCTCTCTTTTCTCTCTCTCTGTTTCCCTCTCTTTTTTCTGTCTCCGTTTCTCTCTCTCTGTTTCCCTCTCTTTTCTCTCTCTCTCTCTCTCTGTTTCTCTCTCTTTTCTCCCTCTCCATTTCTCTTTTTTCTCACTCTATTTCTCTCTTTTTTTTATCTCACTCAGTTTCTCCCTTTTTTCTTTCCGTTTCTCTCTCTCTTTCCGTTTCTCTCTCTCTTTCCGTTTCTCTCTCTCTTTCCGTTTCTCTCTCTTTTCTCTCCCTGTTTCTCTCTCTCTTTTCTCTCCCTGTTTCTCTCTCTCTCTTTTCTCTCCCTGTTTCTCTCTCTCTCTTTTCTCTCTGTTTCTCTCTCTTTTCTCTCTGTTTCTCTCTCTTTTCTCTCTGTTTCTCTCTCTTTTCTCTCCGTTTCTCTGTCTCTTTTCTCTCACTTAGTGTCCTATTTATCAAACATAAATCCTCAGTTAAATCCTCGGAAAAGTAAGTTTAAGTTTACATTGTTTTATATGGTCATTGCTACTATATCTGCTGCTTTGCATCTCTCTTCGTTTTACTGAGCAGTCCCCATAACAGTGTAAGAGGAGTGCTCAGAAACCTCTATTTCCCAATGTCTGAAAATACATTTTTTTCTTTTTTTTCACATGTTGGCCAATTTCAGCTTTCAATTACGTACATTAACGTAATTGAAACATTTCACTGCTGTCAGCTCTGCTCCGAAGAGGAGAGCTGCACAACGCATGTGTGGAGGGATCATGTGATCCCTCGCTGTCACATGAGTCACGGTCACACTACAATGGCACTACTTTCGGTCGGCGCACGCGCACTAGGATTATAAGGAAGATGCCGTGAAGACCCTTCTCTTTGCACTGAAAAGGCTGCGAAATGGTAAGTGAAAAACTTCACAGGGACAGCAGTTTAACGTGACTGCTGTCCCCGCTGAAGTTTATTGATAAATATGAAAGATAGTTCAATCCTTATCAATGCGAATGAGGATTGAAAACTATCTTTCATATTAAGCAGTGCATCTTAAATATGCCTCTATTTCTCACTTTTCTCTGTTTCTCTCTTTTCTCTCTGTTTTTCTCTCTTTGTTTCTCTCTCTTTTTGTTTCTCCCCATTTCTCTCTTAGTTTCTCTCTCCCTTTTTCTCTTGCTTCTCTTTTTGTTTCTCTCTCTTTTTGTTTCTCTCTCCCCATTTCTCTCTTCTCTCTCCCGTTTTCTCTCGCTTCTCTCTTTTTCTCTATCTTCGTTTCTCTCTTTCTTCTCTCTCTCCCGTTTTCTCTCACTTCTCTCTTTGTTTCTCTCTCTTTTTGTTTCTCTCTTTTTGTTTCTCTCTCCCCATTTCTCTCTCTTTGTTTCTCTCGCTCTTCTCTCTCCCGTTTTCTCTCGCTTCTCTCTTTTTCTCTATCTTCGTTTCTCTCTCTCCTCTCTCTCTCCCGTTTTCTCTCACTTCTCTCTTTGTTTCTCTCTCTTTTTGTTTCTCTCTCTTTGTTTCTCTCTCGCCATTTCTCTCTCTTCGTTTCTCTCGCTCTTCTCTCTCCCTTTTTCTCTCGCTTCTCTCTTTGTTTCTCTCTCTGTTTCTCTCTCGCCATTTCTCTCTCTTCGTTTCTCTCTCTCTTCTCTCTCCCTTTTTCTATCGCTTCTCTCTTTGTTTCTCTCTCTTTTTGTTTCTCTCTCCCCATTTCTCTCTCTTCGTTTCTCTCTCTCTTCTCTCTCCCCTTTTCTCTCGTTTCTCTCTTTGTTTCTCTCTCTTTTTTCTCTCTTCCTTCCACTCTCTCGTTTCTCTCTCTTCTCTCTCTCTCTTCTCTCTCTTCTCTCTCTTCTCTCTTTCTCTCTCTTCTCTCTCTCGTCTCTCTCTCGTCTCTCTCGTCTCTCTCTCGTCTCTCTCTCGTCTCTCTCTCTCTCGTCTCTCTCTCTCTCGTCTCTCTCTCTCTCGTCTCTCTCTCTCTCGTCTCTCTCTCTCTCGTCTCTCTCTCTCTCGTCTCTCTCTCTCTCGTCTCTCTCTCTCTCGTCTCTCTCTCTCTCGTCTCTCTCTCTCTCGTCTCTCTCTCTCTCTCTCTCTCTCTCTCTCTCTCTTGTCTCTCTCTCCTCGTTTCTCTTTTTTTTCTCTCTCTCTCCATTTCTCTCCCTTTTCTTTCTCTGTGATTTGTGCTGTCTTTCAGTGATAGTGTGTTTCTTAGTAAGCCTCACAGCAACAGCTAATGTGACCCAGCCTTCTTTAGTGTGGTTCACATGAGTGAAACATGATATTCATGATGCGGAAGAGAACCAATAAGAAAGAAGCCCGGGCGGAACAACAATGGAGGTGAAAATCTGCGCAGAACACTTAAGGGGAAATTCCCCTAGTGAACCGTGCAAATTCCTCGGGCTCAGTGCGGAATGAGGAAAATACTCCTCTCTATGCAGTATCCATTTCAAAAAAGAAACACACACACAAATCCGACAATCTATACAAGATGTTCAACTAGTCTGCAAATGTTATTCAGGAAAGAAGTCCTTTTAAAAAATTAAGTTATGAAGGTTATTTCTGCTGTGCCACATCTAGTCTATGTTTGTCTGTCTGTGTGTGTTAGGGAATTTAGACTATAAGCTTTGATGGGGCAGAGACTGATGTGAATGACTAATATTCTCTGTACAGCGCTGCGGAATTGGTGGCGCTATGTAAATAAATGATGATCATCATCATCATTTATTTATATAGCGCCAACATATTCCGTAGCGCTTTACAATTGGGACAAACATAGTAAACTAATAAACAAACTGGGTAAAACAGACAAAGAGGTGAGAAGGCCCTGCTCGCAAGCTTACAATCTATGGGACAATGGGATTTTGACACATGAGGTTGTCTACATTTTGCATTTCGGCCCAGCCAGACTGTAAAGGTAAAAGTGACTCATAAGCTAAATGATCCCGTCACACAACAATGTTGGTCAGGGGATAGTTGTCTTGTGTGAAATTGTGTAACGGGTGGTAATAGGGTAATATAGTGAGGTTAAGAGGGTGATGATGTAAGCTTATTGTTACTATACAGCTGCAGAGGATAGTGGACTTTTTAGTGTGAAAAAAGAATACAGATGCACAATAAATACAAAGTGAGTACAGATACAAAATGTCCCTGGAAAGTTCATTAAACTATTGGCCACAATGAGAAGTGGAAGTTGGATCATGCAGTTTGTTGCATTCCCTGTTTTCCATGTTATGATTCCGGTGTCCACTAGATGGCAACAATGGCTTCAGAATTAAGGCTAGGACGTGCCCTATGAATGTTAGGAAGTTTCTTATTTGGTGTTCTCTGAAATGTTTCCAGATGTTAGTCATACATAAATGAGCATTTTCCATGTAGTTATCGGATTCCTATATGGTCATGCACTGCTATGGGACATCTGCATCAGTCTCCGTAGCTTTTACTGCTCTAGTTCACACACCTCCCAACTGTCCATTTAATCAGGGCCATCCTGATTGAGGGGCTGCCATGTCATCCTGTGTATCTGGACTACTGTACTGTCCTTACTTGGGAACAGATGGGACATATGTCCCATTAGATGATGCCCCTTCAATGCCACTTGTAGCGACAGCAGGTGTGTGTTGCATTAAAGGTGTGTTTTTAGCAGAGGGGTAGGGGCTGGGGGCAGCCCAGCCATTCTGAAAGTCTGGGGATACCCCCAATGTATTGTGGCCATGCCACCTTTACGTGCATGCTACAGCCTCTCAACACGCACCCTCTGTCCTGCTGCATGTCAATGGTGGTTTTTGTGATCACCACCAAGATGAGAGGCCACAGTCTGTGCCAGACGAGTGTGACTTCCACCAAACACGTGACTCATTTCTGCTCTGCTGCAACTACTGCCATTAGTGTCCTACAGCCATTCACACACAACTGCTGGGTCCCCTGAGGTACCTTGTATACTCGCTGTTGACTGTCACACTCTTCTCTATCAGTCGGACAGGAATGCAGCATGCTACAGCAGAGCAGATGGTTTTATATCAGATACACCCTAGACATCACCAGCCTGTAGTCACATGACATCATTCAGATGCTTATAGAAGAAGACCTGTGATGCTAAAATATGTTGCCAGACATAATAGTTCAGCGGTGCATAGGGCATTATCAGTTACCTGAAGCATAATGTCCTGGACATCTGTGCTATTCTCCAGCTGTATGCTCATGGTGAGTCACAAAGAAAGCATTGGTCTAACGAGTATTCCTAGCAACTGGTTAGTGATGGAATGTGTCCCTGTCACCTACTGCAGGCCCTGCAGGGTGCTCAGGAGCTCAGGGGACCACTGGAGAGTTGAGTGAAGGCAGCTGTTATAGAACATCTCAAAAACCTGTTTATCTCCATCTATTCTGAGTTCTCCGTTACTTCCGGCTTCTGCAGTCGTTTCCTTGCCAAGTCTCCACTAATTCTTCTTCAAGCTCTGACACCCATAATCTCTTCAGGAGGTTATGTGACATCTGTGTGGGGATGAGTGGACCCATCTCTATCATTGTATTTCTCTGACCCTAAAGGATCGGTGGGTAAGAGCTCCAGACTAACACAAAATATCAGTGGAAATGCTCCCACCCTGAAAAAATTGCAGTTTAGCAACTGACAGAAAAACATTTAGTGATCTATTTACAAAGCACCGCAAAATATGAATGGAACTTCATCGCATAGATGCGGATTGAAAGATTTCTCATATTTATTAAAAAATCAACACAGGAACAGCCTTTCCGAAAAACATCTGTTCCTGTGAAGTGTATCATTTGCCTAACACTGTCTTTTCTCTTGCGGCCCTTCAGTGAAGTTCTTCGGCTTCTTTGTAATCCTTGTGCGCATGCGCCAATTGCTAAACTCACGCATGCGCACAGAGCAGGTTAGTGTGAAACAAAAAAAGACAAATTAGCATGTGACAGGGAGGGATCACATGATCCCTCCACACATGCGCTGTGCAGCTCTGCTCTACAGAGCAGAGCTGTCTTCAGTGAAACTTTTCAATCATGTTAATGTACACCAGCTTCAGCTGGCAAATATTAACTTGGGAAAAAAGCGATTTGCTTTTATTGATAAATAGCGTTACTGAGCGCTCCCCATACACTGTTATGGGGAGTGCTCAGTAAAATGAAGAGAGATGCAAAGCATCATCATCATCACCATTTATAGCGCCACTGATTCCGCAGTGCTGTACAGAGAACTCATTCACATCAGTCCCTGCCCCATTAGAGCTTACAGTCTAAATTCCCTAACATACACAGACAGAGAGAGGCTAGGGTCAATTTTGATAGCAGCAAATTAACCTTCTAGTATGTTTTTGGAGTGTGAGAGGAAACCGGAGCACCCGGAGGAACCCCATGCAAACACGGGGAGAACATACAAACTCCACACAGATAAGGCCATGGTCGGGAATTGAACTCATGACCCCAGCGCTGTGAGGCAGAAGTACTAACCACTTAGCTACCGTGCTGTGATATCTGCTGCAATGCAATAATGGTAAATTACATTTTTGTGGTTAATCCCCGAAAACATCAGTTTTCTGGGATTTAACAGGGGGATTTTGTTTGATAAATAGGCCCCTTAGATACATGACGTGATCAAGCAAAACATGTACTGAGCTATGCCTATGTAACTATAACAGTTTTAGATCAGGTCAAGAGAAGATTGAGAAGCTCTGTCTGAGCATTGCGGCTCCCACAGTTTTTCTGCAGTGTGCTACCTTATTTCTAACCCTTCACTTTGAGTGTTAGCAAATGACGGATGATGTGAATGAAGCACTGATGATGGCATACAGGGTGTGTACCAACATGGGATGACTCAGCAATATCCCTGGCAGTGCCCCTTGTGATTGCACATTGCAAGGGGAATCTTAGCAACGCATTCCAGCAGCATAAAGGAAACAGTTCTGCGATAAGACTCCTTTCTGTATTGTGGGAAATTTAGTCCTTGACTTGCGCAACACAACCATAAGTTTGTGACACTGATGGATTCTGCAACAATGACATTTACAAGTGTCCTGAAAATGCCGTGTCCGTCAGCGAGTGTGGCATAAAATGACTGCCATGTAGACACATCCAATAAAGTTATCCATATTTAGGTCACGTAAAGAGTGACTGTGAAGTTCTAATTCCTCTGTAAACATTGCTGATACTGTCACACACTGGCTCTCTCCAGTGATCAGTGGAATGTCCAGAGGTTTCAGCACAAAAGTGTTAATACCACACTTATCCATCACTCTTCTTCCTAACACCGCCACCCCCCACTTTGCAGACCTTGGACTTTTCACTGCGCTTTGTGTCCTTCCCAGAGGCTGCGTCACCTGCACTCTCCCTTCTAGGGACAATTGTTCTGTCATAATAAAGCACTAGAGGCCCATGCCTTCAGATGGGCCACCTAGACATGATTCTTTCTTTATATGATTGATAATAATAAACTATTTAATCATTTGATATAATTTTCAAAGGAGTTCTGGCTTAGGGGTAACTGCCGATACTTAGGCCATGGCACGTTAGCATCACCCATTCTTACAACAACAGGCTATTATGGGAAAATTTGTAGAAGCAACGACACACAATAAACTGACAGCTTTGTCATCCTGCCGAAATCATCAGCAGCAGCTATTTATAGTGGATTATCATCATCATCATCAGCAGCAGCTATTTATAGTGGATTATCATCATCATCAGCAGCAGTAGCTATTTATAGTGGATTATCATGATTATAACTATTCACTCTCTTGCAGCCCTGAACCAAAATTGGCTATATAATCCTCATCACCATTTATTTATATAGCGCCACTATATGAACTGATTACATCAAGTAAACTGCTACACAATCATATCAGTACTGTAAACATAGATTGAGGGCACCCAATGTATGGCTGAAGGAAGCCTCACCCTTCTCCAGCCCTAATTTTTATAGACAAGACTTCTCTAAGGAGGCAATAGCCTTTCTTGCCCAACTTCCAACCCTCGCTGCCGTGGTTTGCCACAGGTACAAGCCACTGAACTTTATTCAAACCATCAGTATATTCAGATGTAGACATCAAACGGCTTCCTCCTACCTATGCGCTATATATACATCAAAGGAAAAACATGCTGTAATAAAAAGGTTTATAGTACAGTTTATAAAATGAAAGAAGTCACTGATTGTTTCTCCTCTGCACCAGATTTCAGTCTGAGCAGTGTGGAATGTATAGAGGATTATATATATACATTATATTATATTATATATATACTATATATATATACTATATATAGAGGATTGTATACTAGTCTGTGCAGAAAACTACACCTAGAAATGAATATCTTATTAAACCGCATTTTGATCCAGTTGTTTTCTGTTGTCAGTGTAATCATTTCCAATCCTTCCCTTGCTTATCACATGTATGTTGTATATGGGATAATGTTCCCCCAGTTGGAAATTCTAAGGGTATTTGAGTGTTAGCAAATGCTAGATGCTGTGAATGAAGCACTGACAGAACAGGGTGTATACTAGAGATGCTCAGGCTTGGTTCCCCGAGAACCAAACACACCAGAACTTAGCAGATCCGAGTGCCGAGTCGAGCCGGCTCGGTACTTTCGCGTGCCCTCGGATTTGAAAATGAGGCAAAACGTCATTGTTACGTCGTCGGATCTTGCGATCTTTGGATTCTATAAGTACCACCATCCACGGCGATCCAGCGTCATTTCACAGAGGGACACAGAAGGGGTAAAGTTCTTGGCAGTCTCTAGTTCAGTTGGGCAGCGTCATAGGTAGAAAAGAAAGAGGAGGGGTAGCAGTGTTCTTTAAAGTCTCCAGTGACATTCAGGAGAGCTCCATTGCTCCACTGCTCCATTGTCATTGCTGAAATAGAAATAATAGGTCTGGCAGGCTTGGTCTTTTAAATCTGCAGTCACATTGTACTGTGTTATATAGGTAACATACAAAGAGGAGAGCTCCATTGCTCCATTGCTTATTGTCATTGCTGAAATAGAAATAATAGGGCTGGCAGGCTCGGTCTTCTAAATCTGCAGTCACATTGTACTGTGTTATATAAGTAACATACAAAGAGGAGAGCTCCATTGCTGACATAGAAATAATAGGGCTGGCAGGTTTGGTCTTCTAAATCTGCAGTCACATTGTACTGTGTTATATAGGTAACATACAAAGAGGAGAGCTCCATTGCTAATTGTCATTGCTGAAATAGAAATAATAGGGCTGGCAGGCTTGGTCTTCTAAATCTGCAGTCACATTGTACTGTGTTATATAGGTAACATACAAAGAGGAGAGCTCCATTGCTCCATTGCTTATTGTCATTGCTGAAATAGAAATAATAGGGCTGGCAGGCTCGGTCTTCTAAATCTGCAGTCACATTGTACTGTGTTATATAGGTAACATACAAAGAGGAGAGCTCCATTGCTAATTGTCATTGCTGAAATAGAAATAATAGGGCTGGCAGGCTTGGTCTTCTAAATCTGCAGTCACATTGTACTGTGTTATATAGGTAACATACAAAGAGGAGAGCTCCATTGCTCCATTTCTAATTGTCATTGCTGAAATAGAAATAATAGCACTGGCAGGCTTGGTCTTTTAAATCTGCAGTCACATTGTACTGTGTTATATAGGTAACATACAAAGAGGAGAGCTCCATTGCTCCATTGCTTATTGTCATTGCTGAAATAGAAATAATAGGGCTGGCAGGCTCGGTCTTCTAAATCTGCAGTCACATTGTACTGTGTTATATAAGTAACATACAAAGAGGAGAGCTCCATTGCTGACATAGAAATAATAGGGCTGGCAGGTTTGGTCTTCTAAATCTGCAGTCACATTGTACTGTGTTATATAGGTAACATACAAAGAGGAGAGCTCCATTGCTAATTGTCATTGCTGAAATAGAAATAATAGGGCTGGCAGGCTTGGTCTTCTAAATCTGCAGTCACATTGTACTGTGTTATATAGGTAACATACAAAGAGGAGAGCTCCATTGCTCCATTGCTAATTGTCATTGCTGGAATAGAAATAATAGGGCTGGCAGGCTTGGTCTTCTAAATCTGCAGTCACATTGTACTGTGTTATATAGGTAACATACAAAGAGGAGAGCTCCATTGCTCCATTGCTAATTGTCATTGCTGACATAGAAATAATAGGGCTGGCAGGCTTGGTCTTCTAAATCTGCAGTCTTTGTTTGAAGGTGTATGAAAATAATATTGTGACCTGTGAGGTGGTCCAAATTGACTGCAAATGACTTGAAATTAGTGTTATTGAGGTTAATAATAATGTAGGGGGGGGGGAGCAAAAATATGTGATTTTAGCCCAAAAATATATTAAAAAAATCATGATCTAGAACCAGAACCATAACACGCGAGGGCGGTTTTGCCAAAACCAAAAAAGTTAATCCAGATCCAAAACCAGAACACGGGGGTCAGTGAACATCTCTAGCGTATACCAGCATGAGATGACCAAGGTAGATCCCTGGCAGTGCCCCTTGTCATCGCACATTGCAAGGGGAATCTTGGCAGCACGTTCCAGCAGCTTCGGGGCAGGTATGAACATAGTCCTGCAATAAGACTCCTTTCTGCATTGTGGGTATTATAGTCCTCGACTTGCAGAATGCCAATGTAACCATATAAAGGCACAGCACAACACCGCAGGTAGGAGGTCTATTATTCATTATAATAAACACATTTTTTTAACAAACACTGAAATGAAGACATCAAAACTGATCAACAATAAGCAAAGACATCAGAATTCACAGGATTTTCAGATATTATCCACATAACATATTTGTAACATATATTAGAATAACCTGCATGTTATATACACATAAAAACTGCTAACTGCTATCCCTGGTCTAAAATGTTGTTGGACATAAAGATGTGTATATAGTATAGAACCAGTTAAATAACTTCTATCAGTTTATCTTTTTATTATAGTTCTGTTTAGATTTTCCAAGAAAAGTGCGCTATTGTTTAAAGTGAAAAGATTCCTGTCCCGTGGATCTCACGCACACACACAGAACATGTGTTGTTTATAAAAGGCCAATCCGACAATCAGATGATACATTCAATCTGTTCGATGGATCGGAGGAATGTGACATTATGCTGTCTGGTCAGTATAACAGGGAAACCCTCACACTCCCAGCTGCTCACCCCACCGAGGAAGTCACAACTCCTGCCAAGCTATATTTGTAATCACATCCAGTTTGGATGAGGCAAGAAAACAGATACGGTAAACAAAGTTTGTTCCTTCATCGGAATGACCACCAGGGGACTTAACTCATAGTGGTGGTAAATACATAGATCAGCCTTCCAGAGCAGAAGGTCCAGGAGGAGATTGGCAGCCAGGGAGAGAACTTCAAGCTGTACTATTGTATAAGATGAACACTGAAAACTTTATCGAGCATCATCGTTAACACAGGTCAATTTGCATTTGTAAATTGATTGGAGGCCACAGCAGGGAGTATGAAGAAGTATGAAAGATAATTGCTTGTACAAGTACATGTAAAAAAAATCCTTATATTTCATCATCATCTATTTATTTATTTATATAGCACCACTAATTCCGCATCGCTGTACAAAGAACTCACATCAGTCCCAGCTGCATTGGAGTTTACAGTTTAAATTCCCTAACATACACATACAGACCGAGAGAGACTAAGGTCAATTTAATAGCAGTCAATTAACTTACTAGTATGTATTTGTGTTAGAGGAAACCGGAGAACCTGGAGGAAACCCACGAAAACACGGGGAGAGCATACAAACTCCATACAGATAAGGCCATGGTTGGGAATCAAACTCATGACCCCAGTGCTGTGAGGCAGAAGTGCTAACCACTAATACGCTGTGTTGTCCCCATATTTCACATATTTATGAAAGTTACAAAAAGATTGTATATTCGAAGAATTTAGCTCCTGCAGTAAGTTTCAGAGCATTATGCTGGGGGGTTTACATCCCACAAGTGACTCCCCCTCCCAACCCCCTGGTCACAGATTGTGTTTCTAGGGAGAACAAAAATGTTCCAGTTGTAAATGAGTAATATAAAAATCATGGACAAAACATCCCACATGGCCCCCTCCATTTTTCCTAGGACAAAAGGGTCAGGATGATGTGACCCTCTATGACACTTGGTATATCAGCATTTATATACTATGCAGTACATGTAAGTGTCTCATATTCATACACACACAATGTGGGTATATACATCATGTATATGTAGGTAGTACCTTGTGCATGTTATAGCAGATGACACATTACTTTCCTCACTTGCAGTATTAATGGGAGGTGTAATGATTAACCCCTCAGAGACCATGTGTGGGCTACTATACAACTACTGAACTCATATTTCAGTTCCTAACCATGAGCTCACCCTCAATAGCTAGGATGTCTGAGTCTGCTGGGGGCTGGGAGAGGAGGGGAGTGGAGGGGGTTAGAGGGAGGGAGGGCGGCTTCTCTGTGTTCAAAAAGTGTGCAGGGGAGAGTTAGAGACTTGAGGGAAAGCTTCTAAAACAGAACAAGGGACCCTCATCAGTGTATTGAGACCAGAGACCCAGACAGAAGATACTCCACTCCGAGCCTGCAACCACTGCTACTGACTTGTGAGTTCACACTCAGTGTATAGGGTGGAGGTCAGACTGTGCCTGGGGACATGGATGAGGGTGGGTGCTGGAGATGTCTGTGTGTTATTTAATAATGATAATAGCCATAATAGCCATAGGTCTGTGCCCACTACCAATGTGTGTTAGAACACACAGACTGGCAAGTATCCTGTCTGCAGATGTTTCAGTGAGGAATACTCTGCAAATGTCATTCTAATGAGTGACCTCAATTATCAGTGGTAATAAGCACTCACAAAACACAATGCAATTATGGATTCTTTCTGCAGTATATAGATACTCATCATTTGTAATGAGTGGTGATCTCCATAAGTTATATAGTCTATAGTGAGTGGTGCTCTGCATAAGTTATATAGTCTGTAGTGAGGGGTGCTCTGCATAAGTTATATAGCCTGTAGTGAGTGGTGCTCTCCATAACTTATATAGTCTGTAGTGAGGGGTGCTCTGCATAAGTTATATAGTCTGTAGTGAGTGGTGCTCTCCATAAGTTATATAGTCTATAATGAGTGGTGCTCTGCATAAGTTATATAGTCTATAATGAGTGGTGCTCTGCATAAGTTATATAGTCTGTAGTGAGTGGTGCTCTGCATAAGTTATATAGTCTGTAGTGAGTGGTGCTCTCTAGTTATGTAGTCTATAATGAGTGGTGCTCTGCATAAGTTATATAGTCTGTAGTGAGTTGTGCTCTGCATAAGTTATATAGTCTGTGGTGAGTGGTGCTCTGCATAAGTTATATAGTCTATAATGAGTGGTGCTCTGCATAAGTTATATAGTCTGTAGTGAGTTGTGCTCTGCATAAGTTATATAGTCTGTAGTGAGTGGTGCTCTGCATAAGTTATATAGTCTGTAGTGAGGGGTGCTCTGCATAAGTTATATAGTCTGTAGTGAGGGGTGCTCTGCATAAGATATATAGTCTATAATGAGTGGTGCTCTGCAAAAGTTATATAGTCTAGTGAGTGGTGCTCTGCATAAGTTATATAGTTTAGTGAGTGGTGCTCTGCATAAGTTATATAGTCTATAATGAGTGGTGCTCTGCATAAGTTATATAGTCTGTAGTGAGTGGTGCTCTGCATAAGTTATATAGTCTGTAGTGAGTGGTGCTCTCTAGTTATGTAGTCTATAATGAGTGGTGCTCTGCATAAGTTATATAGTCTGTAGTGAGTTGTGCTCTGCATAAGTTATATAGTCTGTGGTGAGTGGTGCTCTGCATAAGTTATATAGTCTATAATGAGTGGTGCTCTGCATAAGTTATATAGTCTGTAGTGAGGGGTGCTCTGCATAAGTTATATAGTCTATAATGAGTGGTGCTCTGCAAAAGTTATATAGTCTAGTGAGTGGTGCTCTGCATAAGTTATATAGTCTAGTGAGTGGTGCTCTGCATAAGTTATATAGTCTATAATGAGTGGTGCTCTGCATAAGTTATATAGTCTGTAGTGAGTGGTGATCTGCTGCTGCATAAGTTATATAGTCTGTAGTGAGTGGTGCTCTGCATAAATTATATAGTCTGTAGTGAGGGGTGCTCTGCATAAGTTATATAGTCTGTAGTGAGTTGTGCTCTGCATAAGTTATATAGTCTGTAGTGAGTTGTGCTCTGCATAAGTTATATAGTCTGTGGTGAGTGGTGCTCTGCATAAGTTATATAGTCTATAATGAGTGGTGCTCTGCATAAGTTATATAGTCTGTAGTGAGGGGTGCTCTGCATAAGTTATATAGTCTATAATGAGTGGTGCTCTGCAAAAGTTATATAGTCTAGTGAGTGGTGCTCTGCATAAGTTATATAGTCTAGTGAGTGGTGCTCTGCATAAGTTATATAGTCTATAATGAGTGGTGCTCTGCATAAGTTATATAGTCTGTAGTGAGTGGTGATCTGCTGCTGCATAAGTTATATAGTCTGTAGTGAGTGGTGCTCTGCATAAATTATATAGTCTGTAGTGAGGGGTGCTCTGCATAAGTTATATAGTCTATAATGAGTGGTGCTCTGCATAAGTTATACAGTCTGTAGTGAGTGGTGCTCTGCTGCTGCATAAATTATATAGTCTGTAGTGAGTGGTGCTCTGCATAAGTTATATAGTCTATAATAAGCGGTGCTCTGCATAAGTTATATAGTCTATAGTGAGTGGTGCTTTTCATAAGTTATATAGTCTATAGTGAGTGGTGCTCTCCATAAGTTATATAGTCTGTAGTGAGTGGTGCTCTGCATAAGTTATATAGTCTATAATGAGTGGTGCTCTGCATAAGTTATATAGTCTATAATGAGTGGTGCTCTGCATAAATTATATAGTCTGTAGTGAGTGGTGCTCTGCATAAGTTATATAGTCTGTAGTGAGTGGTGCTCTCTAGTTATGTAGTCTATAATGAGTGGTGCTCTGCATAAGTTATATAGTCTGTAGTGAGTTGTGCTCTGCATAAGTTATATAGTCTGTGGTGAGTGGTGCTCTGCATAAGTTATATAGTCTATAATGAGTGGTGCTCTGCATAAGTTATATAGTCTGTAGTGAGTTGTGCTCTGCATAAGTTATATAGTCTGTAGTGAGTGGTGCTCTGCATAAGTTATATAGTCTATAATGAGTGGTGCTCTGCATAAGTTATATAGTCTGTAGTGAGTTGTGCTCTGCATAAGTTATATAGTCTGTAGTGAGTGGTGCTCTGCATAAGTTATATAGTCTATAATGAGTGGTGCTCTGCATAAGTTATATAGTCTGTAGTGAGTGGTGTTCTGCATAAGTTATATAGTCTGTAGTGAGTGGTGCTCTCTAGTTATGTAGTCTATAATGAGTGGTGCTCTGCATAAGTTATATAGTCTGTAGTGAGTTGTGCTCTGCATAAGTTATATAGTCTGTGGTGAGTGGTGCTCTGCATAAGTTATATAGTCTATAATGAGTGGTGCTCTGCATAAGTTATATAGTCTGTAGTGAGGGGTGCTCTGCATAAGTTATATAGTCTATAATGAGTTGTGCTCTGCAAAAGTTATATAGTCTAGTGAGTGGTGCTCTGCATAAGTTATATAGTCTAGTGAGTGGTGCTCTGCATAAGTTATATAGTCTATAATGAGTGGTGCTCTGCATAAGTTATATAGTCTGTAGTGAGTGGTGATCTGCTGCTGCATAAGTTATATAGTCTGTAGTGAGTGGTGCTCTGCATAAATTATATAGTCTGTAGTGAGGGGTGCTCTGCATAAGTTATATAGTCTGTAGTGAGTTGTGCTCTGCATAAGTTATATAGTCTGTAGTGAGTTGTGCTCTGCATAAGTTATATAGTCTGTGGTGAGTGGTGCTCTGCATAAGTTATATAGTCTATAATGAGTGGTGCTCTGCATAAGTTATATAGTCTGTAGTGAGGGGTGCTCTGCATAAGTTATATAGTCTATAATGAGTGGTGCTCTGCAAAAGTTATATAGTCTAGTGAGTGGTGCTCTGCATAAGTTATATAGTCTAGTGAGTGGTGCTCTGCATAAGTTATATAGTCTATAATGAGTGGTGCTCTGCATAAGTTATATAGTCTGTAGTGAGTGGTGATCTGCTGCTGCATAAGTTATATAGTCTGTAGTGAGTGGTGCTCTGCATAAATTATATAGTCTGTAGTGAGGGGTGCTCTGCATAAGTTATATAGTCTATAATGAGTGGTGCTCTGCATAAGTTATATAGTCTGTAGTGAGTGGTGCTCTGCTGCTGCATAAATTATATAGTCTGTAGTGAGTGGTGCTCTGCATAAGTTATATAGTCTATAATAAGCGGTGCTCTGCATAAGTTATATAGTCTATAGTGAGTGGTGCTTTTCATAAGTTATATAGTATATAGTGAGTGGTGCTCTGCATAAGTTATATAGTCTATAGTAAGTGGTGCTCTGCATATGTTATATAGTCTATAGTGAGTGCTGCTCTGCATAAGTTATATAGTCTATAGTAAGTGGTGTTCTGCATATGTTACGTAGCCTATATTGAGTGATGCTACTCAAAAGTTACGCAACCCATAGTGAATAATGGTCTGTAGATGATACACAGTATATATTGACATATTACATATGCTATAGTGAGTGATGCTTTACATAAGTTACATAGGCTATTGTGAGTCATGCTCTGTAGATATTATATAACTTATAGTGAGTATGTTCCGCATAAGTTACATAATATATATTGAGTGATGGTGTGTAAACGTTACACAGGCTATAGTGAATATACTCTGCTTAAGTTACATAGTCTTTATTGAGTGAAGCTCTGTAGATGTAGATAGCCCATAGAGAGTAATGCAAGCATCGTCTCTAAAGAGATGGTTGAAGTGGGGTGGTCTGCTACAGCATTAAAACCACCTGTCTAGTATTGCGTAGATCCTCCTCGTGCCGCAAAAACAGCTCTGACCCGTCAAAGCATGGAATCCACAAGACCTCTGAGGGTGTCCTGTGGTATCTGGCACCAAGATATTAGCAGCAGATCCTTTAAGTTTTATAAGTTGCGAGATGGGGCCTCCATGGCTTGGACTTCGAGGACATCCCACAGATGCTCAATCGGATTAAGATCTTGAGAATTTAGAGGCCAAATCAACACCAGAAACTCTTTGTCATGTTCATCAAACCATCCCTGAACAATTTTTGCAGTGTGGCAGGGTGCATTATCCTGCTGAAAGAGGCCACTGCCATCAGGTGATACCGTTGCTATGTAGAGGTGTACTTAGTCTGCAACAATGTTTAGGTAGGTGGTAAGTAACATTCACATGAATGCCAGGACCTAAGGTTTCCCAGCAGAATATTGCTCAGAGCATTACACTGCCTCTGCAGGCTTAACTTCTTCCTATAGTGCATCCTGGTGCCATCTCTTTCCCAGTTAAATGACTCGCACTCACCCAGCCGTCCACATGATATAAAAGAAAACATAATTCATCAAACTCCAGGCCACCTTCTTCCGTTGCTCTTTGGTCCAGTTCTGACCACAGGACTCCTACAGAGGTCTTGTGGAGTCCATGCCTCGATGGGTCAGAGCTGTATTGGCAGCATGAGGGGAACCTAGACAATATTAGGCAGGTGGTTTTAATGTTGTGATCAGTGTATACATAGCTGTGCATGTGAGAAAATTGAGCGCATCATACAATGCAGTATGGTTGCCATCAGTGTATAGAGATACTTATTGTCATTACACAATGTAGCATGTTCATTATCAGTGTCCCAATGCTAATTGACACTAGCTGCAATTGAGGTGGTCTGTATTAGAGTTGTTGTTTTAACTGCCCCCCCCCCCCCTCCCCCCACTAAATGTGTACCCCCACTCCGGACACACAGTGTTTTGCAGGTTCCTCTGCTTTACCCATTAGGGCTACTTCCTGCATCTGATGGATATTCCTGCAGTCTGTGTTAACCCTGTAGGAAGTAGCTGATTTGTGTCTGCTGCCATTCGGGAGGGGGTTCCAAGCACTAAGTGCTGGAAACTGGCCAGGTTTTGAGGATATAATTTCTCTCACACTGGCGTGTCTCTGGAAGCACTGGCTTTTGATAGTCTCATCTGTGATTAATTAATTAGGGATATCTGGAAATTGTGCCATGTTACCAGGCCTTGCAGTCGGGATATACTTTATGCAGCACTGTTTTCTATGAAAACAATTGGGTATATATTTTTCTGTCTTTTGAATTGGGACATTGGGATGACCTAGACTAGTTACTTTACCATCCTGCATCCCCCTTTTTACATGATATATTGGGCTGCTGACCTTTCCATGGCATGCATGGTATTAAAGGGCAAACCAGTTACCGAAGGCATAGGGGGCATACCTGGCTGTTCTGTTTGTCAAAAGGGGAGTTATTACGGTACCTTTCACGCTGGATTTCAGCGCTAAATGTCTTCTGGATGGAGTTACTTGTCTTGTTTACGATGGTATGCCTTACCTGTGATAGTGCTATGTGCATGTGTACAGCACTTCCTCCATCCGCTGGCAGCGTTAGGTTGCCGGTAAAGAGCAAAAAGGCTTGGCGGGGATGAGTGTCTACGCTGGCAAAATTTAGCCCTGGGAGCAAGACTCGACTCAGCAGGATATTGGGGACATTTTAAAGGAAAAATAATGCAGGCGGCCCAGTGACTCAGCCCAAGGTAGCCTGCTTTTGGACCTGCCCTGGGGCAGATGCCCCCCAGCCCCCCATCCCAGCCTGCCCCTGTCGCACTGTCTTAATAAATGGACCCCATCGTTTCCACAGTGTAATTTTTCATCATACTGCCCCTATACAGTGAACGTGCCCCCTACACCATACCTCCTAACATGAAAGTGCCTGTCAGCGGGAGTGGCCAGAGTGCTGCCCTCTAGCTATCTCCCTTCCCTCCAATGTTCCCACCCGCGGGGCAGATCCCTAAAATCGGAACGGTTGTGAGGTGTGCCCCTACACATAGGAGAGGCAGCCATTTTTGGGGGCGGAGCCAGTATTCATGAAAATGCAGCCTATTAATTTACTCAGAACCAGTGACATAACTTAGTCACAAGATACTTTAGGACGTCATTTGTTTTTAATGAATTGTACAATGTATGTAGATTCAGCTAACAAAATGTCCATGTATAGGCGATGGGTGCACATTAAATGTAACTATGACATTTCGCATAGTAAATTAGCCCCCAAGCAGACTATTTCATTTGAGTCCTTACAAAACATTTAATTTTAGCAGATTGAATGACAGGTTTTACGTGAACTGAAGCATATGAGATGTACATGTGTTAAGTGCATATATAGGCTACAGATGTGCCGGGGGGGCTCATTCCTTCACAGGTCACTTCAGGGTTATGTTGTTTATCTGGGGTAGATTATACACACCTGTAAGCAGATAATATATCCACCCTCCCCTAATTTCCGTCCATCTCTCACCATGCTCCTCTGCTTTGTAAGCTGGTGCCCTGACACTCTCCCCTTCTGTTTATTGCATTCTGCTCTTACCATGGCTCTCCTCCCGCAGTCATTACAAGCTCTGCTTTCTCTCCTGACACCCTCATTACTAAATGAGTTTTCATCATGATGTTGAATTTCCCCAGGGCTCTCGCTCTGCTACAAGCTCTCTTTGTTTTCATTCCTTAGCACCGGTCCCGGTAGTGACACCAGGTGCAATAGTCTACATGTAAGGTCAGGTTAGCGATCTCATAACAACTTTCATAAGTCACGGAGAATAGCATCGGACTGAGGTGTTACAGGGAATATATACCATTCTTGTAAATGGGCATATTTTATTATTCTAGAATTGTTCAGCTTAATAAAAGGCCAGCTTTATTCTCCAGAAAGAACCAGAGTTCAACATATATTTTGTGAAAATGAATGTCAGCTATCTTATTGCTTGTAGTAATACGATAATATGAAAGTGCCAATAACGAGGAATTTCACATTTAAATGCTTTTAGTTAATTTTATAGTGGTCTTCCTAAAAGGTGCATGTTTGTCAGCTTGGGGCTGCATTATATACTGAACACAAAGCTGCATTGTATACAGGACATGAGGATATGCTTTATTTTAGTCAGCAAGCTATCTTATGCACTGGTCATATGGCTGTATTACACTATGTACCGGTCATAAGATTGTGTCACAGTATGTACCAGTCATATGGCTATATTGCCATATGTACTGGTCATATGGCTGTATTACTGTATGTACCGGTCATATGGCTGTATTACAGTATGTACCGGTCATATGGCTGTATTACTGTATGTACCGGTCATATGGCTGTAGTCCAGTATGTACCGGTCATATGGCTGTATTACTGTATGTACCGGTCATATGGCTGTATTACAGTATGTACCGGTCATATGGCTGTATTACTGTATGTACCGGTCATATGGCTGTAGTCCAGTATGTACCGGTCATATGGCTGTATTACTGTATGTACCGGTCATATGGCTGTAGTCCAGTATGTACCGGTCATATAGCTGTATTACAGTATGTACTGGTCATAAGGTTGTATTACCATATGTACTGGTCATATGGCTGTATTACACTATGTACCGGTCATAAGGTTGTATCACACTTTGTACTGGTCTTATGGCTGTATTACAGTATGTACTGGCCATATGACTGTATTACAGTATGTACCAGTCATATGGCTGTATTACAGTATGTACTGGCCATATGGCTGTATTATAGTGTACCGGTCATATGGCTGTAATACAGTATGTACCGGTGATATGGCTGTATTACAGTATGTACTGGCCATATGGCTGTATTACAGTATGTACCGGTCATAAGGTTGTATCATAGTATCTACTTGTCATGCAGTTGCGTTATGGTACATAAAAGGCTGTATTATATGCTGGGCATGAACCTGTATTATATCCTGGCCAACTGGGACTGTATTTTATACTTGGCATTTAGTACAGTACAACATGTCAGTTATCTGGGCTGTATTGAGTGCTGGTAGGCGTTATTAATGATGGCATGGTGGTTTGATCTAGACTTTGGCCATCCTGTAAGTATGCCACAGGAATTTGCAGAGCCACTAATTAACTCAGGCATCCTCAAACTGCACTTTCAACAGTCCCAGAGGCTGTAGGTGAAGATCACATCTGTGTAGTTTGAGCTATATTAAGCAGTCAAGTCTGTTTATGACATTCTCCTATTATTATATTATTGGTTCTAAAGCCATGCAGAAACTTTCCGGCAGCCATGTTTTTTTTTTTTACTGAAATCTGCAGCTCGAATTGAGCATATTGTTTCCAGACTTCAGTTGTCAGATATAAAGAATGTCAATAATATGAGTTTTCTCTGCATGGATGCTCAACAGTTAGGAATAGAGTATTAATCATTAGCCAGGACACGTTAGGTAAAACATATGCACTAGTGTCCGCCTGTCATAGAGATCAGGACACGCCAAATATAGAACATGCTGCCTTCCAGGTAAATCATGCACTTCAATGAGCCCAGGTGATGTTTTTACCACACTCTATGGGGGAGGTTCAATTACCAGCGACAATAGGGACATGAGTTTGCCCTTCCCTTGACCGTTGTGGGCGGACCATATGACACTGATGTGTGCGGAGCGGCGTTCCCCTTGGTGAGTTTGGGCTCCTTACAGTAGTGCCTCCTGTACCCCTGACAGTGACCCTGTACCTAGTAGCTCTTCTACTGAGCAACGAGCACAGTGGTTAGCATTGCTGTCTCAAAGTTCTGTGTACAACTCCGACCAGGGACCCACGTGGAGTTTATATGTTCTCCCCATGTTTTTGTGGGTTTCCTCTCACAGTCCAAAAACTTACTGGTAGCCTAAATGGCTTCTAACGAAAGAACCCTAGTACCTTACGCCTGGTGCAAAGGTAACTGATAATTTACTGCTTAAATGAAGTGACTAATCTCAGAGGCCATCTATAGGATGTGTTTTACTGCAGCCATTCCTTATACATCTCCCTTCATACCCCAGGGGGCGAGATTAACGTACATGGACAGATCCAGGTGCCAGTCCCGTACAGTGGTAGCTGTCATTGGTGATTGCAGGGCAGCAGACCAATCTTCTGGGACATAAAACAAATTAAACTTAATTGGTCTAAAAATTACTGTGTTTAAACTGAATCCTCCCTACTGCCAAATGCAGAAGATACATTTCAAAAATTGTCAGGAGGCAATTACCTCAGTAACATAGGATTAGCCAATGTCTATCGGCTGCTGCAATTAGAGGCAGCCTTTCATCCGTACGTCTTCTGTTTGAAGTCTCCACAGCCCCAGCTAATTTTCAGTATGCAATGTACCAAATGCAACAATGTTTATATCATGAACAAGTTCTGTATGGTAATATCTGCAGTGAGAGGAAAGTTATCAAAGTGTCATTTCTTCAGTAGTTTGTAGAGTAGCTACTAGGACACTTCACTGAAACACAGGGAGTAATAAATTAACTCCCATTATAAATGTACCTTTCACTACTAGTGAGTCTGAACTGTTCTCATTCTTGGCACTATATTATGCTGTGAAAGATCTCTGTTACATTTGTTCTAATCCCAGCAGCTGATGCAGAAACATGGAATTGATCACTGGATTGTGAAACTGCATTTTATACAGCAACGTAATATCTACTGAAACATAGAGTTGTTATCCACAGAAACCCACATGAATAACATGGGATCCCTGGGACAGACTAGACCCAGCCATACTCTGAGACTTTCAACCATGCACCCCAATTCGATAAACTATGATTGTTATTTTGGTTATGCCCACAGGAAAGCATAAGAGTGCCACAAAAATCAGGACTGTCAGTGTTATTGCATATAACAGTGCAGTGGTGTCCCCAATACCTCTCCTCAGACCTCCCCTCCATCATCCTAGGTGACTTTACCATCCCCATCAACAACCCCACAGACCCAACGTCCATAAAAACTTCTCCCCCTTTCTTCCTCCTTTGGCCTCTCACAATGGACCTCTTCCCCCACCCACTGTCTCGGTCACTCCTTGGACCTTGTCTTCTCCCATCAATATGACCTTTCTGACTTCTCCAACTCTCTCTTCCCATTCTATGACCCCATCTCCTCTCCTTCCCTCATTCCTCATCTCCTGCACCCCTCTTAATGCCCAAATCTACCCTTTCTAGATGCCATCTTGATGCTTTTGATCCTGGTATTTTCGTCTCTTCACTTGAAGTTTTCCTCTTCCCTCTATTCACTCTGTCCCACCCCAACCAAGCGGCCTCCCTCTACAACCACACTCTCACCACAGCTCTTGGCTCTGCTTCCCCCCGCATCTCTACTGTCCACCTTTGCTGCTCTAAACCCCAACTTTGGCACTGCAAATTTACCCGGTTTCTTCAAAAATGTACCCATACCGCCGAACGGACTGGAGGAAATCTCTTCCCCTCATCCTTTAAATATGCTCTTATTCCTTACTCTCTCACTACTACCTTATATCTCTTCTCCCTTGTGCCTCCAAAATACTTGAGCAGCTTGTCTACAACAGTCTCAGCAGCTACTCCTCTGACAACTCCCTCTTTGATCCTCTCCTATCTGGCTTCCACACCCTCCACTCCACAGAATCTGCCTTGACCAAAGTCACCAATGATCTTCTCTCAGCCAAATCCAGGGGCCATTTCTCCCTGCTTATCCTCCTGGACCTCTCTGCAGCCTTTAAGACCATGGATCACCCTCTCCTACTCCACACCCTTCACACCATTGGACTTTCTGACACCAACCTTTCGTGGTTCACCTCCTACCTCGCCAAACGCTCCTTCTATGTTTCTACCTCTGCCCCCCATCCATCCTTCCGTTGTAGATACACAGTGTTCTGTCCTCTGCCCTCTGCTTTTATGACCACGTGACCAGGTTGTAAAAATGATGAAGTGGTGCCGAAGGCAAAGGTAGCAGAAGGAGGAGGACACGAGGATAAGAGGGCCTTGCTCATGAGAGCTTACAATCTAGAGGGAAAGGGCAGGCTAACAAGAGACACAAAGCAGAGGGTCAGGGTGAGGGGAGTACAAGTCTGAAGGGAAAGATGAGCAAGAGTGGGTGGTAAGAGGAATAGAGGGGAAAGAGGGTGAGGAACATTACTGGTAACTGATTGTTACTGGTTCATTTCATATTATTATTACTATTTTTTAAAGGCATAGCATGACCCATAGCCCTGTACAGAGAGATGAGTACATACAGGGTACTCTAACAATTATCTCATTGTACTATTATTAGCTGGAGATTCTTGTCAGAGACAAGATGATTGCATGAATCTACTTCTTGTAGTTGGGGGAGATGGTCTTACTGCCTGGAGTTCTCCTTTAATCTTCCCAGTTCTTCATCTGGTCCCATCTCCTCTCCGCAGACATTACTAAGAGGTGACATCATAGAATATGAGGTTTGTGTAACAGGGCCTCTGGGCTCACTCTGACTTCTCCCTGGTAACAGGATACGTGATTGAAGACCAGTAATTCTGCAGTGTAAGCAGGAAACTCTATATACACTCCATACTAACAGGATTGTAGCATGATAAAACACTGCTGCCCGTGTCGTAGCAGTACATACATGGCACAGTGTAGCAGAGCGTATGTGAAAGGCTGGCACTTATACTACCTAGGTGGTACTAGGCTATACATGTCATGCTGTAGCAGTATGTATGAGGGAAGTCCTTGTCATACTAGGGCATACATGTCACTGTGGTATGGTGTGTATACATGTCATCATGTAGTATTATACACCATGGTGTAATAGTGTATATGTGGTATAGTGTACAAATATATGCATGTCATAGTGTACCAGTGTATTCATTCTATAATGTATACCATAGTATGATAGTTTAGAAGTGGGTGCTGGTATTGGTCTAACCCTTCTGTACCAGTGTAAATATTCCATGGTTTACCAATGTATACATGACATACATCGCTGCAAAATATACATGCCATGGTGTAACACTGTATATACATTATAGTTGCGTAGACGGGACAAGCATTAGTGTGAGACCTTCTGCCATGGTACAGCAGTGTATACATGCCATTAGTGAATGTAGCAATGCATAACTGCTGTAGGAGGATGGTATCTGTTACTTGTTACATGAATGATTTGGAGTGAAGGGTGTAGATGGTCTCACTTAGCTTTTTTTCTTGTACAATAATGATCTTTACCCAGAACAAGCAGGCCCAGGCTCTGTCACTTTATATGGGGGGGCTGACAGTGTGGTCGGGCCTGGGGTAGACACAGAGCAATCAGTGATCAGAAGATAATAAAATCTACACACACATATTCCCAGATGGGCCATCCCTACTGCACACAGTTCAGAGATGATGCACGCATGCAGACATTGAGCAGAGCTACACCATAATCTGGGAGTACTTTATGCTTTATAAATAATACGAGTGTGATTAAATAGCATGTATATACTTAGTGAGGCCTTTTTCCATTTCTGGGGCACATGTAAAATTCTAAATAATCTTCAACATTTTCCTAATACGGCTGTCTGATCCTGGAGAATGTCAGCTAAAAAAGGGCTATGTTTGCATATTGGAAATTGTGCCTGGGACAGAAGGTATTTAGTAAATGAATACATTTAATATAGGACCTGTGGTAGGCCCTTGGTAAATGCCCACATTGCCTGCTTATTACATCACCTGTGCTATAATGTAATCACTAATTATACATATCATTATTGAGTCCAGACCCAGCTCATCATGAGGCCTAGTGATCCTGACAAAACTGGATTTGTGTTGTGTCGGTGCTCGTCACTGGCTGGGTCGTCATGTTGTCTGTTAACTCGCTAGGTGATACATGGGCATTAGGGTACATATATATTGATTTCCATTATGCCTCATATTGTCGGCAAATCAGGCTGCAGCCCAATCCGCTAAGACCTTAGCCAGCTTCTAATTGGTTGCACAGAACCAGTTAGGAACCGGCTTTACTTTCATTCTTATTTCCCTCCTCTCCTCCGGTTCTCAAGCAGTGGTTCAAGTAGCTCTCCAGCAGAGGTCCTTAATACAACTGAGAGCTTGGACAGCTATACTGGGAAAATGGTATCAATGGAAGAACCCTCCCTGATGTACTAAATGTTACTGGTGAGGTAGGTAGATGGTCTTGTGTATCCAAATATAGAAAATCCAGCTAATTAGGAACAGAGCAGAGCTTCCTTCGTGTTGTCTCCCTGTGTATGGAAAATGCGTTGGTGGTTTACCAAGTCACTGTGGTCTAGGAGAACAGTGGTGTCATCACTTGCTATGTATGGAGTTGCTGTGGGGAAAGATATAGACATATAGCCAAACAAATAATCCTAACAATCTAATTGCTATAACATATGTGTAAATGTGCTCACACATTATCTCATACATTAGGTTTCTTTAGACAGTCAGAGGTAAAAACAATTATCAAGGGACTTTCCAAGAATTTTGTATTGCTCAGAAGCAGAACAATGTCTTCTAATAACTGGGTCTTAGTTAATAGCATTGCACAGTTGGGGAAAAAATGGTTCTGCTTACAAGAGGAAATTGTTGTATCTATAGACTCTAACCAAGCAAAACCCTCAGTTCTTTTTTTTTTCTATACTTTTGATAATAATAATTTGCAGACTATTAGTTTATGTACCTCTTTCAAGGTCTGCAGAATATCACTCGGTTCCAGATTCCTCCAGATACATGTAGCATATTGTGGAGACTATCTCATACTCAACCCCAAACTGCAATTTTCAGAGATGAACCAGAAGGGCAAAATACATTGATCAATGTTACCCTGACATTCCACGGCAGATGTGCTAAAAAGTATATAATAATATTTCCTCCCCTCTCTTTAATGGACAACTCAGGCTCCTCCTAAATTTGTCCTAATGGGATCTGATATGGGTCAAAAAGTTGAGCTACTGTGACATCACTGGCCCCGCCCCTGTGTATTAGTCGACCAATCCACATTGTGCGTTCTTACAAAACAACTTTGTCAAGTAACTGTCCGTTTAGTTGGAGAAGCCCCTCCCTCCTGATGCAGAGGAGGGTAATAGAGAATGGTGGCCATATTTACCTAGGTTGAAAATACTTTGCTGGTATTTTCAATATTCATGAGGGGAGATGCTGGCGAAAAAGTGCGAGAGGGGCATCACTGCCCAAATTGTGTCATTAAGCCCCACCCAGGGGCCAGGATGACGCAATTCACTGTGGTCACATAATAAAGCTCCGCCCCCTACCTACTGCAGAGGGAAAGTGGGCAGGACGCAAAGGCTTCACTGCTCTCCCAGGAGTCTGGGAGAACTCCTAGAAATTTGGGAATTTCACAGACATTCCAGGAGAGCATTCAACTGTGAAGTAGAACTCTCCAGGTACTTTCTGTATAGTTCCTGTATAGCTCTCAACAGCTTCATCACAGCAAGAACCTTGTGATTGATTCTACTAATATAAAATTATTATCCTGTATTTATACAGCCCCTACATATTATGCACATCAGTCTCTGAGGTTTTAAATGGATTTTAGTTTGTGCAAATAATGTATTACAGGAGCTTGTTGCCACCAGCTGTACAGTACAGTGGTAGCCATTCCCGTATAGCTGGGTGGCCAATTATTGTACACGTGGTTCTATGTTTCATGCGTGAAAGGGCCATAGGGAAGGGATTAAGAAATCTCTTGGTATATCAAATCCTCATTTGAGATATTTCCTGATGATTAACCCAGTGACCTTAATGTTTCTTACGACTGAAAACTGCCATGCATAGACATGGTTAGTAGGGGGTGCATAAGACACAGTTGGCTCCTCCCAGGAGGGGCGACATCTTCTGCACCTGCTGAAGACATTTTGAAAACAACCCCAACACGCTTCTTCTCAGGGGTGAGACTTCCTAGAAGGGTAAACTCTGCTGTGAAGTCCTGTTTAATGTGGTGATATTTTAAAATGCCTCCATGTAGTACCAGGAGATAGTTAGTTCCATATTCTAAAACAGGCCTGTCCAACCTGCGGCCCTCCAGATGTTGTGAAACTACAAGTCCCAACATGCTCTTCCAGCTATCAACTGGTTGTCTACTGGCAAAGCATGCTGGGGCTTGTAGTTTCACAACACCTGGAGGGCCGCAGGTTGGACAGGCCTGTTCTAAAAGATGTGTTTGTATCTGACCAAACCACAGCATAGTGTCACTTACATTGGTGGTATTTTTTTATTATAATAGACACTATGGTGACTAATTGTCAACCTATAATCCACCGATCATGGGATTACCGCATTGAAATAGTAACAAGGATATTTATTTAATAGAGGACTGCTGCAGATGTCTCCAAACTCCGAGAGGTCCCAGCCTCTTCAGTCGCAAATCCAGTCCCTATATGTTTCTATGGGGACTGCGATTTTGCCCTATTTATCAAGCTCCGAATTTCTGAGCTTGACCCCTGAAGATGGCGTTAGCCGCTATAACCTATGGGGAGAGCATCGCAGTAGAGAGATCTTCGGATCCCTTTGTGCTCTCCCCATTGCAAATTCTGCCTGGCCATAGGAACCTGTAAGTATAGTGCAATTGCCATCACTTTACTATAAACTATTCGCTGAACAATGTTAAGAAATAGCCACATTAAATCATAATTTCTTATCAATGCAATAAGAAATAATAACTAACGTGGTACGACCTCTAATAAACATGTTAATGTATGTGAATTAAGTTTCCTTTTTGATCATTTATTTTTAAAGCTACGTGGTGTAATGACAGATGCATAAAAAGATAAAACTGTATAGAACTGGACCACTCTTGTGTATCGTACACTGGGTATGGATGCTGTTAGGCAGAGAACCATTCCATTCTGATGCATGTACGTCTGAGACTAGACAGTGACCTACACTGACAGAGCCCATTATTGCGGCATGGTCTACAAGTAGGCATATTTTATTACACTGTCTTGAATGAAATTCACAGACACTCGTAAGCAGCTGGATACATAACTCTGTCAATTTCTACATAGACAGGAATGGATTTCTATGGACAGTGCCTGGTGTGTATCACTCTATTTCCACTTTTGAAACACAAACGTTTTAAACGATGACAAATTACATGAGAGATTTTACAGCAACTGTTGGGTGTCCTACAAGGTGCTGTTCCCTTTAAAGGTTTGTAAATATTTCCAAATGGCAATAAAATCAAGTACAGGATGTGCATATTCTCTGCACGGCATGTATGTCACCCATGTCCTCGTCTCCCAGGCATTGAAAATGCTGTATATCACACAGTCTAAAGCTGGGTACACACCCATGTAGTTATCATGCAGATCACACAATTCACGACTGTTTAGTCACATACTGCATTAGTGTGTACACTCCCACGATCATGTTGTATCGCAGCAAAACACATCAGATCTGTTGATTTGGTCTTATAAACCACAATCAACAATGGAACTATGTCAGCAAAGGTGGAAGTGGGTATGCACTCACCACCAGCGGTGTAGGCAGATATCTGTAGAGTGTGTATAGAGCATAGTTGCCAACATTGGCAACTTGTGTCCCATAAGGTCCGGGAGGCTGATGAAGGCGGGGCTCGAAGAAGCTCGTCGTTAGTCCCGCCCCCAAAGCTGTCATCGCGTTCTTGGCCAATAAAAATAGGGGGAGGGGCCACAATGACGCACACACGGCGGCACTAAGCCCCCGCCGCCCTTCGTTCAATTTGCAGAGCCGGACAGGAATCGGGAGAATTGTCTGCTCTCCCGGGAGTCTGGGAGAGCGACCCGGTTTTCAGGAGTCTCCCAGACATTCCGGGAGAGTTGGCAAGTATTGTACAGAGTCGTGATCTTTTCAGCAGATGGTTATGAGAGATGAAGAGCACAGATCTGAAGGTATATTGTGTAGGTGTGTACAAATAAATCTGCATGCTCGTCGGCAATGTTAGTCGTTGGGAAAATCATTACAGGACTTGCATCAGAAGTAAGATTGCTTATACCCAGCTTTAGGGTATGCACACAATCTGACTCACAGTCAGGGCCGGATTAAGGGAATGGAGGCCACTGGGATAAGGGGGCCTCCATTCCCCCGTGAGGGCCCATCCGTGATCCGAGCCGCCCCCAAGGCACTTACCGCTCTCTCCTGGCATTGCAGTCCTACCCCGGTGCGATGTACGCTCTTTACTGAGGAGATCTCCTCAGTAAGGAGACTACAGCTCGCCGGGGAAGGACCGCAGTGAAAGTGCTCAGCAGCATTGATCGCGCTGGGGGCGCCCCCACCCCATCAATAATGCTGTTGAGCACTTTCAAGGGCCCCCTGGATGCCCGAGGCCCCTGGGCTGTAGCCCAGTTAGCCCTAGGGTTAATCCGGCCCTGCTCACAGTAGAGTATGGTATGCTGGCCAGGACTGACACTGACGTCCAGGGCAGGAAACAGGGAAGAGTTTGAACTAAGGTTAATGAATAATTTTGATTAAATTATTGAATAAAGATACAATATTGTTATTGAAACAACATATTAGATAAAAAAATATAGTTACAACTATATGAGACCTAAATCTGAGAAAATCAATCCAAATGCCCTCTCTGGCGTTACTGCTGCTTGTAATCTGGATGTATGAGTCATGCTTGGGTATACCTCCGACTTCCAGCAATAAAAGGACTACATCTCTCAGCTCTCTCGCTCTCTCTATGCTGGGAATTGCAGAATGATGGAAAACCATGGGTTACTTATACCCATCATAAAGAGGTTTAAGTAAAAACTCACTAACTATAGGAATGAGATACTATGCTCGTAATATACACAAACAATATAGACTGTCAATGATCCTTTTGAAAGTTAGTTGACCTTTTGTAAGATGTATACTGGTGGTACTTTATAAGCTCTGAATGGCATATGGTATAGAGCAGTAAAAGGGCTTATTGTTCTGCTGAACATAAAGTCATGGGTGCATGGAAAAATGCCCCCTCCCCCACTCTCATAAAACACAAGCTGCTTGAAATATTTCTGGGAAGTTTATAGTTGTGAATGTGACAAATGGTGCACAGGACAAAGGTGTTCTATTATAGCTCTGATGACAGGACGGAAAGTCTCTATGGTAACAGGTAATGTGCTGAGCACTCTCCTAGCTCAGCAGATTAACGTCTGATCTGGGGTCTCCCCTAGTTCCAATGATGTCATCTTCAGAGTGACTTCACTATGGAAAAATTCAGACTCAGGAACCCCCCTCCCACCCAGAGGAGTCTGGGAGAGTCAGACAGGGAGGGGGCAGCTTCTGTACATGTGTACGGGGGAAGGGGCTACAGGAAGAGTTTGTTTTACAAGAGGATATGAATTTCCACTTATACTTAATGACCGAGCTACTGAACCATTCTGATGACTATGTCTAGTACAGTAATACAGCACATACTAGTGGCTGACCACAGTGCTTTGGTGCCAATGCCAGGTTCCCTACTAACAGAACCACAGCCCGCCACCACCTCTGTGACCCCTTACAACACTGCTAATGTCCTCAACAACTGTTCAATGAAAATCTGTAACCCTTTGTCCATTATGTGCACCTCATTCGACCTATACAAAAAATGTGCATGTCTGAATGGAATATCACCCTTCTCCCCAGTGAATATTCCTACTGCAGGTGTAACTACTTGTCTATTCCCAGCCCGTCTGGTGGGCAATGCCAATTTCTCATTGGCACTATATCAGACCAGACAATGCTTAGACAATGTTTAGAATTAAATCTACAGACTTCCTAAATCATTACCCAGGTGAATAATCATTACATCAGACAAACTTTTTTGCCTGCACTCAACCTTTCGCCTGAGTCTGTCCCTTCATATTCCCCTTAGACCTAAGAAGATATTGTTTACTTCAGAGTAGATGTCTGTGTGTCTCACAATCTGGTCCTTAGCCCAGTGAATGTAAGAATGGCCCACTATCCAAAACTTTAGGAAAGCCCACTTGCTGTCACCTAAATAATAAAGTTATGATATTTACCCAAGAACAACATTAACATTTCTACCCCATGGGCAGACTGATACAATGACATATTAGTAAACAAAGCATGACCTAGTGGACAAGGATGGAAGGGAAGAGATCATCCAGAGGAAGGTAAGGGATCCTAGGGACAGTCTAGAGAAGATGCTTTCCTGATCCCACAGTCAGTATTTGCGAGCGGTTTTCGTGCTTTCCTGATTCCACAGCGGCTTTCGTCCTGGATCAGCCCTTACAGGAAGTGCAGAATTTAGTCACATTTACCCTTTGTAATATACTGTACACCATACAACTGTTAGACTTCCATCTACCCAACTTTTCTATACCTTTTTCGGAGCTGTCGCTGCTTCTGTGATTGCAGCAGAATGACTTCCATAATCCTATTCTTCTAGTCCCTCCACTTTTATGCATCATTTGAATTTGGTCTTAGATAAAAAGAGATCCCTGAGGGGTAAAATAAAATGTTGTCAAGTATGCTTTAATAATAATTATGCTTTCCTTGATTATGATGAGTGCTGATAATAAACTACAAGTGCCTATTAAACATGTTACGGTAGAGAGGCTATGTAGGTAGAGGGTCCACAGGAGTGACTTTGTGGGCAACACTTTGTATCTCCAGTCCTACCTCCCATCATCATTATAGGGACTTAATTAATATAGGGAGTTATTTAATAAAATAGTGTTATGTGCATGAATTTGCTGTAACCCAGGAGCCAATCAAACACTTGCTTTTATTTTCTAAACTGCACTCTGATTGGTTGCCATATGTTAAAGCACATTTGTGCACATAGAACTATTTTATTAAATAAGATCGACATTGTCTTTTTTGTCTCTGACACCAACATAAGATTGTGAGCAGAGGGTTGTGGCTGTAGATGCTGTACTCACTACTGCATAATACTGTATGAACTATATAAAATAATGCGTAACTTGTGAACTTCAAGTGTGCAGCGTTTACATGATGTTACTGGCTGTCTGTGCAATGAGGATGAAAGTTGTGCAATTTGCGTCTCACCCCTCAGTCATGTCACCAGCTCCTAGTGAATTGATTGGTTGAACCCACAACATGTCTGCTTGATGTTGTATAAAGAATTCTAAAACAATTGTTTTTAAAAGAAGTAACATAAGTAATATTGCTGTACTCATGTCCACTCTTTATATGTCTCTTCCATTCCAGGCCCAGTGTCACAGCCCACCGCTCTCATAAGATATGTTGGTGGCACACGTTTTCCTCTTCTTCCTCACTCTATCTGTACCCACATGGGGGCAGTATGACCATTGGCTCTATTATCCAGAATATCAAGAGCCGCGGGCACCTGAACCACTACCCACAGAGCCACCCAAGCCACCCCCAAAAATCCACATCCGTCTGGCAGGCGAGAAACGCAAGCATAACGAAGGAAGAGTGGAAGTCTTTTATAATGGGGAGTGGGGCACTGTGTGTGATGATGACTTCTCCATGTATGCGGCTCACATTGTCTGCAGAGAGCTGGGATACATGGATGCAGTATCCTGGGCACCCAGCTCCAAGTATGGCAAGGGAGAGGGTAAGCATGTCTTTGGCGTTACCAATTTATCACATAGCAAGTCATCTACATCTGCATGCACAACATTGGTAGTGCGATAAGTCAACTTTCACCCTCTTCCAGCTTATATGTACAGATCTCAAGTGGCCTGTACAATATAAATATAGTGTAAGCTATATTAATAGATTGTCTTGGAGTATTAGGTCATTTTAAAACAAAATGCTCCTGCATTATAAACTGTGTGACTAACCAAATAGTTGTTTAGAATGCTTAATCTGATACAATTTAATTAGTGAGAGCAAAATGTGTTTGTCCAATGATCCTTATGGTGTGTCTGTTTGGGATCATCGGTTAACCGGGGAAAAAAGAGTGCCCCCTTTACATTGCATCACTATTATCCGGCTGAAAGACCAAATGTTCCAGTTTTTTGGGCTAGTTAATTAGTATACCATATTTTATGCACTGAAATAATGAATACCAGCTATTATAACTGACATATTTTCTAGTATAGTCTTTATTATACCATACCATGTCATGTATAGTGTAGGCAGCAAAGTCATATATGTACTGTACTTATCGAGGTGTTTCTGTTTCCAACAGGAAAAATCTGGCTGGACAATGTACACTGCACTGGAAGAGAGAGAAGCATTGCCGCCTGCAGCTCCAATGGGTGGGGGGTGACGGACTGCAAGCATAGTGAAGATGTGGGGGTGCAGTGTAGTGACCGCAGGATTCCTGGCTTCAAGTCCTACAATGAATTGGTGGAGAATCTAGAGGTGACTATGGTAGAATGATTCCTAGAGATTCTGGGTAATGACATTAAATTGGCCACATGCCTTTAGTGATGAGCAACAAGTGCCCCCCAACTCCTTCCTACTTTATAGTCCGATTTGTTTGTTATAGCTTATAACACTGCTATTATGTTATTACAGGTAGGTGTTTCTTTCGGTGTCTTTGATTAAATGTATTGTTTTAACTTATTTCTGAGAATAAGGGGAATGTGCGGCCCTTTAAAGGTTAGAGGGACGCCCATGTGACCCTTGAAGTGTATCAGGTTGCCTATCACTGCTTTAGCCTCATAATGTATCCTGCTGGCTTCTAAAATGATGTAGCCTTTAACATGATGTATCTTATAGAAAGAAGGCCGTGCAGTGTCATCACTCCGGTAAACCCATCTATTTCTAATAACGTGAGACACAGTGTAGAGTGCGATCAGCCAAACTATTCCAGTGTTTAGGCTTGTGGTTATTTTCAGCTCCAGGCCTGTTAGGTCCTTCATGTAACACTGAGAACTTCACATTGTTAAAGCAACAATCTGTGGACAGCTGGTGTCCCTGGAGGTCCGGCTGGACTCCACGGATTACATTTAATCTCCAGATGACAAGGCTGGACTGAGCTGCATGTGGCATTAATCATTGAGTCATGTCACCTTTTCCATTAATCACCAACATGATTCATGTGTATCAAACACATTCAGTTTATATACTGTCATATACCAGCCTGTACACATTATTCTTATACTTCTCTCATATACCAGCCTGTACACATCATTCTTATACTTCTCTCATATACCAGCCTGTACACACACTGCTCTTATATTTCTATCATACACCAACCTGTATACATCATTCTTATACTTCTCTCATATACCAGCCTGTACACACACTGCTCTTATACTTCTATCATACACCAACCTGTATACATCATTCTTATACTTCTCTCATATACCAGCCTGCACACACACTGCTCTTATACTTCTATCATACACCAACCTGTACACATCATTCTTATACTTCTCTCATATACCAGCCTGTACACACACTGCTCTTATACTTCTATCATACACCAACCTGTACACATCATTCTTATACTTCTCTCATATACCAGCCTGTACACACACTGCTCTTATACTTCTATCATACACCAACCTGTACACATCATTCTTATACTTCTCTCATATACCAGCCTGTACACACACTGATCTTATACTTCTATCATACACCAACCTGTACACATCATTCTTATACTTCTCTCATATACCAGCCTGTACACACACTGCTCTTATACTTCTATCATACACCAACCTGTACGCATCATTCTTATACTTCTCTCATATACCAGCCTGTACACACACTGCTCTTATACTTCTATCATACACCAACCTGTATACATTATCCTTATATTTCTGTAATATACCGGCCTGTACACACTGTTCTTATACTTCTCTCATATACCAGCCTGTACACACTGTTCTTATACTTCTCTCATATATCAGCCTGTACACACTTCTCTTATACTTCTCTCATATACCAGCCTGCACACACACTGATCTTATACTTCTATCATACACCAACCTGTACACATTATTCTTATACTTCTCTCATATACCAGCCTGTACACACACTGATCTTATACTTCTATCATACACCAACCTGTACACACTGTTCTTATACTTCTCTCATATACCAGCCTGTACACACACACTGATCTTATACTTCTATCATGCACCAACTTGTACACATTATTCTTATACTTCTCTCATGTACCAGCCTGTACACACACTGATCTTATACTTCTATCATACACCAACCTGTACACGTTATTCTTATACTTCTCTCATATACCAGCCTGCACACACACTGCTCTTATACTTCTATCATACACCAACCTGTATACATCATTCTTATACTTCTCTCATATACCAGCCTGCACACACACTGCTCTTATACTTCTATCATACACCTACCTGTACACATCATTCTTATACTTCTCTCATATACCAGCCTGTACACACACTGCTCTTATACTTCTATCATACACCAACCTGTATACATTATCCTTATATTTCTGTAATATACCGGCCTGTACACACTGTTCTTATACTTCTCTCATATACCAGCCTGTACACACTGTTCTTATACTTCTCTCATATATCAGCCTGTACACACTTCTCTTATACTTCTCTCATATACCAGCCTGCACACACACTGATCTTATACTTCTATCATACACCAACCTGTACACATTATTCTTATACTTCTCTCATATACCAGCCTGTACACACACTGATCTTATACTTCTATCATACACCAACCTGTACACACTGTTCTTATACTTCTCTCATATACCAGCCTGTACACACACTGATCTTATACTTCTATCATGCACCAACCTGTACACATTATTCTTATACTTCTCTCATGTACCAGCCTGTACACACACTGATCTTATACTTCTATCATACACCAACCTGTACACGTTATTCTTATACTTCTCTCATATACCAGCCTGCACACACACTGCTCTTATACTTCTATCATACACCAACCTGTATACATCATTCTTATACTTCTCTCATATACCAGCCTGTACACACACTGATCTTATACTTCTATCATACACCAACCTGTACACATCATTCTTATACTTCTCTCATATACCAGCCTGTATACATTATCCTTATATTTCTGTAATATACCGGCCTGTACACACTGTTCTTATACTTCTCTCATGGACCAGCCTGTACCCACACTTCTCTTATACTTCTATCATATATAAACCTGTACACATTCTAATACTAGCCTGTACACACTGTTTTTATAATTCTCTGATGTACCAACTTGTACCCACACATCTCTTATACTTCTCTCATATGCCAACTTGTACATTATTCTTATACTTCTCTCTTATACCAGCCTGTTCACTGGTCTTATACTTCTTTCATATACCAACCAGTACACAAGTAGTGTACACACTCCTCATATGTTAGCTTGCCATAATGAAGTTGTTAGTGCAGCTACACCACCTCCATGAACTTCCCCTGATAGCCTGAGGCTGCTGGAGTGCCTGGGCTAGTGTTTACCCATCTCCTGCATCTCACACCAGCACACAGCAATCACACCTAATGTATAGTACACAGTTGCCACAACACACTTGTGATACTTATACGTTCCCTGGTTCCTTCTTCCCTGCTGGGTTAGACCTACACAAGGCCACATTGATCAGTCTCTTCTTAGCTCACTCTACCTACATGAAAGCTGCACCCAGAACTCTCCTGTCATTCTGCTTGTTAATGTACATAATCTGTTTTACCATGATGTGAGCGATTTGCTTTAGGTGTGTCCATGCCAGTGCAGTCTCAGCGCTGTTTACTCTCTCTGACCAAGCGGAACCTGGTGTCTGTGCCCAGAGAGCTTGGTCTGGATGTCCTGTGAAGCGTCTGGGTCAGAAGTTCAGCGTCTCTTCTGCATGAAGAAGCTGTGTTTGCTGAGAGTGTGGTCACAGCTATAGGAGGTCTAGCCAATGTATATATAGCAGACAATCTAAGCACTGTGTGTACACACTAGACAGTGAGAGTGTGTGTGAATATATTTACACATTTTCAGAGTGTATGTAAAGAGGATCTGGTCACATTATTTTAATACTCACCATGGGTCAATGAGTCAGATCAGGCTACTCAGAAATACTTTTCTGGTGAGTGCACCTGCAAGTGAGCCCTGTGTGCCTGCCTGCGGGAGGTGATGTCTTTGTGCCTGGCTGGAAAAGATGATATTGTTGCTGGAGTAGGTGCTCACTATGTGTCTGATTGGAGTAGGTGCGTACTTGCCAACTCTCCCTGAATGTCAGGGAGACTCCCTGAAATAGGGGTGATCTCCCTCACTCCCTGAAGAGTCTGGCATTCTCCCTGATGCTGAGCCAGTACAAGACGTGGTTGGCTTCACCATCTGTGGCATGATGACACAGTTCAGACATTGTGTCCCATGTCCATGTATTGATGCCTATGGAGGTGGCCATTTTCATGGAGACCAAGATTTAATCAAGGACTGACAGGTAAGACAACATGACTTCAGTAATTGAGACAGAAATGTAAAAGACACTTCAGTCTTTAGAGATTCATTAGCTGCTTTTCTTTAACGCATAGTTGCCTACTTTCTCGGACACTCCCGCATTTCTGGGAGACATCTCGGGCTCCCGGGAGAGCAGGGCAACCTCCCGGTTCTCGCCCCACAATAGATAAGTGACAGCCCCCTGCGGTAATTGGCCAAAATTGTGACAATCGTTTAGGGGCCAAAATGATGCGATTCGTCAAGACCCGCAGGCCCACCTCCCCTGGCATCTCCCTGAAGCCAACGAGGAAAAGTTGGCAAGTATGAGTAGGTGTGTGCCTGATTGGAGTAGGTGCTCACTGTGCGCCTGACTGGCGTAAGTGCTCACTGTGTGCCTGGCTGGAGTAGGTGCTCACCGTGCGCCTGGCTGGAGTAGGTGCTCACCGTGCGCCTGGCTGGAGTAGGTGTTCACTGTGCGCCTGACTGGAGTAGGTGCTCACTGTGTGCCTAGAGGAGGTTATTATCGTTTGCTTATATGACAGGCAAATGCCATTTATGCTAGCAAAGGGTGTCAGAATTACTGTGGTGGTATGTTGCCCTTAAGTATGTGCCCAAAAATTGCAATTTACTGTCTTTGTCATCCCTTCATCCAATGTGGGCCTGTATGGAAGAGATGTTGTCTGTGTTCCTGGATGGATCAGGTTTCCCTCTGTGTTCCTGGATAGAGGAAGTACTCCTCCATGTGTGTCTGTATACAAGATATATTGCCTATGTGCCTGAATGGAGGAAGACTCAGTACTCCTTGTGTGCCTGGATAGTGAAGTTGCTCACTGTTGGACTTGATAGAATAGGTGTTCTATGTGTGCCTGGATGCAGGAGGTGCTCTATGTGTGCCTGGATGCAGGAGGTGCTCCATGTGTGACTGGATAGAAGAGGTGCTCTCTGAGTGCCTGGATGCAGGAGGTGCTCTATGTGTCTGGATGCAAGAGGTGCTCTATGTGCCTGGATAGAAGAGGTGCTCTATGTGTGCCTGGATGCAGGAGGTGCTCTATGTGTGCCTGGATAGAAGATGTGCTCTATGTGTGCCTGGATGCAGGAGGTGCTCCATGTGTGCCTGGATGCAGGAGGTGCTCCATGTGTGCCTGGATAGAAGAGGTGCTCTCTGTGTGTCTGGATGCAGGAGGAGCTCTATGTGTGTCTGGATGCAGGAGGAGCTCTATGTGTGTCTGGATGCACGAGGTGATCCATGTGTGTCTGGATGCACGAGGTGCTCTCTGTGTGTCTGGATGCAGGAGGTGCTCCATGTGTGTCTGGATGCAGGAGGTGATCCATGTGTGTCTGGATGCACGAGGTGCTCCATGTGTGTCTGGATGCAGGAGGTGCTCTCTGTGTGTCTGGATGCAGGAGGTGATCCATGTGTGTCTGGATGCAGGAGGTGCTCCATGTGTGTCTGGATGCAGGAGATGCTCTCTGTGTGTCTGGATGCAGGAGGTGCTCCATGTGTGCCTGGATGCAGGAGGTGCTCCATGTGTGCCTGGATGCAGAAGGTGCTCAATGTGTGCCTGGATGCAGAAGGTGCTCTATGTGTGCCTGGATGCAGGAGGTGCTCCATGTGTGCCTGGATAGAAGAGGTGCTCTCTGAGTGCCTGGATGCAGTAGGTGTTCTCTATGTGTCTGGATGCAAGAGGTGCTCCATGTGCCTGGATAGAAGAGGTGCTCTATGTGTGCCTGGATGCAGGAGGTGCTCTATGTGTGCCTGGATAGAAGATGTGCTCTATGTGTGTCTGGATGCAGGAGGTGCTCCATGTGTGCCTGGATGCAGGAGGTGCTCCATGTGTGCCTGGATGCAGGAGGTACTCCATGTGTGCCTGGATAGAAGAGGTGCTCTCTGTGTGTCTGGATGCAGGAGGAGCTCTATGTGTGTCTGGATGCAGGAGGAGCTCTATGTGTGTCTGGATGCAGGAGGTGGTCCATGTTTGTCTGGATGCACGAGGTGCTCCATGTGTGTCTGGATGCAGGAGGTGCTCCATGTGTGTCTGGATGCAGGAGGTGATCCATGTGTGTCTGGATGCACGAGGTGCTCCATGTGTGTCTGGATGCAGGAGGTGCTCTCTGTGTGTCTGTATGCAGGAGGTGCTCCATGTGTGTCTGGATGCAGGAGGTGCTCTCTGTGTGTCTGGATGCAGGAGGTGCTCCATGTGTGCTTGGATGCAGGAGGTGCTCCATGTGTGCCTGGATGCAGAAGGTGCTCCATGTGTGCCTGGATGCAGGAGGTGCTCCATGTGTGCCTGGATGCAGGAGGTGCTCTATGTGTGTCTGGGTAGAAGAGGTGCTGTCTGTGTGCCTGGGTAGAAGAGGTGCTCTCTGTGTGTCTGGATGCAGGAGGTGCTCTATGTGTGTCTGGATGCAGAAGGTGCTCTATGTGTGTCTGGATGCAGGAGGTGCTCTCTCTGTGTCTGGATGCAGGAGGTGCTCTATGTGTGTCTGGATGCAGGAGGTGCTCTATGTGTGTCTGGGTAGAAGAGGTGCTGTCTGTGTGCCTGGGTAGAAGAAGTGCTCTCTGTGTGTCTGGATGCAGAAGGTGCTCTATGTGTGTCTGGATGCAGAAGGTGCTCTATGTGTGTCTGGATGCAGGAGGTGCTCTATGTGTGTCTGGATGCAGGAGGTGCTCCATGTGTGTCTGGATGCAGGAGGTGATCCATGTGTGTCTGGATGCACGAGGTGCTCTATGTGTGTCTGGATGCAGGAGGTGCTCTCTGTGTGTCTGTATGCAGGAGGTGCTCCATGTGTGTCTGGATGCAGGAGGTGCTCTCTGTGTGTCTGGATGCAGGAGGTGCTCCATGTGTGTCTGGATAAAGGAGGTGCTCCATGTGTGCTTGGATGCAGGAGGTGCTCCATGTGTGCCTGGATGCAGAAGGTGCTCCATGTGTGCCTGGATGCAGGAGGTGCTCCATGTGTGCCTGGATGCAGGAGGTGCTCTATGTGTGTCTGGGTAGAAGAGGTGCTGTCTGTGTGCCTGGGTAGAAGAGGTGCTCTCTGTGTGTCTGGATGCAGGAGGTGCTCTCTGTGTGTCTGGATGCAGGAGGTGCTCTATGTGTGTGTGGATGCAGAAGGTGCTCTATGTGTGTCTGGATGCAGGAGGTGCTCTCTCTGTGTCTGGATGCAGGAGGTGCTCTATGTGTGTCTGGATGCAGGAGGTGCTCTATGTGTGTCTGGATGCAGAAGGTGCTCTATGTGTGTCTGGATGCAGGAGGTGCTCTCTCTGTGTCTGGATGCAGGAGGTGCTCTATGTGTGTCTGGATGCAGGAGGTGCTCTATGTGTGTCTGGGTAGAAGAGGTGCTGTCTGTGTGCCTGGGTAGAAGAAGTGCTCTCTGTGTGTCTGGATGCAGAAGGTGCTCTATGTGTGTCTGGATGCAGGAGGTGCTCTATGTGTGTCTGGATGCAGAAGGTGCTCTATGTGTGTCTGGATGCAGGAGGTGCTCTCTGTGTGTTTGGATGCAGGAGGTGCTCTATGTGTGTCTGGATGCAGGAGGTGATCCATGTGTGTCTGGATGTAGGAGGTGCTCTATGTGTGTCTGGATGCAGGAGGTGATCCATGTGTATTCTGATGCAGGAGGTGCTCCATGTGCGTCTGGATACAGGAGGTGCTCTATGTGTGTCTGGATAGAAGAGGAGCTCTCTGTGTGCCTGGATGCAGGAGGTGTTCTCTGTTTGCCTAGATAGAAGAGGCGCTCTCTGTGTGTCTGGATAGAAGAGATGCTCTCTGTGTGCCTGGATGCAGGAGGGGCTCTATGTGTGTCTGGATGCAGGAGGTGATCCATGTGTGCCTGGATGCAGGAGATGCTCTATGTGTGTCTGGATGCAGGAGGTGCTCTAGGTGTGTCTGGATGCAGGAGGTGATCCATGTGTGTCTGGATGTAGGAGGTGCTCCATGTGTGTCTGGATACAGGAGGTGCTCTATGTGTGTCTGGATGCAGGAGGTGATCCATGTGTGTCTGGATGTAGGAGGTGCTCCATGTGTGTCTGGATACAGGAGGTGCTCTATGTGTGTCTGGATAGAAGAGGAGCTCTCTGTGTGCCTGGATGCAGGAGGTGCTCTCTGTGTGTCTGGATGCAGGAGGTGATCCATGTGTGTCTGGATGTAGGAAGTGCTCCATGTGTGTCTGGATGTAGGAGGTGATCCATGTGTGTCTGGATGCAGGAGGTGCTCTATGTGTGTCTGGATACAGGAGGTGCTCTATGTGTGTCTGGATGCAGGAGGTGATCCATGTGTGTCTGGATGCAAGAGGTGCTCTATGTGCCTGGATAGAAGAGGTGCTCTATGTGTGCCTGGATGTAGGAGGTGCTCCATGTGTGTCTGGATACAGGAGGTGCTCTATGTGTGTCTGGATAGAAGAGGAGCTCTCTGTGTGCCTGGATGCAGGAGGTGTTTTCTGTGTGTCTGGATAGAAGAGGTGCTCTCTGTGTGTCTGGATAGAAGAGGTGCTCTCTGTGTGTGTGGATGCAGGAGGTGCTCTATGTGTGTCTGGATAGATGAGGTGCTCTGTGTGTGTGTGTGTGTGTGTGTGTGTGTGTGTGTGTGTGTGTGGATGCAGGAGGTGCTCTATGTGTGTCTGGATGCAGGAGGTGATCCATGTGTGTCTGGATGTAGGAGGTGATCCATGTGTGTCTAGATGTAGGAGGTGCTCCATGTGTGTCTGGATACAGGAGGTGCTCTATGTGTGTCTGGATAGAAGAGGAGCTCTCTGTGTGCCTGGATGCAGGAGGTGTTCTCTGTGTGTGCCTGGATGCAGGAGGTGTTCTCTGTGTTTGCCTGGATGCAGGAGGTGCTCTCTGTGCGGCTCATGCTATGTCTGTAATGCTTATCTGACATTTGCACCTCCTTACAATTGGAGATGCAGAAAAGAGGAGAGACAAGACGGCCTAATGCAGTCCAAGGGCTAGATTTACTAAGCTGCGGGTTTGAAAAGGTGGGGATGTTGCCTATAGCAACCAATCAGATTCTAGCTGTCATTTTGTAGAATGTACTAAATAAATGAAAGCTAGAATCTGATTGGTTGCTATAGGCAACATCCCCACTTTTTCAAACCCGCAGCTTAGTAAATCTAGCCCAAAGTCTGGATGGAGGAGGTGCTCTCTTTATACCCTGATACAGTATGTGCCCTCTATGTGCCTGGATGGAGGAGGTGCTCTCTTTATACTCTGATAGAGTATGTGTCTTAATGGAGGAGGTGCTCTCTTTGTATCCCAAAAGAGGATGTGCTCTCTGTGTGTGAGCCATGGATGAATGAGGTGCTCTATGTATTTGATTGGAGGAGGTATTTTCTAAAGGAAAGGAAACTTGCTGGGCATGATTCATTAAGGAAAGTAAAGCAAAAAAAAAAATTGCACCTTGGCAAAACCATGTTGCATTGGAGGGAGAGGTAACTTTAAAATGTGGGGACAGATTTATTGTTGTGGAAGGGCATGTCCTAGATCAACTTTAAATTTCAGTGTAAAAATAAAGTCAAGTATCAAAAATATATCAAGTATTTATGTGCTACATGAGAAAGCAGCCAGTATTTAACTTATGTGCAAAATAATAAACAAATTTGCACTCCTTGCATTGCAACATGGTTTGTCCAGGAGAAAATGTACTCCCTTTTTAGTCTTATTTTCCTTTTAGGCCCTTTGTATTTAAAGCATTACAACATAGTGTACCTAAATAAAAAGAAGTATGTATGTGTGTGTTACACTTTCATAAATACCTATTTTTAAGAGAATGAAATACTAAGAAAACACAGTATGTGAATGGACACACAAACATCTGGCTGACAGTCCTTCTAGAACTGTGTCTTCCCCTCCACTCTGCTCTGGTCACGTAGAGAGGAACACTGGCTGTGACTCACACTGGGTGTGTAAAGCAGTGATGGGTTGTGAGAGGAGGCTGTCATTACTAGCACTAATCTGGGCAGCTGAGCTAACACTCTTTGTCCAGTCCTGGAGAACCTACCTTACTAAGTGCTGAGGGCAGCATGGTGGCAAAGTGGTTAGCACTTCTGCCTTACAGCACTGGAGTCATGAGTTCAATTCCCGACCAAGGCCTTATCTGTGTGGAGTTTGTATGTTCTCCCAGTGTTTGCGTGGGTTTCCTCCGGGTGCTCCGGTTTCCTCCCACACACTGATGTGAGTGAGTTCTCTGTGCAGCGCTGCGGAATTAGTGGCGCTTTATAAATAAATGATGATGATGATTATACCTCCTACGGCATCTTTGCTATTCGTGTATTACTGTGACTCAACCTTGTCACCTCTGCTAGTATCTGCTTGAGCTAGTTATAGAGTATCTCCTTGTGAGCCTTTAGTGTCATAACAGAAACTATACAGGAAAATGCATACAGTAAATAGCATTTTTAGATTGTAAGCTCTTTTGAACAGGAACTCCAATTTCCTCCTGTTTCTGTAGAATAAATGCCCTTATACTATAAACTTTTCTTTGCTTATAGTCAGCATCTATAGTCAGTATCTTGCAAGGCAAGATTAACTATACATACATTTTTGCCTCTGAATTTGATATATGGGCAAATTAGAATAATATCCACCAGCCCTGCAAGCTTGCGGTTTGCTGACCTGAAGTCGACAGCATTATGTTGTATTTCCTGATTATCTGTATGATGAATATATCATTTTTGTGGCATCCAAGCTGGTGGGAGTCGCTTACAAACTGCATCTATTTTTCAGCAAGTTGTAAGCGCACATGAATTCGCTCTGGAAAATAGAGCATTATGGGTAACGTGGCAGGGACAGACAGATGAGATTTCTTATTTTACAGAGCAGGATACCCTAATAAAGTTGAGCTGGATACTTCATTATTATCATCTTAATTTGTTTATATGGCGTCACTGAATCACACAGTCAACAAAAAATAAACAGAAAAAAATCTACAAATAAGCAAGGGACAAGAGAAACAATAGAATCAGTAAAACTCAATACAAGAGACTATAGAGAAAGTAACTGCATAAGAAGACACAACTAGTGCAAAGGAAACCTTACATTAAGGTTGAGGAGATAGAAGGTAGAGAGAGCCAAATTTGTGAGAGTTATCATTAAGCGGATTAAGATAGTAAACACCGATGATAGGGGTGGAGTGAAAGGGGCAGGATTGGGCCGGGTAGGTGAGTGTGAATAGGTAAGTTTTTAGGGAGTATTTGAAAGATTTGAGGTTGGGGGCGAGTCTGACTAGGCAGAGCAGGGAGTTCAAAATGTAGGGAGCAGCACGGCAAAGTCTTGTGAGGTGCGGATAGGTGATGAGGAGAGGAGAAGGTCATTGACAGGGTAAGTAAGTAAGGTAGATTTCTTGACAAGGTTGGAGATGTAGGAAGGGGAGGCATTAAAATAGGCTTTACAGGTGTGGGTAAGCAACTTGAGTTGTAATCTGGAGGGAATGGGGAGCCAATGGAAAATTTTGCAGAGATGCACAGCAGAGGAGATGTCAGGAGAGGAAGATTAGTCGCAACGCTGCATACAGCACAGATTTTAGGGGGACAGACATTTGTCAGACAAGCCATAGAGGAGAAGATTGCAATAATCAATGTGGGAGATGACAAGTGCATGGATGATGGTCTTGGTGGCATCCAGGGAGGACAAAGGGTGAATCTTGGCAATGTTGTGCTTATTTGGAGTTTTAGCAGGATCAGTTTTAGCCTTGTTCTACATCTAGGTTTTGTTTGTAGATGAATCTCATTATTAGGGGCAGAGAAACTAATATATAACAAATTGTGAGACATGTGATAAATCTATCCCCATTCTCTGCTTACTGTTGTAAGTTATATAAAACATTGACTCATTGACTGACAAACAAGCAGTATTTTAGGAGAAACAAAAATTAAATGTTCAAATCAAGACATGCCAATTCGTATCGATTTATGCGGAATGGGAGTTTCGCAGCAATAGAGCAGCATCCAGTAAAGAAATAATCGCTCCATAGTTGTGGTCTGTGCCTAACACATTGCTGTCCCGGCAGGAGCTGAATATCAATGTGGAAGATGTGCGCATACGCGCCATTCTGGCCACTTACCGCAAGCGTGTGCCTGTGACAGAGGGGTATGTGGAAGTGAAGGTGGAAGGCACATGGAAGCAGGTGTGTAACACGCAGTGGACACAGAAGAACAGCCGAGTAATATGTGGCATGTTTGGCTTCCCTGGGGAGAGGAAATACAACCAGAAGGTGTACAAGTAAGTGAGATTCCTCACACTTCATCCTAAGTAGGGGGGGGGGATTTCATAGGGACAATTGAATGGATTCCTGCTTTGTTGTTTTCCAAGTGCAGGAATCTTACACTTATCATATATGCCCATACACTACAGTATATAGTATATGCACATTCTGCTCCAGAATAGTCTATAAGCCAAAATAAATAAGCATTCAAGGAACAATGAAATTGGCCTTTATTGCCATCTGCTCCTCAGAGGTGGTACTACAGCCAATCTCCCACCATGACCAGTGGTGTATATGGCGTTATGCCATACGGCCACTTCTCCTACTGCCTTCATTGTAAAACTAATACTTACATTGGCGTTAGAATTTTCACACCACCACTTCTACATTTACACTTTGACCACTACCCACGACAATATGAAACACACTGGGGTTTATGTAATTATGTGCACACAAGTGCTGAGACAAATAGTAACCAATCAGATATTGGGATTTTGCTAGTGCAGCTTTGAAAATTAAAGCAAAGGTTCAGTTGATTGCCATGGGCTGCAGTACATTTTTGTACACATAACTGTATAGTAATAAATATATGTACAGTATATATCAAATTATTAACCTTTTAATTGGACTGCTTCTTTTCCCAGGATGTTTGCCAATCGCAGGAAAAACAGCTACTGGCATTTGTCAGCAAACTGCACTGGGAATGAGGCACATATCTCCACCTGTGCTGTGGGAGGTGTACTTAGTCCTGATCCAAAAACTAACGAGACCTGCTCTGATGGAAGCCCCGCTGTTGTCAGCTGTACCCCTGGACGTGCCTTTGCCCCAAGTCCTGCTACAGGCTTCCGAAAAGCATTCCGGCCAGAGGTGCGGGAAGGGGATTATGTGTGGGGAAGGGTCATTACTTAAAGCCAAAGTTGTTATCTATATAGACACAGAAAGCTGTATCCTTTTAATATAGGACAGAGATTAAGGGGTATATTTACTAAACTGTGGGTTTGAAAAGTGGAGATGTTGCCTATAGCAACCAATAAGATTCTAGCTGTCATTTAGTGCATTCTACAAATCTCCACTTTTCAAACCCACAGTTTAGTAAATATACCCCTAAGAATAAGTTGTATATGGACACGAGGGTTTATTGGACTGCAGGTATGTTAGTAAATTATTTATATTCAATATATATTTGTATAATATGTTGTGTAAAATGAATAGTAATTGGTTTTATTTTGAAGTATTGTTTTGTACTGAAGTTTCTCCTCTTCTGTATGTTGCTATCTAAGGAGAGCATTTTGTCATTGGCTTAAGCTCTTCTACCCAACGTTATAGATGAGGAGTCCTCAGAACAGAACACATATACAGAAGTGGGGTGGGTGACACCGGTGCACTTGACATAACCCTCTCCTCAAATGATGCTGGTGGATTGGCATCCATACTGCCTCATGGCCACTCTGACTCACACCTGAGTATAACCAAAACTAAAAGTGAAATGATCAAAATAGTTTAATGAATGGAGAACTCCAGGACCACACTAGCCCAATTCGCCGTTCACAGGGTACTCCGCTTCCAGTACTTTCCAGGCTGCTTTGAAAGTTGACTGGGCAAGGGACATGGCTCAGACAATTAATTTAAAATCCATTGGAGATCTAAATACTCGTGATCTCACCACCTAGAGGATAGTGTAAGCAAGGCAACCCCCCGTGAACTATGATTTTAGCAGATGGTGTCATCAGAGTGACTTTTTCAAGAATCACATTGCACTTGAAATTCTCTGTATCGGATGATATTTGATATATGTCCAAACGAATTGAGACATCTTTTTCTTGTACACAACAGATTTCATGTCTGTAAGTACAACTGGTGGACTTTGTAGAGAACTTTGGAAATTCTAAAATGCCTGATAAAAGAGAGTGATGCTTGCATTCAGTTACATAACATGGCTGTCAATTATTTAATTGAGAAATAATAAAACTGGAATTTAGCACTCATGTAACCTCATCTGAGGTTACTATAACACATATACACCCATTCTTACTATAGGTATTAAACCAATGACAATCCCTATATGTCTTATACTGTTTTCTACCCCATTTTATAGCATCAAATGGTGCGTCTGAGGGGTGGCGCTAATATTGGGGAAGGACGGGTTGAAGTACTGAAGAATAATGAGTGGGGGACAATTTGTGATGATCGTTGGAATTTGGTGTCTGCCAGCGTGGTCTGCAGGGAACTTGGATTTGGAAGCGCCAAAGAGGCTTTAGCAGGAGCACCTATGGGTCAAGGTAATATAACAACATAAACAGCCTCTTGTGTACATCATCAGCATATATAGTACTAATGTGTCTTCCTGCCTCCCTAGGGATGGGCCACATTCATATGAGTGATATTCGATGCACTGGCTCTGAGAAGTCACTTATAGATTGCAAATTTAATGCCCACGTCCAGAGCTGCAACCATGAGGAAGATGCTGCAGTCAAGTGTAATGTGCCAGCCATGGGATTCCAAAATCAGGTGAGAGCTCTGCCCAGCCCCCGGCCTCAGCAGGGTACGAGTGACAGTCGGGGCCAAAAATATTGGCAATTTTTTCCAATAATGCACCATTTCTTCCAGAAAATTGTTGAAATTAAAAAACATTTTGGTATCCACATATATATTTCTTTGGTGTGCAGAACAATGTCATAGTTTATTCCACACAGAAATCCTTAAATGGGTCTGACAAAATTATTGTCACCTTTTAGAAGTCGTTAGAAATAGTTGGACTTGAAGCAGGTGATTCTTCACTTTGGATCTGAACTCGCCTGAGGTAAGTAGCAGGTGTCTGCAATGTAAGCATCACTCATTAAACAAGCTTGGATAGAGAAAAGGACTAATTCTCCTGTTTAGTGCCGCTGTGTGTACTGCAGTGAGCATGGAGAAAAGAGAATTGTCTGAGGAGGTCATATAGAAGATTGTAACCAAACATGGACAATCTCAAGGTTACAAATATATCTCCACAGACCTTGATGTTCATGTTTCCACCGTACGTAATGTGATTAGCAAGTTTTAGGCCCATGGCACTGTAACCAACCTCCCTGAAAAGAGAAAATGTCATTGACATTAGCAGCGCAGGATTGTTCGAATGGTGGAGAAGGTACCTCAATTGCCAAATAGATCCAAGCTACAACAGTTTCAATTCACACCATCCGTCATTTGTCGCCAGTACCGTGAAAGGGGGTTAATATGGTAGGAGGCCTAGCAGGGCCCCACTGCTGAGAGAGAGACATAACAAAGCCTAACTGGAATTTGCCAAAACTCACCGGCCAAATTTCTTCTGGGAGAATGTCCTATGGACAAATGATACCTAATTAGAGCACATTATTCCTATGTTTACAGAAAGCAAAATTAAAAGACCCCTTCCCTATAGTCAAAAAAGAAGGTGGTTCAGTGATGTTTTGGGGTTGCTGTGCTGCATTTGGCACGGAGTGTCTTGAACGTGTGCATGTCATCATGATATTTGTGTCACCGACAGATTTGCTCTGAAGGTCTTACCTGCTGACATAAACACGCCTCTGGTCTTTGCCAGGGACCCCCGCAAGGGAGTTTGGGGTTCGCTGCAGGGACGTGCAGGTCGTGGACCTCCCATATAGCTACCAGAGAAGTGTAAGGTGAACAAGTGTAGTCCTGAAGTCCAAGGTCAAACCGTGCAGGCAATACAGGAACCAAAGGTGCAGGCAGGAGCGGAGTCAGAATGCCAAAGGTCAATACCAAGAAATCAGTATAGGTCCAGAAGGAAATCCAAAAGAGATGTCAGGCTGAACCGGGTCAGAATCCAAGGAGACAAACAAGGTGCTGGAGACTAGAGACCTAGATACTCTGGCACCCTAATGGCGCCAGAGTCAGGTTTAAGTAGATGATGGAGGCCTGTCATTGGTGGACGTGGGATCGGCGGTCAGAACAGCTCACCGCAGACAGTCAGCGATGCTGGCGTCTCCGATGCCTAGTAATGGAGACGCGGTGTTCGGGCACATGCGCCCAAGCCTCCAGCTGAGAACCAGAAGTAGCGTCCCGTTGATTAGCAATGAGATGCACATGGGACAAAGGCGGGCAGCCTTCCCTGGCACCTAATGTGTGTGCGGGGACGGTGCCTGACAATCGGGAGATTACCAGGCCATTTTAAAGCACAATGTTGAATCCAGTATCAGAAAGTTGGGTCTCCATCGAAGGTCATGGGTCTACCAGGACAATGACCCCAAACACATTTCAAAAGCATCCAGGAATGGTGCGAGACAAGGCATTGGACTCTTCTAAGTTGCCAGCAATGAGTCCAGATGTAAATCTCATAGACCACTTGTGGAGAGATGTGAAAACAGCAGTTGGGAGCCAGAACCTTCTAATCTGGGAGTGTACGGGAGCAGTCAGCACAAGAAGAGTAGACCACACTGCTAGTAGGGAGGTGCAGGGAGCTCATCCATGGCTATAGGAAGCGGTTGATTGCAGTTATTTTGACCACAGGCCGTGGTACCAAATATTAAGTCTAGGGTGTCAGTAATTTTGTCAGTGCCATTTATTTTCTTCTTCTTTTTTTCGGTTCTGCAATATTAACAGAGAAATAATTGTGGAGATAAAATACAAATACTGATGTTCATTTAATTTTATGTTTAGAAGAAATTGTGAGTTATTTGAAAAAAAGTGCAAGGATGATAATATATTTGGCCACGAATGTACATTTCCCAGTCAACATCTACAGCACATATATATAAAACACATACACATACAACTCCGTGTGGCTCCACGTAACACAAATCACTAAATCTTACAATAATACACAGGATGCATCTGAACTCTCTCTGCAGTGTTAAATGGCTTACCTGGCAAATCTAGCTATGAGACACACAAAGTGCCAGCCAATAAATTTAAGGTGGAATTATAATTGTCAACCAGAGTCATATTGAGGTTTTCAACCACTTTAGCACATCACTCCCCTCGTTCAATATACTGCACATTGTTCAGTGCAGCCTTTCTCTTTGTACAGTTTAAAGACCTGCGATCTAGACAAAGTCAGATGTTAATATTAGATTTATAGTTCAGGTCTTCAAAGTCATTCCTCACCTTTCTGACTCCATACAGGTACGACTGAACGGAGGACGTAACCCCACTGAGGGGCGGGTGGAGGTACTGATGGAGCGTAACGGCACCCTGCGCTGGGGGACTGTGTGTAGTGATGGCTGGGGCACAGTGGAAGCCATGATTGTGTGTCGGCAACTAGGGCTGGGTTTTGCGAGCCATGCGTTCCAGGTGAGTACCGAATATTTATAGAAGTGGCTGAGATATTGTAACTACGGGGTGGGATGAGGCACAGTGAAAATACCAATTATCTTTACTTAAAGCGACCCTGTCTTGTGCACCAGTAACTAGCAAAAAATGGAGTTCCACTGTGACCCTGTGTACCCAGGAAAGAGCATTACATTTGCATACCCTTAATGGTCTCTCAGGACAACCGCCATAATGTAGGAGAGTTGTGAAGTATAGAAAAAGCTGACCTGGGAGTAACTGCAATCTGATATGTAGAAGGTGAGCCGGGCTGTCAGCACAGACACAGTGGAGGCAGCCATTTTAAGAATGGTTCTGTCAAATCACCGGCTTCTAGTGAACTGATAAAAGTCATTCTCATGAATATTGGTTCATCTTCAAAATGGCGGCCTTTAATATGCTTTAATGATGTCCCTGGTTCTTAGCATGGTTTGAGAATAATTTCTTCTGGATTCCAGGCACCTGTGCACACTACAGAACATAAAAACACTGGCCCTGATTCATCAGAGTGTATTGTACGCAAAACCACTCTGCGCATACCCAGAACCGGCACATACGCCAGTAAACGCAGCCATGTCCACTCCGTCTTCGTATGCAAAGGACACTTACTACATAGCCATAGCCAGTGTACAGTAAGGGCGTGCTAAACCCAAGCACACGCAGCCACTTCTGAATCAAGCTCTGACTGTCTCAAAGTCACTTGTTTATTTTTGCCGTATCTCTTGCCCCAGCTACAGAGCTAGTCTAAGAGGTATATTCAGTGTCGGACTGGGGCATGAAGGGCCCACCGGGGGACTGCAACGTTAGGCGCCCACCAGAGGGGGTTTGGCCAGCCATCATAGAGGCGAGACCAGACACTAGTGGGGGAGTGGTCAGCCCACGAATGACAGCTAGCACCATAGTGTAGTATATAAAGAATGCAGTGTGTGTATAAAGACATATACATAGTCTTGACCTGCCCCTTAGATTGGGCAGAACAGTCACCAAAAATCTGGATTGTCCCACTAGACCAGGCATGGCTAGCCAGTGGCACTCCAGGTGTTGTAAAACTATAAGCCCCAGCAGCTTATTGCTGGAAGGGTATGCTGGGACTTGTAGTTTCACAACACCTGGAGCGCCACAGGTTACCCAAGCCTGCACTAGACTCAGAACAGCTTGTCCTACCTGTTCTTGTCACTTTTACCACCTGTGGCTGCTGGTTTCTTTAGTTGCGGCTTGTCTGGATCCTGGAATGTTGGGGGCCCTATTTGGAAAATATAATGGGTACATTTAGAAAATTCCAACCAGCCCCGGCATTAAATCAATAGGACCCACAATCAATACTCAGGCAAATACTCCAGCCCCAAAATTACAGTTATAGTATTCCCATTTAATAAACCTATTTCCCTCCCTCCAGAGAGCCCCTGCAATAAATTAATCGCATTTACGTATAATAAATATACCTATTTCCCGCAACCGTCAGTGCCATTAAATAATTCATATTCACATTTAATAAATAGACCACTTGCTCCTCAAACTCAGCCCCACATTCAATTAATAGCCCCCAAACCAAATCATCTTAAAATAATAGTCCCCACTATAAAATTAAATTGCCCCAAGTTCACCCCACAAACAAAATAGCAACCATTAGTTAGCCACCACATACCACACACACATTACATTTCCACAAGCCCTCTGTGCCATCACACACATTACTGTGCCCCTTAATCACCATGCTATACCTCCTTATGATCACACTGTGCCCATCATGCTGCTTTTGCTCCCCCCTTCTCCTGGCCCCCCTTCATCACCCTCTGCCATGCTGCTTTGGCCCCCCCATCACACTCTGCCATGCTGCTTTGGTCCCCCATCACACTCTGCCATGCTGACCTGGCCCCCCTTCATGCCTCTCCCCATGTCCCTCAGGCTGGCTGGGTTCGCACTTACCTGTGTAAAGCTCTGGCGTCCTTCCTTCTTGCTCCTCTAGCCGGCTGGATAACAGTAACTCCTCCTCCATTGGTGGGTATCGCTGTCTCTTCATTCCCCTGCTCAAACTGAAAAACACACTACCGCAAAAGTGCTGAGAGCCCAGACGTGGCTCTCTGCACTTCTGCGGTAGTGTGTTTAACCGAAGTGTCGCTGTCGGAAGTGTGGGGAGTCAGCCACATTGAAGCTCTGCCCTAACAACGGAGGGGGTGGAGCTTCTATGCGGCGGGGCCTACCGTTGGATAGCCCGGCTCCCCGGCAGGCCAGTCCGAGGCTGGGTATACTTACTAAACTGCGGGTTTGAAAAAGTGGAGATGTTGCCTATAGCAACCAATCAGATTCTAGCTTTCATTTTGTAGAATGTACTAAATAAATGACAGTTAGAATCTGATTGGTTGCTATAGGCAACATCTCCACGTTTTCAAACCTGCAGTTTAGTAAATCTGGCCCTAAGTCTTGAGTACTAGTGATGACAGGCTCATATGCATGCTATAACATGTGTTTGCAATCAGGAGCAACTGTCAACATGTATTTTCTGTTCAGTAGACATTAAGAACAGTCTAATAAATGTCTTTCATGAGGAGAAAAAAAAACACATAAAAAAATATTTTTTTATTTTTAACTGTTCTATCATTAATGCCTTTATTATTAACAGGTAACATTAATTCAACAGTTATTATTTTTTCTGTGTTTTTTGTGTATGTATATTCTACTTAAGTATTAGACATATCCTGCAGTGTCTTGTGCAGTAGAGCACAGCAGACCTACTCCTGAATCATCAGCGCCCGTATCTTCAGATCTGTTCCTTGCCGATTAACATGTGTTTTTAAACAAACACACATTGCCCTCAGCATGCGTACCTTGATGCATCAGGCTCAGTGTGTGGTGGAGCCCTGCAACATCTATATTGCTTTGCACTTGTGATGTCACAAAATGGCTACTGGGGACCTGCCCTGTTGCACATAAATGACCCTTAATGAATGGAGTTCACAGGAATAATGTTAGGCTTTTGCCTATCTCAGTGTTGGCTAAGCTGTGACACTCCAGGTGTTGTGAAACTACAAGTCCCAGCATATCCTTCCAGCAATAAGCTGCTATATATTGGCAAAGCATGCTGGGACTTGTAGTTTCACAAGACATGGAGTGTCACAGGTTAGCCAACACTGGCCTATATCCTAACACGTTTTAATGATTTGTTCTTCCAGTTTCAATCCACAAACAATGAAGGAATGTATTACAGGCACAAAACTTTGTTTTGAACTTTACTCAGAAATCATGGAACAATACCTAGTGAATGTTTTAGTCAATATATTGTTAATATGGTTTTTGCTTCCTAATAATATCAGTAATACAGCTTGCATTTGAGACCCCAAAAATACATTTTGGACACACGTATCTGTCTCTCCCCTGTGAGATCATCGCCAAGCTGCCAAAGTCTGGTTGCATCAGCTAGTGTTTGAGTCTTCCACAGAGCTAATAGCTGCAGAGAAGGTAACACAAAATATAGTTTGAAGTGGGAGGGGCAGCTAGACAGTCCCAAGGCTGCATAGCAGTGTCTGTCACCCATAGCACCCCCAATAAACAATAGTACTCCAGAGGAGACCAAACCATTGCTGTATTTTCAAAACTAAAGACCACAAGTACCATAATGCATTTGGAAATAGCTTGTTAGTTGTAATACCTTTCTTGGAAACCACTTGTTGCTATGTGGAATTATCCTTTAACATTTTATTCTCCTTTCATTTTTGCTTTGACTGATAGTTCTTAGAAAGTCATAGTGAAGCAAACCTTTGACTTAACACATTTTCTACCTATTAATTCACTAAAATAGATTTTTAACATTGCAGTGTTAATAACACAATAGTATAAATAAATCTATGGGCATCATTTTAATAATTATTAATAATACATTTAAGATTTATTTTGTAAGAGAGTGTGTATTATCTGATAATTTGTCTTGCATTTCTCCAGCTCTCTAGCGATTTGGCGTAACGGGCAGGACTAAGTTCAGTAGTGCAGAGAATATCTTCATAAGGGTGATATTCCCAGTGACATTTAATGCTCAGAATCAGAACTTTCCTATCTTCCCAGGAAACATGGTATTGGCAGGGTGATGTCACAGCAGATGATGTCATTATGAGTGGCGTTAAGTGCTCAGGCACCGAGATGTCACTGTCGCACTGCAGACACGATGGACCCAACATCAACTGTCCCCGCGGAGGAGGACGATTCGCTGCAGGATTGAGTTGTGCAGAGAGTAAGTATCTTATCCCTCCACAGTAAATAGGGACTGCTATCTATGCTGCATATACAGGTCATGACTCTACAGGAGAAGTCTGACAGTCCCACTCTGTATCTGACAACCTTTCTTCCCGCCAGCTGCGCCTGATCTGGTCTTAAATGCCCCCCTGGTTGAGAAGACCACATACTTGGAGGACAGACCCATGTTTATGCTGCAATGTGCTCATGAAGAGCAATGCCTTTCCTCCTCGGCCGCCCACACCAGTCCCACCTCTGGCTACCGCCGCCTGCTTCGCTTCAGCTCCCAGATACACAACAACGGACAGGCCGACTTCCGACCCAAGACCGGGCGCCATGCATGGATATGGCACGAATGCCACCGGTAAGTTATTGGCGTGTCATATGAGAGAGGAACTTCTGTAGTGCAAAAAAAATAAAAATTATTAATAGAATATATGACATTTTTTCCCCCCCCAAACCAATATGTGTTTCAACATTCCCAGTCTTAACTAAAATGAGTCTGATCTTACAGAGATTTGATTTCTGGTTTATAAAGTCTAGTTCACATGGGTGCATTAAATCTGGCTGTGCAGAGTTCCACACAAAAATGGAACACAGAATGGGATTTAGGGTAAAGGTTTGTAAATCACTCCAACCTTTACACTGCTCCTTCACTGTACCCCATCACCACTTGTTTGTAAGCTCTCAGAAACAGGGTCCTTCCAACACTTATCTCAAGTCCACACTCAGGGCTAGATTTACTAAACAGCGGGTTTGAAAAAGTGGAGATGTTGCCTATAGCAACCAATCAGATACTAGGTTTCATTTTGTAGAATGCACTAAATAAATGAAAGCTAGAATCTGGTTGGTTGCTATAGGCAACATCCCCACTTTTTCAAACCCGCAGTTTAGTAAATATACCCCTCAATCTTGTTGCTACCTTGCACGTCACTGTTTCTTATGTATGTTGTTCCTTCACTGTAGAGCACAGTCCCTTACCTTATTATAATAATAAATTATGCATTTGCTTTAGATACCTTTTCTGAGATTACTAAAATTATATTTAGCTTTGGGACAGCTGACTTCTCATAACCGGATATTTAGTCTCTCAACTGTCTCTAGTAATCCATTGACAAAGTCCATGTTCAGCTGAACACTTTTCCACAGAAAAGAATGTACCGGCCACACTTGGCTGTCAGACTACAATTTATATTACACATATCGCAGTGGAATGCTCAGGTCAACAGGAATTCTTCAGTAATAGTTTCAAAATCTACCTTCCTAGTTAGATGGGCGTTACACTCAGTCACTTCAGCATGGTTTCTAGACATGGAAATGTCAAAACTCTAAGCCTCCCTTGTTAGGAAAACAACCCTTACATTCTTGATAAAATTAGACTGGAGAAATATTTCTACCTGGTGTCTTTTCCATTTCCCTCCATGAACCTAATTGCTTCTCACCCTTCTCCTGTTTATTGGAGATCAGAATTAGATTTTCTGGACTAAATATAGAACCACCAAGTGCATGGAAGCCAAAAACAGCCTTAAATAGAGCACGGAGGTGTTGCCAGGCCAAGTACCTCAGTACATCTCACCTCTTAATTATATACACCGGTGTGAGTGTCCCAGACAGGTGGTGAGGAACGCAGAGTGAGAATACAGACACCCCTGTGCTCTTGGCAAACAGTCCTAGAACAGGATGGGTGGCTACATAATTATGGTTTAAAGCAAGGTGACTTTGGAGCCCAGGTGGGGGAAGGAGGCATCTGTGTGCTGGTACACAGAGGGGTGAAGGTGCAGGGATCGATAGCTTGGGCTGTAGTGTGGTGGAGGTGGGTTGCACACAAGGAGCACGCTGTGACAACAACAGGTAACTATTCCTTCCTTCAATAAGAATCCTCACTTCATCCTATGCTTCAGGGGGGAATACATCAAACTGATGACATGAATATTACATATTTATGGAACAGAGACAGAAGTCTGTGCAAGAATCAGGGACAGCGAGCAGCCTGAGAGTCTTCACATTAGAATAGAGCTTCCTTTTATGTAAGTGGTGATTACATCAGCCAGTTCATTCATTGTACTGGTCCTATGATTTGTGTGTTTGACAGTGAGGTTTAACTCACTCTTGGACGGTGTCTATAATTGTACTTCACTCCATTACTCCAAACATTCCACTCCCTGCCCTAGGGCTGGCTGCTGCAGACGGTGTATCAGATAGGAAGCCCTGGCTAAGTGGAATTATTTATCTGCTTTAAAGTGGACTTGAGTAAAGAACACTAAATGACTAGAATGTAAGCCCTGTTCCCATGGCTGTGAGGTGTATCCCCCTTGACACCTACCTGCAACCACCCGACTGTAGCCCAGTCTCTCCCACCTCTGTATCCGGTGGGATAAAGTAGACAGAAAGAGGTTCCTGCATGTTTGATAACACTGGAATAGATGTAATGCAGAGGCAGCAGGTGAAGTGGCAGCACAGACAATACTTATTAAAAGAGTAGGCACCAGGTTATCATCTTTAGATAAATAGACTATATATAATTATTTCATCCGCTATACACAGCCTCTTATCTTCAAAACCATACCCCATTGCAGCATAAATCTCTTGTCCACAGACAGCTGTATCTTGCATTAGAAGCATCCTTTATCATCCATATAATTACAGCCTCTGAAACAGGCAAGATCAACTCTTAGCCTGCACCACACGCTCTCAGCAGCCGCCTGCAGAGTACTGGTGTATGGCAGGTCTGGACAACCTGTGCTCTCCAGGTGCTATGAAACTACAAGTCCCAGAATACGCAGTCAGCTCTCAGCTGGCAAAGCATGCTGGGGCTTGTAGTTTCACAACACCTGGAGAGCTGCAGGTTGTCCAGGACTAGTGTACATATTTTTTTTCAAAGCATAATGTGGAAATCTAAATGCAGTCGTCCCACATGATAAATAAAATGAGCGATAAAAGACAGGGGTTCAGCACAAAGAATTTAGTGAACAGCAAGCTATAAATTAGTGTAAATGGTAGATATTAATACAGTGAACTAGTGCTGCTTTCACTTCAAAAAAATAACTTTGAATATTCAATTTTTTCCCCCAAGTATATGAGATAAGTTGACTTGATACAAATACACATCAGGATGCTATAAAAGCTGGATCTTTCCCCCTCTAAGTTCTAAGAAACATCACATGACATTCCACATCTGTACAACACCTTGATAACAGGAGGCAGGGAGGGGGCGAGAGGTCTCTGAATAAACCTTCCTTAGGCACGAGGGCAGTTCTAAGTGTGAGTGCAGGTCTCCATATGTAATGAGTTATGTTACATGAACGGTTTTCTGCGTTTGAACTCATGAAGTTAACTCAGATGCCCTGTTTTACCCAGTTTGTCTTGGTGAAATGGGAAAATTAAATCAACACTTTCCTATAAATGAATATTTAATAGAGTGATTACAGCAACAGACAATGATGGTTATAACTGACTTTGCATTTTGTCTGTGCTTTTTCCGCTTCTTCCCACATGTTGTCAACTTCTAGGTGTGATTTTTCACTCAGATTTAGAGAAATATGAACACAGCTAAATAACTGGACAGATCTCTAGCGGTACAAACAAACTGCACCATAGAGTAACGTGTTTTCTGTACAGCACAAAAGCTGTGGAAAAAGGCTTTGGGGTAGATGTATTAAGCCTTCTAAAAAAGAAAAGTAGAGGTGTTGCCATAGCAACCAATCAGATTCTGGCTGTCATTTTATCTAGTACATTCTAGAAAATGATAGCAAGAATCTTTATCATCATCATCATCTATTCATATAGCGCCACTAATTCCACAGCACTGTACAGAGAACTCACTCACATCAGTCCCTGTCGAGAAAGAGACAGTCATAGACACACACACATACTAAGGTCAATTAACCTACCAGTATGTTTTTGGAGTGTTGGAGGAAACCCACGCAAGCACGGGGAGAACATACAAACTTCACACAGATAAGGCCATGGTCAGGAATCGAACTCATGATCTCAGTGCTGTGAGGCAGAAGTGCTAACCACTAGGCCACCGTGCTTCCACAAGGTGTTTCTAATTGGTTGCTATGGGCAACACCTCCACTTTTCCTTTTTAGAAGCATTGATTAATCTACCCCTTTGTGTGGCCAAATACTGATGTAGCATGACAGTCCCTGTATTTATAACACATTTAATTTGTGTGAATCAGTAACAAACATTACCTAGCATTTGTCACACAATAAAGAGAACATTGCTGGTATGATCTGAAAATAAACTTTTTTTATGTCATTCGATGTTGCAAAAAATGAATATCAACTACCAATACACTGGGGCAGCATGGTGGCTTAGTGGTTAGCACTTCTCACAACACTGGGGTCATGAGTTCAATTCCTGACCATGGCCTTACCGATGTGGAGTATTGATGTTCTCCCTGTGTTTGCGTGGGTTTTCTCTGGGTGCTCCGGTTTCCCCCCACACTGCAAAAACATACGTGTGTGTGTGTTAAGGAATTTAGACTGTAAGCTCCAATGGGGCAGGGACTGATATGAGTGAGTTCTCTGTGTTACGAGCCGCGGCGGTGCCCAGCCGCCACGACTCACTCACCTGCGTTCCAGCCGTCGCTATGGTGACCGAGACGTCATTTCCGGCCATGACCCGCTCAGTGTAGATTCTAGCCTGCGGGCTGATTATCCTGCTCATTAGCTAGGCGGGGACTGTATCTAAATTCAGAGCTAGGCTCTGATTGGTGGCCATTAGTACTTAAGGCAATGAGGTCTGCTGCCTCATTGCCGGTTATAGCTTCTGTGCTCCAGTCTGCTGACATGCTTGTTCCTGCTCTAGTCTTCTGAGACCATTTCTGATTTACCGTGTATGACCTTTGGCTTTGAACTGACTCCGCTTGTGTATCCTGTGACCCTGATCCCTGGCCTGTTTACCGTTTCTGCTATCCGCCTGTGACCCCTGACTCCAGCTTGTTTACTGATACCGCTGTCTGCTTCCGGCCCTTGACCTCTGCGTGGACCTGACTCCGCTTGCCTGGGTTCTCCCCAGCCGGTACACACTTCACGACCCTCTGTCGGTCTGCAGTCCAGTCTGTCCCCACCATCAGGGGCTCCAGTGAACACCTGACTGGCAGAGTAGATTCCGGGTTGTGATGTGCCGGCTGGAGGGGTTCCTAACACTCTGTACAGTGCTGTGGAATTAGTGGCGCTATATAAATAGCTGCTGCTGATACAGTATATTAATATATTGTGGGTAAAGCTCTCCATAAAGTGAAATTAATATCATGAGAATTAATTAGTAAAAGTATCATGAGTATTAATTAGTAAAAGAAGGAAATGTTCTATTTGATATTGCAGCTATTTTATGGGAGATAAGTCTATGGGTTATGTACATTTGTCTGTACTGTGTTCATAGAATCATTGCCACACACCAACATTCTCTCTACAGTCACTACTATACACCAACATTCTCGGTACAGTCATTAACACGCACCAACATTCTCTCTACAGACACTACCATACATCAACATTCTCTCTGCAGTCACTACCATACACCAACATTCTCTGTACAGTCACTACCATACAACAACATTCTCTGTACAGTCACTACCATACACCAACATTCTCTCTGAAGTCACTACCATACACCAACATTCTCTGTACAGTCACTACTATACACCAACATTCTCTGTACAGTCACTACCATACACCAACATTCTCTCTGCAGTCACTACCATACACCAACATTCTCTCTGCAGTCACTACCATACACCAACATTCTCTCTGCAGTCACTACCAGACACCAACATTCTCTGTACAGTCACTACCACACACCAACATTCTCTGTACAGTCACTACCACACACCAACATTCTCTGTACAGTCACTACCACACACCAACATTCTCTGTACAGTCACTACCATACACCAACATTCTCTCTGCAGTCACTACCATACACCAACATTCTCTGTACAGTCACTACTATACACCAACATTCTCTGTACAGTCACTACCATACACCAACATTCTCTCTGCAGTCACTACCATACACCAACATTCTCTGTGCAGTCACTACCAGACACCAACATTCTCTGTACAGTCACTACCACACACCAACATTCTCTGTACAGTCACTACCACACACCAACATTCTCTGTAAAGTCACTACCATACACCAACATTCTCTGTACAGTCACTACTATACACCAACATTCTCTGTACAGTCACTACCATACACCAACATTCTCTCTACAGTCACTACCATACACCAACATTCTCTCTGCAATCACTACCATACACCAACATTCTCTCTGCAGTCACTACCATACACCAACATTCTCTGTACAGTCACTACCATACACCAACATTCTCTCTACAGTCACTACCATACACCAACATTCTCTCTGCAATCACTACCATACACCAACATTCTCTCTGCAGTCACTACCATACACCAACATTCTCTGTACATTCACTACCATACACCAACATTCTCTGTACAGTCACTACCATACACCAACATTCTCTATACAGTCACTACCATACACCAACATTCTCTGTACAGTCACTACCATACACCAACATTCTCTCTGCAGTCACTACCATACACCAACATTCTCTCTGCAGTCACTACCATACACCAACATTCTCTGCACAGTCACTACCATACACCAACATTCTCTGTACAGTCACTACCACACACCAACATTCTCTGTACATTCACTACCATACACCAACATTCTCTGTACAGTCACTACCATACACCAACATTCTCTGTACAGTCACTACCATACACCAACATTCTCTCTGCAGTCACTACCATACACCAACATTCTCTCTGCAGTCACTACCATACACCAACATTCTCTGTACAGTCACTACGATACACCAACATTCTCTGTACAGTCACTACCATACACCAACATTCTCTGTACAGTCACTACCATTCACCAGCATTCTCTGTACAGTCACTACCATGCACCAACATTCTCTCTGCAGTCACTACCATAACAATACACCAACATTCTCTCTACAGTCATTACTATACACCAACATTCTCTGTACAGTCATTAACACGCACCAACATTCTCTCTACAGTCACTACCATACACCAACATTCTCTGTACAGTCACTACCACACACCAACATTCTCTCTACAGTCACTACCATACACCAACATTCTCTGTACAGTCACTACCATACACCAACATTCTCTCTGCAGTCACTACCATACACCAACATTCTCTCTACAGTCACTACCATACACCAACATTCTCTCTACAGTCATTAACACGCACCAACATTCTCTCTACAGTCATTACCACACACCAACATTCTCTATAGTCACTACCATACACCAACATTCTCTGTACAGTCACTACCATACACCAACATTCTCTCTACAGTCACTACCATACACCAACATTCTCTCTACAGTCATTAACACGCACCAACATTCTCTCTACAGTCATTTCCACAGTATGGAAGTGTTCACTCACTATGACCTGTTGAGTCTGAATGGAACCAAGATCGCTGAGGGGCACAAGGCCAGCTTCTGTCTAGAGGACTCAGAATGTGAAACAGGTAAGATGTATACTAATCTCTCCTATACCCTCAATCCTCATTCTACCCTCTTGCATCTCTACTTCTTTATGAAGCACTATCCCTGCGGTTGTCATCACTCTCCATCTTCGCCTCCCAGACTTCAGACCTCCACCTAATAAGATCATTCTCTCTACTCCATCTCTTTGCAGACGCGCAGAAGCAGTACGTCTGCGCTAACTTTGGTGAACAAGGGATCAGCGTTGGCTGCTGGGATGTCTACAGACACGATATTGACTGTCAGTGGGTCGATATTACAGACGTGGCTCCTGGAGACTATTTCTTCCAGGTGGGTTACACATATTTAGAAATACACCTCACCTTTACGACCCTCCATAGGGAGTGCACCACCGATCTCTTTACACACCATGTACTGTCGGTGTGCTCACTCTCACTGCTCCCCAGTGCTGCGTTGCTGTTTACACTTACACTGGTAGTCATGACCAGCATGTGGGGTGTAATAACTTGAATCTGACTAGGATCAGAGTACCTATTACCATCAATTTTCAACACTAACGAGCAGGAGATGAAGTGGGCATGTCTAGAGCAATCTATAGCCAATCAGAGCACTATCATAGTAAAAGCTACAACGAGTATTTAAGCTCAGTAAACTCATGTGTCCCCATACACATGTTTGAAATGGGAGGGGCTAGGTCAACATGTAGCCAATCTAAACAACACAAAGTAGCAATGTGAGGTTCCTATCAAACTGGTGGGGGAAGACCTCCTCTACATGAAATTAAGTTTATTGGCCCAACTTTCCTTATTTGGGTGAAGAACAACTTTAGAGGCTTATTCTCAGGTAGACCTTCTGGCTCTTTCTCACTTATTCTTTGAGGTACTTTCCCTCATGGACTCATGGAGAGAGGGATAAGTGGACTTTTACTGTTAAAGTAGAAGTCCACTTATCCCTCTCTCCATGACTCAGACAATGCATATCACACCCACAACTCTTTACTCGCTGTGGAAAACATCTATACTGGGTGAGAACATACGATTTAATGTAAACTTTTTTAGCGTGTCCCGGTTCTCTTCTCTCAGTTACACATACACTGATCAGCCACAACATTAAAACCACTGACAAGTGAATAACATTGATTATCATCTCATTACAATGGCACCTGTCAAGGGGGGAGGGGGGGGGGAGATATATTAGGCAGCAAGTGAACAGTCACTTCTTGAAGTTGATGTGTTGGAAGCATCAAAAATGGGCAAGCGTAAGGATCTGAGCGACTTTAACAAGGACCAAATGGAGTTGGCTATACGACTGGGTCAGAGCATCTCCAAAACAGCAGGTCTTGTAGGGTGTTCCCGGTATGCAGTGGTTAGTATCTACTAAAAGTGGTCCAAGGAAGGACAATGGTGAACCAGCGACAAGGTCATGGGCACCCAAGGCTCATTTCTGCGCATGGGGAGCGAAGGCCAGCCCATCTGGTCCAATCCCACAGAAGAGCTACTGTAGCACAAATTGATGAAAAAGTTAACGCTGTCAATGATAGCAAGGTGTCAGAACACACAGTGCATTGCAGCTTGCTGCGTAGACGCAGACTGGTCAGAGTACTGAAACCTGTCCACCACTGCAAGCACCTACAATGGGCACATGAGCGACAGAACTAGACCATGGAGGAATGGAAGAAGGTGGCTTGGTCTGATGAATCACGTTTTCTTTTATATCATGTGGATAGCCAGGTGCGTGTGCATCATTTACCTGGGGAAGAGATGACACCAGTGTGTACTATGGGAAGACAAGCCAGCGGAGGCAGTGTGATGCTCTGGGCAATGTCCTGCTGGGAAAATTTGGGTCCTGGCATTCATGTGGATGCTACTTACCACCTACCGAAACATTGTTGCAGTCCAAATACACCCCTTCATGGCATCAGTATCACCTGAGGGCAATGACCTCTTTCAGCCCTGCCACACTGCAATGATTGTTCAGGAATGGTTTGAGGAACATGACAAAAAGTTCAAGGTGTTGACTTGTCCTCCAAATTCCCCCAGATCTCAATCCAATCGAGCGCCTGTGGGATGTGCTGGAAAAAAAACTAGTCTGAGCCATGAAGTGTCCCATTATAAGGATCTGCTAGTCTTGGTGCCAGATACCACAGGACACCTACAGAGGTCTTGTGGAGTCCATGTCTCAACAGGTCAAAGCTGTTTTGGCCACATGAGGGGGGCCAACACAATATTAGGCAAGCAGTTTTAATGTTGTGGCTGATCTGTGAATATGCTCCATAATATCTTCTTCACTAAATGTCATGATGGACCCTGCACCATTTTTATAGCCCACTTTTGAATCATTCAGAGTTCAGCTACTTCATTTTTATCAGCCAGAGCTCAGATACCTTAATGAAAAATTTGGACAGTGATCAAGAAACACAGCTTTTTCTCATACTGAAGTGAGGAAAATATTATTCCCGCTGAAGATTTCTTGGAACATTCCTTTCGCAGACACAATCTAACATCTGGAAAATGAAAGCTGCATTGATGGACTGTGTACTAGACTATAAGCTCTTCAGGGAACAGAATAAAAAAAAGTTGTGTGAAAAACAATTATACAGTAGCATGCATATATGAGAAAATATTACTGTGAGCAAATGAAAGCCATAGAGTCCAAATAGTTATCTGCATTATGAAAATAGAGCATGCAATTTCCACACTAACAGGGCATAAAGAAGCTCTAAGCCATTACAACAAGGGGTTAGATTTACTAACAATCCTAAAAAGGTAAACCAGAGTTGTTGATGATGATTCTATCATTTATCTAGTACATTCTAGAAAACGATAGCTAGAATCTGATTGGTTGCTGTGGGTGACAATTGCACTTCTCCTCTTTAGAGGCTTTAGTAAATCTACCCCAATTGTTTTCATAAAAGGATAACATCAAGTAAGGACCTTCCAAACGGGTATGGCTGATTCAGACAGAGGACTAACATGTGTAGGTGTTTCACCATCTCCTTTGGGATCATTGGTGAATGCAGCAGATCCATAACAGAGAAGAGGACACGGCTCACTTGGGGGCTGTATGCACACAAACTGTAAACTAATAATGGAAAGGATCCTTCCCCCCCCCTCCAACACTGAACATTTAGTTCTGGTTGCAGTTCAGTAAGTTCTGATATAATACAGAGTTCTACCTCCCTGGGATCCAGCCTCCCCTTACATCTGGCAATAGTAGATGCACTCCCCTCTCTTAGCACCACATATAGCCCCAGAATCTTCCACAGCACTGTCCAGAGTATTACATACAGGGCATCACAACATGTATGTGGTTGGAACACCTGACAATAGGCATGAAAACCCCATGATCAGCTGTGTCAAAGTCTGCAGCTAAATCTAGTACAATAAGTAAAGAGCAGTGACCTTTGGACCTAGAAGGTTATCAGCTACTTTAAAGGCTGCTTCTGTGAAGTAATGAGCACAGATTGTAGAAGAAATAAGTTGAAAACACTCTGAACAAACATAATGTTCATGTAGTTTACACAAGGGAGACTGAGCAACAGCTGGAGGGGGGTGAAGGGTGCAGAGTGGGGTTTATAGTTTATTTTCTGATGCATTTGATGATCGCATAATTCCAGGAAGATGGGAAGTTACCAGTGCAGAGAGATCAGCTTGACATGTTCTTGTTTACACAGCGCTGCAGAATTAGTGGCGCTATATAAATAGCTGATGATGATGATAAATGTTGTGGAGAAACGGGATCAAGATAACCAGTAGAAAGTTGGGAATCAGAAAAGAGAACTTTTGTCCTATTAGGGGGTGGAAGATGATTATTGGACATTGGGAATTGTGTAACAAAACTACGTCTAATTTTATCAATTTTGTCTTTAAAGTAAACTTCTACATGCTGCCAAACTTAGGTCTCTAGTCTTAAGGTAGACGGTGAAGGAATGGGAAGGAGAAGGTAGTTGAGAGCATTAAAAAGCTGTTTTGGTATTGCGGAAAAGTATAGATACCAGAGAGGAGAGTTTACCTTTCGTGTCTGAATTAGGTTGAACTCTGTCCTGGTAAGAGAACAGAGCATCAATGGCCCGCTGGAGCCCTCTCAGACCTGCCGGCATCTAAGTAGAACTCACTAATATAGCAGAACTTATTTAACATCACCCTAAACTATATTTTCAGGTTACAGAAAATGCCTTTAAATTATTGTGATTGCTCTTAGATAAACATAAAGCAGCATATGACCAGTCACTACAAGAAGTTCTCCGTCCTGATATTACACCCATGTCACTAATGATGCTCATACCTATGTGTTTAATGGTTCCCCAATGGCTCTCTTAGGCTTTACACTATTCATGGGTTCCTGTTTATATGTATTCATCTCCTGGCACCCCAGTGCCTTTCCCCTGTTACAGAATTGCAGGACTGAAGTAGAACACCTTCATCCTCTGATTCTGCCTGAATCAAGCTGCAGTTTGGTAAACGTTTTTTAGTTTCTCATCTGGCATAATAATATCTCTTAGATGTGCAGACGTCTAGTTGTGGGAGTTTGGACTTTATGTCTCCAGGTTACAGGGTAATATTTCAGCATAAATATATACAGTATGTGTGGAGTGAATTAAAAAAAAAAAAAAAAATCAAACAGAAGCACAGCACCCTCTAGTGGTCGCCAGTACTGCTGCTGTGCACCTTGATACAATATGTAAGCATGTGTTCTTGTCCCTACAGGTTATTATTAATCCCAATCAGGAAGTTTCAGAGTCAGATTACACCAACAACGTCATGAAGTGCCGCTGCCGCTACGATGGGCATAATATATGGATGTACAACTGCCATATAGGTGAGTGCACAGGACCTGGGGGCACAAAGCAATCTGCCAGTAAGAACAGTATATACTATTATCCAGGGGGCACCTACGTTATTGTAGCATATCATGGCTGGAATGAGGCATGTTCTGAATTTCAGTTTCCCATTCTCTATTCTAGGGGGATCTTACAGCACAGAGACGGAAGAGAGGTTTGAACAATTTAGCGGGCTCATTAATAACCAGATCTCCACCCGATAAGAGTGACAGGGGATGGGATTAATCTCATCTATATCCAGAAGACAGGACCAGCCTTTTGCCCTCCAGCAGCAAGCCAGGCCTTAGGGGAAGGTCTATTGCTGCAGCACAAGTGGGCTTGGGACATGCAGCAAACTCTTCTTCTGGCTAATCTTACATTCCCTGGTACTTTCCCATCAGAGCAGACCTAGACTGACCACCAATCCGAACAAGCACTTGCTGCTGTCAGACATTCCATCCTATCCATTCCACTACACAGATATAAGATGTATCCACCGCACACATTATTAGGATATCCAGGCCAGTAATCTGGGCGCAGCTTCCGTAGAGGCAATACAAGAATAGTACAGGAAATACCAATTTATCTAGGGCTGTGAATCTGATGGAACAAAGAACGATAGCTGCAGATTCACTGCCTGCACCATCTCTTTCATTTAACCGCTTTGTGTCCAGGCCAGCTCTCCACACTGCCTTGAATGCAGCATGAAACTAGTTAGATTGCCATGACAGCTATATGGTTATATTGTGTAATTCACATATGCATCATCAGGGAGTGCATTATTAGACCTGACAAATTACTTTCCTGTCTCCACACAGCATGGGTATCCATTTGGCATTTATGGTGCTATTAAGTCTTTTGCCAGTGGATCCATCAGCACTTTGCTGTTTGACAGATTACATGCCGTGTACAGCGCTGTTGAATTAGTGGTGCTATATAAATAGCAGATGATGTGTATAGGACAGTGTATACACCACTTTGTAGCAGATGACTGCAGATTTACCCTGCAGTCTCTATACTGTACTTCTGGGGCCCTGTGAAATACAGACCCCCCCCCCCCCCCTCTAAAGAAAGTCCAGCTTCTTCTACAAGTTTAAAGCAGAAGCACCAGCACTGTGTCCACTCAGTACATATATATATATATATCCTGTGTATGTCTAGGAATAAAATTATAACTTATTTCTATTTACAATTGCTCTCAATCACTTTCCTTTATGCATGCACAAGCAACAACCTGCACCTGTTTAGCAGAGGATGGGCCATAAGGAGGCCACAAACAGGAGACATCCTCATTATACTCCAGTCAACGCTTCTATCTTATTTTCTCCCCCATTGGAGGACAATGCGATGGTGGGGGAAATAAACCTGGCTCTGAACTTGTGTTGTGTCATTTCCTGTAGATGGGTGCGGGGGGACAGATGTAAAATAAAGACAGGTCACACAGCTGCCGGTGAGCTCATGTTATTCTCTTATGACACAACCATGACATGAATATAGAACAGTAAGTGAACATTAGGACATGTCCGTCCTGTACCCGGTCTTTCGCAACACCAAAAACAATTACACTTTGGGGTATTGCTGCTTTAAGGCATCTGGAAAGGAAGACTAGCGTCTCTGCTTCTGACAGAAGAATTTACGGGACAATGGCCTGGTCTGCCTAATTAAACACAGATTTAGTTCTAAATAGTTTTAAACAGCTGTTTGGTCAAAATAAGCATATTCTGCATCTGGCTACATAAAAAGACTGGCATAACGGGTATCCATTTCATTCTGGGTGGTATTCTGTGCCCATCACATAATGAATCAACTAACTTATGCAAAACAAACTTTATTTGGGTAGGGTCTGAGTGCACTAATAATCAAAAATGCTGAAATCTGTATTTTCACAGGCCAATACCATGTGCAAAACCAAATACTTTGTATAGATGGACGCTGTTTAACACATGCCTAAAATGCAACTCTCGGCAGATCACCCAGAGCGCTATAATCTCAAACGTCCGTTGCAAAATGAAACAAGTCTTGCACATGTGGTAAGTGCAGGCAGATTATCAGTAACTAGCAGCTGGCTCATTCTGCCACAGATTGTTCCACATCCTGCTCAGGCAGCTCCATCTCCTGCTCAGGCAGCTCCATCTCCTGCTCAGGCAGCACCACATCCTGTTTCGGCAGCCCCAGTGCCATGGTCACCATTCTTTTTGCCACAGTTGCGTCTGTTTGTGGTCTCTCTATGCTGGGGGGTGGGCATTCTGCAGGGGAGAAATTGTTGTGGTTACACATAGGTATGGTAACAATTAAATGGTACTTTTATGGATTCCAGTCACAGTTCAAAACATTTGTTCAGTAGATGCAATTAAAGTCTGTTGTCTAACACAGCAAAGATAGTATCTCCAACAATGGGTGGCCTACACACAACCCTGATTAGATAGGCATACATCCCCAAATGTACCCTTTTGATGGGAGTCCTCCCCAGGCCCCCACAGTGATAAGAGAACTGGTAACAGTGGGGGGGAGCACCAGATGGGATTCACCCCACACCATATAAATAGTGGAGCGCTCCAGGTGTCATGGCTGCATGCTGGGATCTCTATGCAGGGAGTGCGCATGTCTAGCAGACCGTTTCAAAAGAAGCCCTGGAACGTCCGCTTTTCTGAAGTGAAGCGATTGCAAACACTGGGGATATCCATAGAGGAGGTGTCCCAGAGGGGACTGAAGTAACTGTGTGCACCATCCCCACACCAACTCTAGTGTCTTGCTGCCATGACAGGAAGCATCTGATGAATGCAAAATTCAAGGAGGGGGGGGGGGCGTGGTAGGATTATCTTCATTTAAGTAACAAATACACATTTAGATAGAAAGAGGGTTGAGAACATGTGCCCACTGCATACAACAGAACCTGAGACAGCGGTCTATTTTTTTTCCCGGCTGTATTACTTGTTACACGGCTCCTGGAGCCCAACAGAGTCCTATTATAATAGAATAAACCATTGTTTTTCCTAGTAGAACAGGCACTATGTGAGCATTACAGCCAGCAGTGTGTGTGAGACCAGAGACCACCAGTCTGACCAGTCCTGGCAGGTGTGGGCAATAACCTCCAACATGATTCACTATTATTGCAAAGTATATCACTGCACCCACCCGGCTGTTTCTTACTGCCACCTGGCTGGCAACATTTTCTGGGGAGAACACTGCTTAGATCTATACAGTTTGGTGGGCTAGCTTGTTCCCATAACCATTATTTCCTTATTAGCACAAGCAGATGTACTGGATGTCCTCTGGATGGACCAGTAGCATTGTGGAACTCCATAGCAGTTGATCTGGCTTTATGCCACAAAGTACCAGACATGATCAGAGGACAATGAGCTGGTAGAGAGAGGAAGTGTTCCCATGGGCTGCCTGTGTACAACCATATAGCATTCTATACAAAGTCCAGTATGGCTTGTATTTGTCACTGTTCAGTCTGGCATTGGATTATACAAATATGACACAGTCAAGGTGGTCTCCACATCATCCTACAGGTATGTTTAAAGAAGAAAATCCCAAAGGTTATTTGTCTTTCTTAGACAAATGTCTTTCTTAGACAAGTGTCTAAATGGCATAAAAAAAGCACAATATATTTATGTTTTGTAAAACTTACAAGTTATTGCTTCATAGGGAACCTGCCAACCCCACATAAATCACTGGTGTTATTAAAACATGATGTATGGTTTTCATTAGATCACTGGATTTTTTTTTTTTAAAACTATTAGAATCTAGTTAGCATATATTTCCATAATCTCTATCCGTGTTCATTTAGGCAATAGCATGTAGCACAGACAGGAGGGGATGCTGACTGACTGCTTCAAAGCCTATGTGCACAATTCTACCAATATTTCTATGTATCCAAGGCTGTGCTTTTAAGCTGTTCAATATTAACAGTGCGTATATTTAAAGGACCCATAGATACTGCCTGTTGCCTATGGGCATTGAACGCGTGACATTTAGACACTGTAATAACCCACAATATGGTCATATTGTATCTCCTCTTTGTGTAGACACTAAGCCCTGCTACTTGTAGATGGGTCAGGCAGGCGTTACCCACCCTAGTTATCACTTATGGAGGTTAAATAAGGTTGGAAAATATGTACACAATATGTACAGATTTTTATTAAACACATTAACCCTATTGTGGAAGTGGGGGGTGTATATGGTGGTACGCCATACCGCCACTTCTCCTACTGTCTTTATTGTAACACTATCACATTCCACTCACTTACATTTCCCATACAGCCACTTCTCCTACTGCCTTCATTGTAACACTATCACATTCCACTTACATTTCATAGACCATCAATTCTAAATTCCCACTTCCACCACTGGCTTTTACCATAATTTTAATTAAACAGAAAAACTTGTCTTATTTCCCAGGCCCAGTGGTCCTTGATATTTTACCCTCCTTCCCCCACTGCCCATATATTCATGTGTCACTAGTATTCAGGTGACTGCTCTACCCTGCTGCAGCTAGATGAAGTGCGATGTGTTCTCCATGTTTCTCCCATCAGGCAGAAAGATCTAAGTGCTCTATAATGCATCCAGCACCACATAGGTCACAGAGGAGGCACCAGATCAGTAGAATAAGTGCATGAAACGTATTGATTAGGAGCACATGTATGCTGCAGATAAAAAGGCAACATATGCTGTAAACATGTTGCACTAAGCAGAATTATAATTAAATAGATCAATGATGACTGAACCAGCGTCTCCACTGTGAATTATACTGTTTCTATTAGAGTACTGCTTTGTATCATCATTTGCTGCCTGCTATAGGATTGTCAGTGCATAGAAACAAAACCACTTGACTTCCATACAGCAGCACCTCCAGGCAGTGATTGTGCAATTACATTATAACAATCAAACTGGAGATGTTTGTTAGACAGAAATGTTGCAGCCCCCCCTGCTGGTAAGTCGTTCCATGGATCTAAGTCTCTAAGAATAAGTGCTGAGTGCACCTATAAGTTGTGCTACACTCGTCCCCTATGGTTCTCTGTTTACATATAAATATAGTCCTATATAATAGTGTTATACCCTTGTTTATATTATAAAATATGGTGTAAAATCAGGAAAGTGTAAAATTAGGAAAAGTCTAAAAACACCTCAACACTCAATTATTGGAAAAATCCACAATGCAATTTGTATAGACCACAGTGATGTATTGTGTTAGACAGTGTCTTCCTGCATGTAAGATGTCTGCACAGGGTGGGCTTCCACGCACAGGGTGGGCTTCCACGCACAGGGTGGGCTTCCACGCACAGGGTGGGCTTCCACGCACAGGGATATGAACAAAAATCTAGTCTATCCTGTCTATACATTTTTTTTTAGTTTTTTTTAGATAGTATTACATCCCCACAGCATTTTCCCAAATACATTGGACGCATGTTGGGGAAATTGTGGTTATCCGGGTGCATTAAGCACTTCTGGTGGAGCCGTCCCAAACGTAAGCAGTTATGGTAGGAAACCAAAGCCCTGATCTCCACCATTGCTAGCATAACAATCCCACATAACTTTTTTCCTTCTCCTCCCAACCAGATATCCCCAACCAAGAATCAGAGCCAGTCTCACCTGTCAGCTCAAATGCCAACGACTTGGACGGACGGCTGCCCTGAGACAATGGGCGGAACTTCATACCTGGGTACATCCTACGGGAGGCGGCATACGCTGCAAGAGAGGGCAATTGTTATACAGCGATAGCAAAACGCAGTCTCTGTTCATCTAACAAAGTGGTTTATGGTTACCTATGTATCATCTGTGCATCGTACTGTACGGCTTTTACAGATCTGAACACTAGACACAGGGGGGTCTGGGGAAGAGGAGTTCGGACTATAGCAAAAATCTTGTAAAGCACAGATTAGTAACCCTGTCCACAGACACGTCCTAACAGATGTTTACCAGCTCTCACAAGATAAAAGGATAGGACTGCATCACAAAAGTGTCCGGTAGTATGACATTGTGACTGCAGAACACAATGTGCATAAGACACATTAGACCACTGCTGCACTCTTGTATGAGAGTCACATGCTCCGATACGCTGCATGCTCTTGGATGGGTGCTGTGCAGACAATCGCTAACTGTAGTGCTGTGTCATGTGACATGATCGCCAACACGGCCGTCCATGTACCAGATTCAACGGACAGTCATAGCAAGTAGTGTGTGTGTATCTGGCTCCGTTATCAATCCACCTGTATCCCTGGCAGAAGATATGAGAAAGATGCATTGTTTGGAGTGTCTGTGGATATGGTTAGGAAGGAATAAATAAAGTCAAGGAGACCCAACACAAAGCAAAATGATGATCAGGATTATAGACAGTGTGGTATTTACTAAACGCTGGAACAGGCGCCATTATCAGGCAATCAGGAGATGTTTCAATTGCTCTCCGTCAATTACTTTTGATTGAAGCAACTAAGTGCAGGGTCATCAACTTCCCCTACAGCAAAGGTTTGGTTCTATACATATCAGGACTGCTGGAGTGCAGCTGATAACTTAGGATGGACATTTTTATTTGATCACTGCAGCAGTCATTGTTAGGGTTAAATTCTTCAATGAGAGCATTTTGATTTTTAAAGACTCCACGAAAGGGTAAATATTGAGAGGAATATAATCATGCTAGACACCCATATGCCTAGATATTTAAGTTTTAGTACTCCTGCAAGGTATGTTGTTTTGGACCATCTTGCGTGCAGTCTACATATTTGATTTAATCCAGTTGATCTAAAAGATCGGAGAAGAGCTTATATCCCTCAACTACCTGGAGCAGAGTTTTAAGAGGCAGAAGCACCCACTATAAAAAGCAACACGTCACCCGCATAAAGGGGCGATGGCATCATCCCGACCACACAGCACACGCTTGCGGATGTTCCTAATCAAGCAAGCAAATGCCTCTATGAATGGGAATAAAAAGCGTAGGAGACAGCGGGCATCCTTACCATGTGCCCCTAGCCAACTGAAAGAGGCCACAAACATACCCATGCAACACACCCCATAGTAGGAGGGGCATCTCAGACATGGATGGGCCCTTTGACGCACAGCTGATGAAATGCTTTAAGAAGCTTGGGGATATGCTGTATGCTTTTTTTGCAGCTCAAATGATAGACAATAAAGCCCTGAGGGTTTACCAATGGGAAAGGTCGTGAACTCCAAATTCAATGTAATGTGGTTTTCAGCTATACAATGCCCTGAGGATGCTTCACACATCTGCAGTGTTCTCACCACACAGACAACTTACCATCATCAGGGGTGGAAAATACTCCCAGGGCATGAGCCTCATCAACCCACTTCAGATAGAAGCCTTTATCTCTGGGGGAAAGAATAAAACTGGTCAATCCATGAAACCCCCTTTTAGCTATATTTGCAGGAAAAAACAACGCAGTTCAAATAGAATTCCTAAATGATGTAAAGGGTGTTCTGTAACTACTGCTATTGGACGGTGGTGCAACTGCTACATATAATAGCAATGTATTATAGTGCTATGCATACATTCCTTCTACTAATAATGCTCCCAGTCCTGTTACTATTAGCATTGGCAACCCGTGGATCTGATGATGATGAACTACAACGCTCAGCGTGCTCTAGCAGGTTTAGAATCACAAGTTGCTCATCTTTCACCAGTAAGTCTTATTACCTGTACTCCTTAAAAGGCTCCATCAGGTCTTCAGTGCTGAGCTCGTCAGAGAAACCATACAACTCAATAATGTGCCCAAATCTCCCACGATCCACCTGAGTTTCTGTAAACTCAGAGAAATCCCCCAGGAGAGGCTGTATATGGATATCCTTCTCGCACACATGGGCACTGATCTGATGGGGAGGAGAAAAGTGGATTGTATAGGTAAAAATCAGTAAGTAGTATGCAGTGCAATGACACACACACAGTATATGCTTACTATTACAGTGCTTTGGGTATCGTCTTTGTACTGGAGCATACCATTATATAATCAAATAAACTCCTGAATTACCCTCACGTTACCACCAGATGGCACTAGCTAGCCAAGAATGTCATTCATATAGTAATATCAAATTATTGAACACATACCCACATTAAAAGGACCACTAAACATAAATGCAAGCTGTTTTGCATCAACAAACTCCTAACAGAATGAACAAATATATGTAAATGTCTCAGAAGTTCACCTAAAGATATTTTCAATAAGCATCTGATCATGGCAAAGCATATCTTCTGATAAACACCAGATTTACTGTCAATAATGATACCAAAGCATCTGACAATGGAGAACAACAAATTGCAGCGAGGTGGATAACAAGGTAACGGACATTGTCAAACATCTTAAGGCTGTCAAGAGTATAGATAAAGCTGCATTTTAGATACAGTGGCTGTTTGATAGAATACTTCATATAACCCAAAGCAGTCCAATGTTGTAGATTTGAAGGGCACACACACATCTTACCCAAAGGCTAGTGAGGTGATAAAACCATTTCATCTACACCCGTCAGGAGACAGGCATGTAAGTTAACCAAAATAATACAGAGACTGGAGAACTGTATTTGTGTCCCTCAGGCAGAACATTCCACCTAAATACAAAAAAAGTCTTCTCAAACCAAGGAGATCCACAAACTAGAGAAATTCTGTGCCAGTGGGAAAGCGTAAAGAGTTGAGTGTGTTGCCACTAATCACGTCTCTATGGATTTTTGTTTTTCAAAGATATCCCATCGTCCTCGGATCATCAGCACCTGCCGTTCTCCACATCCTAATAATTTACTGAATTCTCTTTTCTGTACTTGAGGCTCCAATGATGCATCCCCCTAACTTCTACCTCTCAGAATACCCTCTCCCATCCCCCTTCCCAGTCCCCCACCCTGGGGCCACCGTCTGATCCCTCTCTCCCCACAGTCCCCCACCCTGGGGCCACCGTATGATCCCTCTCTCCCCACAGTCCCCCACCCTGGGGCCACCGTCTGATCCCTCTCTCCCCACAGTCCCCCACCCTGGGGCCACCGTCTGATCCCTCTCTCCCCACAGTCCCCCACCCTGGGGCCACCGTCTGATCCCTCTCTCCCCAGTCCCCCACCCTGGGGCCACCGTCTGATCCCTCTTTCCCCAGTCCCCCACCCTAAGGCCACCGTCTGATCCCTCTCTCCCCAGTCCCCCACCCTAAGGCCACCGTCTGATCCCTCTCTCCCCAGTCCCTTCATCCTACTTAATCAATCCCATGGTCACCTTCCCCTTCCCTGTTACATGACCTTCCTCTCTCCAACTACCTGTCATGAATTACACACCACATAACAGTTGCTGGGATCATATGCACACTATTCTACAAAACAAGGATGCAGAGACAACTGGAACCAATAGTACACAGGAAGACATGGGGCCAGATTTACTAAGCTGCGGGTTTGAAAAAGTGGGGATGTTGCCTATAGCAACCAATCAGATTCTAGCTGTCATTTTGTAGAATGTACTAAATAAATGACAGCTAGAATCTGATTGGTTGCTAGCCCATGGTATAATCAGTTGCTGATCAGAAAACATCACAAAATGGCTACTTTAGTGTGCAAACATTTTTTGAAACTATCGCTAGTTCTGGATTACTGTCTCCCCTATAATGCCTGGGGGTCTAGGTCTAACTATCTGTCTATTTAATCAATTTTCCTGTCACTCCCTCCTCCATACCCATTCATCACATTTATTTATAATTAAAAAATATTCTTATGCTGGCAGACATACATATGAAACAATGCAGAAGCAAAGAGCAGCCTGCCACCCCTGCCAACATAGCCTCAAATCCTAACTTCAATATCTGACCCGAGAACTTCCCCTTTCACCTGTGTCACCCTTGTCCATCACTAACATGTGTCCAATACTACCTCTCTTCCTTAGCATCCTTTCTGTTCTCTGCCATACCCACAGCCTATATAATATTATATCCCTGACCATCAACCATCCTTTGCTTTCTTGCTCTCCTTTAATACCCATCACGGGTACATTCTGCATGTAACACACCCGAGTGCTCCCCACAACCAGTTGTTAATTTCTAAGTGCGATTATCAATACTCACCTCTGTCATGATTTGCTCCAGTATCTTCTGTTGGTCTTCACCACTGAGTTCTGGTTCTGTTCCCTTAATAAGGGTGCATGTTGAGGACTCTCCTGTTGCAGTATGCTCTCCTTCCTTGGGCTTCAGGTGCAATTCAGGAATCTCTGCACTACTGTGCTTTTCAGTACTGTCAAGTAGTGGGGTCTCCCCCTTACTTGTCTTGTCTTGCTCCCCCAATTCTGACATCACATTTATTTCTCTCATTCCCTGAGGTTCATTCCAGGACATATTTGATCCCTCACTCATACTGTCGTAGACATCTGGAGTTGTTGTTCCCTTGTCTACATCCTGGCTTCCATGCATTATTGTCCCATTTATGTTCTCTCTATTCTCCTCTTTGATCGTATTCTCCTCCATCAAAGGTATGTATTTCTCATCCTCTCTAGAGTCTACCCCTTTCTCTTCCTGCACTAGTTCTTTGGCACAGTTATCTATCCTCGATTCATCCAGAGTCACCATTTTGGCCTGCTCTAGTTTCTCAGATCTCTTTACTGGTTCCACTTGGTGGCCCGAGTGGTCCTCCGGCACCTCCTGGACCACTGCTCTGTCCTCCGGCACCTCCTGGACCACTGCTCTGTCCTCCGGCACCTCCTGGACCACTGCTCTGTCCTGCGACACCTCCGGGACCACTGCTCTGTCCTCCGACACCTCCTGGACCACTGCTCTGTCCTCCGACACCTCCTGGACCACTGCTCTGTCCTCCGACACCTCCTGGACCACTGCTCTGTCCTCCGACACCTCCTGGACCACTGCTCTGTCCTCCGACACCTCCTGGACCACTGCTCTGTCCTCCGACACCTCCTGGACCACTGCTTTCTTATCAGGTACTTTTTGGCCCTCTAATATCTTCTCGGTTTCATTGAGACAATTTTCTCTGTAAACATAGAGTTCCTCATTTATAATTACTGTTCCTGCTTGGCCCTGTGTGCTCTTTCGAGCAGCTTCCTGTGCTTTTCTATCTGCATCCTCTGGCACCTCTTGGTCCTCTGCTAGCTTAGCTGCTTCATCCTCACAGTCATCTCTCTTCGTTGTCTCACACTTCCCCTCCGATTTCTTCTCCAGCACATCCTGGCCACTTTCTTTCATAGCTGGCACCTTCTGGCTCTCTGGTCTAGTCTCTGAAACATGCTGGCTATCTGCTTTGTTCTCTGGCACAGTCTGGCCCTCTTTTCTCCCCTGTGGTACCTCAATCCCACCTGCTCCCATCTCTGCCTCCTCCAATCCACCCACTATCTTCTGTTTCTGTAGATCCTGGCTATTTCTTTCACCATTCTCCATATATTTATTGAATACTCTCCTTTGCCTCTCCCTTCCATCTGTCGCTCCAGTTTCCCGGTCTCCTTTTTCCAGTACACGACTTCTATGCTCCTCTTCTGGGCCCTTCCTCCATGGTTTCCCTCTAGCTTCATACAATGCTCTGTCGGGTCTCCCATTCTTCCGCGGCTTCCAATTTTGTTTTCCTCTGCCAGTCTCCCATTTTTTATTGTAGGAGGAGCCACGCCAAAACCGACGAGTTTGCTCATAAGCACTGGTTCTGGAATCACCGTCCTGTACAGGTAACCTGCAATTATACCGTTTAATGGTTACTTTACAGTGTGTCTATAGATTACAATATATTTAACATCCTCCAAAAATATATTAGTAGGTTAATTGGGTGCAATCAAATTGACCCTTGTCTGTCTGTGTGTATGTTAGAGAATTTAGACTAAGCTCCATTGGAGCAAGGACTGATGCGAGTACAGCGCTGCGGAATTAGTGGTGCTATAGAAATAAATGATGATGACGATCCTCATTTCAATATAATGTGCATGGTGTGAGCTGCACTAAACCAAGATAAATTATGTTATAGAATTTTAAATAATCACCTAAGACTTATGGAAACTCAATACCTCAAAAGTCTTTAGGCTTAAATACAGAGTGCACAACACTTTTGGATCATGTAAAATTCCTATCAACATTGTTAAGTCACCTGCAGGGACAGAATTGTGCACCACCACAGAGAGATGCCAACTGGCCAAGAGGGTGGCATGGTGGGTACCCAACTTTTTACCTCCACCCCCCTTTTACTAAACATTCTTCCCCATCTCTTCCGTGTAACAACCCCCTCACTACTGCACCTCTTCTTCAGCCAGTGACAGACCCTGTACAAGACATATACAGAGAGACCCAGACTCCAAGACAGAAATACTACTGGAATATTTCTGTCCTGCTGTCCGGTATCCGCCCTGCTTCCTACGCTCTACTGGTTTAAATACAAAACAAGGTGTGAACCTACATGGCATATATGGTAAATATAGCGCTGGGCATTACTGGCAAATGATTTGTAAGCAAAACATGGCACCAACATCCACCTTATCTCACACCAGAGAAACCGTTTAAAAGATTGTGAAGATTTGGGATGTACTTTGCAGGAAGTTATTGTCTTGAGCTGTACTGCAGACCACCAACTTTTGGTTAAACCCACAGCTATTCTTACAACCATTTCAGTTGTCAAATTGCAATAACTTCTAATATAATTCCAAATCGATAAACCAGCAATAAATCATTAGGACAGCATCATTAATACCATGTAAAGCTATATATACAGTATGTTCTCCCCGTGTTTGCGTGGGTTTCTTCCAGGTGCTCTGGTTTCCTGCCACACTCCAAAAATATTACTAATAGGTTAATTGGCTGCTATCGAAATTGACCCTAGTCTGTGTCTGTGTGTGTGTGTTAGGGAATTTAGATTGTAAGCTCCAATGGGGCAGGGACTGATGTGAGCAACAAATATTCTCTGTACAACACTGCGGAATTAGTGGCGATTTATAATAAATAAAATAATTATGATGATATAACAGTCAGTGTGTTATCCAGTTGACATGCAATCAGGAATTCTGCCAGCAAACAGGCTTGCCTAGAGGAAGCATTAATTTACAACAGGGTATACAAAGCCAGAAACATGGGAAGTCTAGACTATTCTAAAGATAACAGAAAGATGCGGATATAGTCTTTTACATATCTGGGGAAGTTTTATACCATAACTAGAGGCAGTGTTCATGTCATTGTAACACGTCATTTTCTCTATGAATGGCTTTTTTGGGTTAAGTAAATTTATTTTACTTTTTTCTTTTTTTTTAAACACATACATTAGTAAAACCCAAGAATCCCCCATTAAATTGAATCGGTGTTTTGAACACAAGGCTTTCAATATGTATGTTATACTGTAAGTCTTACCCATGTATAAAGCCCTGACACAAATCTTTTCTCACCTGATTCCAGCATGGCAGATTACAGTACGGCGCTGCCAGCCCTCGCCCACTGAGAAGCTGCTCAAGGCACCGCAAGACTCTGTGAACCGGTGGATCAGGTAGCGCAGGCGGCTGGAGACCGGAGGGAACAGCAACACTCTGCACCGTGAGACACAAAGGGCAGGGGGTCAATCTTTTACAGTAGGGCTGACATCACAGTGCCTTGTAAGTCTATACACAGTGCACATTTATAACACTCTTTTTCATTGTGTCTCCTCTGCAGCAAGTTACCCAGAGCACTCTACACTTCAAGCAGGATAAACATAAAACAAAGTAAAAAATAAAGTCTTGATTGCATAAGCATTTTGTTTCTGTGCACACTTTATGCGTTCCTGTGAGCACCATGCAGTCTCATGCTCACCACAGTAGATGTTTAGAGCCACCTATATACATTCCACTGGTCCCCATTATATCCCCTTGGAGCCCTTTCCCCACCGTTGCAGCCCAATGCCAACCACAGTACAGCTATACAGCGCACCCTGCCTTCCCCCAGTCCCCTGCCTTGCACTACCTGGAAATGACAGAGCTTCCACCCAATGACAGCTCAGGTGGGTCCAGTCAACGATACCACCCTGATTTAATGCAGTGAAGCAGCAGCTCCTTCATACTGAAATAAAACTATCCCCACAGGGAAAAACAGGACTTCCTTCTCTGTATACTAGTACTTGATAGGAGTTTTTTATAAATGTGCCTAATACAGAGGAGAAAGTATTCTGTAAATCAGACACTCTAGAATCTAACTAAATTACAATGTGTTCATCTTTATTACTACACCATTAAAAAGTTTAAATGGGATGCTTTTTTATATATTCTTCATAGTAAGATATGTAAAATACAGACGTGATAAGGAAAGCTAGTGAATAGAGAATAGTAAATATGATGGGTTCCCTTGCTTGGTTTCGGGTTATGCTGCAACCTACCCAAGACTTTATATAACTAGGTTACATATTCTTAAGTCTTTTGCATGCCATTGATAAGTCAATGAGAAATATCTTTCTATTGGAAAAGACAGTGGATCCCAAACTTTCTCAGTTCGAGGCACCCTTAGGATCTCCATAGTTTTTTGAATGAACCCCTAAGCCAAAATAGTTACCAAGTAGTCCTGTGCTTTGCTTACCACCGGCCCTGACACCCCTGTGAGATCGCTGTGGCACCCAGTTTGGGAACCACTGGGATAGGATATTATCATCCACTTGTAAGAGACAAGCAAGCTTTACATTAATGAACAATCTCTAGGACAGATGGATTAGCAACTCAGGATATAATTTGTATCATTCTGAGCCTGGAATTGTAGCAATGATAACAGATGTCCATCCTCCTATTGTTGCTATATCCCAGGATTGTGTATCAATGACACACTAGTCCTTATGCGTCATATACTATAATATACACATTGTCTGTCAGATTTATACAGGCAAATAACTAATCACATGTACGATCTTCCTATACATCTCTTTATCATTCACAGGCAGCCAGCACTGATGTCAAGTCATCTTATATTATGCCGCAGATGGGTTTGTAAAGGAGCGCGATCTATATTCCTCCATACGTTCCGTGACCGCCCAGTAACCAGCTGTGAGAATAAACATCAGGTTCCTACAGTGTAATATCATATACTGGCAGTATGTGCAGGTGCTCACTGACTGCTCCTCTCAGGAGCGCTCAGAGATGACACTTTGTATCTCTGTGCTGATACTATTTAGTATAATTCAGTAGCTTCTAAGCTTGTTCATTTTCTTGACAGAGAACATTAGTATACTTTGTTTAAACACACACACCGCTACCTAACCTAGGCAGAAGAATCAGCCTTCCAAAATTCCACTCCTCCCGCAATCACTGTCTGAAGGACCGCTATGAGGGTGGCATCAGCACCTACCCCTTGAGACGCTATCTTTGTGAACTCTTCAGCCATTATGGCAGAACTATAACTTCAAGCGGGATACATCACAGGAAAATAGCTGTTTCCTGCAAGTCGGGAATAAGCAGGAGAGATAGGAAAACCTGCTGAGCAAATATTCTTTAATATAGTATAATGCTGGGGATATGATCCAGATAACACATTTGCCAAATGCATAATCTACAAGCCGAGTCTAAGAAATAGAAACAAATAAAAAAATACTAAATATAAGACACCCCTAAGCTTTCTTGAAGGCCTGAAATGAAGCTTATAGAATGTGACAAATGAAATTTCTAAGAATGATACAATATAGCGATTGAAATCAAATTTTAAGAGTTCCTTACTAATGCTCTTGTGCTTGACAAATGTAACCACACACAAGAACAAGATCCCAAGATCCAGCTGGTAAACCTGATCCCTGAAAGATCGAATCAATGTCCAATTCAGACAGACATGCTGAAGGCCCTCAGATCCTGTTGGTAGTCAGACTGACCAATAAGACCACTTGGGGCCATGAGAGTTGTCAGACACTGATCTCACTCACTGAACAATCTGTTTGCTGGCTGTACTAAACCAGGATAAATTATGTTATAGAATATTAAATAATCACCTAGGACTTATGGAAACTCAATACCTCAAAAGTCTTTAGGCTTAAATCAAGAGTGCGCAAAATTTTTGGACCATGTAAAATACCCATCAACATTGTTAAAATGTCCCCTGCAGAATTGTGCACCACCACATAGAGATGCCAACTGGCCAAGATGGTGGCATGGTGGGTACCCAATGGACCTCCACCCTCACCATACCGACTACACCGCTAATCCGGACCTTCACCTATTTGCTCCCTAATTGCTCTTGCTGCACCTTCAATGCTTATTGCTATTATGTTCAACAAATTGTATTGCCACTGCCTTCCCCCAACTATGCTTTTACACTGATATTGTAAGGGAGGACATTGGGTCCCCTCTTCCCCCTACTCCACTGTCATGTTTTACCAGTATCTCTAATTGATTCACTACCACTGTCATGCTTTTCAGCCTTGCCATAACTACTGCATCATTCACTCCTTTACTCTGCCTCCCCGGAGCACTCACCGTCCAATCCATCTGCCTTCCTTCACCCCTCTCCTCCGCTCTTCTTCTCACGCCTCGACACCAAGACCTGGGGGCCCGGCAAGGTTGTGGTCCTGCTATCCCCCCTATGCACTTTCCGGGTCTATCCCCCTGAACCCTCCTTCCCTTCCTTCAAAGTCCATTCCATCCGTCTCTTTCACTGTGTTTACCATCGCGTTGCTGTAATTTATCACCCCCCTGAACCTGTCTCCCATTTACTTAATAATCTTCTCTGCCTGGCTCACACACATCATCTCCTCTGACCTCTTTTATCCCGGGAGACTTCAACATCCCAAATGATTATCCCAACAGCCTTGCAGTCTCCAAACTTCTCTCCCTCTTGTCGTCATTTGGTTTCTTTCAATGGACATCTTCCTCCTCTCAAAACACTGGTCACTCCCTCAATTTGGTCTTTTCCCTTCACGGTGTGCTGTATCTGACCTAAACCTGCCCCTTTCCACTCTCAGACCACCACCTTATCTCCTTTAGCACCTTCCCACCTCCCATCTCCAAAGGCTACTCTCACGAAGCACAACCTTGACCATGCATTCTCCTCCTCTCTGGACGCTTCTGTCCCCCATCACCACTGTCTCCTGTCCTGACCAGGCTTTCTCCCTCACCCTACTACGATCCCAACAAAACCATGGCATTCTAAACTGACCCGCTGTCAACAAAAATGCTCTCACTGCACCGAGCGTCTCTGGAGAAAAATCACGCTCTTAAGCGGGTTTACATCACTTCAAATTCATTCTCTTCTCCTACTGTTCTGCTTTATTTCTCTCTAAGCAGTCCTAATTCATATCTCTCATATCCTCCCAATTCTTCTTTCGCTTCCAAGTTTCTTGAGTGAGTCTACAACTACCTCACCACCTTCCTCTCCTTCCATGCCCGCCTCAAGCCAATTCAATGTGGTTACAGATCCCTCCACTCCAGGCTCATTTCTCAATACTTATCATTCTTGACCCCTCTGTGGTATTCAACACCTTGACCGCCATCTCCTTGTAAACCCTCCACTTCATCAGCACCCACGACACTGTCCTTGTATGGTTCACCTCCTACCTCGCCAACCGCTTCTTCTCCACCTCTAACCCTGCTTCCACCTCCCCCTACCCAGAAGCGCCCCCAGCTCTTCTCCCTCTGTGATCTCATCAACTCCTCCATTATCACCTCTATATCAAGATCACCCAAATCTACATCTCCTCCCCGGATCTCTCCCTGGCCTTCCTCTGTTGTGTCTCCAGTAGTCTATCGGCTCTCTCTTCTTGGATGTTACATCACTTTCTTAAGCTGAACATGAATAAGATGCATTCTCATGAATATCTGTTCAGCTCATGAAATTGTCACTTGCATTATGTGCAGGTGACCTACACAATGAACGACTTTCGACACATGAATGTATTACATACAATATACTCACGCCTTATGGTTTCCCTGTTGCAAAAAGTGGTCCACTTCTGCGGTTACAAGTATGTAAAATTCATACTCCACCCCAGAGAGGTACACCCCGTCTATACATGGCGGATCCAGGATGCCGAAGTACCAAGCTCCACAAAGGTAGGAAGCTGAGGAGACAAGAATCTATTAAGCAGGGTCACAGAAGCAGAAAGTCAGGCTTCCTTACAGACAAAAGGAAAAAAAAAATTAATCTGTATACAGAACGTAACTTATCCTGTGACAGACCTCTGAGCATATAAAGATGCCCATTTCATAACATGCAGTTCTGCAAGTGTTCTACCTCCAGCTGTTGTGGAACTTCAAGTGCTTTTAGCTAGCAGGTCATACTGGGACTTGTAGTTCCAAAACTGTATATTATTCAGGCTTTGCCTGTAATCTATACAGCAGCTGATACATCTATGTCATTTCTACAATTAATAACATACATAATTGGCAAATGAATTATATTGACAGATTTTTAACCTTTATTTATATAGTGCGCCATATTACAGAGAATGTTTAATCATTCACAGCTTACAGTCTAAATTATTTCCCATGCAAACACACCTAACCTAATAGTTTTGTTGTGAGAAATCAAACCAGGGCACCTGGAGGAAACCCACACAAACACGGAGAGAACAAACGATCTACACACACATAAGGCCCTGGTCAGAGGAGAACCCATGGCAAGGCCCCAGCGATGTAAGGCTGCAATGCTAACCACTGTGCCACCACACACCTCTCTGTATAATAGTGGACCGTGGTGCGTTCATTAATGAAAAGGACTATTAATACATTAAACAACTACAGGTGTTGAAAATAAGTGAAAGGCTGAAAGCAATTAAATTAAAACGTTTTGGGTGACCTGAGGGCTTATGAAAGTATTATGAATGTTGTGATACCAACAAGGAAACCAATGTAATATCCTTTTTACTGAGGGATGGAGATATATATATATATATATATATATATATATATTTATATGAAAAAGGCATAAATGCTGTATTCATCACTTCAAATTAATTATTTGACCTCACAGGAATAGGGTCAATATAGATAAAAAAAATTATTTACAACTCTCTGGTTTTTGTTTATTTAATGTTCAACATGGAGATGGTAGATTTAGTGGGGTTCTGATGTCAAAAGTGGAGACACAAACATCAGTAAATTTACACTTTCATTCATCCATAAGGAAAAAGAAAAAAGAGAACAAATAGTCTCCCTAATGAGACTACAATACACCCTGAAGTATCAAACCAATGTTTTTAACATCATGTATAGGTGTGAGCCCCTTGTATTATAGTCCATAAGACCCATTTTCCTGTAGTAAGAGACTCTATTTTAGGTCTATAGCATAATAACTGATGGTGCAAAACACTAGCCCTAAACATTTACAAATACTAAAAGGTGAATAAAAGTTTGTCACTGTAACTTCTCAGAATGAAACACTTGCAGAACATATATTTGTATCAGAGGACTTAGCACAGAAGTTGGCTCTCCAGGTACTGTAGAACTACAAGTCCCAGCATACTCTACCTATCAGGGAATTAGGGGACTTAATAGTTCACCGGTGTGCCCTGTGCAATGTATGGTGCAGGAGAGGTCACACTATGGGCTCTGCAGATACATATATTGCACAATGATGTGACTGTACGTCTCTTACAGGGCAGCCTGGTGTTGGATGTCTCTTGGCGCAGTTTCAGTCCAGCTGCTCCTGTCCTCGTCCACTTGCAGTCTGTGTGTCTGGAGAACGCTGGATGGAACAGTCTCTGCCTCCTTCTCTCTCTCCCAGGTTATCTCGCGGTCTCGGCCGACCACAGCGCCCCCTGGTGGCTCCTTCTCTGTGTCTCGGAGCGGAGAGAGCGCCATCACGTGGTCAAATACAATTAAAGTCTGAAAATAGCATGGCTAAGGATTTATTTTATTTTTTATATTTTTAATTTTTGGGGGAAACTGGTAAAAATGCCGAATTTTGCTTCTAATCTATTTGCCAAAGAAAAACTGACATCTCTCCCAGTGATCCCCAGTCATTGAAATAATTACTAACGCTACAAAATGTGAAAGTCACACTCAATTTTAAATGTGAGCTACAATCCTCCAAAAGCACATTTGCCACACAATTTCCAGGGTCACTAGAGCAGGTGAATATCAGCCTGTAATCCTACTGTCTAGAGATCAATGTTTGTCAACCTTATTACATTATACCCTTTATGACACTAAGGGCCTGATTCATCAAGGTACGCATTCTGAGCGCAACCCGCGTTCAGTATTATATGCACGTATTTAGGCTTTGCGCACTCCCGAATTCATCAAGGCGTGGCTCTCAAGATACCTGTGCTGTTAAAATCAGGTGTAGGTCTGCTGTGCTCTACTATACAAGATGCTGCAGGGTACGTCCAATACCAAAATGTACAGAGGAAAAAATTATTGCATTAATGTCACCAGGTAATAATATAGGCATTAATGATAAAATAGTAAAAAAAAAGTGTCCCCCCTCCCCATAAAATACATTTATCAGGATGTTGTTAATGTCTACTGAGCATAAAATAATTTTTTATAGTTGCTCCTGATTGCAAACACACATTATAGCATGCATACAAGACTGTCATCACTAGTACTCAGGACTTAGACTAGCCCTGTAGCTGGAGCAAGAGATACGGCACAAAAACAAGTAACTTTGGGACGCTCAGAGCTGGATTAAGGCGTGGCTGCGTGGGCTCGAGTTTGGCACGCCTTTACTGTACATTCACTATAACAAAACGCCCCTTCCCCGCCCTGTTCACTCCCCAGGAGCGTAGGCTGTACTAAGTGTCCGTTGCATTCGCGGGTGCTGGGGCTGCGTTCACGGACGTATCTCTCGTTTCTGGGCATGCGCAGCGTGATTTTTTTCGTACATTACTCCCAAATCGACAGATATGTGTCTTGATGAATCAGGCCCAAATGTTTTGCAAATATTCCTTAGTTTATGTAAAATAGTAATAAGAAACAGGTGACCCTAATACATAGCTGCCTACTCTCCGGGAGACTCCCGAATTTCTGGGAGTCCTCCCGGGAGAGCAGGCAATTCTCCCTGATCCTAGCCGGCTGTGTAAACTAAACAGAGGGGGTGGGGCTTAGTGACATCATGGGTGCGTCATCGTATGCCCCCCCTTGTTTTTATTGGTTCAGAGTAGTGATGCCTGTTTTGGGGGTGGGGCTATTTAAGCAATTCTTCTAGCCCCGCCCCCACCCATCTGCACCCCGGACCTCCCGGGAAACATCTTGCCCATGTTGGCAAGTATGCCCTAATGCCTCATGCGGCCCACGAGCCGTCACCTCTGGCCCCTTCATTTTTGCCCTATTATTCCTTTTCATTGATTTATACTGCATTAGTCACAATACATATTCTCTACTTTATGCCCTGCCGAGCTACTATGGTGGCCCCAGCTCTCATTCAATAGGAGCTGAGTCAGTGGATGAAGCTCAGCAAATCATAAATCAGAGGCTAAGACTGAACTTGATTTTACTCTTTGCAAAGAGCAGCCAATTCCTGCACCACATAACCTCCTCCACCAAATGCAGGGAAGTAACGTAGCTCCAGCTGCACCTCTAACGGGACACTGACAGGAAGTTCGGCATTTGGAACGCAAACTTTGATTAAGCTCAGTAGCGAAACGCGTGTCAGCGTTTCTGCGCTACTGTCCCTATTTTCCGCAATTAGGGAATTTTATTACCAATAGATGAGAGACAGTACATTAGACAGGGGTGCTACAGCAGTCATTGAATTCTTCTCCTCATTATATGGAGCACTCTGGGAGAAAGATAGGGTATTTAATTCTGTAGTATGAGAGCATAAACCAATTTAGGAACCAGCGTATATAACAACCATCTTAGGGCTGGACACTTGAATAAAATATCACAGAACACCCTATATAGTGAATATAAGACAGTCAGTCTAAGACTTAATAGACCTATTAAGGTTGTTTAAGCACAATATGGAATATTAATGAATTTTAGTTCAAGTTCAGCTATAGTTATATAACTAACAATCTATGAGCTATACCAAATTAAGGTTTTTTGGAATGTTTTCATCCCTAAAACCGTTAAATTGAATGTATGAGATATTAGTTACCATTACATCACTGGTTCCATATGGTAATATATATCTTAGACTCTGGTTATTGCTAATATAACCCACACTATATAAATTGACTTACTACCTGAATCTAGGCTTTAGATATACCTAATCTTGGTATAACTTCCATGTGCGATTATATACAAATTATATAACGGACATTATAGACAGTAGCACAGATTAGCAGTTATCTGCTATTTGAACCACACATTTTTATTTGGGTTTATTATTTATGTTTATTATTTTTCTTTTCACTTTAGTTAACTTTTAATATTTTGCTAATGAGATAGAACCTTATTAGGGGCAGATTACAATGATACAATAAAGTTTCTTTTTCTTTTAAATAAGATAAATAAAGTTATACATTTTATATTATCCTTGTGAGTCCTGAGAGTGCCTTGCAGCACAGGTTCTTCTCTTTTCCTCCTTCTCTTTACATATCAATAATCCTGTGCAAGTGCACCATTTTTGGTGGCAACGAATAAGCATCTATAAGTATATACAATTACTGTTACACAAAATGTGTCACTAACATTATAGGACTTACCCGGTGCGATTCACATTTCTTTAGTTTAACATGAAAATGCCGACAGGCTAAATACCAGTATTTCAATTTTCTCAAAACACATAAAATACCGACATTGTGATTGCCGACTGTGAAAATGTCAACAGTAAATCGGCAATGGCAGCGCCTCTAGCGGCTATTCAGCCCTGGAGTCGCCAGCAGTTCTTTCCCCCCTCCCCAGTCCTATTAACCCTAGTGCTGCCAGCCTAGTGTTGGTCGGAGGAAAATCGGTGGGACAAACAGCCCTAGGCCTGGTGGCACTATAGCAGGAGGACCCACAGCAGGGGGTTCCCTGCCATGATGTCAACCAGCCCCAGGCTGGCCATCATGGGCCTGGATTCATTCCATAGGGAGTTGGGGTCACAATAAAAATGCGTTCCTCCTCCCTGGGGGTACCCAGCCCATGCTGACAGCTTGGGGATCAAGCTGCCAGACAAGATATTTTTTTGCGAACACACGTGGAATGTTTTTTGGGGTTTTTGTTTTTTTACTAACACAATTTGGATTAAAAGCTTAGAAGATTGGATCGTACAGAAGAAAGAAGAACAGAGATGGTAAGTATGAATGTTTTATTTTTATTTTTTAATAAAATTTTGTGGTTCGCACAAGGGACATATTTTATTTACATTGATGCACTACAGGGCATAGCCGCCCTGGGTGTCAGGGCATGCTGGCACTTATGGTTTAGTGTCTGCATGTCCTGGCAACCATCGGTATGCTGGTGTTTGTAGTACTACAGACTCAGACTGGTCATGGCAGCCTGGGCTTGCTGGGACCTGTAGTTCACCAATCTAAAATAGCGTGTGATTTTTTTTTTTTTAGCCATTTATTACCCCACACCCACTGCCCAGGAGTGTGGGGAGAGACCTAGTGCTCTCAGCACCGGCTGGGCACCTCTAAGGAAGGAGCCCACATTTTTTTGCGGGCACCAACCGCCAAGAGAATCCAGCCTCATGCTGACCAGCCTGGAGTTGGTTGACATCATGACAGGGGGATCTCCCTGTATGGGTTCCCCTGATATAATGTCACCAGCCCCGGCTGGCAAAGTTTAGAGCTAGTTGAAGTAGAATCGGGGGGACCCCACTCTGTTTGTCCCCCCGATTTTCTTATGACCAGCACTAGGCTGGCAGCACTCAGGATAATATGTATGTGGAGGGGGGCAGTTTCTTTTACATTTATTTATTATTGTTATGACTGTCTATTGCCGGTGACTCCAATGGCTGTATAGCTGCTGGACCCGCTGGCATTGCCGATTTAATGTCGACATTTTCACTGTCGGCAATCACAATGTCGGTTTTTATCTGTGTCAAATACCCCAATAATTTATACAATTGTATATCAAGCGACACCTGCTGTATGTAACGCCCCCCTAGTGGCATTTTAGTAAACCCCTCACCCCAGTGCATACAGGACCGGTCACCTAGAGGACAAGTTAGGTGTTTGTAAAAAGTGACACCGGCTGGTTGCTATGGTGATAACACAGCCCAGTCTGAGAGAGACTGAGGGAGAGGAAGGAGGGTCTGTTAGGAAGGGGGTAGAGAGACACAGAGACAGACAGAGAGAACAGAGGTCGTGTGATATTTAGCTTGTGAACTGGGAGAGTGGGGAGGATGCTCCCAGGATCCCCCGGCATTGCCTGGGAGTGTGAGCACTGTGACTGCAAAAGGGGCAAGTACTGTGTGCCTGAATAGGTGGAGAGTCCCCAGAGCAGAGACTCCTGGAGAGAAGGGGGGATTGCTGCAAGTGGCAGCATACATACACTATGGGATGTAGGAGCTGCATATGTGTTGGAGATAAGCTACACTGTGATTCTGGCTGAACGGTGAGTAGCTGTGGAACTACTGTGACCAGGGGTACCTGGTATGTACTGTGATAAAACCAGCAGTGTGGCTGCATATACAGAGGGGAGGAGTCCCTAATCCCAGAGAGTGGGAGAACCCCATATCACTAAAGAGAACCCTAAGAGAGAGAGGGGAACATTTTGCATCGAAGAGACCCTGGAGTGAGGGTTGCTGCAAGAGGCATGGTAGCTGAAGTGTCAGAGCCAGGGGCTGAGAGTACACAGAGAGAAGTGTCAGAGCCAGGGGCTGTGCGTACACAGAGAGAAGTGTCAGAGCCAGGGGCTGTGCGTACACAGAGAGAAGTGTCAGAGCTCAAAGGAGAAATCATCCCCGCAGAGGATGGGTGAGCTGTAGGTGAGTTACACAGCGTGTGTCAGGACTGCACTAAGGAGAAGCTGCATGCCTGTTAGCATCCATATGAATGTCCCTGCAGAGAAGGGTGAGCTGTAGGTGAGAGTTACACAGCGTGTGTCAGGACTGCACTAAGGAGAAGCTGCATGCCTGTTAGCATCCATGTGAATGTCCCTGCAGAGAAGGGTGAGCTGCAGTGAAGTACGGAGTACTGGACTGTAAGAGACCTGTGAACTATATTATATTACATCTAGATAACTAAGAACTGTGCAGGGGGAGTAAGGAGATATATTTGCAACCACATTCATATTGCTCATTAAAAACTGTACTGGGGGAGTCAGGAGCTGTATATATTTCTTTATTGCTGCAACCATTATGATTATTGTGCTGGAGGAAGAGGAGTGTAAATAAAGAGTTCAGTTTGTCACAGAGATAGTCTGGCGTCCAAATTACTCTTATGTTTATTGCTCTGCACCACAAAGTGACATCACCTGTGTCCCACTACTTACAAAGAACTACCTGCATATGCAGGGACCCCCTGGTCATTTACACCCATGCCCATCAGCTAGCCAGGGCTAGAGAAGGAGGTGCACTGTGTAATCTTTGCACCCCACACCACACACAGTGACAGGGGGTTACATATATTTAGTGGTTTAATAAATAACCAAGCTGATATGTTTTGCCTGTTTTATCCTTTATTAGCATATTAACTGGTTCTGTTCTTTTTAGTTTAATTTAAGTATATGAAGTACCTCCTGAAACTGTTATTACATAACATGATAAATACAGGTGTAACAGAAAGTAGTGCACCACTTGTCTTTAATAAAGACAATTTTATGGAAACAAACCTGGTATGTACATTTCTCATATTTCAAAAGGAAGAGCAAAGAGGGCAGGGAAATAAGTGTGAAGGGAGTGTGATACCAAACGTCAAAAACATGGATGAGACCCCTAGAACCGGACACAAGTGGCTTTCACCCTTTCCCATGGAGCGTGTTATGCATCCCAGTACTCAGCTGCCCCCAGGACTTAGCACATGGTAGTAGGGTCTTATATCTGTTCTGACATTGACACAAGATATCTTGAAGACTGTAGCAATCAGCAGAGATAAACTGTGGTGAGGTTGGTAACAAAAACTAGGACTAAAATCAGTACTCACCAGCGTAGCTAGATGGATGTCTGTAACATCCAGTGTTCAGCTCCTGAAATTCGGATAACGGAACCAGATAGCAGAACTAGCAGAACAGGTGACAATATGCAGCCAGATGTCAGGGCAGATGGCTAACAGTCAATGTCAGTAACCAGACAGATGTCAGGGCAGGCGGCTAACAGTCAATGTCAGTAACCAGACAGATGTCAGGGCTGGCGGCTAACAGTCACTGTCAGTAACCAGACAGATGTCAGGGCAGGTGGCTAACAGTCACTGTCAGTAACCAGACAGATGTCAGGGCAGGTGGCTAACAGTCACTGTCAGTAACCAGACAGATGTCAGGGCAGGTGGCTAACAGTCACTGTCAGTAACCAATCAGATGTCAGGGCAGGTGGCTAACAGTCACTGTCAGTAACCAGACAGATGTCAGGGCAGGTGACTAACAGTCACTGTCAGTAACCAATCGGATGTCAGGGCTGGCGGCTAACAGTCACTGTCAGTAACCAGCCAGATGTCAGGGCAGATGGCTAAAAGTCACTGTCAGTAACCAGCCAGAAGTCAGGGCAGGCGGCTAACAGTCACTGTCAGTAACCAGCCAGAAGTCAGGGCAGGCGGCTAACAGTCACTGTCAGTAACCAGCCAGAAGTCAGGGCAGATGGCTAAAAGTCACTGTCAGTAACCAGCCAGAAGTCAGGGCAGACGGCTAAAAGTCACTGTCAGTAACTAGCCAGATGTCAGGGCAGGCGGCTAACAGTCACTGTCAGTAACCAGCCAGAAGTCAGGGCAGGCGGCTAACAGTCACTGTCAGTAACCAGCCAGAAGTCAGGGCAGGTGGCTAACAGTCACTGTCAGTAACCAATCAGATGTCAGGGCAGGTGGCTAACAGTCACTGTCAGTAACCAGCCAGAAGTCAGGGCAGGTGGCTTACAGTCACTGTCAGTAACCAATCAGATGTCAGGGCAGGTGGCTTACAGTGTCACTGTCAGTAACCAGCCAGATGTCAGGGCAGGCGGCTAACATCAGGGTCAGGACTACAGCAGACAAGGTCAGTATTTAAGCAGAGGGCAGTCAGAACAGCTGCGCAGGCTATAGTAACATGGCCTCAACTGTCACTGGCATGAGAGACAATGGCACTATAAAGAGCAGGGAGCCAATTGGAAGGCTCCCTTGGAGCTCCCTCTCAGTGATTAGCTGCAGTACGATCATTTGATCACACTGCTCTAATTGATTGGCTGCCTCTGGGTTGCCTAAGCAACCCAGCAGCTGCCAGAAGCTGAGGTATCGCTGAGATGCACATCTGCACCCGCCGATTCTGACAGGCAGAAAAGATACCCCCCCCCCCCCCCAAAAATAGACCCTTGTTTTATTATTATTATTTATGCAGAATATTATATTATACACAATATTAGATATAGATATTAGATATATTATAGATATAGATATTAGTGATAGAGTCAAAAACAGGTAAGGTGCTATAATGTGGCCCTAATGTGACAGTCTGAAAACAGATTATACATAGATTATACTTGTATTTAAAGAGCAGGGACAAGGCAAATAATAATAAGGAGACATTAAATATCGAAATGACATACAAATATACCAACAACATATAAAGGGGGAACAGGATAAGCACGGGGAGGAGGGTACAGGTGAGTAATGTGAGTAACTGCATCTTTCAAAGCTGTCAGGACAAAAATAAAACCTATTATAGGTTATGTGATGTATATTAAAACTTATATATATTCAGATAGTATTCGGATATTCAGATAAGTGTGATAAGCAATCCAGTATGCCCATATTGACAGTGGTGGGATTCAAATAAATTAACAACTGGTTCTCTGCACTAATGACGCGTTTTAAGTATACAAAAAGATATACCAAAAGGCAGGGGCGGATAAAAATAAATAAATAAAATAAAATAAAAAATATATGGAGAGCCCCCACCCCCCCAGGAACGGGGGCGGCATTGTGCAGTGTGTGGCACTTCCTCCTGGCTCCTGGACCAGCCACCTTCCTTACTGTGGCTGGCAGAGGATCTGTTTCTGTCCCTCCCTCCTGCAGTCACATGGGACATGTCACACAGGTGTCGTCCCATGTGTACATAGAGCAGTCTCCACAGCTGCTGCAGCTGTAACAAGGTAAGTGTGATGGAGGGCAGAGTGGGGGGCTGTTATGTGAGAAGGAGGGCAGAGTGGGGGCTGTTATGTGAGAAGGAGGGGCAGAGTGGGGGCTGTTATGTGAGAAGGAGGGCAGAGTGGGGGGGGCTGTTATGTGAGAAGGAGGGCAGAGTGGGGGGCTGTTATGTGAGAAGGAGGGCAGAGTGGGGGGGGGGCTGTTATGTGAGAAGGAGGGCAGAGTGGGGGGGGCTGTTATGTGAGAAGGAGGGCAGAGTGGGGGGGCTGTTATGTGAGAAGGAGGGCAGAGTGGGGGGGGCTGTTATGTGAGAAGGAGGGAAGAGTGGGGGGGGGGGGCTGTTATGTGTGAAGAAGGGCAGAGTGGGGGGCTGTTATGTGAGAAGGAGGGCAGAGTGGGGGGGGGGCTGTTATGTGAGAAGAAGGGCAGAGTGGGGGGGGGGCTGTTATGTGAGAAGGAGGGCAGAGTGGGGGGGCTGTTATGTGAGAAGGAGGGCAGAGTGGGGGGGGGGCTGTTATGTGAGAAGAAGGGCAGAGTGGGGGGGGCTGTTATGTCAGAAGGAGGGCAGAGTGGGGGGGCTGTTATGTGAGAAGGAGGGCAGAGTGGGGGGGCTGTTATGTGAGAAGGAGGGGCAGAGTGGGGGGGCTGTTATGTGAGAAGAGGGCAGAGTGGGGGGCTGTTATGTGAGAAGGAGGGCAGAGTGGGGGGGGGGGCTGTTATGTGAGAAGGAGGGCAGAGTGGGGGGGCTGTTATGTGAGAAGGAGGGCAGAGTGGGGGGGGCTGTTATGTCAGAAGGAGGGCAGAGTGGGGGGGCTGTTATGTGAGAAGAAGGGCAGAGTGGGGGGCTGTTATGTGAGAAGGAGGGCAGAGTGGGGGGGGGGGCTGTTATGTGAGAAGGAGGGCAGAGTGGGTGGGCTGTTATGTGAGAAGGAGGGCAGAGTGGGGGGGCTGTTATGTGAGAAGGTGGGCAGAGTGGGGGGGCTGTTATGTGAGAAGGAGGGCAGAGTGGGGGGGGCTGTTATGTCAGAAGGAGGGGCAGAGTGGGGGGGCTGTTATGTGAGAAGGAGGGCAGAGTGGGGGGGGCTGTTATGTCAGAAGGAGGGCAGAGTGGGGGGGGCTGTTATGTGAGAAGGAGGGCAGAGTGGGGGGCTATTATGTGAGAAGGAGGGCAGAGTGGGGGGGCTGTTATGTGAGAAGGAGGGCAGAGTGGTGGGGGCTGTTATGTGAGAAGGAGGGCAGAGTGGGGGGGGCTGTTATGTGAGAAGGAGGGCAGAGTGGGGGGGCTGTTATGTGAGAAGGAGGGCAGAGTGGGGGGGGCTGTTATGTGAGAAGGAGGGAAGAGTGGGGGGGGGGGGTGCTGTTATGTGAGAAGAAGGGCAGAGGTGGGGGGCTGTTATGTGAGAAGGAGGGCAGAGTGGGGGGGCTGTTATGTGAGAAGAAGGGCAGAGTGGGGGGGCTGTTATGTGAGAAGGAGAGCAGAGTGGGGGGCTGTTATGTGAGAAGGAGGGCAGAGTGGGGGGCTGTTATGTGAGAAGGAGGGCAGAGTGGGGGGGCTGTTATGTGAGAAGAAGGGCCAGAGTGGGGGGCTGTTATGTGAGAAGGAGGGCAGAGTGGGGGGGGCTGTTATGTGAGAAGGAGGGCAGAGTGGGGGGCTGTTATGTGAGAAGAAGGGCAGAGTGGGGGGGGGGCATTTATGTGAGAAGGAGGGCAGAGTGGGGGGCTGTTATGTGAGAAGAAGGGCAGAGTGGGGGGCTGTTATGTGAGAAGGAGGGCAGAGTGGGGGGGGGGCTGTTATGTGAGAAGGAGGGCAGAGTGGGTGGGCTGTTATGTGAGAAGGAGGGCAGAGTGGGGGGGGGGCTGTTATGTGAGAAGGAGGGCAGAGTGGGGGGGCTGTTATGTGAGAAGGAGGGCAGAGTGGGGGGGGGGCTGTTATGTCAGAAGGAGGGCAGAGTGGGGGGGCTGTTATGTGAGAAGAAGGGCAGAGTGGGGGGGCTGTTATGTGAGAAGGAGAGCAGAGTGGGGGGCTGTTATGTGAGAAGGAGGGCAGAGTGGGGGGCTGTTATGTGAGAAGGAGGGCAGAGTGGGGGGGCTGTTATGTGAGAAGAAGGGCAGAGTGGGGGGCTGTTATGTGAGAAGGAGGGCAGAGTGGGGGGGGGGCTGTTATGTGAGAAGGAGGGCAGAGTGGGGGGCTGTTATGTGAGAAGAAGGGCAGAGTGGGGGGGGGGGCATTTATGTGAGAAGGAGGGCAGAGTGGGTGGCTGTTATGTGAGAAGAAGGGCAGAGTGGGGGGCTGTTATGTGAGAAGGAGGGCAGAGTGGGGGGGGGCTGTTATGTGAGAAGGAGGGCAGAGTGGGTGGGCTGTTATGTGAGAAGGAGGGCAGAGTGGGGGGGGGCTGTTATGTGAGAAGGAGGGCAGAGTGGGGGGGCTGTTATGTGACGAAGGAGGGCAGAGTGGGGGGGGGCTGTTATGTCAGAAGGAGGGCAGAGTGGGGGGGCTGTTATGTGAGAAGAAGGGCAGAGTGGGGGGGCTGTTATGTGAGAAGGAGAGCAGAGTGGGGGGCTGTTATGTGAGAAGGAGGGCAGAGTGGGGGCTGTTATGTGAGAAGGAGGGCAGAGTGGGGGGGCTGTTATGTGAGAAGAAGGGCAGAGTGGGGGGCTGTTATGTGAGAAGGAGGGCAGAGTGGGGGGGGGGGGCTGTTATGTGAGAAGGAGGCAGAGTGGGGGGCTGTTATGTGAGAAGAAGGGCAGAGTGGGGGCTGTTATGTGAGAAGGAGGGCAGAGTGGGGGGGGGCTGTTATGTGAGAAGGAGGGGCAGAGTGGGTGGGCTGTTATGTGAGAAGGAGGGCAGAGTGGGGGGGGGCTGTTATGTGAGAAGGAGGCAGAGTGGGGGGGCTGTTATGTGAGAAGGAGGGCAGAGTGGGGGGGGGGGCTGTTATGTCAGAAGGAGGGCAGAGTGGGGGGGCTGTTATGTGAGAAGGAGGGCAGAGTGGGGGGGGGCTGTTATGTCAGAAGGAGGGCAGAGTGGGGGGGGGCTGTCTATGTGAGAAGGAGGGCAGAGTGGGGGCTGTTATGTGAGAAGGAGGGCAGAGTGGGGGGGCTGTTATGTGAGAAGGAGGGCAGAGTGGGGGGGCTGTTATGTGAGAAGGAGGGCAGAGTGGGGGGGGCTGTTATGTGAGAAGGGAGGGCAGAGTGGGGGGGCTGTTATGTGAGAAGGAGGGCAGAGTGGGGGGGGCTGTTATGTCAGAAGGAGGGCAGAGTGGGGGGGCTGTTATGTGAGAAGGAGGGCAGAGTGGGGGGGGGGCTGTTATGTCAGAAGGAGGGCAGAGTGGGGGGGGGCTGTTATGTGAGAAGGAGGGCAGAGTGGGGGGCTGTTATGTGAGAAGGAGGGCAGAGTGGGGGGCTGTTATGTGAGAAGGAGGGCAGAGTGGGGGGGCTGTTATGTGAGAAGGAGGGCAGAGTGGGGGGGGGGCTGTTATGTGAAAAGGAGGGCAGAGTGTGGGGGGCTGTTATGTGAGAAGGAGGGCAGAGTGGGGGGGGCTGTTATGGGGCAGTAGGGGCTAGGAGGGAAGAGTGGGGGGGAGCTGTTATGTGAGAAGGAGGGCAGACGTGGGGGGGGGGCTGTTATGTGAGAAGGAGGGCAGAGTGGGGGGCTTTTATGTGAGAAGGAGGGCAGTATGGGGGGGCTGTTATGTGTGATGGGTGACTGTTAAGTGTGATGGAGGGCAGAGGGGGGGCTGTTAAATGTGATGGAGGGCAGAGGGGGGGCTGTTATGTGAGAAAGAGGGCAGAGTGGGGGGGCTTTTATGTGAGAAGGAGGGCAGTATAGGGGGGCTGTTATGTGTGATGGAGGGCAGAGGGGGGGCTGTTAAATGTGATGGAGGGCAGAGGGGGGGGGGCTGTTATGTGTGGAGGGCGGAGGGGGACCTGTCAGGTGTGGAGGAGAGCAGAGTGGGGGCTATTATGTGTGAGGGAATGGGGGGTCTTAATATATTGTGTTATATGAGGGAAGGGAGGGAGGTTATCTTAAAAGTACATGGGTGGGTAGTAGGCTATTAATTTAATGGTGGAATTTAAAATTTAATGGGTGCTATTTTATTTGTGGGGTGGTGGTGGGGCAATTGTATTTATTGGTGGGGCTTTTTAATACTGGAGTCTATTAAATTAAGATGAGGTGACGGGACCTTTAATTTAATGCTGGAGTGGTTTGGGGCTAGTAATTGAATGTGGGTCTGAGTTTGGGGAGGAAGGCTATTAATTAAATGTGAATATTGAGTTATTTAATGCTGGGGATGGTTGTGGGAAATGGTTATATTAAACATAAATGCTATTAAGTTATTGTTTGGAGGGAGGGAAATAGGTTTATTTTTTAAATGGGAATACTATTACTTTAATGTTGGGGTTGGTTGGAGCGAAATAGGTCTATTTATTAAATGTATATATTATTAATTTAATGTCAGGACTGGTTGGAGGGAAATAGATCTATTTATCAAATAGGAGTAGTAATTATTATAATGTTGGGGCTGTAGGGAGGCCTAATTATTAAATGTGGGTGCTATTTTGATTTAATGCCAGGGCTGGTTGGAGTTTTCTAAATTTCATGTACCCATTTTCTTTTACAAATAGGGCCCCCAGCATTCCAGGATCCAAACAAGCAGCAACCAGTCTAAAGAAAGCAGCAGCCACAGGTGGTAAAAGTGACAAGAACAGGTAGGAGAGACCAGGACAGTCCGCCAACTGTCCGGAATCTTGTGGGGCAGCCCTGAATTTGGGCGTCTGTCTCGCTTAGTCAGGATTTGGTCCGACAACAAGGACAGTTTGGAGGTATGTCCTGCTTCACACTGTACTGCTTGTGACGGCAGAGCTGCGTGTATCTAACAGTAGTGCACACAGTTTTGCCTCTATATTTCTCTAAAATGTATCTAAAATAACCCCCTGTCTTAAGTGCCCCAGGCCCCCAGAGCCTTATTCCAGCTCTGGTGATACTTTAGTGGTTCTTGCATTGATTTCATTAACTGCCTTCTACCATTGCACTGACAATATCATTAATCCTTCCTCCTTTGCACTTACTATATCACCAGCAAGGCCTTAGAATAGCTCTCCCCTCCACTTATACCATTGTCTGCCATCCCTCCCTGTGCTATTATTAATGTAAACCACCACCAATCACTGGGCACATTTAGGGCTCATACACAATTGTTAAAAAATGAAGTGTTTCTTGCAGATGCTTGAACCATTTCACCTTTGTGGTGATCACACTGGATAGCCATTTATTATAAGGTTTATTTTTAATGCACTTTTTAAAACACACAGTACACATTATTATATATTAAAGAGAGAAGTTTGGCTGGTAGTTTGCATCTCATGACATCAGGGGAAGATGCAACAGTGCGGTGAGGTGCTCATATACTGCTCTATGTTTTGCAATAGTTAAACTTATTAAAGAAAGTCAGATAAGTTTCTATGAAGGGTATATTGGAAGGTTGTGTTAGTAGGCAGCTAATCAAGTTTGAGCACAGGGGTATAATCATGTCGCAGATAATGTAAAAGGATTCATGTATTTTTATAACACAGGACTAGCAGCTTTTTCCCTGCATTGCTTTACAAATGAGCCACTGTGTCTTAAGTCATCACATCCAGGTTTTCCTGAATGTTACCACAACCAAATTCTAGTAGTTCTAAACCCAGCCTACTTTTGTGTTGGCCCCACCTATGGTTGATTTGGTCCCGCCCACATGAGGCCACTTCAAGAATTTTTTCCAGGGCCACTTTAAGTTCCCAATCCGCCCCTGCCGAAAGGTAGTTTAATATTTCATGCATTTAATACTCAAATAAGAACAATAAAAGAGGTACACAAAATTAGATTATGTTATAGGAAAGAGTTTTGTGCCATGCTGCTTTTCCCCCTTAAGGTTGTGCCATGCTGCCTTTGCTCCCCCTTCACACTCTGCCATGCTGCCTTTGCTCCCCCTTCACACTCTGCCATGCTGCCTTTGCTCCCCCTTCACACTCTGCCATGCTGCCTTTGCTCCCCCTTCACACTCTGCCATGCTGCCTTTGCTCCCCCTTCACACTCTGCCATGCTGCCTTTGCTCCCCCTTCACACTCTGCCATGCTGCCTTTGCTCCCCCATCACACTCTGCCATGCAGCCTTTGCTCCCCCTTCACACTCTGCAATGCTGCCTTTGCTCCCCCTTCACTCTCTGCCATGCTGCCTTTGCTCCCCCTTCACACTCTGCCATGCTGCCTTTGCTCCCCCTTCACTCTCTGCCATGCTGCCTTTGCTCCCCCTTCACACTCTGCCATGCTGCCTTTGCTCCCCCTTCACACTCTGCCATGCTGCCTTTACTCCCCCTTGCTTCCGTTCCTTCACTTACCTTTTCTATCGGCTCCTTTCTTCTCTTCTTGCTTCTTGACGACTCCTTTCTGCCCCGCTCCTCACTGAACGTCGGGCGTGACGTTATCACGCCCGACATTCAGTGCGGACGGAGCAGGGAGGAGGAATTCCGACGCCGCAGAGTATATTTGAGTATATATTTTTTTGGGGTTTTAAAGGGCCTACTCCCCCCACCAACGAAGAGGGTGGACTCAGCTTGTAGTCACCGAGCCTAAAATTAGGTATCGGTTCTGGTGAACCGGTGAGAACTGGCTGAATCCCACCACTGCATACTGACCTAATCATGTATTTGTGGGTGATATTTTCCAGTATCTTGATCTCTTGAACAGTGTTGAAGCATCCCTTTGTTGAGGGTATATCCGCAGTCCTCCATTCACTTCCTGTATCTAGACATGATGGACCTGAGTCATTAAGGAAAGTAAGGCAAAAAAAATGAGTACATTTTCCCTGACGACAAACCATGTTTTATTGCAAGGGGTGCAAATTAGTTTAGTTAAAAACTGGTTGCTTTTTCATCTAGCACACAAATACTTGATAGCTTTATTTTTACACTGAAATTTAAAGTTGATCTCAGACATGCCCGATCCCAACTATAAATCATACTTGCCAACTTTTCCCGTTGGCTTCAGGAAGATCCCGGGGGAGGTGAGCGTGCGGGGGCGGGTCTTGACGAATCACATAATTTTGACCTCGCCCCCTAAACGATTGTTACAATTTTGGGCAATTACAGCAGGGGCGGAGCTAAGATGACTTGATATTTGCGTCATTAAGCCCCGCCCCTGCCACTTATCTATTGCGGTGGCGAGAACCGGAAGGTTTTCCTGCTCTTCTGGGAGGTCTCCCAGAAATGCGGGAGTCTCCCCGACATTCCGGGAGAGTAGGCAAGTATGAGTTAAAGAAAAGCAGCTAATGAATCTCTAGAGACTGAAGTGTCTTTTGCATTTCTGTCTCCATTACTGAAGTCATGTTGTCTTACCTGTCAGTCTTTGATTAAATCTTGGTCTCCATGAAAATTGCCACCTCAATAGGCATCAATATATGGACATATTTCTGAACTGTGTCATCATGTCACAGATGGCGAAGCCAACCACGTCTTGTACTGGCTCAGCATCAGGGAGAATGCCAGACTCTTCAGGGAGTGAGGGAGATCACTCCTATTTCAGGGAGTCTCCCTGACATTCAGAGAGAGTTGGCAAGTATGCTATTAATCTGTCCCCACATTTTAAATGTACCTCCCCCTCCAATGCAACATGGTTTTCCCCAGGTGCAAAGTTACTCCTTTTTTATGATTTGCTCTCTATAATGACTCAGGCCTGATGTATTCAGTGGTGGAATGGAGGAGCATCAGTCTCATCTGGTATCTGAAAATAGAGTTATACATGAGCAATAACCATATGTATGTAAGTATGACCCCCTTCCAGTGCAGCAACACCAGCATCTATCTGTTACTGGTGAATTTATTCTATGCGTAACTACAGGACGTCTGTTCCACCTGGATAGAATCTTACAGTTAGTTTCCTGTTAGCGGGAAGTGGAACTTGGCAGAAAGCTGGATAATGCATATTTTGTAATAGGAATATTCCTTACAAGATCTTTTCCCACATTGAAGTTTAAGTTGGCCAGGCCTCCATGTGTTTCCCTAGGAGCGGGATGTATAGTTCAGAGATGTATTTAATTGCTTGTTTTTCCCCACAAGGATCTTGCTGCTCTTATTTCCATGTTCTATGTTTTATTGTTGCAATAAAGTGTATACCCTTACTGTCTGGTGAAATAATGCTTCTAAGTGAAATTGAGTAAGTATATTTATGCTGGGTACACACTGTACAAATTTTCTCCCAATGTGATATCCCTAACGATTTTACCGTCTAACAGAAAAAACAAAAAAATTCCTGATCAGCATACCGATTCATGTGTACACACTAAACACTTTTTACAAAATAATCCCACTGTGCTCTTTATCTGTCATAACCATCGTCTGAAAAGACGGTGACTCTGCACACTCCATAGAGATTTATGGACACTGCCAGTCATACACACTGCAATATTGGAACAACATCATTCCATCGTTGAATGAGATTTTTAGTCCAGTTTAAAAATCAAACAAAACAATACGTTCATTTATCATTTGATTGGCTCGATAATCAGTTGAAAAGACTGTCGGGTTGGGTATGAATTTCCGATGGTGAAAATAGCAATTCTACCCACAAGAAAATGCTGACAATCAAAATACTGACAAAGAGCAAATAAATACCCAAGGTTGTAAATACTGACAGGGAAGAAATCCCAACAGGTTAATTATTTAAATGGAAGAAATCACAACATACATATAATACTGACAGTGTGACTGTCGACAGTGAAAATGCCGACAGTCACACTGCAGGCATTAAAACGGCCATGCAAGCGGATCTGGTGGCTGTAAAAAGTGGGGGGAAAAAAGTTTAAAAAAAACAACGTAATCCCCTCCCAGCTCATATTAAACCTAGTGCTGCCGACATAGGGCTGTCCGGAAGAAAATTGGGGACAAACAGCATGTGGCCCCCCCAATTCTCTTTCAACCAGCCCTATGCTTAGCAAGCCGGGGCTGGTGGCAAAAATAATGTAGGCCCCTCCCTAGGGGTGCCCAGCCCTGTGCTGACTGCACAGGGCTCTTCCCACACCTCTGGGCGGTGGTTCTGGGGTAATTAAAGAGTTAAATGTAAACCCTAAGGCTGTCAGCCAAGGGCTGGCTGGAGGAAAATCGAGGGACAAACAGCATGGGGCCCTCACTACTTTCCTCTAACCAGCCCTAGGCTTAGCCAGCCGAGGCTGGTAGCTCCATAGCAGGAAAGCTGCAGTGTGGGGTCCCCCTACCATGTTGCCAACCCACCCCAGACTGGTCAGCACAGGGCTGGATTTGCTTGGCAGTTGGGGTCTGCAAAAAAAATGCGTGCCCCCTCCTTAGGGGTACGCAGCCCATGCTAAGAGCACTAGTTCTCTTCCTACACTCCTGGGCAGTGGGTGTGGGGTAATAAATGGCTTGTCGGGATTTCTTCCCTGTCATTATTTACAACATTAGGTATTTGCACCTTGTCAGTATTTTGATTGTTGCCATTTACGTGTCAGCCATATTTTTATTGGTGTTTTCACTGGCAGAAATATGACTACCCAGGTAGTGTGTACCCAGCCTTAGTGTGTTTTCTAAAAAGGAGGATTTGTGTGCGAATTCCAACCTAGAGGTTTTTGAAATTAGGTCTGCAGTCTTTAGTTTGCTTTTTTTTGAGCCCTGTTGGAACATTTTTGGAGACAAAATCAATAATAGCTTTAGTAATAGACATTTTATATTTTGGATATGCCAATAGGGTCTTATCAAGGTGCCATTATCGGTTACCTGTACTATGTATAATGGGCCATGGTCTGATAGAGCTGAGTGATGCTGGTGTAACATTTTGCAACATTGTGTAGGGTATATAAAATAATCTATTCTACTGTATGAATTATGTGGGGGTGAGAAGCAGGTGCACTCCTTAGGACTCGCCATGCACCTGTCAGTTGAAGTGCAGAGATTGTTTGACTTTGACTTCTGTGTAATTAAGGATAAGTCTGAAGAGCCACCTCTGATTGAATCCAGTGGGAGGTTAAAATCTCCTCCAATTGTCAGTAGACCTTCACTAAAATTGTTACGTTTTCTACAATTGATGTAATAAAGGATACTTGTCGTGGGTTTGGGGCGTATATGTTTGCACGAGTAAATTTTTGGGAGCCCGTCAAACCTATAAGTTACAACTGCACATACCCCTGTGTTTCAAACTCCCATTGTCCTATAGATTGTAAGCTTGTGAGCAGGGTTCTCTTACCTCTCTGTCTGTATGTATTACCCAGTATTGTCTTATAAATGTTTGTTCCCAATTGTAAAGCTCCACAGAATTTGCTGGCGCTATATAAATAAGTGTTGATGATGATGAACAACTGGACTGGGTCAGAACACTCTCCTAAGTGTCCCTTATCCATCCATGTAATGACATTGTAGGAAAATAGGCAATAGGTGTTCTTGAGGGAGTGTGGAAAGGCGTAATAAGAAGAGGGATCTAGGGGAGCTGACGCTACGGTCATAGATGCTTCTGAAGATCACCCGTGCCGAGCTCAGTTAAAATAGGCCATTCAAGTCTGTGCCTACGATGGTGACTTAAAAATGATGGAAGGGGTCAAAGTTAGCTGAATAGTGAATGGTCTGTATAAGGGTCAGTGAAGAAACACCACCCCCACCCCCACCCCCCAATTAAAGTCCACAACAGAACAATCACTGCATCATATAAGTGGTCATGTTTCTCCTTTTTTGTGTCCTTTCTCTTTCTGCTTTCTCTTCTTCTTCTTTTTTTAACCCCACTGGGGAAACACTGGAGGAAAGCAGTTCACTGTTTATAAGTCAAAAGGCTTTATATAGTTTAGTCAACAAAACACAGAAATCACCAGATTGCTATAATGGCCATATCCCAAAATAGTATTTAGGGGTAACGACTCGTGTCTTGTAACTTAGCTGAAAAAAATCTACCTTTAAACTGAACTTAAGACAGCAACAGCAGGGGGTAAATGTATCAAGCTGAGAGTTTTCCGGCGGGTTTGAAAAGTGGAGATGTTGCCTATAGCAACCAATCAGATTCTAGCTATCATTTTGTAGAATGTACTAAATAAATGACAACTAGTGTCTGATTGGTTTTTCAAACCCGCCGAAAAACTCTCAGCTTGATACATTTACCCCCAGGTGGTCAAAGCTGCACAAACAGGTAGGACAGAGCATTCTGACAACTATACCAACTCTGGTCAGACAGGACCTGGTCCCGACTGCAGGGACAGTTATAGCTTCATGCTGCTCTGCTGGAGAAAGAGGAGATGACTCTGCCTAACAACGGTTATCCAACAAGGGGGAGCTGCTTAGCTTGAATAGTCATATGCAGTTATTTCCTCTCCTCTTCACCACACAACTAGTGTCATCCGCCTGGTCATAGACCAGGACCCAGATATGCCATGGAAGTAACACATTCATTTATCATCTACTGACCGTTTGTAACTAAAAGAAATAGTAAGTGCCTGCAGTGCAAATACTGTTTTGTGTATGTCATGTGCCCTTTTTAAAGGAATACACAATTTTGCACGACACTCACAATATGAAATGAAAGGGGTGCAGCATTCAGCGTTCCATGATGGAAAGAGCTGGGCAGATCATGCTGCTGGCAAGCGAGCCGGGCACACAGACCACTCAGAGATTTTTTCTAGGTGGTGGCACACACTGGGCCACTCGGTTGGACTATCCCCCCAGACTAAATGCTGCCAGCAAGCCCTGAGCTGTGGATAAAATACTATGAAGTCATGTGACCTCTACACTGCACTCCCTGAACTTGTGCACTATATTAGTATTAATCACGCCAGTGACAGATGACAATAGGAGGGTATGGGGCAGTAACTCAGGGTTATAAAGAGGTTCAGGCATTCCCCACTTCAAGCTCAGTAGGACAAGCATGACCCTGACAATAATGTGAACTTGTGGCGATATTCTTGTTGTTAATTGCAAAATAAACCGTATGAGGCTTTCTCATACTTGCCAACTCTCCCGGAATGTCCGGGAGACTCCCGAAATTCGGGTAGGTCTCCAGAGGCAAACGCAGGATTTGTAGAGGGGGGTTTTCACACCACGCCGTCAGTGGGCGTGACCAGCATGCATGGGGGCGTGGCTATAATATTAGACAGTGCTTGGCTGCTCTCCAACTCTTCCTATCCCCATAATATACATGGGCAATGTTGCGTACACTACTGTTAGGTGCACGCAGCTCTCCATTTTCAAGCAGAACTGTGTGAAGCGGGAGCATGGTCCAGCCACCTCAATAACACAGTGCCCCAGGCTTGAAGGGGGGTTCCCAGGCACTAGGAACCCCCCCCCCCCTCCCCATCGGTTTGCCTACAGTGTTCCGGACTTCCAGGAGAGCAGGTAAATATCCCGCAAATGGCAACTGTGGGGTTGACGCGATTTGCGGTGAACTGCGTAATTTTGGGGGGAGGGCAAAACGATTCACAGCGCACCGCCACTCCTGCCCTCCGACCACGCCCCTTGCCCGGAATTACGTTTTAAAAGGTTGGCAAGTATGGGCTTTCCTTGTATACATATTATTATTATTATCATTATAATTTATTTATATATGACCAGCATATTCCGTAGTGCTTTACAACTGGGGAGAAGGGCTTAATAAAAATGTAAACTCAAGTGGAGAATAATGTTTATATTATAATATTAGTATTTCTGTAAGTGATAAAGCACAAACACAATACATGGATTGGGGGCCCATGTCATAAACTGTGCCCAGGGTTTTTCGTGTTTTAACCCCCCACTAAATCACCCCAATATTCCTAAACCTTTCCTTCAGGTTAGCAGACGGCACTCTGTGTGGGCCTCGATGCGCTGACAAATGCCATATTTATGTCATCTATTGGTTTCTTGGCCAAGGTTACAGGGAAATGACAAGTCACATCTTATCGTGTAAAAGGATCTTGATGAATTTGGAAATGGTTTGAGAGAGATCCTGTCAGAGCATAATGATTCCTTTATGTGCTGCCCAGACACACAGAAACACTGAGCTCTGTATGTTCCCACAGCCCCATCGGAATACAACTTGAATTACCCGCGTTCATCCAAGCAAAACTGTCAGTGAAAGGGGACTCTCAGGACCCCCCAATAATAGGCATTGTAATGTTACCCTGTGCTCAGGGTGGGGGGGGAACGTCTGGAGGGCGACCTGTAAATGAGCTGACTGGGATGTCCTGACCCGGACACAACGGCCATTGTCTCAGTCTTACTAGGAAATCTGTATTCTGATACAGGACGGAGACTGTGATCCCTGAATTCATGGCTACACAGCTCACAGTGTTTTTCTAATATATAATAAGAAAGGATATATTTTTTTTGTTTTCTTTTCCTAAGAGTAATAAAAACATTTCTAGATTTTATTTTCCAATGTATTTGGGTTATATTTCTATGGGCATCGTTGTTCATACAATATTAGTTTGTATAATACATATGAGATGTTTAAATCACTTTTTTATCCCATCACTGGCTGCACACCATAATAATACCAAAAACTGTGTACAGTATTTGTAATAAGACTTCAAGACCCGTTTCACACTTCTGGGTACTCCTAAGAAAGGGATACAATATTATAAATGTTTTAAAAATATATTTCATATTACTAGTTATATGTGTTTAAAAGAAGGGTTCTCTCAAGAGATGCTTTGTTTAAAAAGTCTTTGCTGGTAAAACCAAACACACATCTCACAATTTTTCCTCATATTTTACCTCGAATGAATAACAAAACTATGACCAAACCTTTAAGGACATTTATTAAAAAAAAAAAAAGAAGTAAACCCTACTGCTGTATCTTGAATTATAGTGCGGCCGACTAATAGAATTGATTAAAGTGGCATGTTAAAATGCACCGGTTACAAGTTATAAGCAACAGTTCATGTGAGGTGACCTAATATTCATGAAAATCATCATCAGCATTTATTTATATAGCGCCAGCAAATTCCATAGCGCTTTATAATTGGGAACAAGCATTAATAAGACAATACTGGGTAATACATACAGACAGAGAGGTAATCGAACTCTGCTCGCAAGCTTACAATTTATGGGACAATGGGAGTTTGAAACACAAGGGCATGTAGTCCATCAATTCACTAGGAACCAGTCACTGCTGTTCTGTACGTCCAACTGTTGCGATGCTTGTGGAACAGTCCTGATTTGCACAGTCAGCAATATAATACAGGCGAGCCTGGATGGATCAGGGCTAGATGGTCGTGGTCAAACTGTGTCCTGATTTTATCACGGCAGCGTATGGAAGTTTTGACGTTTGCAATTTTCTATCCTCTTTCCAGAGCAATCTTTCGTTCTGATCTTTTTAGAAAACTGCTGTACTGGGCTTTTTCATTCATTTTCAATTTAGCGATAGGATACAAATACTAGCAAGAAGGAGAGACCATTAAAAAAAAAAACAAGTTATGGTTTTTATTTACTTGTATTACTAACTAAATCGAGACAAAAAAAAAATGAAAATGTTTATTTATGGTGACGGGTCGCACCTTAGAGGCTCACAGATCTATGTGACCTCTTCCCACCAAATACATATTAAAAAAAAAAAGCATGTGTTCCGAATGCAATTTTTACAGTTCTTTGAATATAAAACATTATCATGTTGATAGCTTATAGCTAATGACAAGAGGTAATCCTAGAGTGCGCTGGAAATGAGGGACTGATTGGCTCTATCTATATAACAATGTATGTGCTTCTGCAATCCATGGGTTCACCTAAAATTTTAATCATTTCCTAATTCCTGCTGACAATTAAATCTCAAGGGCAGGAGAGTCCAAAGCTTGTGCAGGAAATTAAAACTTCTGTCCTGGCCTCCCAAGTTTCTTGGTTCAGCGGTGCTGGCAAGAGCACCTAAATTACTGCCAAGAAGAACAGAGATAAGGCTCTGCTTACACTTACATAGACTATTATGATAGATACTATCCCAACATGTAATCTGATAAAAAATAATTAGCTCGGTCATTGATGTGGTTTCCGCATATGAAGTGTGTGGAGAACAGATGTGCTTCTGATACGTGAGAAGTAATAGTGGGGGACATTTATAAATACTGGTGCACAGCCGTTTAACAAATGTGCTATAGGGGTAGCATCTGACATCATCTATTAAAGTTAATGATTATGCTCCCAAAGCCTCTACTGTACTGCATGCAATAGCCTCAGAGCTTCCGGGAGCTGTAATAGGCAGACAGTGGCGGCTGATCCCCTGGGCCAGGGTGCCCAGGATAAGCAAGCTGGCAGTATTGGTGGCAGCAGGGTTGTGAACAAAAAGAACAATAGGTGTTAAGATAAATGACCGGTAGGTTTTAATGTTATTCCACAGAAAAATCTCCAGAAATGAATAAAGCTGCATAAGTGGATGTTAGGCCACACAGCCACCAAATACATTCATGGTTTCTCAGCATACGTGGCTGGATCTGATCTTTGTGACCCTCCCATTGTATGGCTGGCATGGATGATTTTGAGGAAAAGGAATTTACAGTAACCATAATTCACATATTTTTCCCCATTAACAATAGATATAAACTGCAAGAGACACATCTTGCTGGCACTATAAACTGTAAGCGGGATGGTCAGGCTACGCCATAAAGATTCTTGCACAGGTTCTGACAAGAACTCAGTTGAGTCACTGCCCAACTGGTACATCCAGTTTTATACCAGAAGGTGGACAGCTGCTAACTGCAGGTTGTCAAGGGTGTCGGTATGCTTCATTAGGTGCCACGAGTATGTTCCAGGATGAATGGGCTTAGTCAAGGGGGCTGGAGGTTGGTACAGACAAAGAGAAAATCAACATACGTTCATGAGTTCTTTCTATACTCAACCCTCTGACCAACATTGTGTGACTGGTTCATAGGTCTGGAATTGAACTCATGACCCCAGTGCTGTGAGGCAGAAGTGCTAACCACTTCGCCACCGTGCTGCCACTAATCTTAATTGAATTCCCCCTTCAGTCATTGTTAGTCAGATTTGTAAGACTTTGGGATAGGAGTCTTATTCAGACGCATGTTTCTCTACATTTGACCTGTAAGGTATGGAAAGGGAAGGCCCGTAGTTTGATCTACGTTTGTCATTTGTATGAGGTTTTTAAAAAATTCTCAAATTAAAAGAAGAGTTTCATATATCCAAATCATACTTCTATATACAGCTGTAGCTCCACCAGGCAAAAGCAGTTTAGAACCTTAAGAATGTCCAATAGTAACCTTGTGCGAAATGCAGATAATAGACTGTAGGTTGTATGTATCATTACTTTGTGACCAGATATAGAGTTACCAGCCTGCGTCTGGAGGGTGGAGACTCTGGGCATAGTGGACAGACAAGATGTAGTATGAAATACAGGAAATACCTTAGTGTTTCCCAACATAGGTGAAGAGTTATACAAAATCCATTGTTCTCATTATAATCAAGACAGGTTGTTCAGGGCACTGCTGAAAGAATCACTTTTAAATAGCAGATGTAGGATCTAGTAGAATACACTGACCCAGATACTTTGGAGATGTAGTAAACAGGTCAGGTTCTGACAAAGTTTTGAATGCTATTTGGAACAAATACCATGTAAGACCATTTACGTTTACTAGGCTGACGTACAAATAACCAAGTATGACATCATAATTATTTAGGGTTTAAATGTCCAATCCAGAAAACCTATTGCTTTGGAATAATATTATGATTTCTCAGTGGGGCAAATTAGTCAACAAAATGTTAGTGAACGTCTTCTCACAGTCAGAAAGATAAATCAATGTACTCTAGTTGCTACAAGCTGGAGGAGGGGATGTAAAGATACAAGTCATTTGAAGGTAAAGACAACCAGACAAATAGAGGGGACAGAGCTATTGAGCAATTTGTACCATTCTAATCTGCTCCATCTGTCAAAACACTTTTAAAAAGAAAAGTTGCCATAAAATGACAAAAACAAGAAAAGACAAATGCCAAGCCATGATTTCTCTATAAATTAAATGTTTATTTATAATAAATCCAATACATAAAAGCACATGGTCTATTACAGTGACTTAATGCACATAAGACAGAAGATTTCAATAGCATGAGCAGTGGGTTAATGCTGATGACCAGGAAACAAGTTACCACCCACCGCTGATCGGTGAATTGTGCTACCAGCAGCTTGCGCTGTGGAAAGACTGTGCCAGAGAACAGGGGGTGTTCGAGCTGGGAAATAAATCAGCATTGTACACAAACGTTTTACTATCTGGTGTCAGATGCTTCGGACCACCCACAATAATACCTATCAATGTGTGTATGTTCCTACACAGATGCAGGTGGTCATTATCCATGTGAGCAGCAGTAAAACGGTCAATAACGTGATCAGAAATGTGAAAAAATTTCATTTAAAGGGGTTATTTAAATTAAGATGATATGCAATATGAAGAGAGTCACATTTCTGAGAGTTTCAAACCGAACAAGAGCGGTCACAACCCGGATGTCCTTTTTTAATGTTGGAGGTATACCACAGTAATGCTCAAATTTGCCCAATTCTAAAGTAGGGAGGTTCTATTAAAGAGGAGGGAAAATGTAAATATGCAATTGGGCAAGACGAGGAAATGACAATGGTAAAGTGAAATATAAATTACTTACAAAGGGAAGGGGCCATCATTGTTGAGCAATAAATTCATGACCCATGTCCCCACACCCCCCTGCATCCATCACAATTATTTCAATTAATGCATTTTCTCAAACTATTGTCTCTTCCATCTTCACCATACGCCACGTCCACTCTACAGCTACTAAAATAAAACCATGTCTGCAAGGAAGATGTCACGGCATAACAAGCGTTCCCACACGTTTCACAACATTGGCACTACGCAAAAATTCTTCCCCGACGTCCTCTCTGCCTCTACATCCCTCTCTCCTCATATCCATGATCCGCCGCAGAGAGGGAAAGCTGGCAGGGCGACAGATTGGCACAGGGTCCGTGGGGTACAGTATGGAGAAGTCAGGAAGGCTGTACTGCAGACATAGGAATGGCGACTGAAGGAATGTCAGGGAGGACGGTCTTTGCAGTGGAGACTATTTACAGCACAAAGATCGATCACCTACATGATGGACACAATGCAGAGCACAGCAAGTCATTACATAGATACAGAGTACAAGCTGCCAAACACTTCATAGGTCAGCAATAAAACTATAATGTCATTAAACGTGGCTGAGCTTGGAGGATGGTCATTACATGCTCTATTATCATGTTCCTAATTGATATGTTGGGAACTACCTTTTTAAGGTTTGTGGGAGGCACTTTTATTTAGTTTATTTACATTTCCTAACAAGTTCTGAAGAGGTGACATCATAACTAAATGATAAATAAAACAATGCAAATATCATCCTATATAAACACACACTAAAACATATATATATATATATATATATATATATATATAACACATAACTACAGTTATATTAATTGCATTCGTTGTGTGGGCCAATTCATCAGAGTTGTGATTTGTACTGTGGCCTCAGCTAAATACAGGGACATACTACAGTAACAGTCTGTCCCGATCAGCCATAAAGGCGCATTAAAATGAGCATTTATAATAAGTCATGTGACCTCTCCTTGAGTACGTCTGGAGAAACGTGCTCCCACAATGCTGTTTAGATAAACTGCAGGAAAATGTGGGTGCCTGCCTGAACGACCCCTACATGTCTTATTAGGAAGCAGGTAAAGACAGTATGGTTTACTTAAGAACATTGCAGAACGTGCACTAAAACATAGCGACCAGACACTTGCTTCATTATCTACCTTATACCACACTGATAGAAACCAGCAGAATGGTCGCAGTGGGTCACTGCAAATTTTGCACCTAAAACACTGTGCTAGTAAATGTATAGCTGCTTGTCCCTGACTACAAGCTCTGGGTCAGTTGTTACTGCTCTGCCCCAGTCAGGCTGCCTGTTAGAAACTAGCACAGATGTGTTTGGATATGAAATGTACCAGGCTGGCAAGTTGGGTACAGTAATTAATGTATAATCTTCCCCAAAAATGTCACTTTTCCTTAATAAGTGTCAACTATTCCTTACATGCATTAAATTCAATCACCTGCAATCAAAGCCAGTGGGAAACTAGACAAGGTTGTTGTATAATAGAAACCTTTAAAGATGAATTAACAGTATTCAGCCACCAAGCTCAGATCTCTTGGGTCTTCAGTAAGAACTGTGAAATACAGATCCTATTATGAACATAACATACCTGTCCTATCTGCCAGTCAGGCTTCTGTCCTCATAGATTGTAATCTCAATCTGTAAATTATGTCAAGGAACAAGATCTAGCACATGGATGTAACGGACATTTAGACAGAGAGCTCCTATAATTACAACTCACATTCCAATATGCAATTGGGGATTTTATTTAGTGAGAAAGTTGCAGGGATTACTGCCTTGCCCAGATCATCCTTCAGTGCATTCTGTTTCCATAGTAACAGATGTACATGTCTGTGTACAAGATGCAAGTACCCACTGAGGGTTGCAACGCAAGTTGGCCACACACTTTGATCCTGTTGCTCAGCAGAGGCGACAAGAGGATCAGTGTCCAATTTGGGCAAATTGAATGAGATTGTCCCTCTTGGTCGAATCATTTCCAGCGTTGCTTGAGCCTGTTAGGACACTCACAAGAGGATTATACAAACAGGATCATTATCGGTCATATTTGTAGATGATAACCGATGCCAGCCTATCGGTTTTGACCAGATTATTATTGGGTATCATTATAGTTTTCAGGCGACACGTTGCGATCTTGGGCCACTTGCCCAGTATGCGCTAGAATATCTCAGGATGCCTGGCCAGCATTAAATACAGCCTCAGGATGGTTATAAGAAATTAAACGATTGAAGGACGAGTTGCCTCAGTGGTTAAAACTCTTCTAACCACAGGGCTGGATTCCCAGTCACCAAAGCAACTATATCTAAAGATCAATGTGGCGCTCGGTTCATGTCCCCCTCTCCTGTAAAGACAGCCCTCTCTCGCAGACCCAGGGATATAATACCTGTCCTATTACAGAGACCACAGCCTGCAGTCACATCAGCATCCCCAGGGATCTCCTGACTGTTCTTTCATTACAGGAGAGCTGAAGCATATCACAACACTGCTCCCGTCATGCCCTAATCACAGAGACCCAGCTGTAATAGTTCCTGGCAGATGTATAGCAGAGGTGAGAGGAGCTGGAGGACAGGACATAGTGCTAAAGGGGCCACTGGCTGGTGTAATATGCTGATCACAGAGACAGTATAATGCTTGATGAATTGCTTAACGGTCAATGTGTATCACCATAGACCTTAAACAGGGTTGTGCGATTGTGTCCAAAGCCAAGAGCCAGTCATCTTGTAATAAACAGAGACTGGCTTAATATGACCGTAGTTTAACCAACAATCTAAAACTATTGTGTTCCTCTTACGTTATTGGGCGACTCTCGGTTATCATTTAGTTTAACAAGTTAATGAACAGATAAAAAACAATAGTAATGATAACAATGACGATCAACTGGGTCGAAAATGTTGTGGCCAGACGCAGCGATATTTAAGGAATGGTCGCACACTGATACCAAACACTCAGGAAATCATATGGACCAATGCAGAACAAACCCACCCAGGTTAGTGTAAAGCAGATGTATTACCAAGTCTTCTAGTGTTATACATTCCTGTACATCATACGGCCTCCCTACAGCCCCCATAGGAGAAGAGCAAACACTCTAGTCTGACCTGGCATCAGATTAGTGCGCTCATTGGTGGGGCCGACGTCCTCTACACATAACAGCTTCACGTCTTTGGGGGCTTTATGGAGCCTGCCTGGGAGAGAGCACAACACACTGAATAAAATGCTCCCTCTTAGGCGATTGGGGTCCTCGGGGAACCTCATCTATTGTTTGCCTACCACATAGCGCACTATATAGAAAAGCATAAAATAATGCTAGAGAACCTGGTGACCGGTTCACTTTAAATGACAGAAGTATTAGATGTAAATTAGATGTATTAGATGTAAACCATGGATTTGAAATAATGGTCTTTTCAGCTCATTTGCTACTTTAAGCAAAAACAAAAAGTACCAAAACATAAAAAGGATACCACTCGGAGACCCCTCTCTATAGGGTCAGTCAGGAGCAGACCTTGCGGAGCGTAAATCTTCTCATTCTGCTCCTGGATATATTTAGCAATTTTCTTCAGAACCTGGGAAGAGAAGGGGGAGGGAATTACATACCGGAAACATATAGAGAGAAGCTGTGGAGAGGAAACCAGAGAGGACAGAAACACAGTATAGTAGACGTATGGAAGACGATGTCAGTAACCAGCAATTCACTTTTGACATTTTTTTTGTATCTTAAATGGAAATCAGAAAGGCCGTCCCCCCTTATACACAGCCGGGTACAAAATCTGTCTCTATCCCCCTAGTATTCATAAAATGCCACTGGCGTTAGAGAGTAACTATGAGAAACTCAGATGGAGGAGAAACTGACCAATTCTGCTTAAAGGAGCTAGAGCAGCGAGGGGGAACTACTTGGTAATCATGTCAGCTTAGGAGTGCCTTGAAAAATTATGGAGATGCCGCGAACTGAGAAAGTTTGAGATACACAGAGCTAGAGATCAACAGGTAATAAGAAAAACTAAACATACCTGGAACAAAAAACATAAGTACTTTGCTGTTGCATACTACAAACAATAAATACAGATAATTGCACACTGAAACTGCATCCATCTCCCACACACAGTGGAGTCAGACATTGGGGGAGCCTAACAAGGTCCCCCGGTGATGTCACTACATCCCAGTAAACAGATAGGGTGCATGGTCATGAATATTGGTTCACACAATAGCTTCTTGCACTGGGTGCACTTTCACTAATCATGTATCTGTGGGGGGCTGTTGCTGCTACAAAGGAAAACACCTAAAATGACTATTTAGCAGGAAACAGAAAAACAGGGACTGTTAATGAGAACAACTACAGAGGTAGCCAGGAGGAAGTCACTTATGAACTATTACAGAAGCCAATGGCTTATATGCTCCTAACCAATATGCATTACATTTAACGTCAAGTATGGTGGGTTAACTTTTATTCATTTTGGACCAACTTGGTGTCTGCGTTTCGGCGCTCCTTTGCTGTACATTTGCCTAGAGGGTCCTAGAGGGACAGCCGAGCGTCAGGGCAGCACATGGGTTAAGCCACAGGGATAGGGAGAAGGATAAATATATAAACCCCCTTCCTAAGAACACATTTGTATGCTCACACTATATACCTCTGACAGAGGTGAATTCATCCACATCAGCTGCTTTGCTCATACCACTTAGGAAGAGCTGTCCAAAGACCCAATATTTACGGTCGGGTTGAAAACACAGACGGCCGCCTATTAACCACTTTGGTGTTGGGCAGAGAAGTGGGTGTAGATGGGAGCACGGTCTCTTACCCTCAGTGGCAGGGAGGGGGTTTACCAGCGTCTGGCCAGCCCTGGCTGTATAAATAAATCCAGGATCTGACTGTACGTGGCATTTCATCTGTGAGCTGCTGAAAGGTCTCAATTCATTCTCCAAAAACCTCATTTAAACACAGCTGACGGGGAATGAAAACAGCATATTTCATATCCGCTCTAAGATTTCATTCTTAAACTAATCTGAGAGAGCTTAAAAAGCGAAGGCAAAAAGGAGGCCGGAGAGCTGGTCCTTTAGCAGAGACTGGACTAGTTACACACCCACCTTCTCATAGTGTGTCTCCATGCACAGAAATATGGTATAGGCAGTGAGACAGGCCAGGCAGCCCTCCAGATAGGACTGGCCCCCGAGCTTCTCCGCCTCGGCAAACAGATTGTTTAGTGTCCGTACAGTCTCCTCAAATTGCTGTCTGTCCACCTAAAGAAGGAATGATACGGATTACATGAGTGCAAGGTGTAAACGTTTCCAATACTTTACAGCTAACTGATCAATCAGCATTTATCATAACACTCTAGTCCACAGAACAGGTAGACATGCTGACGATTCCAAAGGAAGCGGTCATCAGTTAATACTGAGCGGTGCCGGACGCTGTTCCAGATGCCACCTTGTTATCGTGTCTGGTGTAAGAATTCGACCTGCAAAGGACTGTCACTACTGTTAAAGCTTCATTAGAACTGGATATGCTTACCATTAAACTAGGGGCACAGCCACGCTATTAGAGTTACAACTGAGAGACCCCAGCCTGCTGTTCTAGAAAAAAGAGAAAGGCCTCTTGGTGCAGGAAGTCTAATATACAGCACCAAAAGACAGAACAAGGGGAAAGGTTTCCAAAACAATAGACCCTAGTAGAAGAAAAGTTGCTATTTGAAAAGTTGCTATTTTGATCACTAAGGAGTGTGAATATTTATTTCTTTATTATGCAAATTGATAACTGAAAACAAGAGCATGCTGCTAAATTTGCCGGGAAAATATGAAAAATAACATAATGATGACAATGGATCCGTTTATCAACGAATCCTACAAATCTCTAATCTCTTTATAGTTCAGAAAGATCTATATGATCCTAAATAAACTTAAACATAAACCCCAACTTACCTATATGGTCATTACACAGTTCCCAAAAAGTCCTAGGAGTGTGTGGTGCAATACCATGCCGAACAGAAATCTATCTAGATATAGAATGTCTTAACAAGAAGCAACACAAGACCCCAAAGTCCATTATGAGGCAACTCTGTCTGCACTATAGAACAGCCGTTCTACCATTCCCCCTTACCTGACATTGCTCTATGCTTTCAATACACGGGGCAGCATCCAATCAGACACCACTTTGCATATGAAGCTGCTTCTACAGATAACGTCTTATCAGGAGGTTCTACACTAGATTAACAGCTTGGCATTAATGGCTGCAGAGTTTTAATGTCACACAAGGAAGATAACATGCTTTGCCCCTTCTTGATGGTGGAAACATACATTATGTCAGCATGTCCAAACCGCCACAGAATGTAAGACCTTGCGCCCTGTTACTAGCCATTTTTAAAATAAAAGAGCCTTAGAGTAGAGTCCCCTGTAGGGTTACAGACAGGATGTCCTCTGAGCACAGGAAAATCTTCCCACACAATGACATCCTCATTTCAAGTATCTTCACTTCTGATAAGCTCCTGAAACATCTTCTAGGATACTTGGTAAGGTTTTAAACAATCATCATCATCATCATCATCTATTTATATAGCGCCACTGATTCCGCAGCGCTGTACAGAGAACTCATTCACATCTGTCCCTGCCCCATTGGAGCTTACAGTCTAAATTCCCTAATATAGACACACACTAACAGACAGACTCATACAGACAGGTAGAGACTAGGGTCAATTTTTGATAGCAGCCAATTAACCTACTAGTATGTTTTTGGAGTGTGGGAGGAAACCGGAGCACCCGGAGGAAACCCACGCAAACACAGGGAGAACATACAAACTCCACACAGATAAGGCCATGGTCAGGAATTGAACTCATGACCCCAGTGCTGTGAGGCAGAAGTGCTACCACTACGCCACCGTGCTGCCCAAAGCCTCCTGTGTAGTTGTAGAGGTTCGTTATGCATTAGGAGTGAGTTAATAATCTCCACAGAATTTTCCTGGGGACCCGTCCTTCACCTCCAAATAAAAGTACTGGTTTTCTTCTACAGCTGTGTTAATAGATCAACTATTTTAGGCCTAAGCTTTATTATATATTGATTTTATTTCTGAAGTATAAGAGCAATAACGATAACGACTTGGAAGATTTAATGTTCTTAAAGATTCTGAGTATGGTAATAGAAAATATATAACCCTTGGTGCACTTTCCCAGAAAGTGATATTTGGGTAGAAAAAAGCTCTAAACACAGATGAAGGAATAATAAACAGGGCAAAACGGTTTTAAATTGTGTGAAAAAACAAAAAAAACAAAACAAAAACGCAATACATTTTTTTTCTGAGTTTTAAAAAAAAAACCAAAAAAAACAGGGCAACACTGAGTATGTCAAACATGACATGGAGAAAACAGCAGCACACTAATACACTGCATGTGAGTGTAGCACACCTGAGTGGACTCACTACATGCACCGTGCAACTGGTACCTGGTCACATGCTTTAAATCAAAAATGCTCCATCAGTGTAGTGTCAAATGATTGGGTCTAATCTGCTGCTCAATAAATGTATGTTTACGGCTCATCTTTGAAAGTCTTGTGTCGCTCATGCATTTAGCAGTACTAATCATTGTCACTTGCCCGAAATTGCATTTCTCCCCTTAAGACGCCCCCTCCCCACACCCATCTATGTATGGAGATAACCTTTGATCATATACATTCCTACATAAACACTCCCACACACAGCTCTCTGTGTGGTAGGACATATAGCAAAGAGATCTGGACTGGAGACCTGACCTGAAGAAGACAGGGGCTGGGCCATTTCATTCTCAGCTCGAACCAGAGCCAACAAAATCAAATCAGGCCTGGACTTTGTACAGAAAAATATTAGTTTTATGCATGCGATATTGAGAAGCCCTGAGGCAGCAGAGAGCGAGGGTCTGGAATGTGGAGAAACAACACAGAAAATGAATGGTGGGAGTCTTGATACAGCCTGGATTAGCCCTCCGCCTATATCAATGTTAATAACACCATTGTATATACAGGTCTGTGGAAGCTCCCACAAGACTGATTATTTTCTGCATCATCTTTAGAACAAGGTTCATGAAAACAATGGGAGTACTAGACATGACAGGGGGAATAAGAAAAGTGTTGTCCCGTTCTAGACTATACACTAAGAAGCACCCAAACTAAAATAAAGACTACTAATAAATGGCTTATTTAAACATTTAAAATTCTACATGAAAAACGCCCAGGAAAAATTTGAGATGTTGGATACTTATTTACATTTGGCAGAGTACAAGCTATTAATCTCTGTTCAGGCAAACGAAAACAAGATTCCCAGCAGCGTTATATGGGGCGTATTCAGTTAACCACAGAGTGAATCCGGAACGGTCGGGAAGAGACTTCGCCGCGATGTTGAGGTACCATAGTACCTGAACATGCGCTCAGCAAATTGAATACACACCTTTAAACTGATTTACTTATGGGAAGTTTCGGATGGAGAGGATAAAATGTGCCACTATGATCACAGAATTATCTCAAGTAACTGTGCTGAAATCGCATGTTTTACTGAATCTAAGTTAAACAAGGTGAAACTAAGATAACTCGACCTCTGCATGATATATACTGAAACATGACATTTCTGCCCCATTAATATTTGATGAGTTTACTGAACAAGAATGAAAAAGAATGAATGTGGCATGTGCAGTGTCCGCACTTGGTAACGCTCCTTTAGTAGAAATCACAGTTTTCAAACATTTCCTGCACCCAGCTAAGGGTTTTTATGTTCCCACTCTTCCTTACAGAACGCTTTTAGTGGAGGAAGATCATTAGGTCTTGCTTCATGCTCGCAGGTCTGAGATCTCCCCGCAGATTTTCAATAATATTAAAGTCTGGGGACTGTAAAGACCATTCCAGAACCGTAACCGTTCCTTCCTGTACCCCATGGATGATTTTGAGGCATGCTTTGGATCTCTGTCTTACTGAAATGTCCAACCTCTTTTCAGCTTCAATTTCTTCACCAATTCTAAGAAATTAGTTTCTAGGGTTGTTAAAAGTTAGTTAAATACATTCTTCCTCCCACCTGTACAACATATCCTAGGCCACTGGCTGACACACAGCATAATAAGATCCACCCTCGTGCTTCATGGCTTTTATACAGAGGTTTAACCTGTTTTTCTCCAAATGGATCTCTTGTAATTGTGGCAGAAAAGGTAACATTTGTGTGTCATCACATTAGTAGACCGACTGTTGTGATGAAACTGTTGGGAAGGTTTTCTTCCGACAAGGCTTCTATGTAGATAATTGCCTAAGCAACACTGGGACTCCACTAAACCTTTCTGCAGGTCCCTTGCAGTGACCTGTGTATTCTGCTTCATATATACCAGTTTACCACCAATTCTATTTCTTCCCCAGTAACTATCCTCCCCTGAGGCTTCCATAAGTAGATGCTGCCACATGTATGGACAGGGCATAGCTAACGTTTAATAGCCTTCCCCTGGTGTGTAACAGTCAATCCGTCCTCAGTTGACAGGAGTACCCATTTACATAGCTCTGGTATTGTCTTCATTTAAGACTTAACATTTAAATCTAGTTTTCAGACTAATATATATATATATATATAGATATAGATATAGATATAGATAGAAGTAGGGAATACATTAAGGTAAATTACCTATATGGGTCACCAGGAGATGGTGCAAGCAGGTTTAATTGTCCGGCATGCATGCAACGTGCTGTTGGTTCTGCCTGCTGGCTAATAAAGTCTTTAGGATTATCACGGATTATCAATGGCACTTTATTAAACACTCCGTCACTCTTATTAGCACGGCGGTAAAGGCTAGCAGTGTTGAGCTGGCCCAGAGAGATTGTTTCTGTTTTTCATTTACAAATTTCAATCATTGGGGATCATCAGGAGTTAAAATTATGGGAAAGTGACTTAAACATTTTGGGTAGAACTCAGGGAATGCCCTGTGTCCTGAACCCCTGCATTTCATATACAATTCCTCCTCTGTACATAAAAAAGTCTACTCGTATGTTACAAAAATGCTATTGTATATGGAAACATGGGCCATCTGAACTGGTGTCCTGCATTACATTTACAGACTCCATTGTGCCAGATTCACCTTCAGCAACATTTCAGCCCTGCTCACATGCAACTCATTACTTTACAACAATCCACAGCACCATGAATAGGAGCTCTGTGAAGAATTACATGTCAGCCTAATCCCACCATGGAGACACAATGAAGATAAAAGACAGCCCAACATTTTAACAGCTCCCAAACTAAATAAGCAGCCCTGCAACATTACAGGGGGAAAATAAAACCTTGCAAATCCTACTTTGAACAGAAACTGCTAAGTGTTGGATCCAATTCAGCACTTATTTTTAAAACATCATTTGACACGGTAGAAAAGTGGGCAAAGATCTAGGAAACTGTACATTCCTGTCAATATCACCCACTCAGGTTAAATACACCAGTCACAGGTTCACACAGCTGCCAGGAAGGTTTTTATAAAGTATAAATATTAAAACTTTTTTTCACTAGAATCTTCATAAAGCTCCTTAAATGATCACTGAATCCTCCCCCTCCCCAAATGGACCATTATAAAATACACTGTTCAGAGTTACCACGACATTCCACTGTAAATCTGTTAAACACAAAAGCATCATTTCATCACTATGTTACAGAAAGCAGAAGTCCCACATCTTTAGGAAAGCGTCCCAATAGGATTTCATAACGAGAACACATCATTTCATTTACAGTGACATCCATACAGTGAATCAACCAATCCACACTGGGCATTACTGGAAAGCAAGTCTTCCCAGCAGTCATTCACTGTCTGCCCGCTTACTTAGAGAAGCCCCTCCCTCCTAATGTGGAGTGAGAGAGAGCATGGTGGACATAGGTCTATTATTCAGCTCAGTGATACACAGCCTTAGCTATAAACAAACGTTAAGGGGGGGTATTCAGTTGTTGCTCCGGGTGCCGCCGGAACGAGCGCGTTAAAACTATTACCGTTTATACGGTAATTACTCGCTCAATTTCAGCTCGCAGCTCCCTGAGCAGCGAACTGAAATTGAGCGAGTAAATTACCGTATGAACGGTAATTACGCGCAATATTACCGTATAAACGGTAATAGTTTTAACGCGCTCATTCTTCCGGCGGCCGGAGCAACAATTGAATACGCCCCTAAGTATTGGCTTTACTTGTTCTTTAAAAAGGGAAATTAAGTTTATTTTCAAAACACAGAATCACCAGACACCACCACCATTCTTAACGCTTTCTGTGTTAACATTGGGCAGCACAGTGGCGTAGTGGTTAGCACGTCTGCCTCACAGCATTGGGGTCATGAGTTCAATTCCCAACCATGGCCTTATCTGTGTGGAGTTTGTATGTTCTCCCTGTGTTTGCGTGGGTTTCCTCCGGGTGCTCCGGTTTCCTCCCACACTCCAAAAACATACTGGTAGGTTAATTGGCTGCAATAAAAAAAAAAATTGACCCTAGTTTCTCCCTCTCTGTCTGTCTGTGAGTGAGTGTGTCTGTGTGTGTCTATAGTAGGGAATTTAGACTGTGAGCTCCAATGGGGCAGGGACTGATGTGAATGAGTTCTCTGTACAGCGCTGCGGAATTAGTGGCGCTATATAAATAAATGATGATGATGATGATGAGATATGAAGCTTTAACAAAACTCTGTCCCACCTTCTACTTCCACCAGTTTTAATTCAGTCTTATGTATTAGTCTGTGACAATTTGTCTCAACTATTGGGCACATCTGCAAATTTTATGGGGGGGGGGGGGGGGGTTGGGTGTAACTATTAGTTGAATCGTCAGTGACCTCTCTCCTATATCGATATCAGAATTGTTTTATTGCAGAAGTCAAACAGAAGTAGAGTATCGATCAAAACGCAACGTAAAAAAAAAGGAATATATATTTTATATACTATATAATTTAAAAGCCAGTGGGTCCAACCTGGATGTAGTAGGTTCTTCTAAAGGAGCCAGGGAAGAATTGCACACATATATATATATATTTTTTTTTTTTTTCTAAAGTTAAACCAGACCTATCGGAATCATGTCTCTGATTATAGCTATCTATGCAGCTTTTCAAATGAACAGATCCTTGAAACTGATTACCTGACATATACAGCATAACTGTGGATTGACAGATAATACACGCCACTGATATGAGCACACATGAGCAGAACGATATCTCCCACGGCTGGTGAAGCATCATGGCTAGTAATAATGTGGATTGCTGCTAGAACCCAAACACTAGTGTAAGGAGAATGGTTGGCACAGCCTGTAGATGATAGTGTGTGTAGCAGTAGGTGGAGCAATGCTGATGGTGTGTGGACCGGTATCTAACTTACCACATCTGTCCAGTCTTGTACTAAGCTGGGGGACATTTATGAAAATGAAGAAAACCAGCAGTAAGAAGTGAGAGCTCTATGGTCATATTTATGGGGACAGATTCAGTTGGCACATTTTTTACCAGTATGGTAAAAATGAACGCTCACAAATCAATGGGGAGCAAGTACAAATGAGTGAATTCTGTACAAAAGAATCCACATGAGGCGTCTCGCAGTCGTTCCGGAGACGACACCTTGTGCGGATTTTTTCTCAAAGGAATCTGCCTCATAGAATATTTTTAAAACGTTCATATGATAATTATTCTCCATTCCTCAGACCACACACAATTTCACCAGCAGAACTGGTCTAGAAGTGTTGCTCTGTGTGTCATTTAAAGGAACAAGGAACGCAAGAGGAGAACGCTGCCCAGCATATAATTACCATAATCGCTGTGATGCAGACAACAACCAGCCTGACAAACATGTTTTCATATAGTTTATCAGTCAGATGACAGAATAAATATGCTTGGACATTACGGGGATTACTGAAGGCGTAGGTACATCCAGCAGGGTACTATACGTAGCTCACACATACCCGGGTTTCCAGCTCAGAGGGGAACTTTGTCTGGAACTGACACAACGTGCCATTGGTGTAGTCTCTCTGGATGAAGACTTTACCAGTCACAGCTGCCTGCGGTCTCATGGCCACGAACAGCGCAATCTGTAAGCTGAAACACAAAAGAAATCTGTTAAACTAGTATGTGTCAGTGCATGCAAGCATGTTACACTGATGTATAAAGACATAGCTCACTGTCTATGAGAATCCAAATCCAGCTATGATAAAACAGTTACAGGACCCACCTGTCAGTCAAAATCCAAATTTGGTTTGGTGCTAAATATACCTCAGATAATGCTATATCAGGTAATAGGATAAGGTCAGAATAAAATACGGAACTTAATAACACACATCAACACTTCTGAAAGGAATTAAAAAAAAAGTTTATAAACATCAATTTCCCACCCTCTTAACTGAGTTGTAGGGTCCCTCCCTTGGTACCCCATTTTCTCTGTGCAATGATAAAACCGGCCATCCACAATCTGCAGAGTGAAGCACCGTGTTAGGCTGCTCTCCAAATCAGGTAACCGGAAGGTGAGATTCATTTTTACAAAGAAAATAAAATAACTCTCCTAACCCTTCTTGCCTGTATTTTACGGGTCTATCCCTTGGGACCCCTTCCTAGAGAGTAGAGGTGGGGGTTCCAGGGGGGAAGGCTGTTGAATGAAGAGAGAAGAAGCAGAGAGAAGTAGTTAGGGCACATATGAAGCCTTGGAGACAAGTGTATTGGGCATGGAAGTGCATTCCACAGATTGGGAGCAATGCAAGAGAAATCCTGAAAGCGGGTGGGAAGATGTAATCAGTGGGGGAGATGAGGCGGCAGTCGTTGGCAGAATGAAGTGGATGGGAGGCAGTGTGTGGAAATGAGGATGGATATGTAGCGGAAGACAGTGGCAGAAGGTTTTGTGGTGAGGGTGAGGAGTTTCAATTAGATTCTGTAGTTGACAGGGAGCCAGTGTAGTGACTGGCACAGTGGGCAGCAGAAGTAGAGCGGCAATCGAGAAAAATGAGTTAGGCAGCGGCGCTACGGACAGACTGAAGTGAGGAGAGACGGGAGGTGGATAAGAGTTTTAAGTGCTTCCAAGCCGAGAAAAGACCTGATCCTGGAGACATTACGAAGGTGGCAGGATTGGGAGAGGGACAGACTGTAGGGGTGAAGGAGAGGGAAGAGTCATAGGATGATGCCCAGGCAGCGTAGTCAAAGGAAACTGAGAGGAGGAGAGAGGACCTTGGAGACAGAGGTGGGGGAGACAATGATTTCCATTTCAAACATTTTAAGTTTAAGAAAGTGCTGGGATATCCAAGAGGAAATGAGCGATAGACAACTGGAGACACAGGAGAGGAGGGAAGGTGAGATGTCGGCGTAGAGGACGTACTGGAGGCCAAATGAGCCAATAAGATCACCAGGCTGATCAGCCTATTTCCAAAATGAAAATCAGACAGGTTTAGTACACACAGTTGGCTGAACTTTATAAACTTTCCTGCAGAGCCTTCTTGGGGCGAGCACTAGCTCATCTTCACCGATAAGAGCATAAAGCACACAGAGTCATTTCATGCTCACCCCCAATATTAGGAAGTAAGGGGTAGGAAAATGTGCCCACCTCATTGATTGCAAGACCCCATCTTTTTTGGTCAATCTAAATATTGGAAGGATCATCTCAAAATATGTACATAAACAAATGTAATATTATACAAAGATGCATGTCTATTATTGACATCATCATATCATAGAAGGAGCTAAATTTTAAAAAACCTACGCAACCTTGACATTTCAATACATTTTGTTTTTGTATAACATGACCTCCTTGGGTCAAATATTTCATACTAGAACAGTATTTTTAGCAGAATGCAAATCTCACATTTCAGTACAGAAAGTGTTGTTAAGAGTAGGAAAGGTCTAGTATTTTTAACCCAATATAAGTTTTTATTATAACAATTAGATAATTGTGTATGGGATAAAACATGTCTTGCTCTAAAGCATGTATATTTACATATTTAACCCCCAACTTCCCACATTTCAAATGGCCAGAAATGGACGCTTACATTTGCATAAGCCAGCAACATTATGGATTACATTAGGAGCAGACTTACAGAGCACATGATCCACGTTTACAAGAACCCCACAAGTACGCAGGGAAGATGTTCCTAAAACTTTAGGAGCCAGACAAGTTTGGAAAGCAATGGAGGAGTTTATCTATAAAAATACAGTACATCTGACCCAAAAGAAAAAATTCTAAAGGAAAAATTGGCAGGGGAACTTAAACACAAAAGCTAGGATGTATAAATCATACATTAAAACAGGCCCATTACACCATTTTCTACGTAGTTTACAATGGCACATTTTAAATGATTGGTGTTCTTTCCTTTAAAAGCTCCAATATTTTACAGCACTGTAGCGGAAACTAAGATTTTACCAGGACTTAAAGCGGCATTCCCAGGTAGAATGAAACAATAGTATCACCCATCACAAGGGTCTTAGGACAGGGGTGCTCAACGCCAGCCCTCCAGCACCACCCAACAAAGAGCCAGGGGCTGTGTGAGACGGCGGATGGGACCGCTCTTACCAATAAGAAGCTGCGATTGCAGCTGGTAGGTGGTCTTCCCATTTACACCCCATCTGCAGCCATTTTACTGTGGTGAGCAAAAAAGATTTGTGGGTAAGAATCGTTCTCCAAAACCTGGGAGCAGATCCCAGAGCTCCAATAAGGGCAATCACTGGCCCAGTGACACTGGGATGATGTGACTGTGGGGGAAGATTTTATCCCCTGCACACCACACTTCCTGGCAGGGGATTGGCTGATAACTGAGAATAGTGGCTTGTATTCAGCTCTTAGGGAACCTGTGGAACTACAAGTCCCAGCACACCCTGCCACCCAGGCGGGGGAGACACAGGTTCCCCAGCCCGGATATAGATATATATATATATAGATATATATATATATATCTATATATATATATATATAGTTATGAAGCACAGCCCTTACACAGGGTATCGCTGACACACTACACACTGTTACTACTAGTAATAATAATAATAATATGGGGCTGTCACATTATCAGGAGCAGATCACGGCACTGGCCACAGATGAGGGCACAGACGTGATCACGGTCACACAGACATAAACAAAGATCAGTAAATAATTCCCCTAATATCGAACTCACCCACTTCCGTTTGCGGAGGACAGCGGTGCTGTGCGACAGCCGTAAAGAGAGCGAGGGACACGTGACAAGAAGAATCACGTGATTCCTGAGAATGTCTCATCATGAAAGCATCTGTTCCAGCCTGTGTAAGTGCTAAGTCCATTCAGTACACACTGGCTGCTGTCACCGTGACACTGCTACACACTGCCATCCAGTACACACTGCCTGCTGTCTCCGTGACACTGCTACACACTGCCATCCAGTACACACTGCCTGCTGTCACCGTGACACTGCTACACCCTGCCATCCAGTGCACACTGCCTGCTGTCTCCGTGACACTGCTACACACTGCCATCCAGTACACACTGCCTGCTGTCACCGTGACACTGCTACACCCTGCCATCCAGTGCACACTGCCTGCTGTCACCGTGACACTGCTACACCCTGCCATCCAGTGCACACTGCCTGCTGTCTCCGTGACACTGCTACACACTGCCATCCAGTGCACACTGCCTGCTGTCACCGTGACACTGCTACACCCTGCCATCCAGTACACACTGCCTGCTGTCACCGTGACACTGCTACACCCTGCCATCCAGTGCACACTGCCTGCTGTCTCCGAGACACTGCTACACACTGCCATCCAGTACACACTGCCTGCTGTCACCGTTACACTGCTACACACTGCCATCCAGTACACACTGCCTGCTGTCACCGTGACACTGCTACACCCTGCCATCCAGTGCACACTGCCTGCTGTCTCCGAGAAACTGCTACACACTGCCATCCAGTACACACTGTTTGCTGTCACCGTGACACTGCTACGCACTGCCATCCAGTGCACACTGCCTGCTGTCACCGTGACACTGCTACACCCTGTCATCCAGTGCACACTGCCTGCTGTCTCCGAGACACTGCTACACACTGCCATCCAGTACACACTGCCTGCTGTCGCCGTGACACTGCTACACACTGCCATCCAGTGCACACTGCCTGCTGTCTCCGAAACACTGCTACACCCTGCCATCCAGTGCACACTGCTTGCTGTCACCGTGACACTGCTGCACACTGCCATCCAGTACACACTGCCTGCTGTCTCCGTGACACTGCTACACACTGCCATCCAGTGCACACTGCCTGCTGTCACCGTGACACTGCTACACCCTGCCATCCAGTGCACACTGCCTGCTGTCACCGTGACACTGCTACACCCTGCCATCCAGTGCACACTGCCTGCTGTCTCCGAGACACTGCTACACACTGCCATCCAGTACACACTGCCTGCTGTCACCGTTACACTGCTACACACTGCCATCCAGTACACACTGCCTGCTGTCACCGTGACACTGCTACACCCTGCCATCCAGTGCACACTGCCTGCTGTCTCCGAGAAACTGCTACACACTGCCATCCAGTACACACTGTTTGCTGTCACCGTGACACTGCTACGCACTGCCATCCAGTGCACACTGCCTGCTGTCACCGTGACACTGCTACACACTGCCACCCAGTACACACTGCCTGCTGTCACCGTGACACTGCTACACCCTGTCATCCAGTGCACACTGCCTGCTGTCTCCGAGACACTGCTACACACTGCCATCCAGTACACACTGCCTGCTGTTGCCGTGACACTGCTACACACTGCCATCCAGTGCACACTGCCTGCTGTCTCCGAAACACTGCTACACACTGTCATCCAGTGCACACTGCTTGCTGTCACCGTGACACTGCTGCACACTGCCATCCAGTACACACTGCCTGCTGTCACCGTGACACTGCCACACACTGCCATCCAGTACACACTGCCTGCTGTCTCTGTGACACAGCTACACACTGCCATCCAGTGCACACTGCCTGCTGTCTCCGAGACACTGCTACACACTGCCATCCAGTGCACACTGCCTGCTGTCACCGTTACACTGCTACACACTGCCATCCAGTGCACACTGCCTGCTGTCACCGCGACACTGCTGCACACTGCCATCCAGTACACACTGCCTGCTGTCACCGTGACACTGCTGCACACTGCCATCCAGTACACACTGGCTGCTGTCACTGTGACACTGCTGCACATTGCAATGCTACTACACACTACAATCCAATGTCAACTGTATGCTATCACTTTGTCTCTGCTGCACACTGCAATCCAGTGTACACTGTATGCTGACATAACTACACACTATACTTACCCTTTGGGGTAGGTTTATTGACAATGCAAGGAAGGAACATGATGTCCCCTTGTTCGCCCGAGAAAGGGGTCTGCCTCCAGAATGTGCTGTGACACTAATATATGTATGTGTGTGTTAAATTAGGGCCAAGCGAGCGTATCCAATATTTTAGAAAGGTAGCCATGCTGCAAGGCCTATCAGAGTCTCCACTGAAGAGCAGAATATGGCCCCATCATCTAGTAGAATCATACTATATGTACTCACAGAGATTAAGGACATGAAGTCTACAATACAGCAAGAGCTCCAGAAAGCATTTGTGAGGTTAAGAGAGGAGGTCGCTGACATTTAGGGGTACACAGACCAGATTAAAAGTAATCTAGAGATTTCTTGCCATCAAGAGGTTAAAATAAGATCTCTTTACCCCAGACAAGAAGTTGTCATGTCCCAAGACGAGAAAGCGGATATTGAGAACTGCAAGACAGAATATTTTAAGATTCCAGTCTATACCAGAGGACATCAGTCAAGCTTTCTTAGAGACACATCTGATATTTTTCACCACTATGGCGCCTGATCTGTTGACCGTACACTGCAGCCCAGATCTGAAGACTCCCCTACTTCAAGAGATGTGGTGCTAGGCCTCCACTTCCTTAAAGCACAGGAGAAGATACTTGAGTTTGATGGTGCCTCTCTACAGGACCTGGCTCGATCTATACTGACAGAGCTCAGAGAGGTGCACAGAATCAGGAAGGACAAGGGCATAGAACACAAGTACAGATACCCCTTTTGCATCTTGATATGGGCTCAGCACAAACAACACAAGGTCCAAACAAATTGCAAATTGTGCAGGAAATGAGACTACATTTACATACCAGCTCCCATTGCAACCCAATGTAAGACAATCCGACAACAGACTATACAACTATTAACAACTATGAGTCACACTCCTCAATCGTCTGCTGCCAAGACCTGAACCAACTAAGGGTTGTATATAGCAGTTAAATACCTTGAGGTTTCTGTTGGCAGTGTATTGACATCATTATGTACCATTTCTATTAGATCTAGTAACTGATAAGCATAAATTGAGTCAATCCTATGACCCCATCCTGTAATTTATGTTTACTGTCTGTATCCAATGGCTCAGAGCAGTCATTATCCTCCCTAAGCACCTTTCCTCCAGCTGGAGAACATGGTGAATTCTAAGGTATTTCAAAGGGGTTTAAACATCATTTCAATTCAGGAAACTAATTTCTTTTCCTCCAGGCACCCGGAACATCGATCCATAAGTCCAACCCTAGGCAGAAGACGAGGAGTTGCCATTATTTAGCAGATCATCTTACTGTTGTAACCAGAGGTGGTCTTGAGAGATGGAGGAAGCAGGTCTTCGATCCTGGTTGGTAGGCTTTATAGTCTTTTGTACTAGTTACACAAAATCTCTCTCTCTCTCTCTCTCTCTCTCTCTCTCTCTATATATATATATATCTATATATATAGATATATATATATATATATATATATATATATATATATATATATATGGCAAAGAGGGATATTTGCCACAGTTCCCTGTAAGGGAACAGGTAGGAACACAGTTAGTCTGCAGCAGCAGACTGCAAACAGGGTTAAGTTTTCCCTAGGTTCCTCTTTGAGCACACACACGGGTGTTCCACATGGGTGTGATTGGTTTGTAGTGCTTGGGGTGTAGGATAAAGACACGGTCTGTATGTATGGGTGGTACCACTGATGCCAGTAAGTGGCCGGCGAGTAGACACGGGAGTAATGTCTAGCCAGATGTAGGTGGTTGGGATTTTCATGTACTGTTACTGGATATGACTGCTGTACCAGCATTGGAGCTGTTTTGCCATCCTGACAGGTGCTAATAAACAGCTAAATGGTTCAGCATACTTGTGTCCGATTCCTGTGAGTGGTGTAGTTTCTCGCAAGTGGTGTCATCGTGGGATCTGTAGGACAGCTAAGACACAGCCGTCCTCCCAGTTTCCAGACGCATTGGTGGTGAGTGGAGTCTGTTATAAGACCACTATAATCCACCAAACTGTTGTAATGCTTTGTTTCCAGTGTGTTGCTGTGAAGAGACAAACCTTTGCATTGGGAACTGATTAGCAGCTGTTTTGTTGCAGAAGTTAAAACACTGCTGGTCATTGTAGCTCCATATTTGCTAAAGGTTCAAACTGTGAATTGGGTGTGGCCCAGAAACTTTTGTTGTTACCTGAATGCTGAGACAAGCTAGGTTTCATTTCCCAGCACAAACTTCTGTGGGAATGGAAGACATTTTTAAGAACCCTAATACCGGTGGCAGCAGTGCAGGAGGAAAATACCCGACTTCTCTGTGAGGAGATCGCTCAGGGGAGACGGGATAGAGAGGCTCCAGCTACCACCATGCTACAGAAACTAACTTCTGATGATGACGTGGAGGCATATCTAATAGCCTTTGAGCATTCCGCCACCCGAGCCAAGTGGCCACCTGGGACTTGTTCCGAATACCTGGCTCCCTATCTTTCAGGAGAAGCACAGCGAACCTATATAGACCTAGATGAGGACCAGGCTGGCGATTATCAGCGGCTAAAAACTGCCATCTTAGCGAGGGTAGGAGTCACCAGAGCAGGGGAGGCCCAACGATATCATGATTGGAGGCTCTCCAAAGATTTACCGGTTTGGGCTCAGCTTGCTAAACTTGGTAGAACACTAAAGAAGTGGTTGCAGCCAGAAAAGAACACTACGGGCAGAATGATCGAAATTCTGGCCATTGACCACTGTATCTGGGGTATGGACCAAGGGCTCCAAAACTGGGCGCGACAGGCGGATCCTCAGTCATATGGGGAATTGGCTGCTGTAGTGGAGAGATACAGCGCCTTGCAGCATATGCCCAAACCTTCGTTGCCCACTCCAAAGTTTGTGCCTCAGTCAAAATCTGGCATATGGAACAGTGGACCGGATGTTGGTTAGGAGAGATTTCAAACTGCGGGTTTGAAAAAGTGGAGATGTTGCCTATAGCAACCAATCAGATTCTAGCTGTCATTTATTTAGTACATTCTACAAAATGACAGCTAGAATCTGATTGGTTGCTATAGGCAACATCTCCACTTTTTCAAACCCGCAGTGTAGTAAATATAGCCCTTAGAGTGGGGAAGTGAGCACGTCCGAGCTCATCTCTAAGGCACAGTGTTAAAATAATGCCCTCCCTTATTTGTGTGCTGCAAGCACAAGTGACAGTTTTTTCCCTGCCTGCACAACATTTATATAGTATACAAACGCCTATACCGAAATGAGGGTATGTATACGTACTCCAATCTGGTCAACAATTGGACAGCCAGTAAGGACAGTGCGTGTATGCAGAAAACATTGAGGAAATTGACACTTAAGAACATTGAAGTACTGCTGCAGCGTCTCACCAGAACTTGAGGCAACACTTCCGCGGTATTTCAATGCTATGTAAACCTTGAGTGACAGGTGCCATCCGCTCCCTCTGATGAAGTCCTTATGACAAAATGTGTCAGATTTGTCTGTATCTCACCTTAAGCTCTACAAATGGCGGTTTGTGTGCCTGCTATTTATCTGACAGATTGTGGGATTGCATTGACCTGATAAGCAAAAATATGATTTATTTCTGATACGCATCTAGTGTATGTTTTTGGAGAAAAGATGCTGAATAATAAAGGTTTAACACTATATAGCTCCCCCTTTCCTTGTTGTTTCCTCCCACAGTCTAAAAACATACTGGTAGGTTAATTGGCTGCTGACAGAGAGCACCTAGGGGTAAATGTATCAAGCTGCGAGCTTCTGGCGGATTTGAAAGTGGAGATATTGCCTATAGCAGCCAATCATATTCTAGATGTCATTTTGTAGAATGTACTAAATAAATCATAACTAGAATATGATTGGTTGCTATAGGCAACATCTCCACTTTTCAAACCCGCAGGAAAACTCTCAGCTTGATACATTTACCCCCTAATGTATGTTAGAGAATGCAGCTTCAATGTGGCCAGTACTGATTTGAAGTGCTGTGTAATATCTATATCTATGGCACTAGGACCTAGGACCTGGGTGGAGTGAGGATGACTAAAGAGTAGGCAAAGCAATGCACCTTGTTTAGTGGGACAGGGGCAAATACAATTTCATTTTGGAGAGAGGAGATGGATCATTTAAAGGGCCGTTCCATGCTGTGCAGAGTCTGCACAGCCACTTTCAACTTGGCGCTGGCAGAGATGAAGTCTCGTTCGTTAGTGTTAATGGGATGCTTATTCAGGGCATGAGAAATTTTGGGTGGCCTCCCAGTTATGTCAGGCAGGTTTACATTTTGGTCTCACAAATGATTTTTTGGTCTGCCAGAATGTAAACTTTATATTTTCCATTGAGTGGCAGTCGGTCTCCCCCTGTGAGTGAGAGACTGCCCTCCCATACTGTATGTTCAGTAGATCTCAGAAGTTGGTGCAGAGCAGCAGGTGAAATATTTTTTAATATGCAGTCAACTGAAAGAAGAGCATTACTCAAAAATGATAGAAAATATAAAAATAAATATCTTTTGTTTAGGCCATATTAGGAGACAAAGAACCCAACGACCGTTTCCATCCTTGTTATAGGAACTTTGTCATGGACTAGACACATCACACACCCTGTTTGCTATTTAAAGTCCAAGAAGTCACTAAATCAGAGTACCAGTGGAACATGTCTGTCAGTAACTCCTAATCATAAATAATCCTAATATCAAATAACTACACAAAACAACATAAAAACACATGTAAAACTTAATAAAAAGATCACTAATAAAGAGGCAATACTGATTTTACACTTTTATAAATAATAGCAGTGTTGTGAGGAAAAAACCCATAACCGCCATATTCAGTGTAGCGTGACAGCATAAACAGATATCAAAATAAATTCATAATTCATCATATATACAAACAACAGTACATCAATGCTTACAAAAAAAACAGACAAGAATTGCAAAACCTCATAAAGCAATAATTGCCCATCTGCAGCTAATCAAAATACATCAGATGTTGCTAAGCAACAGTAAACAGCCTCTTGTGGTTTTCACAATTTAATGCCGATCACATAGAAAGACTAGACAACGTGATTCAGAGCAACATTATGTATCAATAAGGTAAATACATTAAATTATGTACATCGTCATACCAATCATTCATTACTACAACAGCAAAAATGATTGGCTGCAAAGAACGTTATATGGAAGAACATAGCCAGTATTTGAATTGTTGCTAAGCAACCATAGACTTAAATACCGTTCAAATAGGAGATTTTATACAGGCACCCAGTCACCTGGCCGTACGGCAGTACCAGTACTGAATTACTTATCCTTTTAATGTGAGGCACCTCTGGCTCGATAATACCACATGAAACACCTCCGGGCGTACATGTAGCACACAAATTACATCCAGAATGTGCCAGGAGACCACAGGGTTAAGGGTTCAAGTACCCCTTAAATGTGTGGTCTCCTAAACCCTGATAAAATCTGTATGTCATCCTGGATCATGATTTCTTTCACAGATTGCCACAGCTATACAGTCACTGGCTTGCTTGTACTCTATAGCCTTTTAATATAAAACAGGCCATGTCTAATTATCCACAGCAGATTAGCCAAGTCTTCGAAGCCAGTAATTGATACTTCCATGTGTCAGGAGAGCTGGGGATGAAGGTCGTTGAAGACAATAGATAGTGTATTTGCCAGTTTTCCTGTGTGTTAGTGGACCGAAGAGATTTAACTAGTACAACTTATACTAAGGAAGACAGAAGAGACTGGTGGGTTCTATATCGGTACAGTAAAACAGAACAAAGCATCAGTAGAGGGAGAGACGGATTGAAATGTGTGAATAAGCTCTTTCACTGTAAGTCCATAATATGACTCATAAGAAAGTGAGAGCACTATTATTCCACAAATGAATACAATTACTTATATAATGATGTTTCTAGATGGGATTTTATAATAATTTGTCAGTGTACATACTTGGGAGGAGCTGATTCTACTCTCGTTACATATAAATTGGCCCAATCTCATACTTTCTGTCACTGTAGGATTTCAAAGCAGGACAGTCAAGGAAAGGGGGCGTGCCCATGTCATAATGGGCCGTGTCTGTGTCATAAAATAGGCGTGGCCACACCCTGGGTGAGTGCCCAGCACTCTATGAGCCGCCCCTTAACCTCTTCCCATGCAGAGCAACAGTGAATGCATTTACCTCCCAATATTTTGGAACGATTGGTCCAGACTGTCCCAACTAAATGAGGATGGTTGGGGGGTATACCCATCATGATGTTACATTAATGCACTTTTTAATGTCACACAAATGCTTTTGGGAGCTGTATAGGTCTCTGATCCTCTGACTTGCAAAGTCTGAGCCACCTTTTCTTATAGATGCTGCTGCTTTCATTTTCAGTTCTGAAAACATTTTAATAAAACTTTATAGCGCGTCAAAAAAAAAAATATTTTATAAAGTTGGCAACTATGGCATGCTCCTTGGGCCCCAGGGTTTACAAAGGTTCATTCAATTAGATATTTTTCCTGGATCTAGCATAAATTTCATATATTTCAATTAAGAAAGCAAATACATGTTCTGGAGATCACCAGCTCATAGTTTTGCTATGGCATGGTAATAATTTACCATACCTTTCTTCCCAAACTTGGTCATGATACCTAAATATAGTACAAGATATTAACTTTCACAATCATTGTTACGAGCCGCGCCGATATCCACAGCCGCTGCAACTCGCTTCCTTCCTTCCGTCACCTTGACGACCGGGACGTCACTTCCGCCCAGCGCCCGACCGTTGCCAAGTCTTAATATAGCGACACAGTTGGAAACAGATAAAAATATATCACAGTATGAATGAACTATTTAGCAAGATAAAAAACAACAACATAAAAATATATCACATAGATTGTGTAGATAAATAATATGCACTAGATCTCAGATGGTAGAGAAATGGAAATTTGGGAATTTCTTGATCATAGATCACATAGGCAAAAAAAGGGGGGGGGGAGATCCGAATATGTGGTTAATAGGGAGGTATAGAAATTGTCCTTGTAGATATAGTCACTCCCACTCCCATAAAGCGACGCGTTTCGTCGGTATCACAGACTTTTTCAAGCTATAACCAACTGAATCAGTAGCTGCCTTTTAAAGGGAGGCAGCTACTGATTCAGTTGGTTATAGCTTGAAAAAGTCTGTGATACAGACGAAACGCGTCGCTTTGTCTATGCTGCCTGGATCATTTGGAGCTTACCTATGCTAGTGATATTTGGTAACAAATGGAACTTTCTTTTTGATACTTGTAACCAGTCCGGACTCTCTGGAGGTGCGCACCGAAGAGACCAACTCCATTACCAGATTTGTGAGTCGTGAATCACGCTAATATTGAGAAGGTAAGACCCTTTATTATATTCACTTGACCCATGACGAGGAGAGCTGGGAGCAAGATTGGATTTCACTATCCCCGGAGTTACGCTGACTCTGTCTTCATTTCAGCCGCTTAGTCGATAAGAAGATCTACCCTACGAGTCTGTATGACCAACTACCCCGGTAACAATAATAACCTGTCCTTACGAGGTATATGTATGTGCTAGCCGTAGCAACGGTAATAAGGAGTTTACTCCTATTTTTTTCAATCCAAGCAGATTACAACTTGCTTTTCCGCATATCTATATGGGAGTGACTATATCTACAAGGACAATTTCTATACCTCCCTATTAACCACGTATTCGGATCTCCCCCCCCCACCCCTTTTTTTTGCCTATGTAATCTATGATCAAGAAATTCCCAAATTTCCATTTCTCTACCATCTGAGATCTAGTGCATATTATTTATCTACACAATCTATGTGATATATTTTTATGTTGTTGTTTTTTATCTTGCTAAATAGTTCATTCATACTGTGATATGTTTTTATCTGTTTCCAACTGTGTCGCTATATTAAGACAACATATATGATTGCATTTACCATTCTAATCATGATTTAACATCCGTCAAGCCCAGATTGTCTATTAGTAACACAATTCTGTGGTTGTTGTAACAATAATAAACCCATTATTCGGTGATTCTGTGCAACTCTGTGTTTTTTCCTTGCTATATATGGAGATTTAGCACTGTCTCCTTTGAGTTGCTGCAATTGATACCGAGGTTTTCTTTTATTTTGCATCTACATCCTATTAGCGCCAGAGATTAAGTTGTTTGATGGATGAAAGTGGAACCAAATCGTCTCCATTCCAAAGCCCTGGCGGGTCATGTTGAGACCCTGTATCAGATGGTCCGGGGATTGTCCCAGCGTTTGTCCGCTCAAGAGGAGGACTCCCGGACTACACTAGCCATTTCCGGTTCCACCAATGAACCAAAATAAAATTTTCCGGATCGGTTCTCCGGAAATAGAGCCCTGTTCCGCAAACTTTAAGGAAAGATGCAAGCTCTACTTTCGGCTGAAACCACGGTCTTGCGGTTCGGAACCGCAGAGAGTCGGGATTGTCATCTCCCTCCTGCAGGGTGACCCCCAGTCTTGGGCCTTCACCCTGCCGCAGTCTAGTCCTTTCTTGCAATCTTTGGAAGCTTTCTTTAACGCATTAGGTCTGCTCTACAATGACCCTGACCGAGTTGCCTCCGCTGAGGCTCATCTACAGACTCTAAAGCAAGGACGACGTCCTGCAGAAGAATACTGCGCTGAATTCCACAGATGGTCATCTGACAGTGAATGGAATGATCCAGCGTTACGCAGCCAGTTTCGCCTTGGACTGTCAGAGCAGATCAAAGATTCACTTGTGCAGTATCCTTCCCCCACCTCGTTGGAAAGCCTTATGCAACTCGCCATTAAAAATTGACAGGAGAATCAAGGAGAGAAAGAGGCATCTTCCTTTTCATCTGCATTTATCCTGGTTCCCACGGATGAGGAGGAACCTATGCAGTCGGGGGCCTATCGCCTCCCTCCTGACGAAAGAGACAGAAGACAGTCACAAGGCCTATGTCTCTATTGTGGTAATAAAGGCCACTTCTCCTTACAAACCTGAAAAAGGAGCATGCCTGGAAAAGGTCCACTTAGGTCTGCAAGTTGTTTCCCAAAAGAATGCTGTCCTGATTCCCGCACAAGTCACTTTTGGTGCCAGTTCCGTGGCCCTCTTGGCTTTCATTGATATTGGAGCTGCAGGCAACTTCCTCGACATCAGGTTCGCCCGCTCCGCGGGAATTCCGACTGTGAAGCTTAAACCTGCCATTACCGTTTGTGGCTTAGATGGGAGTCCATTGCCTGGTGGCAAGATTACTTGGGAGACCCCGTTACTGCAACTGAACATTGGAGCTCTCCATTCAGAGTCAATGACCTTCTTCCTTATCGACTGTCCGTCAATTCCATTGATCCTGGGCCACCCTTGGCTTTCCCGTCATAACCCTGTCGTGGATTGGGCGAAAGGAGAATTTGTCCAGTGGAGCTCTTATTATACACAGTCCTGCTTGACCCTGCTTCTGCATGTGATTCAGTCTATTCCGGAGCAACTTCCCTCACAATATCATGAGTTCTGGGATGTGTTCTCCAAAAAGGCTGCTGACACCTTACCACCGCACCGTGACTTCGACTGTGCCATCGAGCTTATTACTGGTTCCAAGTTACCCAAGGGACGCTTGTACTCCCTCTCTGGTCCAGAGACCAAATCCATGCAGGAATACATTGATGAAAACCTGGAGAAAGGCTTCATCAGGCCATCTAAATCTCCAGTAGGAGCAGAATGCTTCTTTGTATCCAAAAAAGACGGAGGACTAAGACCCTGTTGTGACCGGATGGACCGCCTATGCCACCCTGTCTGTTGTTGTGAGGAACCGGCTGGACTTACTTTGCCACCGTTCCCTTTCGTTATCCAAAAAGCGCCCTCTTGCCGCAGTAGGAGGGGCATACACGAGCTGCCACCACTGGGCTCCTATAACGGCACCCAAAACCGTATTTCTTCTGCGTAACTGACGCTGCTAGCGTGTCTCCTTGCTGGTGTACCTGGCTGGTAACTCCGGACCTCTTACTATGAATCCGGGTTACTGTGAATGGATCCCCCCTGGCCTATCAAACAAACCAGGGCTGCTGGGTAGCGCAGAGCATTGGCACTGGAATAACTTGGGTCCAAACCACAGAGACAGCCGGAGAACGGATTAGATTTTAGGGTCTAATCTGTAGATCACAGGAAAACAGCAATATTGAAGATGATTCCAAGCAGGTCTTTGAAGCAAGATGTTTATTGCTCACACACACACAGGTGGAAGGTCCCAGTGTGATCAGGTCAGATGACAATTCAGAAGAACACTAACATGCTCACAGAGCTCCGCTTTTATACAGTTCAGAAATAGTCTATTTTTAGAGACAGGATATAGTCTATTGACACAAACATGAATTTACATACATTTCAAGGCTAACAAAATTTACACTTCTCTATGAAATTCACTCTGGCAAAGTCCACACAGTAACGACCCCCTGATGAGATCTTTGGCCAGAGCAGGTATGACACTACATCACAAAACTTCGTTAGCACTTTCTGCTATCAGACTTCCTTGCACATGTCTTAATTGCAGGTTTCCACAAGCAACCTTACAAATCCTAAACAAAGACACTTCCATACTAAATACATCCCAATACACACAAGACCTCCATCCACAAAGGCCTATTGTATCAGTTATATGCATCATAAATAGGCATTTCCTATAGCAAGGTTAAACAGAGACAAATTTCTCCCCTGGTCTCAGAAATAACAACTTCCTATCTTACACTAAACAAGAATAAGTGCAAATGCAATTACATAAATAAGTGCCCTGCGCTATTCGCTTTAAATACATATTTACCAAAAGTTATTTATCAGTGATCCAGTCACACCTGTATTGACTACCGAGGACTAATTCTCATTACAGTCAAGAACACCTATCCCCTTCCTCTCATCTCCGTATTATTCGATCAATTAAGAGGTGCCACAGTCTTCACCAAAATCGTGGAGCATATAACCTCATCCGTATCAAGGAAGGAGATGAATGGAAGACGGCATTCAATACACACTCTGGCCACTACGAGTATCTGGTCATGCTGTTTGGTCTTAGCAACGCACCTGCAGTATTCCAGGACCTGATTCAATGAAGTTCTTCGGGAGTTCCTTGATTGTTTCGTGGTCGTCTATTTAGATGATATCCTCATCTATTCTAAATCCTTATCCGTACATCAGGGTCACGTCAAACAGGTTCTACAGAAATTGCGAGAACACCTTTACGCCAAACTAGAAAAGTGTGAGTTCGAGGTGCAGAAGGTATCCTTTCTGGGTTACATAATCTCTTCTGAGGGATTCTCCATGGATCCAACTAAGGTTCAAGCTATCTTGGATTGGGTGCAACCAAACAATCTTAAGGTGGTGCAGAGGTTCCTGGGCTTCGCCAACTACTATAGAAGGTTCATTCGTGGCTTTGCTGACATCGTGGCTCCCATTGTCGCCCTGACTCGCAAAGGAATGGATCCAACTAATTGGTCGCCCCAAGCAGTAGCCTCATTTGAAAGCTTGACAAAAGCCTTTGTGTCCGGTCAGGGCCTTAGACACCCGGATCCAACTAAAGCATTTGTTCTTGAGGTCGACGCCTCTGACGTCGGTGCCGGTGCTATCCTATCACAGAAGGACCTTCATACTCATCGTCTACACCCATGTGCCTATTACTCCCATAATTTCTCTTAAGAAGAAGCCAACTACAATGTTTGGCAATTAAATGGGCCTTCGAGGAGTGGCGGCATTGGCTGGAGGGTGCTTCACATTAGATCTCCGTTATTACAGACCATAAAAACCTACAATATATTCAGTCGGCCAAACGTCTGAACTCCAGACAGGCCCGTTAGTCGCTATTTTTCACTTGATTCAATTTAATGATCACCTACCGACCGGGATCTAAAAATGTCCGAGCAGATGCTCTGTCCAGAAGCTTCTTGGCACATCATGTTCCAATTACAAATCCGGAGCCTATCATTCCCTCTTCCATAATCCACGCTGGGCTGTCCCAAGACCTGAGCACTACACTTAAGAGGTTTCAAAAATTAGCTCCTGATAATACCCCGGAGGTATGTTTATTTGTTCCGGTCCATTTAAGGAAGGCGGTTCTTGCAGAAGCTCACAATATTAAGACTGCTGGACATCCCGGAATCCGGAAACGTGGGAAATCTTATCCCATACTGTATGGTGGCCATCGTTACCTACTGATGTCAGGACTTATGTTTTCTCTTGCGAGGGTTGTGCCAGGAATAAAGTTCCCAGGAATCGTCCAGTAGGTCAGTTGGTTCCGTTGCCCATTCCTACAAAACCCTGGACTCATTTGTCCATGGACTTTATAGTCGATCTGCCACTCTCTGCAGGACACAACACCATATGGGTTGTGGTAGATCGATTCAGCAAAATGTCTCACTTCATACCACTAACCAGGCTCCCTAGTGCTCGAAATCTGGCTGTCCTGTTCATCCAGCACGTATTCCGCCTTCATGGACAACTACTGATATTGTTTCCGACCGTGTTTCCCAATTCGTAGCACAATTCTGAAAATCTTTTTGTACCCTTCTGGGAATCAAGGTTAGCCTTTCTTCTGCTTATCACCCTTAGTCTAACGGGCAGACTAAGAGGGTTAACCAGTCTTTGGAACAGTTCTTACGTTGTTACACTTCGGAATTTCACGACAACTGGTCATCCTTGTTACCCTGGGCGGAGTTTGCCTATAATAATTCATGACACTCATCCACGCAAACCTCACCATTCTTCTGCAATTTTGGTTTTCATCAAAGGGCTAATTCCTTATATTCCCTCAAATCCGCTGGCATTCCGGAAATTTTTTCTACTGCTGCCGATCTTAAGGTCATTTGGAGAAAAGTGCAATCCTCTTTAAGACAGGCCTCATTTTCTGCAAAAATAAATTATGGTCGCCACCGTACCACCCGCTCCTTCAAAGTGGGCCAGAAAGTGTGACTTTCTATGAGAAATATTCGGCTCAGACAGCCCTGCAGGAAATTGGGTCCTAAATTCATTGGTCCATTTCTCATTGTCAAGCAGATTAATCCCGTGGCATTTAGGTTGATAATTCCTGGGTCATTAAGGTTCCCCAACAATTTCAATTGCTCCCTGCTCAAACCTGTACTTTATCCAAGTCAACCTCAGCTTCCACGTTCATATGGACAGAATCGTAACAGAACTAAAAAATCGGTTGTTCAGAAGATTCTTGATTTTAAGAAGGTACAGGGTCAGGTGCACTTCCTGGTGCAATGGAAAAATCGAGGTATGGAAGAGCGGTCTTGGGTTCCGCGAAGAAAACTCCATGCCCCTTAACAGCTGAAGGAGTTCTTCAAGAAATTTCCGAAGAAACCTGGGTGTCGGGGTTCCTTGACCCCTCCTCAAGGGGAGGGTACTGTCACGAGCCGCGGCGGTATCCACAGCCGCCGCGGCTCACGTTCTGTGCCCTCGGGCATCCCGGCCGTCACCTTGACCAAGGCAACGGTCGGACGCTTCTTCAGCGCGGCGTCCCGGCAGCATGGAAAGCCGGGCGCACACGCGCATTGTTTAATCCTGGGGCTGAATTTACAGGCATTAGCCTGCAACTGTGAGTTTCAGGGACAAGCCCTGATTGGTCCTGCTCTGTACAGGCAATTAGTCTGCAGGAGTGCATACAAGCCCTGATTGGGCCATCTGTGTATTTAAGGCAGTGAGGTCTGCAGCCTCACTGCTGGTTATAGCTTCTGTTACCAGTCTGCTGACCTGCTCTGCTCCTGGCTCCTGTCCTTTGGATATTCTGTTGGATTGCCCGTGTATGACCCCTTGCCAGGATTTGGACCCTGCCTGTGTTTCTTGAGACCCCGACCTCTGGCGTGTTTACCAACCTTCCTGTTTGCTTCTGACCCTTGACCTCGGCCTGTTTATTGGATTTGCTGTCTGCTGCCAGCCCTTGACCCTTGCTTGGACTTCACGCCGCTTACCTGGGTTCTCCCCAGCCGGTACACACTTCACGACCCTCTGTCAGTCTGCGGCCAAGTCTGTCCCCACCACTAGGGGCTCCAGTGAACACCTGACTGGCGGAGCAGACTCTGGGTCGTGCTGTACTGGCTGGAGGGGTTCCTAACAATCATATGCTTTGTTGACTTAAAAATTAGACCTCAAAGAGTAACTAACGCTGGGTACACACTACACTGTTTTCGTCCAATAATCGGCTAAAACAGAGAACACTTGAAAGTTTGTAGACCAGAGGAGAGTCTTCTTGTGGGAGGGAGAGAATTCCATTTCGGGTGCAGGAATGGGAGGATGTAATGAGGGTGGATGAGAGACGCAGATCTTGTGCAGAACGGAGTTGCCGAGTTGGGAGATATTTTGAGACAAGAGAGGAGATGTATGTTGGTGCAGCTTTGTTGACGATTTTCCGTGCAAATCGTTATTCCTCTGTTGAATAACTCTGTATGTCTCTACACTGGCTGCCTGTTTTCTACCGAATCCAATATAAAATACTTTTACTAACCTACAAGGCGTAGGTTAGTAAAAGTATTTTATATTGGATTCGGTAGAAAACAGGCAGCAAGTGTAGAGACATACAGAGTGATTCAACAGAGGAATAACGATTTCCACGGAAAATCACGCTTGCCGCAGCGAGCAAAATAGATTGTAGGGGTTTGAGTCTGTTTTGGGGAAGACCAGTAAGGAGGGAATTGCAATAGTTAATGCGGGAGATGATAAGTGCATGAATTAAGGTTTATTCAGATATGCATAGAATGTATTTATAAAATGCCATTATTCTTTGTTATCCAAATCGTTCACACCTTAAAGAGGTCTCTTGTGTTAGGAACCAAATATTCCAAACCTGCTGAAAAAAAAATAATCTCCTTTTCCCCCAATTCACCCCCGGAAAGGGACCGATATGAAAGCGTGCTCAGTATGGTAATAATGACATAACAAGCAGCGCACTGTCCCTCCCGCCAGGCCCCGGCTGGATGACAGCGCTGATGTAGAACATGGAGCAAGGGGTGTCAGTGGCCGGGATTAGCATGCTGGTTGGGCTGTTTTGCATGGTAGCTAGCTTAATTAGTATGCTAAACATCCTGATGAGCAGGCTAATCACCCAAGCCCGCGAAGAAGAGAGGGGAATGGGAAATTTTTCGCTACAGGCTTTGAATAGCTTGTACTTAACAAAAAGAGAACCTGTCATCCCAAAGACAAGGTTCTATTTTTTGTTAACTAGAATTCATTCAAAGCCTAAGGGGAAAAAAACAAAATACTTGCTCTTCTCAGTCTGCCAGAGAGAGGCTCCCATAAGTCAAGCGGATTACTATGTAGCATGCTAATCACAAAGCACGTCCGTGGGCTGCTTCTTTACTGTCACAACCTGCTCTACAAACCTCTAACTCCATTAGTGGTGATGGTCTGTACCAGGGCCGCTGAGGGAGAGAGAGCGCTGCCCAGTGAGGTATTTACATACTGATCACATTGAGTGAGTACTGTGCCAGTTTGCATAGCGTATCTTGCATGAAATCTCTCTGCGCATGCCCAGAAAGTAGGCACACGCATATGCGCCCATGTACATTTGCATGATTCTGCCACTTACGCCAGCCTGTGCCACTAACGTAAGCCAGGGAAAGTCAAGGAGTGTTTGCCAAATTGCAAATGGATACAGATTTGTAAACAGACAGTTGTCATTGGCTGTTTGCTATCACATCACTGATGCGGATTGGGGCTTTCTTCTTTCGTACACAAGATGGGGAGTTGTTTCTGCCGTATTAGATAGGTTTTTGTTACTTTTTATGGATGCACATGAAAGTATAAAAACATAGGAGCAAGTGGGGCGCAAATGGTTGTGCAGCATGGTGGCTTAGTAGTTAGCACTTCTGCCTCACAGCACTGGGGTCATGAATTCGATTCCCGACCATGGCCTTATCTGTGTGGAGCTTATATGTTCTCCCCGTATTTGCGTGGGTTTCCTCCCACATTCCAAAAATATACTAGTAGATTAATTGACTGCTATCAAATTGACCCTAGTCTCTCTCTTTGTCTGTGTGTGTGCGTTAGGGAATGTAGAATGTAAGCTCCAATGGGGAAGGGGCTGATGTGAATGAGTTCTCTGTACTGCGTTGCGGAATTAGTAGCGCTATATAAATAGATGATGATGATGTGTGCCTGGAGTAAATTATGGCACATATGCTACTGCTGCTAACCTGCACGGATCTTAAAACGCATAAAAATAGAATATGGGTGTAAGTATGCTACCTGCAGCTTTTTGGAGTCGACTAATTCTGCTACAGGCCCATTACCTCTAGTTCTTTTTTTAAATCAAATACATGTAAAAGCAACTGTCAACTAAACACAGTGGAGGTAGCTATTTTGTTGATGTCACTGGGCATCATTAAAGCACTTCATGAGGCACTGGTTCCTAGTGAACTAATTGACTGCCTTTTTATTGACTCTATTGTCCAGCCCACAAGATGGCTCCTTCCACTGTCTGTAGCATAATTCCCAACTTTCCTGATTATAGAAAAGTCTTGATTCTTGGGCTGCATATGGGGTGGGGCTTAGCCAGGAATGGGTGGGGTTACATTAATTTGACAGAAAGGGGGCGGGTTTTAGATTAAACTGCCAGAAAACGGCAGGGCTTTAAATAAATATGCCAGAAAGGGGGTGTGGTTTATTTTCCCTGATCTCATGGATGTAAATGTTGGGAGGTATAGGTAATCACAAGTGCACATACGTTTTACTTCTTTTAACTGTACAATGTGTACCATTATACAAGGATTATGCTTTACAAATTTTATCACATTAAGATGTTGTTAAGGAACCATCCCTTTTTCTTCCTATTATACTCACCATTCATATGTGTTTGGTAAAGTGATTTTAAAAATAAAACTAGATGAAAAACATAAAAATCATGTCTGCTTGGTCTGTAAACAGTTTGATGATTGCAAGATTCTTGGCTGCTTCAGTCCCAGAGTTTGGCATTATTCTGTCTTCTCTGGGAAAAAAAACATAACTTTCATTCCATCTTTTTCATTTCCCTCTTAACTCTTTTGGTGTTTGTCCGGGGGAGTTAGTGGTAAGAGCTTAGTCTCCCATATCCTGGCATTTCCATGTGTTTATTTACATGTCTCCTGTTTTGGCAGACTCCCACCTTCAGACTTACCCAACTATAAAGCCTGTGGCATGTAACTATTTCTGAAGTTTCGCAATTAATCTTCTCCCTGCCGAACGTCAAAAAAATATAGGTATTAATCTTGAATATGGAAACAGTGAGGACATTGTTGCCGATATTTTAATATAATTTGCAGGTTTACTGCTGCAGGATGAGGGCTTCTCACATTGAAACCTGTGGAGTGTAGGAGCTTCTTGGGCACTGCAATCCCTGTGTTAACAAGTTCTCAAAAATAGGGACATTGTCAGGGAAAAACTATTAGAAACGTGGACTGTCGGAGTTGGCCATTATGAGAGTGAGCTGTATGCGTTTGTTCTCAGGGCCGGATTTACCACTAGGCAACCTAGGCAATTGCCTAGGGTCCAGCGGTCCCCAGAGGGCCCTCCCAGGGCCGGCGGTGAGACCACAATTTAAAAATGGGCAGCTACTTATGGGCCAGTGCTATTTGCTTGCCCCCCTCCCCCCCGGGCTAAAGTCTGACAGCCAGCCCCTGAATAGGGGTATATGTTATGCAAAAAACTATAGTTCTATGGATTTTTTCAGGGAGGGGGCCCCAAACCAGTACCTTGCCTAGGGCCCCATGAGGTCTAAATCCAGCTCTGTTTGTTCTTGAGGACTGTGTTTATTGCAAATGCGGTGACGACCACACTCACAAGCCATTGACTATCATCTTCCGATTTACCAGCATGTCTGGTAATAAGCCATAGAATGCCGATTGGAATGTTATACATCATCACGTTCGTATCTCACTGTCTGTAACCAGAATATGGAGTTGGAGTTTCCGATGAAGCCGCCATGGAGAAAGAACTTACTTGTGCCTCATTTTGGCTCCAGCCCTGTTGGCAAACCTTATTAAATATGTTTGTGAAATAAAAATAATATTGTTGTAATTTGTAAAATGCTTTATTAAAGATGTCCCATTAGCAGTTGTCATTATTTTTTTTTAGGTCATCTATAGCCATTAGCTCTGGATGCCCCTTGAGATAAACAGTTCAAATTCCATTGGATGTCGGCGAAGGTGAATCTGTCAACAGTCAGACTGTCAATACCAAATTGTGTACAGATTCACCGTCACCGATATGACACATCCCACGGGGGGTTGGGTACGATATGGTGGCAGTGAATCTGTCGACAGATTGATCATCACCATATCATGCCCAACGCTTCTCCAGTGGTTCCTTATTACATTTTCCCTTGTGTTTGTTTTTGTACCTATTACTGATGAACTGTATGGTAAAGCTGGGGCTGGCGGTGGAGAGCAGAACACCCTATTACTGTACTCGGAAGCCCATGGAGAAGTCATATGCATAATAGTGTGCTGTATTGCAGGAATGATAGGGGCCAAGGTGATAAAAAAAAAGGTTGCACATTTTTATTTAAATAAAAAAACACTAGTGCCATGTTGACGACAGATACACTTTAAATAAACCTATTAATGACTTATTGCATTTCAGAGATTTCCTAAAAGAATGATTTTTACAGAAGAATATTGGTTAGCTTCTGTACATTATTGTTTCAAACTACTATCAACAGCAGCATCTGTTTATATAGCGCCACTAATTCTGCAGCGTTGTGCAGAGAACTCATTCACATCAGTCCCTGCCCCATTGAGGCTTACAGTCTAAATTCCCTCACACACACAGACATTATTTCCCATAAATTAGTAGGCAGTCATTCACTTTGGTATTAAGAGTCAACAGGTGAGCATCATGTCACAATTTGGAGTTCTGTTAACATACATGTTCAGGAACGTTCACGTGTGTTTTATCCATGTCGCATCCAGTAAAGTACTGTAAATATGTCAAAAGTCCACAGTCCTGCGTTATTAAACACGTACTCTGCAGTGGCGCACGCAGGGGGGGTTTTTGAGTCTCTAGAAACCCCCCCCCTGCGCTAACTAAGTGGCCACTGTCCTATACAGCAGCCGCGGCGCTGTCAAAGAAGCGTCCGCGGCGGTGCTGTATTGTATACAGCACCGCCGCAGACGCTTCTTAGACAGCGCCGCGGCTGCTGTATAGGACAGCGCTGGCGAAACGGAGCTGCAGCTCTCTCGTTTTTTCTTTGTTTTTTTTTTTTTTGGGGGGTCGGCGGGGGGAACCCCCCCCCCCCCCCCCCCGACAATCCTCCGTGCGCCGCTGCTCTGAAGGAACACAGGACCAGCGTGCCTAAGATTATTATGCAAGCTGCAACTTGGCAGCTGAAGTAACATGGCTTTCTGCCATCGACGTAATAATGTCTAACAATATATGTACTTCTGTATAACATACATATGTACATAGGGCTGTATGGCTGATTGCCTAACTTAATTGTAATGCAGAAGGGTGAGCCTCTGGGGCACAGCTTCACCAAGTAAAGAAAACATCTTTACTGCAGAATTTTCCTTTTCTGCCTGGATACCAGCGAGACTATGTCCCCCGGGAACTGAGTGACATTGTCACACTCTGCACACAGGCCTGGAGTTTGTTTTGTTAGGAATCTTAAACTCTGAGAATCCAGCGACCTTCGGGCTCCAGGTCCAGCAGTGCATTCTGCTGATAAAACCCTTATCACAAAACATTGTTAACCTCTGACCTCTGCTAACAAGGAACCTGAGAATAGAATGGTTGTTTTTAGAAAGAAGCAGAAAAATATATTGGAAAAAAAAAATACACAGAAGAAATAAAGATTTTAACTTCTCAACCCCATTCTTCACGTTTTCTCTTTCTGCAGAGGAAAACAGTAATTTGTGTTTAATTTGCGTGTCCTGACAACATCGCAGCCTCTTTACATGCAATCAAAAAGTTGCAAAGTCATTGGTTTTCCTAACAGTCAATAAAATTCGGAAAAATATGTGTTCAACAGTAAAGCTATAACACCAGCACATCGGATTATCTCCTTCTCTCGTTCTCATTTAGCACAACTCATATGTAAAATGATTGCAATTGCGCTTGGGGGAACTCCAGCAGTTCTGCTATTTTTAGGGTTTGGGGAATGCTTTACAAAATGAGTGAAGTTGTCCTTTAAGTTGAATGGAGGAGAAAGGTGCAACAGCATTGTACAGTGGTAGAATGCCATGAAGTTGCTGCAACAGCATTGTACAGTGGTAGAATGCCATGAAGTTGCTGCAACAGCATTGTACAGTGGTAGAATGCCATGAAGTTGCTGCAGCAGCATTGTACAGTGGTAGAATGCCATGAAGTTGCTGCAGCAGCATTGTACAGTGGTAGAATGCCGTGAAGTTGCTTCAACAGCATTGTACAGTGGTAGAATGCCATGAAATTGCTGCAACAGCATTGTACAGTGGTAGAATGCCGTGAAGTTGCTGCAACAGCATTGTACAGTGGTAGAATGCCATGAAGTTGCTGCACAGTCCACTATGTAGGTGAGAGCATTTCATCCAGCACACTATGTTTTCTCCCAGTCAGACTTTCTTCAGCCTGGACAGCAGTTGAGTTAGAGCTGTGACATGTAGAGGAAGCTGGCTCAGGTTTCAGCATAGTGAAATCTCAACTCTGAGTTCTCGCTCCCAGACACCTTCCTCACCACTTCCCTGGAGTTCTGCCTTCATTTAAACCTGCCTCCAGCTAGTAGAACCATAGGGGTTCCATACGCCGGACCCATCATGGAAGATTGACCAACTTTGAATACATTCTATATCATGTGGGGTTGTAAGACTGAAGCTCATTGGACAGACTGAAGCTCTAGCAGATCACCGTTCTAAGCCATCTGTATTTCCAATCAGATTTAGCCTGACTTGGTAAAAATATGTTTTAAAATGTTTAAAATACTATTACATTTTGTAAATTAAATTGTAAGCTCTTTTGAACAGGGTTCTCCTATTGTGTCTCCATATTTGTGTAATGTTAAATGATGTCATTGTTATAATACACCGTATATATCACTTACTCAGTACAGCTCTGTGGGAAGTGTTGGCGCTCTATAAAGTAATAATAAGGGCTGTGGGAGCGGGGCATCCGCCCAGGGTCAATGCTGAAGGGGGGGTAGTTATGAATATCTTTGGTTAATTTGGTTAAAACTGAAGACTAGAGGGACGGCAGTTTTCCTTCTTGCCCCGGGACCAAAAATTTTAAGTTACGGCTCTGGTAGGAATAGTAATTATAGAAATTTGCATACACAGGAATGGTATTCTTCATGCAGGGTTCCACAAACCAGAAAGGAAGACATAAGTATGCAGATATAATATTCCTTCTCACATATGAATGAAAGTAGCAACATTTTCAAAATAAAACCACAAAATCCTATATATATTATCTGTGTGACGTTTCTATGTTCTCCCTGTGTTAGCGTGGGTTTCCTCCGGGTGCTCCGGTTTCCTCCCACACTCCAGAACATACTGGTAGGTTAATTGGCTGCTATCAAATTAACTCTAGTCTGTGTGTCTGTCTGTGTGTGTTAGAGAATTTAGACTGTAAGCCCCAATGGGGCAGGGACTGATGTGAGTGAGTTCTCTGTACAGCGCTGCGGAATTAGTGGCGCTATATAAATAAATGATGATGATATATATGCACGATCAATGAAGAAAGCACCAGAGGTGAACTTACAATCGGCCAATCAGAAGTGGCTAGCTAGTGCTGGTGACTGTCATCAACATCAGCCAGATATGGCTCCTGACCGGCATTCATGTGTCTCCGTGCTGGTCTGCCTCAGCCACGTTTACCTAAACACGCCCGTATTGTACTCGGCCTTCTTTAGATTGCCCTCCCTCTCCTGTTCTGCATGTGTACAGCTTGGCGTGCGGCCATTTGCGTGTACTATCTTCCTGGGCATGCGCAGTGCAAGTTTTAGTGATTTAAGTTACGCAAATGGCCAACTTCCAACTCTGCATCATGCTCCTGGGGGTAAATGTATTATTGTCCGGTTTTTTCAACTCGCCGGAAATCAGCGAGTTTACAGCTAAAATTTAAAGCGGCGCTGGCTTGTAAAGGCAAGTTTGCCTTTACAAGCCAGCGCCGCTTTAAATTTTAGACCTAAACTCGCCGATTTCCGGCAAGTTGAAAAAACCGGACAATAATACATTTACCCCCTGGTTTTTCGAAACTTTACATGCCCATCAATCTAGGTAATTTTTCCTAATGAAATAAGGGGCAATTTTTGATTTCATTTTATTTCATTCTTTAAAACATATTCGAACTGTGTATCAGAGAACAGATTATTGTATAGAGCAGAAACACCAATTCTATTGTCCATGTGTTTATATCTATGAGAATATATGGACTCTGACTGATCTGAAGTCTGGCAGCCCCTGACTGTGGCTCAGTCATGTGTTTTAAATATTATCCACAGAACTTTTTTCGTGAAATTCCATTTATTATAGTGAGAAACTCCCGTAGTCAACGCCAGACTCAGAATACACATCTCATTAGTAATGTACAATTAAACAGAGAGTCGGGAATGGAGCGATGGATGGCTTGTAATAAAATGCATCTGTTCCTTATCAGCACGGATAAGTCCTTGTTTCAGCTCTCACTGGGGGTTTCTATGTGTTGCAGAGGTGAGATCACATCTTACCCATTACACAGTCTTGAACTGGTTACAGGGAAGATTTGTGCGCTGGAACTAATATAATGACCAAAAAACCCCACAAATTTTAACCTCTTATGTTGCAGATCAAAATCATGAAAGAGAAGCTACCATCAAAATAGAAGTTTTAACACTTCAGTCATTTTTAATGGACGAATGCAGCACATTTCTCAATGTAAATGCACCGGCTTTTATGCTTAGAGCCTAAACAGTGGCACAGTGGTCAGCATTGTTGCCTCACAGCGCTGGAGTCATGGGTTTGATTCTGACCATGGCCCTATCTGTGTAGAGTTTGTATATTCTCTCCGTGTTTGCGTGGGTTTCCTTTGGGTGCTCCGGTTTCCTCCCACGCTATAAAAACATACTAGTCAGTTAATTGGCTGCTTTTCAAAACAAATGTGTGTGGTAAGGAATTTAGATTGTAAGCTCCAATGGGGTAGAGACTGATGTGAATGTCTGCTATATAAAAGAGCTAATTGGCTGTTGATTTTGAGGTATGCCATTAGGTACTGGCTCACAAAGGGGGAACAATCCCATCTCAAAGGGGTTACATGATATGCACATTGGGCCTGATTCATTAAGGACAGTTAAGTAAGTTTTCTTAATCAAGTTTTCTGGACAATACCATGTTGAAAATCAAGGGATGCAAATGAGTTTATATTTTGCACATATGAAAATACTGGCTGTTTTTTCATCTAGCACACAAATACTTGATAACTAATGTGTACACTGAAATGTAAAGTTGATGTAGGACATGCCCTAACTATAAATCTTCCATCAAATTTTAAATTTACCTCCCCCTCCAATGAAATATGGTTTTGCCTTACTTGCTTACTTTTGCTTAACTTTTCTTAATGAATCAGGCCCATTATATCTGTGGATGTATTTTCATGTCTGTATACTCGTTATGCTGGGGGCTATACAAATACATGTTAATAATTATTGTTAACCATTTGAATTTCTTATAATAGCTAGCCATATTCCCATGGTCTGGTTAATGCAATGTAATATTAAACTTTGGTTATCTAACACTTACCATTCTGGATTTAAAGTGAAAATTGCATTAAATATGCTTGGGTTAATGGATTAACGTAATTCACATGTATTTATAAATTCTGAGGGTATGCTAAATATATGTTGTTGAAAGGGCTTAAGAAACAAACCACTGTATTTATATAACATTGTCCTTGAGTGTATAACGCAAGTCACATTTTCAGTAGGTGCACCAAGTCTTTTGGTATAAACTGGCTAAGGAGAGGAAGGCCAATGTCAAGGCAATGTATGTTATAGGTGGAGTTGACATTAAGGTGGTAGCGGGTGGTGATAATCATTATGCCAAGTAGTGGTTTGTCAATTGGTTACAAATCTTTTTGGGCAGCCACTACGAGGACATGTTCAGTTTGTGATTGTGAGGCTGTTGTTGGTGGCTGTTACCTATTCCTGAAGCATCGGGGTTCCACAGCTGAGGCACTGTGAGCGACTACAGCTCTAGAATAGGGTCTCAGGGATATATGGGTACTTTGAGGGACTCAGATTGCCTTGTTTTTATTATATAATGCAGTTACCTACTTTTATCCTGCGGGTGTTGCTGTTGCAGTAGATTTAGTCTATGACTAAAAGCTGGCTGTCAGTTACCTCCAATCGCTGGAACGCAGCATTCAGTTCTTTGTGCCTGAGCACAACCCCACTCACTGCCTGGTGGTTTCTAGGAAACCTGGTGTGGGAAATTCTGTAGCACAGAAAAGGTCCTAATCTGAGCACCACTAATCTGCAATGAGATCCAGGTAACACTAAATCCAATAGTGTTAGTGTGCAGGCGTGGGCAATCAGAGCCGTCCTTCGTTCTAAAGGGTCTCCTAAAGTAAAACAGCAATTCAAAATGCTGAATATTTTTTTTACGTTATCAAAATAATAATAATAATAATTAATAATAAATGGATAAAATGTTTAAAAATACATAAAATTAGTTTTCTTGTCATTGTGTGTGTGTGTGTGTGTGTGTCTCACACATTCCTCATGTGTGTTACGTTCACCCCAGAACATAAATGGTGTCAGCCTCTCCCACCGCCCTCTTTTTACCCCCTGCCCAATCACCTATTACTTCTGCCATAAGTGTCATACCCATGTGTACATATAATTAACTTCCCTACCTATTGGGTGAACTAGCTGATTATATTTTTTGATAAATATTTGGAGTAGCGCTAATTGATTAAAAGTAACAATCTTAGCGGATTTTGTTTCATATTTTTGACTATTTTTACCAATATAACACCCATAATATAATCATATTTATAATGTTATTCTGCCAAAAGGAAAATCTGTCAGTCACAGAAAACTCCAACGTCAAATTAATTTGTGCTACCACCTGATTCCCAGTTAGTGTAGGAAACGTGGAGTGTTGGATATCCTCCCCCATTTCTGTAGCGTTTGTAAGGCACATTGTATTATTGTTTTGAAAAAGTGTTACACTATCTTGCACAAATTTTTCGCGATATTGCAAAATACAAGCGATTTAATCACACTAGTTTTATAAATGTTGTTCACTGTCTAAAAATTGTAGTAACCGTTTTGTTACTTGAGGGTCGTACTAGTGTAACCTGGATGTACACTGCAATTTTGATTGGTCAGTTCAATCAAAATGATCGATCAACCAATCCTCCGGTGTGGTCCATATATGCAGCTAGTTCAGTACAATATGGCCGTAATGTGTTTAGCTAAGCCACTTACCGAGAGGTGGTCACGCAAATAGCAGCATATGGGTGTATTAGCCATTTAAGGGCTGTGATATTATCTGCTCATCACTGTATGCTTGATGGAAGGTGGTTATCGCCTCATTAGAGACTTACCCCCATGTGTCAGTACCTCTGTGCACTTGCTCACCGTGTTGTTGGCAAGTTTAGTCTCATTTCCAAAGTTTAGTCTCTCTTCCCACTTGTACAGCAATTAGAAATATATTTTGTGTTTAGTTAGTGAAACATGGCTGGAACATACGTCAGGATGTTTGTAGAATGAGTTTCTGCCATAAGACAGCATTGGGTGATCTATTACATAAATACACCTCAGTGTGGTGTCATCCATTATACTTCTGTTTAGTGTGAATCCAGATAATGAGGCTCGCTGATCCCTGGAACGTGAAACAGAACCGGGCGGTGCAATGAGGGAAGGTGGATCCTGTAAACACACAAGTGTTTGCTGACTAGTGTCTGATATATGAGTTCCCGGGCAAAGACGCATGATCTGTGGCTGGCAGGCAGAATAATGCTTCAGACACAGAGTCTGGGCAGCCACTGAAATATATACACACACTGATAAATTATGGCACTTATTTACCCGTTCCTGGAAGGACGGCAACATCCTTTGTAATTCTACATGTGCTACGGATTGTTTACCGATGGCTTGATATATGACTGCTGGCATTCTGCAATATTTGGTTGATGATATGGCCACTGTTTTCTAAGCCCAAAGACTCATGTACGGAGCTGGGGAATTGCGTCTCTGCAACACAAATTGTGTTCTCTGACGTTAGGGACCTATATATGGCTGCTAGAATGCATCAGCTTTAACAAAGTGCTTTATTTAACACATAAGTCACAGTACTGGGGCCATGGATTCTACTCGCACCAGTGTCCGATATGTGTTGAGCTTGTGTGTTTCTGTGGGTTTCTCCCAGGTGTTCTGGTTTCCTCCCACAGATCAAAAACTTACTGGCAGGTTGATGTTTTTCCCATCTTCCTTCCTGCTTGCATGGGAGCATAGCTTCTCCCTGAGTCATGTATCTATTGTCCTAAATCTCATTCTACTTTGCTTACCTTTTTGTTTGTTACAGGGGCATAGCGTTTACCCAGCTCTCCTGACACGTTCCCCCATGATATGTCTGTTGCCTTTTAAACCGACTTAGTACGTCACTTTACAGGAATACTAAACCATGTGGGCCTGATTCATGTCTGAATGCAACTTGCTCATAAGTTGCATTTGTTTTTTAAAAAAAGAGCATAGAACTTGTGCATACTGACTGCATTCACATCAAAGCGTATTCCTAGATAAGTTTTGATTTGAATCTGGGTGTAAGTATGTGCTGCCTACACAATACTTGCCGTAAGTAGACACAGAGAGCACACTACAGTATGCGCACATGCGACTGTACAATAAAATAATTCACATCAGAACACATAAATCATTTATGTGATCATAAAATAAAATAACACTTATTAGTATAATCATTGATCTAAATATTTTTTTATGTATATATATATATATATATATATATATATATATATATATATGTATATTTGCCATTATTTACATACAAAGGCGCTTTCAATGCGTGCTGTATATATCATTTCTTTTTATAGTATGTGATAGCTACTGACAGACATACGTGTACTTTTTAATGCATAGACTATGCCGTGTCGGTCATCACTGTCAGTTGGCATCTCCACCTGTCCTGTAGTGGGTGCAAAAAACACGCTGAAAATAAGTATGCTTAAGATAGACACAAGACTTGAATCGGCTGCTTCTGCGCCGAACCACCCTTACTTACATGGCCTATGTTAGTCCGCCCCTTCCCTTTCCCGTTCCACCTTTCAAGATTTAGGGTGACGTAAGTGTCATTTGTGTTCAGACATTAATTGAAAGCAATTCCATTAATTAGCGCAATGTCCGCTATACAAATGTATTTACGTCCGAACACGAACCAGGCCCTGTATGTTGTTGTATTAGGTATAAATCTTAATGATTTGCTATCCTTTTGTTATGCATATCCTACCAACGGGGCTATGGTTGTCATGTCACCATAGCCCCGCCCCCACAATAAAATACTGAAATCCACAGCATTGAATAGAGGGCGGGGCTTAATGACATGAATAAGCACCGCCCCCCGCCATTCAATAACGTGAATTTCGATGAAATCGGGAGGTTTGGCTAATCTTCTGGGATTCCTGGGGGACTCCCCTAAATTCGGGAGCCTCTTGGGAATTCCGGGAGAGTAGGCAAGTATGCTTGTACCATTTGTACTCTTTAATCTACTGCCTATTTGTCTGTATGAGATCATATTGTCCACCTTCATTATCATCTATTTATAAGGTGCCACTGTCATCTTCCAATATGACAAGCATGAGTACAATAAATATAATGACAGCTACAGATAATAACAGTGACATGAATACAAATAAGCATAATGGTCATGAAGAAATCCAGAATGGTAAGTTTACATGACATTGCATTAACCAGAATATGGTTATGTGTTATAACTAATGCACATGGATTACAGTTATTCTTACCCTGTATTTGTATAGTGCCAGCATAGGCTGCAGTGCTTTATAAGTATACAGAGGTGAAAATACATCCACAGCTATAATGTGCATATTATGTAGCTCCTTTGAGATGGGATTGTTTCCCCTATGGGAGTCAGTACCTAACAGCAAACCACCAAGTCAGCACCCAATTAGCTCTTATATATAGCAGACATTCACATCAGTCCCTGCCCCATTGGAGCTTACAATCTAAATTCCTTGCCACACACATTTTTTTGAAAAGCTGCCAATTAACCTATCAGAATGTTTTTGAAGTGTGGGGAGGAAACCAGACAGATCACACCCACACAAACACGTGAAGAACATACAAACTCCACACAGATAAGGCCATGGTCGGGAATTGAACTTGTGATCCAAGTGCTCTGAGGCAGAAGTGCTAACCACTAAGCCACTATTCTGGCTTAAAAGTAGTTAAGAACAGGTAGGAGAGCGTAGCACAGTGTGATAAGAGAATTTAAACTGTAAGCTCTAAATTGTCTGTTTGTCTCTTAAATAATATATAATAGCATTCACTATATAAGCTGTATTCCATGGCACCTGGCAACTGTAGACCAATTGCTTTAATTTGCAGGACAATCCCTTTTACTGCCTCCCAGGAATGTCCAGACAAAACAATCCCCACCCCCTTGCTGCACGTATGCCTCTATGCTCTACACTCTATAATTCATTCCTCCCCCACTGCTTGTTTTACCTCTTGTATAAAAGCAGTGTGTGTAGTACACACCATGCTGCAGCTCAGTGTCGCTGATTGGCTGTGAGCAGAGCACTCTGGTGATGTCATCACTGCTCCGCGCGTGTTCACAGCCTATCAATGGCCCGGATCAGCAGCATGGTGTGTGCTGCAAGGGGCATCGCCAACTCTATCCTCTGCTTGTATGTGAGGTAAGCAGATGAATAAATTTGGTGAGAATGGACATAAGAAAAATTACAGGGGATGGGAAACAGAATTATTTACAGGGGAGTTAGTATTAGTGGGGAAGAATTAAATCCATGGGAGGATTAGGGGTGAATTTAATTGCAAGGGGTACAGTTGCTGGTGGTGTGTAATGAGTAACTGGGGAGAGTGGTGAGGGAAAGGGAGGTAGAAGGGGAGTTCATCACCATCATCATCTATTTATTTATATAGCGCCACTAATTCCGTAGCGCTGTACAGAGAGTTAGAAAAAAGCTCATGGAAAATATAGTTTACATTTTGGAAAACACAAAAATCGTTTAGGAGACAAAAATGTAAACCTGCCTGACCTAACTGGGAGGTCACCCAAAAAATTAGTTTTCATGACTTTTATTCAATAAAATGTTTTCAGATCCAAAATATTTTTCGTTAGGAGAATCTACTTTACATCTAAGTCGCATATAACACCAAGTTCCACAGTTTTAATGCCGCAGTCCTTTAAATTCCATCACCAAATCGCTTTGTCATTGAATTGACTATCATTTGTTATAAATTTGGCTAAAGATTTATGGTTATTTCATGGCACTTTGCCAAATTTACAGACTGAAAAAAAATCCTGAAAAGATGCTGATTGTAAAATCCATATTTAATTTTTAAATTTTTATATTCATATCCTGTGGGCGAAGTGTAAATTTAGAACTGGCAGTATGAAAAATGTAATGGGAATGTAAGTGAACGGAATGTGTTAGTTTTACAATGAAGGCAGTAGGAGAAGTGGTGGTATGGGAAATGTAAGTGAGTGGAATGTGATAGTGTTACAATGAAGGCAGTAGGAGAAGTGGCGGTATGGGAAATGTAAGTGAGTGGAATGTGTTAGTTTTACAATGAAGGCAGTAGGAGAACTGGTGGTATGGTAAATGTAAGTGAGTGGAATGTGATAGTGTTACAATGAAGGCAGTAGGAGAAGTGGCGGTATGGGAAATGTAAGTGAGTGGAATGTGTTAGTTTTACAATGAAGGCAGTAGGAGAACTGGTGGTATGGTAAATGTAAGTGAGTGGAATGTGATAGTGTTACAATGAAGGCAGTAGGAGAAGTGGCGGTATGGGAAATGTAAGTGAGTGGAATGTGTTAGTTTTACAATGAAGGCAGTAGGAGAAGTGGCGGTATGGGAAATGTAAGTGAGTGGAATGTGATAGTGTTACAATGAAGGCAGTAGGAGAAGTGGCGGTATGGGAAATGTAAGTGAGTGGAATGTGATAGTGTTACAATGAAGGCAGTAGGAGAAGTGGCGGTATGGGAAATGTAAGTGAGTGGAATGTGATAGTGTTACAATGAAGGCAGTAGGAGAAGTGGCGGTATGGGAAATGTAAGTGAGTGGAATGTGATAGTGTTACAATGAAGGCAGTAGGAGAAGTGGCGGTATGGGAAATGTAAGTGAGTGGAATGTGTTAGTTTTACAATGAAGGCAGTAGGAGAACTGGTGGTATGGTAAATGTAAGTGAGTGGAATGTGATAGTGTTACAATGAAGGCAGTAGGAGAAGTGGCGGTATGGGAAATGTAAGTGAGTGGAATGTGTTAGTTTTACAATGAAGGCAGTAGGAGAACTGGTGGTATGGTAAATGTAAGTGAGTGGAATGTGATAGTGTTACAATGAAGGCAGTAGGAGAAGTGGCGGTATGGGAAATGTAAGTGAGTGGAATGTGTTAGTTTTACAATGAAGGCAGTAGGAGAAGTGGCGGTATGGGAAATGTAAGTGAGTGGAATGTGATAGTGTTACAATGAAGGCAGTAGGAGAAGTGGCGGTATGGGAAATGTAAGTGAGTGGAATGTGATAGTGTTACAATGAAGGCAGTAGGAGAAGTGGCGGTATGGGAAATGTAAGTGAGTGGAATGTGATAGTGTTACAATGAAGGCAGTAGGAGAAGTGGCGGTATGGGAAATGTAAGTGAGTGGAATGTGATAGTGTTACAATGAAGGCAGTAGGAGAAGTGGCGGTATGGGAAATGTAAGTGAGTGGAATGTGATAGTGTTACAATGAAGGTAGTAGGAGAAGTGGCGGTATGGAAAATGTAAGTGAGTGGAATGTGATAGTGTTACAATGAAGGCAGTAGGAGAAGTGGCTGTATGGGAAATGTAAGTGAGTGGAATATGATAGTGTTACAATGAAGGCAGTAGGAGAAGTGGCGGTATGGGAAATGTAAGTGAGTGGAAGGTGACAGTCTTACATGAAGGCAGTAGGAGAAGTGGTGGTATGGGAAATGTAAGTGAGTGGAATATGATAGTGTTACAATGAAGGCAGTAGGAGAAGTGGCTGTATGGGAAATGTAAGTGAGTGGAATATGATAGTGTTACAATGAAGGCAGTAGGAGAAGTGGCTGTATGGGAAATGTAAGTGAGTGGAAGGTGACAGTCTTACATAAAGGCAGTAGGAGAAGTGGCTGTATGGGAAATGTAAGTGAGTGGAATATGATAGTGTTACAATGAAGGCAGTAGGAGAAGTGACGGTATGGGAAATGTAAGTGAGTGGAATATGATAGTGTTACAATGAAGGCAGTAGGAGAAGTGGCTGTATGGGAAATGTAAGTGAGTGGAATATGATAGTGTTACAATGAAGGCAGTAGGAGAAGTGGCTGTATGGGAAATGTAAGTGAGTGGAAGGTGACAGTCTTACATGAAGGCAGTAGGAGAAGTGGCTGTATGGGAAATGTAAGTGGAATGTGATAGTGTTACAATGAAGGCAGTAGGAGAAGTGGCGGTATGGGAAATGTAAGTGAGTGGAATATGATAGTGTTACAATGAAGGCAGTAGGAGAAGTGGGGGTATGGGAAATGTAAGTGAGTGGAATATGATAGTGTTACAATGAAGGCAGTAGGAGAAGTGGCGGTATGGGAAATGTAAGTGAGTGGAATGTGATAGTGTTACAATGAAGGCAGTAGGAGAAGTGGCGGTATGGGAAATGTAAGTGAGTGGAATGTGATAGTTTTACAATGAAGGCAGTAGGAGAAGTGGCGGTATGGGAAATGTAAATGAGTGGAATGTGTTAGTTTTACAATGAAGGCAGTAGGAGAAGTGGTGGTATGGGAAATGTAAGTGAGTGGAATGTGTTAGTTTTATAATGAAGGCAGTAGGAGAAGTGGCGGTATGGGAAATGTAAGTGAGTGGAATGTGACAGTGTTACAATAAAGGCAGTAGGAGAAGTGGCGGTATGGGAAATGTAAGTGAGTGGAAGGTGACAGTCTTACATGAAGGCAGTAGGAGAAGTGGTGGTATGGGAAATGTAAGTGAGTGGAATATGATAGTGTTACAATGAAGGCAGTAGGAGAAGTGGCGGTATGGGAAATGTAAGTGAGTGGAATGTGATAGTTTTACAATGAAGGCAGTAGGAGAAGTGGCGGTATGGGAAATGTAAATGAGTGGAATGTGTTAGTTTTACAATGAAGGCAGTAGGAGAAGTGGCGGTATGGGAAATGTAAGTGAGTGGAATGTGATAGTGTTACAATGAAGGCAGTAGGAGAAGTAGCTGTATGGGAAATGTAAGTGAGTGGAATGTGATAGTGTTACAATGAAGGCAGTAGGAGAAGTGGTGGTATGGGAAATGTAAGTGAGTGGAATGTGATAGTTTTACAATAAAGGCAGTAGGAGAAGTGGCGGTATGGGAAATGTAAGTGAGTGGAATGTGTTAGTTTTACAATGAAGGCAGTAGGAGAAGTGGCGGTATCGGAAATGTAAATGAGTGGAATGTGATAGTGTTACAATGAAGGCAGTAGGAGAAGTAGCTGTATGGGAAATGTAAGTGAGTGGAATGTGATAGTGTTACAATGAAGGCAGTAGGAGAAGTGGCGGTATGGGAAATGTAAGTGAGTGGAATGTGATAGTGTTACAATGAAGGCAGTAAGAGAAGTGGTGGTATGGGAAATGTAAGTGAGTGGAATGTGTTAGTTTTACAATGAAGGCAGTAGGAGAAGTGGCGGTATGGGAAATGTAAGTGAGTGGAATGTGATAGTGTTACAATGAAGGCAGTAGGAGAAGTGGCGGTATGGGAAATGTAAGTGAGTGGAATGTCATAGTGTTACAATGAAGGCAGTAGGAGAAGTGGCGGTATAGGAAATGTAAGTGAGTGGAATGTGATAGTGTTACAATGAAGGTAGTAGGAGAAGTGGCTGTATGGGAAATGTAAGTGAGTGGAATGTGTTAGTTTTACAATGAAGGCAGTAGGAGAAGTGGCGGTATGGGAAATGTAAGTGAGTGGAATGTGATAGTGTTACAATGAAGGCAGTAGGAGAAGTGGCGGTATAGGAAATGTAAGTGAGTGGAATATGATAGTGTTACAATGAAGGCAGTAGGAGAAGTGGCGGTATGGGAAATGTAAGTGAGTGGAATGTGATAGTGTTACAATGAAGGCAGTAGGAGAAGTGACGATATGGGAAATGTAAGTGAGTGGAATATGATAGTGTTACAATGAAGGCAGTAGGAGAAGTGGCGGTATAGGAAATGTAAGTGAGTGAAATGTGATAGTGTTACAATGAAGGCAGTAGGAGAAGTGACTGTATGGGAAATGTAAGTGAGTGGAATGTGATAGTGTTACAATGAAGGCAGTAGGAGAAGTGGTTGTATGGGAAATGTAAGTGAATGGAATGTGATAGTGTTACAATGAAGGCAGTAGGAGAAGTGGTTGTATGGGAAATGTAAGTGAGTGGAATGTGATAGTGTTACAATGAAGGCAGTAGGAGAAGTGACGGTATGGGAAATGTAAGAGAGTGGAATGTGACAGTGTTACAATGAAGGTAGTAGGAGAAGTGACGGTATGGGAAATGTAAGAGAGTGGAATGTAATAGTGTTACAATGAAGGCAGTAGGAGAAGTGGCGGTATGGGAAATGTAAGTGAGTGGAATGTGACAGTGTTACAATGAAGGCAGTAGGAGAAGTGACGGTATGGGAAATGTAAGAGAGTGGAATGTGACAGTGTTACAATGAAGGTAGTAGAAGAAGTGACGGTATGGGAAATGTAAGAGAGTGGAATGTTATAGTGTTACAATGAAGGTAGTAGAAGAAGTGACGGTATGGGAAATGTAAGAGAGTGGAATGTGATAGTGTTACAATGAAGGTAGTAGGAGAAGTGGCGGTATGGGAAATGTAAGTGAGTGGTATGTGATAGTGTTACAATGAAGGCAGTAGGAGAAGTGGCAGTATGGGAAATGTAAGTGAGTGATATGTGATAGTGTTACAATGAAGGCAGTAGGAGAAGTGACGGTATGGGAAATGTAAGTGAGTGGAATGTGATAGTGTTACAATGAAGGCAGTAAGAGAAGTGGCGGTATGGGAAATGTAAGTGAGTGGAATATGATAGTGTTACAATGAAGGCAGTAGGAGAAGTGGCGGTATGGGAAATGTAAGTGAGTGGAATGTGATAGTGTTACAATGAAGGCAGTAAGAGAAGTGGCGGTATGGGAAATGTAAGTGAGTGGAATGTGATAGTGTTACAATGAAGGCAGTAGGAGAAGTGGCGGTATGGGAAATGTAAGTGAGTGGAATGTGATAGTGTTACAATGAAGGCAGTAGGAGAAGTGGCGGTATGGGAAATGTAAGTGAGTGGAATGTGATAGTTTTACAATGAAAGCAGTAGGAGAAGTGGCGGTATGGGAAATGTAAGTAAGTGGAATGTGATAGTGTTACAATGAAGGTAGTAGGAGAAGTGGCGGTATGGGAAATGTAAGTGAGTGGTATGTGATAGTGTTACAATGAAGGCAGTAGGAGAAGTGGCGGTATGGGAAATGTAAGTGAGTGGAATGTGATAGTGTTACAATGAAGGCAGTAGGAGAAGTGGCGGTATGGGAAATGTAAGTGAGTGGTATGTGATAGTGATACAATGAAGGCAGTAGGAGAAGTGGCTGTATGGGAAATGTAAGTAAGTGGAATGTGATAGTGTTACAATGAAGGCAGTAGGAGAAGTGACGGTATGGGAAATGTAAGTGAGTGGTATGTGATAGTGATACAATGAAGGCAGTAGGAGAAGTGGCTGTATGGGAAATGTAAGTAAGTGGAATGTGATAGTGTTACAATGAAGGCAGTAGGAGAAGTGACGGTATGGGAAATGTAAGTGAGTGGAATGTGATAGTGTTACAATTAAGGCAGTAGGAGAAGTGGTGGTATGGGAAATGTAAGTGAGTGGAATGTGATAGTGTTACAATGAAGGCAGTAAGAGAAGTGGCGGTATGGGAAATGTAAGTAAGTGGAATGTGATAGTGTTACAATGAAGGCAGTAAGAGAAGTGGCGGTATGGGAAATGTAAGTGAGTGGAATGTGATTAGTGTTACAATTAAGGCAGTAGGAGAAGTGGCTGTATGGGAAATGTAAGTAAGTGGAATGTGATAGTGTTACAATGAAGGCAGTAAGAGAAGTGGCGGTATGGGAAATGTAAGTGAGTGGAATGTGATAGTGTTACAATTAAGGCAGTAGGAGAAGTGGCTGTATGGGAAATGTAAGTAAGTGGAATGTGATAGTGTTACAATGAAGGCAGTAAGAGAAGTGGCGGTATGGGAAATGTAAGTGAGTGGAATGTGATAGTGTTACAATTAAGGCAGTAAGAGAAGTGGCTGTATGGGAAATGTAAGTAAGTGGAATGTGATAGTGTTACAATTAAGGCAGTAGGAGAAGTGACGGTATGGGAAATGTAAGTGAGTGGAATATGATAGTGTTACAATGAAGGCAGTAGGAGAAGTGACGGTATGGGAAATGTAAGTGAGTGGAATGTGATAGTGTTACAATTAAGGCAGTAGGAGAAGTGACGGTATGGGAAATGTAAGTAAGTGGATTGTGATAGTGTTACAATGAAGGCAGTAGGAGAAGTGACGGTACGGGAAATGTAAGTGAGTGGTATGTGATAGTGATACAATGAAGGCAGTAGGAGAAGTGGCTGTATGGGAAATGTAAGTAAGTGGAATGTGATAGTGTTACAATGAAGGCAGTAGGAGAAGTGACGGTATGGGAAATGTAAGTGAGTGGAATGTGATAGTGTTACAATTAAGGCAGTAGGAGAAGTGGTGGTATGGGAAATGTAAGTGAGTGGAATGTGATAGTGTTACAATTAAGGCAGTAGGAGAAGTGGCTGTATGGGAAATGTAAGTAAGTGGAATGTGATAGTGTTACAATTAAGGCAGTAGGAGAAGTGACGGTATGGGAAATGTAAGTGAGTGGAATATGATAGTGTTACAATGAAGGCAGTAGGAGAAGTGACGGTATGGGAAATGTAAGTGAGTGGAATGTGATAGTGTTACAATTAAGGCAGTAGGAGAAGTGACGGTATGGAAAATGTAAGTAAGTGGAATGTGATAGTGTTACAATGAAGGCAGTAGGAGAAGTGACGGTATGGGAAATGTAAGTGAGTGGAATGTGATAGTGTTACAAAGAAGGCAGTAGGAGAAGTGGCTGTATGGGAAATGTAAGTGAGTGGAATGTGATAGTGTTACAATGAAGGTAGTAGGAGAAGTGGCTGTATGGGAAATGTAAGTGAGTGGAATCTGATAGTGTTACAATGAAGGTAGTAGGAGAAGTGGCGGTATGGGAAATGTAAGTGAGTGGAATGTGATAGTGTTACAATGAAGGTAGTAGAAGAAGTGGCTGTATGGGAAATGTAAGTGAGTGGAATGTGATAGTGTTACAATGAAGGCAGTAGGAGAAGTGGCGGTATGGGAAATGTAAGTGAGTGGAATGTGATAGTGTTACAATGAAGGTAGTAGGAGAAGTGGCTGTATGGGAAATGTAAGTGAGTGGAATGTGATAGTGTTACAATGAAGGCAGTAGGAGAAGTGGCGGTATGGGAAATGTAAGTGAATGGAATGTGATAGTGTTACAATGAAGGCAGTAGGAGAAGTGGCGGTATGGGAAATGTAAGTGAGTGGAATGTGATAGTGTTACAATGAAGGCAGTAGGAGAAGTGGCTGTATGGGAAATGTAAGTGAGTGGAATGTGACAGTCTTACAAAGAAGGCAGTAGGAGTAGTGGCTGTATGGGAAATGTAAGTGAGTGGAATGTGATAGTGTTACAATGAAGGTAGTAGGAGAAGTGGCTGTATGGGAAATGTAAGTGAGTGGAATGTGATAGTGTTACAATGAAGGTAGTAGGAGAAGTGGCTGTATGGGAAATGTAAGTGAGTGGAATGTGATAGTGTTACAATGAAGGCATTGTACAATGAAGGCAGTAGGAGAAGTGACGGTATGGGAAATGTAAGTGAGTGGAATGTGATAGTGTTACAATGAAGGCAGTAGGAGAAGTGGCTGTATGGGAAATGTAAGTGAGTGGAATGTGACAGTCTTACAATGAAGGCAGTAGGAGAAGTGGCGGTATGGGAAATGTAAGTGAGTGGAATGTGATAGTGTTACAATGAAGGCAGTAGGAGAAGTGGCGGTATGGGAAATGTAAGTGAGTGGAATGTGATAGTGTTACAATGAAGGCAGTAGGAGAAGTGGCGGTATGGCATACCAATGGTGGTATCCCACTTATGTTTGGAATAGCAGCAATTAAAGTTTTTTTTAAAGTACTTTTTTTTAGAGAGAAAGACAAATCTTCCACCAGATACAAGAGAGTCCTATTGATTCTACATGAATTGACTGTAATACTAGAAACACACTACAGAAATTTCTCCACATACGATATCTTTAACGATTTAACCAACGACTGAAATGCTGATTCTTGTGTACACACTTACACAACTTTACACGATTTGCCTTCAGATCTGTCATAACCAGTGGCTGAAAACATTGTGACCCTGTAATCTCTCTGGAGATCTGCCTATACAGCTGGTCGCGAGCACAAACACAATGCAGAATTTGCCCGACATCGTTCACAAAGCTTTATAGTCTGGTTAAAAAATCAAATCAAACGATGCAATTTGCTTTGGTACGATAAATCATGATAGTTGGACCGTATGCACTAATGCAGTATCAGACCTGACAGTCATTTATCGTGTGATTGGCACCATAATCTGGTGAAAAACCTCTAGTGTACCTGGCTTAAGAAAGATATTTTACCACATATACTGTTAGACAGTCGCGGCGGCCGCGGGCACCGCCGCAACACTCATTACCTTCTTCCGACGTCCCGGCCGTCGCCATGACGACCGGGGCGTCACTTCCGGTTTCTCGGGGCGACCGTTGCCAGGGCAACGGCCGGACGCCCAAAAAATAGGCTGTAGGTGCTCCGGCAGGCTGAGTAGCCGAGCGCATGTGTAATAGATCAGCCTGTGGGCTGAGTAATTAGCAATACAGGGGCGGTGCATGATTCAGAGTTAGGCTCTAATTGGTGGTCTTCAGTTCTTAAGGCAGTGAGGTCTGCAGCCTCACTGCCGGTTATAGCTTCTGTTCCAGTCTGCTGACCTGCTCTCTGCCTTGTTCCTGTCTCTTGGAAATCCTATTGACTACCCGTGTATGACCCCTTGCCTGGATTTGGACCCTGCCTGTGTTTCTCGTGACCCTGACCTCTGGCTTGTATACCGACCATCCTGTCTGCTCGTGACCCCTGACCCCGGCTTGTTTATCGGATCTGACCTCTGCCTGGACCTCACTCCGCTTGCCTGGGTTCTCCCCAGCCGGTACACACTTCACAACCCTCTGTCAGTCTGCGGCCCAGTCTGTCCCCACCATCAGGGGCTCCAGTGAACACCTGATTGGCAGAGTAGATTCCGGGTTGTGTTGTGCCGGCTGGAGGGGTTCCTAACATATACAAGGTCTAATAAAGGGTTTAGGCAGCCCTAGGCTAACCTGCAAGTAGCGCAATCTTTTTCAATCATTGCGTTGTCATTAAACTCAGGATGGAGACATGAGAAAGCGCTACTGAGGGTGAAACAACGGAAGGGGCTGTCATTTATGCGCCAGTCACCATCTTTCCCTTTTGTTCTCTCTTAACTTCATCCATGGATGACCCATTAGGCCTGATTCATTAATGAAAGTAAAGCAAAAAAAATGAGTAGCTTTGCACCTTGGCAAAACCATGTTGTATTGGAGGGGGATGTAAATTTAAAATGTGGGGACAGATTTATAGCTGGGGTAGGACATGTCCTAGATGAACTTTAAATTTCAGTGTATAAATAAAGCTATCAATGTATTTGTGTGCTACAGAAATAAACAGCCAGTATTTATCTTATGTGCAAAATAATAAACTCATTTGTACCCCTTGCATTGTAACATGGTTTTGTCCAGCAGAAAACTTCCTCATTTTTTTGCCTTCCTTAATGAATCAGGCCCATTATTTTCAGCCTTCACCATGGGAATGCATCAAGATTAAAACCTTACTACACTTTACTTTGGAGAACAATTTATTCTCTTATATTTTAGAATGAATTTAAGTTTATACCCAGTCCCTGTCACAATTTTCCAGCCCCAAAAAATTTCCATCATCCAATCAGTTTGTGTCATTCATTAGGCAATGGCTGGGTATATTTTAATTTTAAATCAATTCCTAGCAATAAATTAACCTTGTATGACAGATATCTAACTTATAGTTTCTGTAATTTTTAGTAAAATTCTTATCAATAGTATCCTTAAAAAAAACATTATCTTTGTAAAAAAGGTTAATTGGGATCTGCTGTGCTTGCGCACTATGATTAATAAAGCTTGTTTATTCAAACCCATTATATACATATCAGAGTTAGGTCACCGTATTGAACGTAGCTAGCTGTTTATATAATTAGCAGGCATATGTTCTGTATGTGCACTAGACTCCCACCGACTACAATTAATGTTCTATAGGAAAAATAAATAGTGTAACTGATGAATAACCCACTATAATATTGCATCGGTTTAATGGCCTCCCCTGTGTGTATAGGGGTTTGGTGTACTGTGTAGGTGTTGTATTACTACCTACACCTCCCAATAGTCCTGATCCTATAGATTGTAAGCTTGCGACCAGCTCCCTTCGTACCTCTTTGTCTGCGTGTTCATTCCCAACCTTGTTTTATCACTGCGTTTGTTCCTATTAGTAAAACAATATGCTGGTGCTATATAAATAAATGTTAATGAAAAAATTATAACATTTTGACGGGACTGTTTCTTTGTGAGCACCTTGAAAGGAGTGGGCCTTGCCAGGAAGTGGGAGGTTCTTCAAAAAGTGGGAGTGATTGGGTGGGGTCGGACAAGGTTTGGTCAGATCAGGATGACCTTGATTCTGTCCAGATTTTGCCTGCATGAATGTTAGAAGGTAGTCAGTATGTGTAGGAGAAATTTACCAGAGTGGATCTTCTGAAGAGAGAAGTTAAAGGTGTGCATTGTGTGTGAATCAATTTGTCCGCCATGGTTCATGTTATTATACAATAGGGCTGATTTACGAACATTGCAATAGATTTAAAACATGCAGTAAATCATAGTTACCCAACAAACACTTGGCTAACTTGCACTAGACCAGTAGAAGCTAATCACTGATTGGTTGATGCGGTGCAATGCAAATTGTGTACCTAAATGCAATATTAGTAAATTAGTCCTAATAATTTGTTCTTGGTCCTAAGCTAACTGCTCTATTTTCCTTACTTAGTCATTTAGCAAGAAATTTGTGTTACTTTTCACAAGTAGTACTTAAGACCCCAAGGTCACAATGAACTGCGAAGGTGAGAGTTACTCCACTATCATCATCATCATTTATTTATATAGCGGCAACATATTCCGTAGTGCTTTACAATTGCGGGAAATAACAGTAAACTAATAAACAAACTGGGTAAAACAGACAAAGAGGTGAGAAGGCAATGCTCGCAAGCTTACAATCTATGGGACAATGGGAGTTTGATACATGAGGTTAAGTCTACATTTTGCATTTCGGCCCAGCCTGACTGCAAAGGTAAAAGTGACTCATAAGCTAAATGATTCTGTCACACGACAGTGTTGGTCAGGGGGTAGTTGTCTTGTGTGAAATTGTGTAACCGGTGGTAATAGGGTAATGTAGTGAGGTTAAGAGGGTGGTTGAGGAATGTTATAAGCTTATCTGAAGAGGTAGGTTTCCACTATAGAAAAATAGGAAAAGTCAGTCTTGTTCCGTTTTCATATCTATTTCTCTCTCTAAAAAAAAGAACAAATATATATATATATATATATATATATATATATATATATATATATATATATATATATATATATTTATTTAGTATACACACAGTGGTCAAAGTGGAACCTAGAAATGGCGGTATGTAAAATGAAGCTTAATGGAACTTGATCGTCTTATGAGCAAAGCATTAGGTACGATGGTAGGTATGGAATACAGCGTATATCAGAGCACCTTAACCAGTGTGTGTGTATATGTATATATCTATATATATATATATTTATATATTTATATACAAGTTAACCCGTGCATGATACTCATGCATTCTAGTCAAATCAAGCTACTTAAGGTCTTAAAAGGGTTCTTGTCATGCATTTGGGCCTAGCCCAGGCCTCCTCAGGGGAAGAGCGTTACTTCCCGACGCAAGCGCCCTTTTTAATGTGTGTTCATGAGGTAAAATTACCTCACGAAAATGAGTTTGACCCCTCAACTCGTAAATTTAGCCTTTACTACCCCTCCCACGGGGGGAAGGGGGGATGATGGAAGTTAACTGACTTCACTATTCTAATTTTTTTGTCAAATAATGTCAGTATACCAAATTTCAGGTCAATTGGATGAGCCCTTTCTGAGATAATAGTTTTTTCCACACACACACTAACACACGCCGCTAGGCTTTTACTTTTATACAAGTTAACCCGTGCATGATACTCATGCATTCTAGTCAAATCAAGCTACTTAAGGTGTTAAAAAGGTTCTTGTCATGCATTTGGGCCATAGCCCAGGCCTCTTCAGGGGAAGAGCGTTACTTCCCGATGCAAGCGCCCTTTTTTAACGTGGTTTTGTCCACATGTCACCACCTCATAATTTTTCTCCATCACCTCATCCTTCATCTTTATCGCCACATCTATCCAGATGTCTATCCAGACACAGGGATCTCTCTCAGCGGTCCTGAGTATCACACTCCTCTCACTCTGTCACCCCTGGCAACCACCAACCACTCCCCACTGTCACCCCTGGCAACCACCAACCACTCCCCACTGTCACCCCCGGCAACCACCAACCACTCCCAACTGTCACTTCTCCTTCAAGAAATATATATATATATTTTTTAAATCTTTATAAACACTTTTAACAATTAACAAATTAAATTAACAAATTAAAAACATCTTAGTATACCAAATTTCAGCCCTTTCTGAATTTTTTCCCCCACACACACTAAGAATTTAGTAGGTCAGTGTATAACTCTGCCCAGCAGGTGGCGCTGCAGCTTGGTTTTATTTTTTCCACACAGACAGACAGACTAACACACGCCACTAGACATTTATATATTAGATATTAGATAACGCTAAGAATTTAGTAGGTCAGTGTATAACTCCGCCCAGCAGGTGGCGCTGCAGCTTGGTTTTTTTTTTTCACACACAGACTAACACACGCCGCTAGGCTTATATATATTAGATACATATATATATATATACACACACTATATGGACAAAAGTATCTGGCTGCATCTGTTATTTATTGAATTGAGGTGTTTCAATCAGACCTTTTGCCAGAGGTGTGTAAAATCAAGCAATTACAATGCAGTCTCCATTTGCAAACATTTGTGATACAAAATGGGTCGTTCTGAAGAGTTCAGTGACTTCATGCATGGTACTGTGATAGGATGCCACCTTTGCAATAAGTCAGTTCGTGAAATTTTATCCCTGCTGGATATTCCACGGTCAACTGTAAGTGATATTATTAGAAAGTGGAAGCATTTATCATCATCATCATCGACATTTATTTATATAGCGCCAGCAAATTCCGTAGCGCTTTACAATTGGGAACAAACATTGATAAAACAATACTGGGTAATACATACAGACAGAGAGTTGAGAGAACCCTGCTCGCAAGCTTACAATCTATAGGACAATGGGAGTTAGAAACACAAGGGCATGTGCTACATCATCTTGCACAATGGACCAGCTAGAACGCAAAGGTAAAAGTATTGAGTGGGCTGTGTGTGTTGCAATGTTGGTCAGAGGGTTGTTGTCTTGCATTAGCTGTGTAGAGGATGGTGATAGGGTAATCTAGGGAAATTAAGATGGTGGTTGAGGAATATCATAACCTTGCCTGAAGAGGTGGGTTTTCAGTGAAGGTTTGAAGACTAGAGGAAAGTCTTACTGTGCAAGGGAGGGAATTCCACAAAGTGGGTGTAACCCGGAAAAAATCCTGTAACCGAGAATGGGAGGATGTGATGAGAGTGGAGGGGAGACGTAGATCTTGTGCAGAACGGAGGTGTCGAGTGGGGAGGTATTTCGAGACCAGTGAGGAAATGTATGTCGGTGCAATTTTGTTGATGGCCTTGTATGTTAGTAGAAGAATTTTATATTGAGCAACAATAGCAACTCAGCCACGAAGTGGAAGACCACGTAAATTCACAGAGTGAACAACTGCTAAGGCGTATAGTGCGTAGAAGTTGCGAACGCACTGCTGATTCCATAGCTGAAGAGTTCGAACTTCCACTGGCATTAATGTAAGCATAAAAACTGTGCTGCGGGAGCTTAATGGAAGGGGTTTCCATGGCCGAGCAGCTGCATGCAAGCCTCACGTCACCCTTATCTCCAGTGTAGGGCAATATTAATCCTTCAGCATACCAAGTCATTTTGGACAATGCTATGCTTCCAACTTTGTGGCAACAGTTTGGGGAAGACCCTTTTCTATTCCAACATAACTGTGCCCCAGTGCACAAAGCAATGACTACAAAGACATGGTTTAATGAGTTTGGTGTGGAAGAACTTGACTGGCCCGCACAGAGCCCTGACCTCAACCCCATCGAACACCTTTGATATGAACTGAATCAGAGATTGTGAGCCAGGCCTTCTCATCCAACATCAGTGCCTGACCTCATAAATGCTCTACAGAATGAATGGGCACAAATTCCCACAGAAACACTCCAACATCTTGTGGAAAGTCTTCCAAGAAGAGCGGAAGCTGTTATCACTGCAAAAAGGGGACCAACTCCATATTAAAGTATATGTATTGGAATACAATGTCATTACAGTCCCTGCTGGTGGTCAAGCGTCCGAATACTTTTGTCCATATAGTGTGTGTATATATATATATATATATATATATATATATATATATATATATATATATATATATATATATATATGTGTGTGTGTGCCTTCTGTCATATTGTACAGATCTGAGGGACATGGGGATTCTATATAAAATGCTTTTTATTTATTTTTCTTAAAACGGTTTTTATATTCATAGTGGCATGCACACTTTTAACAAATTTCATTTTTTTTTTTAGGCATTTTCAAGGGTTTCTTGAAAGTCATTTTAGATTCTAATAATGTTTTTTTTCTGTGCACTTTCATTCCATTTAAGGTAAATGACAACAAAATGACTTGTCATATTATAGACTCTGATGTCGAGGACTGATAACAACATGGAAAATTAATTTCATGGAGCTAAAGGACTTGCCAGGGGAAAATATGAAATTAAGTTTTAATTGAGTGATTTTGAGTACAATCTGAAGTTCGGTGGTTGTCCTCAAAAAACAATGTCTGTGGATTTAGAGTTTAGAGTTTATTAAATGACCCTCAGCTGTCTCTAAGGGTTAAACAGCAGGAGGAATTCCTTATGTCAGCTTATGTTAGGAGAGAATTCTCATGTGAGAGGGTACTAACTGGAATACCAGTATTACAGACCACCAAGAAGTTGCCTTATATAAACATTCTTACTACTAACAACATTCACAGATCTATCTATCTATCTATCTCGTATCCTATCTATCTCATATCCTATATATCTCATATCTGTCTGTCTGTCTGTAGATTGTAAGCTTGCGAGCAGGGTTCTCTTACCTCTCTGTCTGTATGTATTACCCAGTATTGTCTTATTAATGTTTGTTCCCAATTGTAAAGCGCTACGGAATTTGCTGGTGCTATATAAATAAATGTTGATGATGATCTATCTATCTATAATATAAATGCCTAGTGGCGTGTGTTAGTCTGTCTGTGTGTGTGTGTGTGTGTGGGAAAAAAAACCCAAGCTGCAGCGCCACCTGCTGGGCGGAGTTATACACTGACCTACTAAATTCTTAGTGTGTGTTTGGTATACTAAGATGTTTTTAATTTGTTAATTTAATTTGTTAATTGTTAAAAGTGTTTATAAAGATTTTAAAAATATATATATATATATTTCTTGAAGTAGAAGTGACAGTTGGGAGTGGTTGGTGGTTGCCTGGGGTGACAATGGGGAGTGGTTGGTGGTTGCCGGGGGTGACAGAGTGAGAGGAGTGTGATACTCAGGACCGCTGAGAGAGATCCCTGTGTCTGGATAGACATCTGGATAGATGTGGCAATGAAAATGAAGGATGAGGTGATGGAGAAGAATGATGAGGTGGTGACATGTGGACAAAACCACGTTAAAAAAGGGCGCTTGCATCGGGAAGTAACGCTCTTCCCCTGAGGAGGCCTGGCCTAGCCCCAAATGCATGACAAGAACATTTTTAACACCTTAAGTAGCTTGATTTGACTAGAATGCATGAGTATCATGCACGGGTTAACTTGTCTATCTATATATCTCATATCCTATCTATCTCATATCTGTTTGTCTGTCTGTCTATCTATCTATCTCATATCCTATATATCTCATATCCTATCTATCTCATATCTGTCTATCTGTCTATCTATCTATCTACAGATTGTAAGCTTGCGAGCAGGGTTCTCTTACCTCTCTGTCTGTATGTATTACCCAGTATTGTCTTATTAATGTTTGTTCCCAATTGTAAAGCGCTACGGAATTTGCTGGTGCTATATAAATAAATGGTGATTATGATGATCTATCTATCTATATATCTATCTATATATCTATCTATATATCTATCTATATATCTATCTATCTATCTTATACTTGCCTGCTCTCCTGGAATTTCGAAGTGCCAGATAACACAGAGCTCCAAGTAGGCCTAAAATATGCTCAGTGCTTTACTGGGACAAGTTCATCACTCTTCTATGATTGTGCCTTTTTGTTGGACAAAGTTAGTGCCCATTGTGTGTCTCCTATCTTCTGACTCTTGTGAGCCTTCTTCAGCAAGTGGACCTGAAGGACAAGAGGCAGACAGTCGGCCCTCAGCCACTTCCCAGTATATAAGGGTCGCCAATCACTGCAGCCAAAGAGGCTTTTTCCCCCTGATATCCAGAACGCAACCTCATGGGAACCAGATCGGGAATAAAAGAAACCTCTAGCAGGCAAGACTGGCTGGATATTACATTTCCCATTGGACTGTACAGTACATCAAGCAACCATGTGAATCCCAAAGCTTGAGAGGACTCCTGCTGAAAAAGTAGAACTCCACTAGTCATTGTGCTGGTGAGCACCCGCTGAATGTGGGGTGAAGTTGGACTGTCTTTCTGGCAGTAGGCATATTGGAGCTTCCATGTTCTGAACTAGGAATCATAGGGGTATTCCTGGGGTGGTCTGCTGCATAGAGTCTATGTACCTATTGTTTCCCTGTATAAGTTGTTAAACAGTGTGCATTGTTATTATAGTCACAATTTAAATAAAGTGCTATAAAGTCTTGGTGGCTAAGCTGTAAAATAATCCATTTTCTTGCTTCAAAAGATATTGACCTAGGTGTGAAATCCGTACTCACGTCCACTCTTTGGGCACAGGCCAAATTATAAACCCATTGGGGCTTGCTTGGTGTTGGAGTCACTCCTGATTATGTCTGGGTGATCTCTTCGGCAATGAGCACAGGTAAAAATTTAGAAGAAACTCTAATATTGTGACAAGGACCAATCCAAATTGATTGTGTGGCGAACTGGGCCATGGCCTTAATTTTCCCCATTTCTTTTAAACGGGTATGTTATGAGGTATGACAGGTTTAAAAAATGGATGAGCAAAACCTGCTCCTTTTTTTCTGAAAAGTTCTTGCCTTCCACCACTGTTGAAAAGATTGTACAGTTGGATAGCCACATGTATGTGGTATAAGTCAGGGGTAGCCAAACTTTCTTACCACATTCTATATCCCAAAAGACTTGCGGCTCTAAGACTGCTCCCGCCCAGTAACTTGCAGCATGTCTCTGCTTTTCCTACTGTATGTATGAATTCCAAATATACTGAGAAAACGAAGATAAAGTTCTAGAACGCTGACATGTTCCCCAGATCTCATGGCAAGATGCAGAGCCGTAGAGAGTCTGCATTCCCATTGGACAGAAGCCCCTCTTGTGTCACTCAGTTTGCGTTTGAAGCCTTGTTTCGATTTAACATCAGAAACATGATCATGAACATGGGTAGTATCCTCATCCAAGTTGCAAAAAAGGGAAGGTGCGATCTACTGGTTTGGCCATCTCTGGTATCAGTAATCTCTTAAACCCCTCCTGCATCACGGTTTCAAATAATCCATCGGGATGTGATTCTGTATTAGTTTTAATGCATTTTCCACACAAAATGGACAAATTGATTATATGGGCAGAGACAACTTGTCACAGGGGAATTTAAGAAAAATTAACCTAGATTTCCAATTACGGGAAAAGTCTAGATATTTTTTACCTCAAAAACTATATGTACACGGTAGTATATATGAGGTCTCCCATAAGCCAGGTCTGTATGCCCGGGGTCACACAGTGCCTTTACAAAGCAGTGTGTGGAAACATCTAGACGTTAATGATGCCAATGCAGAATAAATCCAGGCATGAGGAAATCACATTTGGTCTGTTTAGTAATTGTTGCAGTGCTTATTCCTGTATGTGGCGTGCTGGAAACATTAGCTGGTAAAAATGTTGCAATTCTACACTGATACTTGGCACAAGTATGAAAGTTATATCGTGAAAGGAAAATAAGTTTTGTGTAATTGTAGTCAATACTTGTTACCGAGTATGCTGGTACTTTCTTAATGACACTGATTGTAAATGAATATTTTGGGCCAGCTCATTAAAATTTCCAGAGGTTCAGTATCTTCCTGCAGTGATCCCCGTAATGATGGGAGGGGGTTGAGATAGTGGCACATAAATTGGCACTGTGTGTCTGTGATTAACCATATGTGTCCTACACATATTACCCTACTGTCCCTACATGTTCAATTCAACCACACGGGGGCACAACAGTTTTTGGTCTAAGGGCCAAATTAGAAGAGGGTACTCATATCAGAGGTCAGCAATAAATCCATCTAAAATACATAAAATGTACTACAGCAATAGAGGCAGTTATGCTATAGCTTGCAACAGAAGTGTATGTAGTACAGTGTGGTCATTGTGAAGCAGAATGGGGGGCAGTATAAAGCATGGAGGGGAACAGTGTGATTGAGGGGGGGCAGTAGTGTATTGGAGGGTGGTAGTAGTGTGATTCAAGGGTGGCAGCAGTGTGATGCAGTGTGGGTCGGTGTGCAGGATGGGGGACATTGTGCTGCAGGGGGGACACTGATGAAGGGGGCAGTGTGCTAGATGAGGGACATATTGATGCAAGGGGGGCAGTGGGATGCATGGAGGGCACAGGGCCGGTGCTAGGGTCCATGTGGCGCCCTAGGCACTTTGTCAAAATCGGCGCCCCCCCGCAAAAATAGGCGCCCCCGCCCGCCGCAGGAACACTTTGAAAATCAGCTCCCTCCTCCCTCCTCCCCACGTCTTTCCTTACCTTGCCTCAACACCGCCGCCTCTCTGCTCCCCTCAACTCACTGACACTGTCGGGCCGTGATGATGATGTCACGGCCCGACAGTCAGTGAGTGGAGGGGAGGAGACAGAGCAGAGAGGCGGCGGTAGTGAGCAATAGCCTCTTCCCCCCTCCCCGTGGATGTATCTGAATGCTACGCGGCGGCCGTGAAAGGTATGGTCAGCGGTCGCAGAGCTGGGACATCAGCGCCCCCCCCCCCTAAAAAAAATGTGAGAGAGCTGCTGCGCTCCGTTTCGGCAGCGCTGTCCTATACAGCAGCCGCGGCGCTGTCAAAGAAGCATCCACGGCGGTGCTGTATACAATACACTGCTGCTGACGCTTCTTTGACAGCGCCGCGGCTGCTGTATAGCACAAGACATATAAGTGTGATGTAGGGACATGTTAGGGCCACCTATTCGGATTACTTGTCATTTCCATTTGGACCAATAAAGGAAAAAAGATGTCAATTGCTTTTAACAAGTGCATAATACGTAGGCTTATTATTATCATATAGGTTTTATTGTTTTGAAATCTAACGCTTGGATACCTCCCCTCTAGAAATCCTGTTTGACGCTGGGCAGCAGTGGAGTCTCGACAGCGTACTGCACCGGGACCACTGGCGGACGTAAGGCTTTTTTTTTTTTTTTTAAACAAAAGTCAAGTGTATTTTGGTCTTGCAAGTGGGTATTTGATGTGTGCGGGGGATGGAGGGGGGCAGTGGCTTGAAAATTTGCTTAGGGTGCCGAGAAACCTTGCACCGGCCCTGCCTGTAACAACACATTTTCACTTTTCTCTCCTGTCCTACAATCTGTAGTAATGAAGTGACAGTCTGCAATCAAATTACAGTGCCCCTCATTCACTCTGATTCGCTGCCACACTGACAAACGGCCAGGTGTGATCCTGTCCTGATAATCTGCAGTCATTAGATCACTGGACATTATATATAATCCCAGCACTGTGTGATCCTGTCCTGATAATCTGCAGTCAAGAGATCACTGGACATTACATATAATCCCAGCACTGTGTGATCCTGTCCTGATAATCTGCAGACAAGAGATCACTGGACATTATATATAATCCCAGCACTGTGTGATCCTGTCCTGATAATCTGCAGACAAGAGATCACTGGACATTATATATAATCCCAGCACTGTGTGATCCTGTCCTGATAATCTGCAGTCAAGAGATCACTGGACATTATATATAATCCCAGCACTGTGTGATCCTGTCCTGATAATCTGCAGTCAGATCACTGGACTTTATATATAATTCCAGCATAGTGTAATCCTGTCCTGATAATCTGCAGTCAGTAGATAACTGGACATTATATATAATTCCAGCACTGTTTGATCCTGTCCTGATAATCTGCAGTCAGGAGATCACTGGACATTATTTATAAACCCAGCACTGTGTGATCCTGTTCTGATAATCTGCAGTCAGGAGATCACTGGACATTATTTATAAACCCAGCACTGTGTGATCCTGTCCTGATAATCTGCAGTCAGATCACTGGACTTTATATATAATTCCAGCATAGTGTAATCCTGTCCTGATAATCTGCAGTCAGTAGATAACTGGACATTATATATAATTCCAGCACTGTTTGATCCTGTCCTGATAATCTGCAGTCAGGAGATCACTGGACATTATTTATAAACCCAGCACTGTGTGATCCTGTTCTGATAATCCGCAGTCAGGAGATCACTGGACATTATCTATAAACCCAGCACTGTGTGATCCTGTCCTGATAATCTGCAGTCAGGAGATCACTGGATATTATTACATATTATTACTAAACTTTATATGACGCCAACATATTGTGCACAGCTTTATAGTCAAGTCATTCACGCTAACGCACACACATATTAACTTACCAGAATGTTTTTTGGACTGTGTTGGTGAAGCGGAGCACCCTGGCGGAATCCCACGCACACATAGGGAGAACGTACAAACTCCATACAATTAAAGTACTTGTGGGAGTATTGCCCATGGCAGCGGCGCTGTGAGGTGGCAGTGCTAACCAGTGTGCCACCGTGCCGCTATTTAGACAGAGTCCTAGTGATTTTTTTCTCTTTAGTTAGAGTCGTTTGAATTTGTTCCAGAGTCCTTCAAGTAAATGTTTTCAGGAATATTTTATGAAAAGACTTAAGGCTTTTCAGACACTGGCGGAGAGAGAGCAGTCTGTCTGAGCTCGGTGAAGATTTATGGCCTGTGATAATCCTACAGTAAGAGGGAAATAACTGTGCCACAATGGATACACTTGTGCATGGCGGATTTCTTGGCACATATTATATTCCTGCACACACCTGGCTCCTGAAATGGTTTGTCCCAAGCAATATATCACCACACAGGTGCATATACATAGTTCTGTACACTTCTATATGTTCTCATAAGCACAGACTTAATACACACCATCCCTGTGAGAGTAACTCCAGCAATGCACCTAGTTAATTACATACATAAAACAATTCAGTTATTGTTAGTGTGTAGGGAAAGGGGGATTACTGTAAAGTGGATTCAGCACCTTCTCCACAAATGACAAGCATGTCCTTAAAATTAATTGAATTGATGTTGCCATTGCATCTAAGCGGCCATCAGGATCACAGTGTGTACTGGCACTTTTACACATGGTGCAGTTAGGTGGTTTAGCCTCATTGACCATCTCTGCCCAAGTAGGCAACACACCAGGAGGATCAGATTGGTATTGGACAGCTAGATGTTCTGTAGTGCCCAGTTTAATCCGGACTGATTGGACAGGACGGTCATTTTGGGGCTCTCACGCTTTTCACCTTTCTGACCAATAAGGTAAATCACTGATTTGTTTGACCCTATCTTTAGACATGCAGGACCTTTGCTTGGATCATGTGACTGTGTTTTCACCTCCGCAGTTATTTAGCCCCTGTTTTATGTATTGTTCACTGTCCAGCTCTGTTGAGCACTGTGGTGTCTTACAAATTAAAAACAATAATAATAATAATGGCTGTGTCAAGATCTTAATGACTGATTATTGTCTGTCTAATTCTCATCTCTCATAATAGGTCTTTAATCCTAAAACTGAATTTGCTTTGTATGAATATGCTACAAATAACATTTACAAATATCATCATCAACATTTATTTATATAGCGCCAGCAAATTCCGTAGCGCTTTACAATTGGGTAGGCCTATCGATATCTAATTTGGTTGTTCATAAATTGGTCAGACACACAGACAAATTAGCCTTCAGTCCGCATTAACAGGCGTGCAGGGCAAGCAAGCAGGAAGGTGTCGCTCTCCAAGGGGCCTATTAATGGCAGGGTAAAGAGCCAACTCCACGCATGCACCAGGTCCTTGCGCAATCTCAGTCTCTCTCATCACTCTGCAATTGCCATGGCCATAAAATATCGGTAAATAGTGTTGGAAAGCAATTTTTTTATTGATGCAATAAAACAGTAATTTATTTCACCTCTGACAGGTTAACTTAACCCATGAAAACATCTCAAGGAGGTGGGTGCAATAATAAAAAGTCCAATGTTGAAATTAAGAAGCAAAGCAACAGCTCTGTGGTTTATAAGCTAAGGCTAGTACGTGCTCTCTGTTAAGGTCATGTTAAACATGAAACTGCGCAAACAGCTCCATCTTAGGCAATGTACCAGTCTTGGAAGAACATATTGGGCCTGATTCATTTAGGAAAGAAGCAAAAAAAATGAGTAACTTTCCACTTTGGCAAAAACCATATTGCATTGGATGGGGAGGTAAATTTAAAATGTGGGGACATATTTATAGTTGGGATAGGGGCAGAACAGTGGCCTAGTGGTTAGCACTTCTGCCTCACAGCACTGGGGTCATGAGTTCGATTCCCGACCATGGCCTTATCTGTGTGGAGTTTGTATGTTCTCCCTGTGTTTGCGTGGGTTTCCTCCGGGTGCTCCGGTTTCCTCCCACACTCCAAAAACATACTTGTAGGTTAATTGGCTGCTATCCAAATTGACCCTAGTCTCTCCCTCTCTGTCTGTCTGTCTGTGTGTGTGTCTATATTAAGGAATTTAGACTGTAAGCTCCAATGGGGCAGGGACTGATGTGAATGAGTTCTCTGTACAGCGCTGCGGAATTAGTGGCGCTATATAAATAAATTATGATGATGATGATGATAGGGAATGTCCTAGATCAACTTTAAATGTCAGTGTAAAAATTAAGCTAGCAAGTATTTGTGTCCTACATGAAATAACAGCCAGTATTTTCCTTATGTTCAAATAATCAACAAATTATGCACCCCTTGCACTGTAACATGATTTTGCCAAGGCTCAACGTTACTCATTGTTTTGCTTCACTTTCCTTAATGAATCAGGCTCATAGAAGAGAGTTTTAAGAGAACTTCAACCAAAGTCTTCATAAGAAGTAAGGATTTGAGCTAACCATAGTTCCAGACATAAGAGAGAGCGTTAGCTGTACAGAAGTCCCCTGAGGGTGGAATTGTGTTTTTTAACGGTCACTAAGCCTGAAATACAAGTTGAACCAATATAAAGGCATATTGTGACAGTTACAGATATATTTGTGAAAGTTCTCATACCCTGACAGGTGTAGGAATTGTAAACAGTTTGCAATGAAGATATTTTATGTAATCCTGTTAAATACCTCACTGCAAGTGACTGACCCCTGTTATTAGTCACTTCAAGCCCAGAAAAGGATCCCTGTTATGTCCTTCAATAAATAGTGATATTGACAGTAAGACTGTGCATAGGACAAATATATCTCTACATGACCAAACTTTTATCTCATATAACTTCAGCTCTGATATTCTCCAGAAACATTTATGTGTTTATTAGTAATTGTTACTATATGCTCTGGTCAATTATGCAGCTTGCATTTTATTTGTAGTTGTAAGTTCTCACGAGCAGGACCCTCTCTCTTATGGATATATTTACTAAACTGCGGGTTTGAAAAAGTGGAGATGTTGCCTATAGCAGCCAATCAGATTCCAGGGCCTAATTCATTAAGGATCTTAAATGAAGAGAATACTCATTTCAGTCTCCTGGACAAAACCATGTTACAATGGAAGGGGTGCAAATAAGTGTTCTGTTTTACACATAAGTTAAATACTGACTGTTTTTTCATGTAACACACAAATATTTGATAGCTTATTTGTACACTGAAATTTAAAGTTGATATTTGTGTGTTACATGAAAAAACAGTCAGTATTTAACTTATGTGTAAAACAGAACACTTATTTGCACCCCTTCCATTGTAACATGGTTTTGTCCAGGAGACTGAAATGAGTATCCTCTTCATTTAAGAACCTTAATGAATCAGGCCCCCAGTTATCATTTATTTAGTGCATTCTACAAAATGATAGCTAGAATCTGATTGGTTGCTATAGGCAACACCTCCACTTTTTCAAACCTGCACTTTAGTAAATAAACCCCCTAGTGTTTTCTTCACGTAATTATGCCGTTTTTCAGGCTATAATTATGTAACTATGTAAATTTTGATATTTGTAGTTATGTAATTTTGATGTTTTTGTATCTATGTAATTTTGTTGTTTGTTCAAACCACCTATGTCCGGAGCTGTGGACACCTTATATATTAAAGATAATTATAATAATTATGGTATATTAAAGATATTGTAGATTCTCCTGATAAAGCTCGCTTTTGAATGTTATTCTGACTGACAGTGACTGTGACCTTGTCCAGTTTATGTGAATAAAGATGGTTAGCCAGGGGCTCTTGACCATACCAGTTGTGTCTCATTGACCAGTGTGCATAATATTCTCATTAACTTCGAATCGCTCTCCAAGATTTACAGAATTTCATTGTTGGAAGTTATATTTGTGTTTCATAGCAAAATTTTAATGAGGTCATCGGTCATTAAAAAACCTTTTTTTGCCTGTTTCATGGATAGCAATAAAACACCACATACATATTATTGGTTTGTGCGGAATAGACATTTGTTCAGTATATGTTTGCGGCTGTTGAACACCTATAAGTTACCCAGATGTTGAAGTAGTTAAGCAGATGAGGAGGTTTGGTGTCAATTGGATTAAGTAAGATTCTTCCTATGAAAAAGGCCTTTGGACTACACCAGTGGTCAGTAGTCAGTGGTTGAAGTTATGCAGCATTGTAAAACTATTACAGATCATTCACTTACATTCCCATTACAGTTTTCATACTGCTAAATTTTTGAACCGACCACTGGACCAAGTGATGAGAAGAATAGAGATACGCTATGTTGGATACCAGTAGGAAAGATATTTAAAGCCATAAGGAATGTGTGTCCTGCAGTTGTGGACTGTAGCTGTTGAGACTGATTATCGATTGTTTGTCAGTTCTATAATTCAACCAGGAGGTGACATGCTCTGTAATAATAAGTATTTTTTTTAAGGATTCCACAGACAATGTGTACTATAAGAAGTTATACAAAAGGATGCCTCACTCATAAGAGCTTGCAATCAATGGCTGGCCATTTCCAATTTACCTGATGGTGCATTGTGTGTCTGGTCCCCATGTCCATCAATCTAATAATCAGATCATTATGCGTTATGCTGATAAATGCGGATGGAATATGACCGCAGATGAATGCACACACATGCCAATAAAGGCCATTGGGAGTGCACTAACACACCAATGTACACCAGGGGGTAAATGTATCAAGCTGAGAGTTTTCCAGCTAGTTTGAAAAGTGGAGATGTTGCCTATAGCAACCAATCAGATTCTAGTTATCATTTGGTAGAATGTACTAAATAAATGATAGCTAGAGTCTGATTGGTTTTTCAAACCGGACGGAAAACTCTCAGCTTGATACATTTACCCCCAGAAAGGGTTCAGCTTCTCACATTTAAATGTAGGATCAATCATTAATGGTAATGTCTCCATTTAGTCATATACAGAGGTCGTGCCATACACCAATGTCTAAATATCAGCGATACCTCACCTATAAAGCCGACTTGTCGTATGACTGACTGAAACCTTGCTACTTCCACCAATAACTCCCTGAGTAAATGTAACCTGTGTATTGACCCTGGATTGTAGCACCCAGCAGAGATCAGGTTAATCTGCAGTCTGGTTGGTTAGATAAGTATTGAATGAACATGTGTTTCTAATAAGTCTGCTGTTTATGTGAAACTGATCTGTTTATTGCTCGGAGCTTAACTTTTGTTCCCAGTAAAACAACATTTTCCATGGCGGGGAGTAAGATATAGAAGAATATATTTAAACATATGTAGAGAATAGATGTTGCTTTATCCTGCCAGTATTCCCTAGATGAACAGTGCAGACTGCAGCTTTATCACATATAAATCCATACATATTGCTATATACAAGTATCTCCTCTAATTATTCCAGATAGCCTCTAGCTGTATTCTCTCTACAATACCTTATAACCCCTCCCTATAACTCCTATCACTCAATATTCCTCCGTCTATTACTCATATAATATTTGTAACCATCCCTGTAACACCTCCTATTACTCCAAATAGTAAATCCTTATAACTCCGCTGGATGGAAAATTTTAGCCGAGAGAGAAATACTTGCCACAGCAGCCTATTAGGAACATTTTAAAAGAAACAAAATGCAGGTAGACCAGTGACCCAGCCCAAGGTAGCCACTATGGGACTAGCCAAGGGGGCACATGCCCCCCCCCCCCCAGCCAAGCCAGCCCCTGACTGCAGTGCTGTACAATAGGGGTAGAGAGAAACTTCTACAAATTACACAATGAACAAACAGTAATGAGTTGCATAGTACTGAGGGGTATTCAGAGGAGGGTTGGGAACAAGCCAGGAAAAGTAAGCATTTGCCCAGGAGCATGGGCACAAAAATCTAGATGAAAGAGGCAGATACATGGAGAGTAACAATAAGTAGGTGTAGAGGGGCATTAGGGAATTAGGAGGTGTGTCTGAGGAGGCAGTAGGGGGTGAGTTAGGAGTAGGTATTTAGGGGGGCATGGCAGTAGGGCATGAGTTAGGAGGAGTAGGTGGGGGGCGGTAAGGGATGCATTAGGAGGAGTTGGTTTTGTTGGGGGGTTAGTAGGGTATTAGGAGTAGTAGGTGTGAGGGGGCAGTAGGGGATGAGTTAGGAGTAGTAGGTGTGGAGGGGCAATAGGGGATGAGTTGGATTAGTAGGTGTGTGTGAGGTGGACAATGGAGGACGGGTTAGGAGGAGTAGGTTGAGAGGCAATAGGGGATGAGTTGGACGAGTAGGTCTACTTACTTTCAAGGCCCTCTCCAACTCCACTGCTCCCTACATCTCCAACCTCATTTCCATCCACGCTCCATCCCGCCCTCTGCTAATGACCGTCGCCTCTCTTCCCCCCTGGTTACTTCCTCCCATGCCCGCATCCAAGACTTCTTCCGCGCTGCCCCCCTCCACTGGAACCAGCTCCCCTGCTCCATCAGAACATCCCCCAACTTGTCCAGCTTCAAACGGGCCTTAAAAACCCACCTCTTCCTTAAAGCCTTCCAGTCCCCCACCTAACCGACCTCCTTCCAGTCTCCCACCTACCGCCCTCCCTATCCTGCCCTCTTCCTACCTACCTGCTCGTCATTCTCCTCTCCCCCCCTTTCCGTCTCTGCCTCCGTTCTCCCCCTTTCCTCCTCCTACCCTTGCGTCTCTGCCCGTCCTACCCTCCCCTTAGATTGTATGCTCCTTCGAGCAGGGCCTCCTCTCCTCCTGTTCTCCACCACCTTAACTCTGCCTTCCAGCTCCTTGTCTCCTCCGTGAGGTCCTCCTGCCCTTTTACCCCTCTAGCTATCCCGCTGGGGGCTCTCACCTCTCATCTAGCTGTACCGTGCTGTCTCACCCTGTATCATGTTTCTGTCTGTCCCTGTACGGTGCTACGGATACCTAGTGGCGCCTTATAAATAAAAATTAATAATAATAATAATAATAATAGGGGGGGGCAATAGGGGATGAGTTAGGAGTAGGTGTGGGGGAACAGTAGGAAATTAAGAGAAGTAGATGTGGGAAGAGTAAGTAAGGGGGGGCAGTATGGGATTAGTTTGGAAGAGTAGGTGAGGAGGCACAGTAGGGAATTAGTTAGGAGGAGAAGGTTGGGGGGCTGTAAGGAATGCAATGGGGGGGCAGTAGGGTATTAGGAGGAGTAGGTGTGAGGGGGCAGTAGGGGATGAGTTGGAGGAGTAGGTGTGTGTAGGGAGGGGGCAATAGTAGATGATTTAGGAGGATTAGGTGTGTGTGTATGTGGGGGGGTGGGGGACAGTAGAGGATGGGTAAGGAGGAGTAGGTGTGAGAGGCAATGGGGATGAGTTGGAATAGTAGGTCTAGGGGGGGAGCAATAGGGGATGAGTTAGCAGTAGGTGTGGTGGGACAGTAGGAAAATAGGAAGAGTAGGTGTAAGGGAGCAGTAGGTAATGAGTTAGAAAGAGTAGGTAAGGGGGGGACAGTATGAGATGAGTTCAGAAGAGTAGGTGAGAGGAAACAGTAGGGGATTAATTAGGAAGAGTATGTATGGGGGCAATAGGGGATGAGATAGGAGGAATAGGTATAAGGGCAGTGGGAAATGATTTAGGTGGAGTATGTGTGTGTGGGGGGTGCTGGCAGTAGGGGATGAGATAAAAAGTGTAAGTGTGTGGGCAGGGGGACAGTAGGGGATGAGTTAAGAGGAGTAAGTTATGGGGACTGCAGGGGAGAAGTTATGTGGGGTAGGTGTGGGGGAGCAGTAGGGGATGAGTTAAGAGTAGGTTAAGGGGGGTGGTAGGGAATTGGGAGGAGTAGGTGTGTGGTGCAATAGCGGATGACTTAAAAATAGTAGGAGTGGGGGATACAGTAGGGGGTGAGTTAGGAGGAGTAGGTGTGTGTGAAGGCAATAGGGGATGAGATAGTATGAGTAGATGTTTGGGGGAAATAAGTGATGAATTACGAGGAATAGGTGTGAGGGGAGCAATAGGGGATCAGATAGGGGGAGCAGGTGTGGGGGCGACAGTAGAAGATGAGTTAGGAGTAGGTGTGGAGGGCAAAATGAGATATGTTAGGAGGAGTAGGTGTGGGGTGCAATAGGGGATGAGTTAGGAAAAGTAGGGGATTTGTTATGAGGAGTAGGTGAAGGGGAAATCGGGGATAATTTATGAGGAGTAGGTGTGATGGGGCAGTAGGGAATAAGTTGGAGAGAGTAGGTGGGGGGGGCAGTGGGGCATTAGTTAGGAGCAGAAGTTGTGTGGAGGGACTCTAGGGGATGAGTTAGGAGCAATAGGTTTGTGGATGGGCACTAAGGGATTAATGGAGTAAGTGTGGGGGCAGTAGGGGATGAGTAAGGAGCTGTAGTTGTATGGGGGACAGCAGGGAATGAGTAAGGAAAAGTAGGTGTTTGCGGAGGCAATAGGGGGTGAGCTAGGAGGAGTAGGTGTGTGGGGTGGCAGTAAGGGATGAATTATGAGGAGTAGGTGTAAGGGCAGTAGGGGATAAGTTAGGAAGAGTAGGTGAAGGGGGACAGTAGGGGATGAGTTAGGAGGAGTAGGTGTGGCGGCAATAGGGGATGAGTTAGGAGGAAAAGGTGTGTGGAAGAGTACTAAGAGCAGGGCCGTCTTTCCCATTGGGCACAATGGGCAGGTGCCCGGGGGCCCTGCAGCCCAGGGGGGCCCGTCGGACGCAGCACAAAAAAAATCCTGAAAGAAAAAGAAGAGGAAAATACTTACCTTGCGGTCAGCTGGCGATCCGGCTCCCTCCCTGGTCTCCTCCTCCATGCGGTGCTCGCAGTGCATGTCGGGCGTGACGTCATCACACCCGCCCGACATCCATTGCGGAGAGCGACGGAGGAGGAGACCAGGGAGGGAGCCGGATCACCAGCTGACCACAAGGTAAGTATTTTCCTCTTCTTTTTTTTCAGGATTTTTTTTTGTGCTGGCTCCGACGGGCCCCCCTGGGCTGCAGGGCCCATATATATAGTCACTTTTTTTTTCTTTTTATATATAGGGGCCCCGGTGCACTGCTTTGCCCGGGGGCCCAAAATGTTGTTAAGAGGGCCCTGACTAAGGGATGAGTTAGGAGGAGTAGGTGTAAGGGCACTAGGGGATGAGTTAAGTGGCATAGATGTGGTGTGGGGCAGTAGGAATTGAATTAGTAGGAGTAGGTGTGGGGGGGGCAGTAGGGAATTAGGAGGAGTAGGTGTAAACGGGCAAAATAGGGAATGAGTTAGGAGTAGTAGGTGTGGGGCAATAGTGAATGAGTTAGGAGGAATAGGTATAGGAGGCAATATGGGATGAGTTACGAGTAGTAGATCTAAGGGCAGTAGAGGATACGTTATGACAACTAGATGTGGGGGGTAGTAGGGGATGAGTTAGGAGGAATAGTTGTGAGGGAGAAGTAGGGGAAGAGTTAGGAGGAGTGTATGTGAGGGAGACAATAGGGCATTATTTAGGAGGAGTGTATGTGAGGTGAGTTAGGAGGAGTAGGTATGGTGGGCAGTAAGGGATGAGTAAGGAGGAGTAGGTGTGGTGGAGGGGACAATAGGGGATGAGTTAGGAGGAGTAGGTGTGGTGGAGGGGACAATGGGGATAAGTTAGGAAGAGTAGGTGTGGTGGTGGGGCAATAGGGGATGAGTTAGGAGGAATAGGAGATGAGTTATGAGGAGTAGATGAAGGGGGACAGTAGGAGGTGATTTAGGAGGAGTAGGTGTTGGGGCAATAGAGGATGAGTTAGGAGGAGTAGGTGTATGTGGGGGAGAATAGGGGTGAGTTTGGAGGAGGTGGTATGGGGAGAAGGTAGGGGATGAATTATGAGGAGGAGGTGAGAGGGGACTGTAGGGGATGAGTTAGGAAGACTAGGTTATGGAGGACGGTAAGGAATTAGGAGATGTATGCGTAAGGGCTGTAGATGGTGAGTTAGGAGGAGTAGGTATGGGGGCAGTAAGAGATGAGTAAGGAGGAGTAGGTATGTGAGGGGCAATAAAGAATGAGTTAGGAGGAGTAGGTATGGGGGCAGTAAGAGATGAGTAAGGAGGAGTAGGTATGTGAGGGGCAATAAAGAATGAGTTAGGAGGAGTGGGTGTGGTAGAGGGGGCAATAGGGAATAAGTTAGGAAGGGAAGGTGTGGTAGGGGGGCAATAGAGAATGAGTTACGAGGAGTAGGAGACAAGTTAGGAGGAGTAGGTGAAATGGGACAGTAGGGGGTGATTTAGGAGGAGTAGATGTGGAGGGGCAATAGGAGATGAGTTAGGAGTAGTAAGTGTGGGGGGGGGGCAATAGGGGTGTTAGGCGGAGGTGGTATGGGGCAGACAG